>NC_133659.1:73965926-74565926 GCF_037893015.1 Macrotis lagotis
TTCATGTAATTCCTATGCTTCTTGGTCTCACTTGTTAACATATTGTGTTGCTCTCATAATTACTTGATTCTAGATTCTAGGCACACTTGTGCCACTGTCTTGTATCCATCCTGGTCTCTATTCCACTCTTTCCATCTTTAGAAAATCTAGTTTTAAATCTGAATGCATCGAGTTCCCTATGGAATCACAATGACTTCTCTTTTATGCTGGTTACTCTTCTCTTCCTTGTTGGGATAATTCCCATTTATGTTGTCAGATTTTGATTTTTTTCATAAATTTAGCTCCCATTTATTAAGCAAGTGCTTCTGCAAGACTCCTCAGCACTGGAAAAAAAAATAAAAATAGGAAATATATGTTGGGGGTGGGGTGGGAGGGAATGTACCACATTTACAACCAAGAAAAAGAGATAGATGAAAGAGTCATAGAAATAGCTGAGGAAGTTTTTTAGCCATGGAAGATTTCACTGGTACTGTGAAAAACAGATGAGAGTATCTCTTCCAAATCCAGGAAATTACACAAATACTTAAAAGTATGGAATGACTTGTTGAGTTTGAGGAATAATCAGTAGTCTGACTTGGACTAAATTTTACAAAAGTAATTCAAACTAGGGTTGGAAGGTAGGTTGAAACTATTGTAGGTGGAGTAATTGCTAGGTTAAAGCATTTTTATTTAACTTAAAGGCATTAGAGAACTACTGAAAGTTTTCAAGCAGAAAAATTAACTTGATTATACTCATATGTGAAAATAATTTTGTTAGCTGCATGAAATATATAAGTTAATGGTTAAGTGTGGAGACAATTCAGGTTTAAGCTAGAGGTCCTGAACTGTTGGTAAAAGTTCTAGAAAACACAGTCCCCATTTTTATGACTTGCTTGAAGCAAGTGAATGGAAAGAAGGAAGATGAATACAAGATATATCATAGAGGGAGAATTGATGATTGGGCTAATACATTGAACATGGAGATTAACAACATGAGAAAATGGAGAATGTGAAGAATAACAATTTTTTTCTAATTTGATAATATTGGCTAATATTTACATTGTACTTCAAACCTTGAACATTTAATATGCATTTCTTATTTGACCTTTCCAGTAGCCATGTGAGGTAAGCACGTAAAGGTATTGTCCCCATTTTATTGTTGTGGAAATTGAAGTTAACCTTAGAGAGGTGAATTGACTTATATGTAGCTAGATAGCTCTTGGGGGTCAAAAAATAAAACTTGCACCCAGTTTTCTCTTTACTACAAGGTCACTCATTTATTACACCATATTGCTTGTCCTGGAATTTTAATAGAAAAAGAGAAGAAAGACATAGATCTTAAGGGGAGAGCAGGGTCTAAAGGAAGGGGACTTAAGGATGGTGAGACTTGATAGTGTTTTTAGGTAATGGGGAAAGAAACACGGAGAGATTAAAGGTAAAGGCAAAAGGGATGATTATTATAATAGGGTAGTATCTAAAATCAATCAAGGGCACAAGTGGAAGGTTAGTCTTGGCAAGGACTATCTCTGAAAACAGAAAAAGAAAGATGTGAGCAGAGAAAAATGAAAGATCTCAATAATGATCTCATGCTTTTCATTTGAATTGATGGGAGGAAGGGAAGGGGGAAAAATGGAAGTTGAAAGAAAAAATTCGGAAATCAATAAGGAATCAGAGATGGATGAAAAATTGCCATGAAACAGTGAGGGCTCATTTGGGAATTAGATAGCATAAATGTGTATATATCATTCAAAAGTGTTAAGTAGCTTCTTGGCAGACAACTACTACAAAAAAAGGAAGATGATAGATATGATCCAGAAAGACAAAGAATTCAGTTAAGTCTGAAGAAAAAGTCCTTTGTTGAATGGATTGACTCTGTAGGGTCAGAACTAGAAGAGGAGGCCAAAATAGGAAGCCAGAGAACTTAAAAAAAATTTAGAATAAGAGATGATATTTTAACTGTATTCAATCCTGATTGTAGCAGTCTGGAATAATTATGATCAGTCTGTCAGCCAGACCAGAACTGACCTCTAACCTGGGAGTTGTTTGGAGCCAAAACAGAGCAGGGTAGAAACAGAAGACTTGGGACACAAACAAAAGTTTAATTTAGTTCAAAGTAAACTTGCTGATAGGATTGACCCCCTTTTTCCCTCCCCACCTCCAGAAGGATGTGCTTAATACTGGGGCCATTAGTTACACAAAAGGGTTTGGCCTTCAGGATAATATCATTCTTACATCTTGAGATAGTTCTCATGGTTCAAATTCTTGGGATAATACAAGTGTTCTTGGGTCCCATGGGAACAGTCATTGTCTCATATTGGGTGTCGTGGTCACCTTGTGTGGCACAGAACCAGAGTTCTCTGATGGGAACAGGAGTGTAGTACCTGTCAATGATAAGGAATAAGGATTATGGACATGTGATGGACAGCCCTGGGAAATAAGGGGAGCTAAATTCTTTGGTGAACACCTGGTGCTTGTCAAGCAATATGCTTTGCCAGAGTTTGAAATTATTCCAGAGTGCAAAGGATTATTGTTATCCCAAACTCAGGATACAGCCTACTTGTTGAATCTTAGCTCTGGAAAACAGCATACCTCCAAAATATTTTAGTAGTTATTTTAGTAGTTCTAGCGACCACATTTAAAAAAAAATATTGATAAACTGCAGAACTTGAAGAGAAGGGCAGCTGGGATGGTGAGAGGAATAGAGACCATACTTGGATCACATAAAATATTGGAATGTTTAGCTTGGGGAAGAGTTCCAGGGAAGATATAGTAGCTGTCTTCAAGTATTTAAAAGACTATTTCATGGAAAAAAGGATTAGATTTGTTCTTGCTCCCAGGGGGCAGAACTGAGAACCATGAATAGAAGATTGGCAAATTTAGGTTTAATAAAAGGAAACAATTCCTAACAATTAACCTAAAAAAAATGAAATGGAAGGTTGTAGGTTGCCTTTCACTGCAAGTCTTCAGGCAAAGACTATGTGATCACTGTAGACATATTGTAGATAGGATTCTTGTTCACATAATAGTTTGACTACATGATCTTCCACTTCTATACTGTAAAGGGCAAAGGACAAGGAGAACAGGTTGGGGGACCCAACTCAGAGATTGTCTAGTGAGAGTAAAGAGCAAGTTTAAATGGACAGAAGCAGGAAAGGAAAAGGAGATAAGAAGAAGGCATTGTAACTAGAGATGGGTTTCTCAGAGTTTGGAATGACTTTAGTGGTGGAAGTTGATGAATGAACTAGAATGCCATATCATTGTACAGTGTGAATAGTTTATTAAAAGATGGGGAACAATGTAGGATTTGCAAGTAAAGACAAATCCAATTAGGTATAGATCTTGAGGACGAAAGGGAAAAATTATCTGGAGGCTGGTAGATGATGGCAGTGAAGATTTAGATGGGGTGTTACTATCAGATAGTCTGAATTTCAGAAGTAAAGGAGAGATTCCTGAAAGATGGTGGCAATGGGAAATCATATTTTACATTAGAATCTCTAGTCAAAAGATCATCCTTGTTTTTCATTTGAATTTTTTTTTAAAAATGTAAAAGTCTGGAATAATTCAGCATTTCCTTCCTTCAGCATTACTAACCATAAAATGCCATGGTCACTTTTTTCATTTCACTATTTCCATTACTCCCATATCACTAAATAACTCTTAGAAATTGGTCAGAATAGGAGCGGCTAGGTGGCACAGTGGATAGAGCACCAGCCTTGGAGTCAGGAGTACCTGGGTTCAAATCCGCTCTCAGACACTTAATAATTACCTAGCTGTGTGGCCTTGGGCAAGCCACTTAACCCCATTTGCCTTGCAAAAACCTAAAAAAAAAAAAAAGAAATTGGTCAGAATTTATGCAGGGTAATCCTTACCCTTGCTGAAAACCATTTTATTGTTCCCCTGGCAATCAGCATCTAGCCTTGTAACATATACAAAGTAGACATTTAGTAAATGTTTAATCAACCACAAAGATTTGGAAATTTTATTTTTATTTATTTTTAAAACGTTTTTGCAAGGCATTGGGGTTAAGTGGTTTGTCCAAGGCCACACAACTAGGTGTAATTATTTAGTGTCTGAGGGCGGATTTGAACTCAGGTACTCCTGACTCCAGGGTCGGTGCTCTATCCACTGTGCCACCTAGCCACCCCTGGAAATTTTATTTTTACTTTTGATATTAGCCTGAAATTGAAATAAGAATGTCTTTTTTGAAGGAATCCATTTTAAGCTTATTTTGAATATGATAATTACGGCATGTCTGTAATCTCATTGATATGGGCAAAAACACCCCTCTCTTGGCTTTCCTCCTTTGTCCTTCCATAAATCCTGCTGAGCAATCTACCATTGGTTGATGTAAATGCATTTTATTTTTATGCCCTTTTCAGGTTATTTTTTCCTCTTTTTTTTGAAAATTTCATTTACAGAGTTACCTTTGTCTTAACACAACCTTTTCTGAACTGTCTTCTCCCTTCTACCTCAAAATTATTTTGATTTATTTCTACCTCACATATTGTCCCTCATCAGTGGGAATTATCAACTAAAAGAAGAGTACTCAATCTAGTACAACCTAACAGAATGTGATCCTAGTGTGAATAGAAAAGAGAGATAGTAGGTGGAGACAGCTACATGCTTATTTTCCTTCTAAAAATGTAATGTTTTCTTTTCAGAGGAAACCACACCAGGAAATATGAGGGAGGATGATTTCTCCAGCAACCATGCCATTACAATGTTCAAAGATACCACTTGTGCCCAACAAGGATCCATGGAACAGATCTCTTTTATACTCTCTCCTGAACACAGTGTGTCCCAGAAACTCTTCATTCCTCGAAGTACAGCCACAGCAGCATTGGGAGCTGCAGCACGCTTGGCCATGTCTAGTAGCCTACTACATTGGTATCCCAGATTAAGAAGAATGGAAGCATGAGGGGAGGGGAAAGGAAGAAAAATAAACTAGATGGGGTAAGCCTTAGTATTCTCCATAATCAAAATGAAGAAGTACCAAGGCAAAATGACTTAATGGTAGTTGATGTACCCTGTCTTTTCTTGTGTGACTATACATTGTCTTTCTTATGTTAAACAGTCTATTTTGACTTAGAAAATAAGCAGTTCATGTTACTTTTTTTTTTTAGTAGAGATAGTTCTTATACTATATGGTTATGTTGATCTTTCTTTTTAACAGTGATTCAAACTGATGTTATTTAGTTGAAACCCTGTACATTTTCTTTTTTAATATCTGATGAGGAATGGATAAAGTTTTGTGATCCATGTTTAGGAAGAAGAAAATCTCTTCCATGTTGAGAAATTTTTTTTCCCATTGTTGAATTTGAAATTTTTTTAAAGTGAAAAGAAATGATAATTCACCCTTACCTTCATTGGCTCTGCCACTTATATCACAACATTTTCTGTTTTCAGCAATAAAACCTATATTCCTTAGAGGCTTTGTTTTTGACTTAGTTTACCCCCACTTTGATTTTTAAATTGAGGTCATATATTTTATAGTATAGGGAAATCTTCTGAAGAAGAATATAAATATCCTAAAACTAGTTTATTTTCTATACCAATAAGCCAGAAATTTGTAAAGAGAAGCCTAGTGAGAGTTCCTAAGCAGTACAATTTTAGCATTTGTTAAACAAACATACTCTAAGCCATGGAGATTTTGTGACTTCCTTTTTGACTTTTCCTTTTAGTTCATAGAAGAATGGTACTTACTGAACGGGGCTTGAACAGGCAATGTTAATTGACTATTCATGGTAAAATATCATATTTTCTCCCAAATTGATATCTCCTTTGCAGTTTTGAAGAGGATTCTTTTTTCTCCACATATTTTTTTCCTCTGACAGACCATATATATAGTAGGCAGCAGAACCTATTTGAGAGATGCAAGAGCTGTTGAAATAACTTGAATTACCTTGGTAGTTGCAAGGAAAAGGCATTATTTACATTTGTTGGGTGGCTCTTATGTCTTCAAAAGAGAAATCCAATTGAGTTCAGCTCTGACCACATCTTGGAGTGACATAAAATAGCTTCCCATCAGTTTTATCATTAAGTATCTATCAGTAGAAGGAAATATTTTTATAAATATGATACCCATTTAAACAAGATTATTGTTCACCAAACCTCCTTTTTTGAGTTGCATAGTAATGCAAAAAGGCAACCCAATCACTTTGGACACTGAGACAGAAGTTTAAAATGTTTAAAAATGTTGTAAAGTTTTGAAAAAAAAACATATTTTACTGTTTAAATACAGGGTCATTTTCAGGATGATGATATGCTCATTTTTTTCAGTGTATTTTTTAATTTTATTGGTGATTGGCACAGCTGACTAAAGTGGACTAGCATTGTAATTTTAGCAATAGTACATTAGGAAACTTATGAGTCATAAACAGTATGAATCAGTGGTCAATTAATAGCATCTGTGGTGTTGTGTGACTATTTGGACATGATTTGATGGGGGTGGGAGACTTCCTGGTGTGTAATATAGTTTTCCAGTTTTCTGAATGTAATGATAGGTTTCTTTTTTTTTAAAGTTTTTTTTATTTAATATTTATTTTCATTTTGTACAAATAATGTTTTTTATATACATTAATAAAATATTCGTTTAAGAGTAAACAAAATACCCCCTCCCCCATAAATATAGACTCGCTTGAGCGATAAAGTAAAGGGGTGAGAAAAAAATTAAAATTAAAAAAGTAATAGTAATAATTGTAGGTATGGCCAGGTGGCACAATGGATGGAGCACCAGCCCTGGAGCCATGAGCACCTGAGCCCACATCCAGGCCTGTACACCCAGCCATGTGACATGCAAGCCACCCGAACCCCACTGCCATGCAAAAACCAAAAAAAGAAGGAAAAAAAATACCCAAAATAAAATAAAATAGTAATAATAGTAGGGGCGGATGGGTGGCGGACAGAGCATTGGCCCCTTCAGCCAGGAGCACCCAGGTTCAAATCTGGCCTCAGACACCCAACGATCACCCTGCTATGCGGTCCCAGGCAGGCCACCCAGCCCCATTTGCCCTGCACCCCCCCCAAATAATAATAATAATAAAAAATGTTCCTGAGTCTTTGTTCCAACACCAACAACTCTGTTGTGGTTGGATCACATTCTTTATGATAAGTCCATCTCAAAAGTTACTTCCATATTTTTCCACCATTACCATTGCTGATCGCAACTCCCTCCTTTCGTATTTCTCCACTACCATGTACTATATTTTCCCTCTCCTTTCACTCTGACTCTGCTGTAGGATAGCTGAGTGGCACAGCAGACAGATCCCTGGTCCTGGGGCCAAGAAGCTCTGAGCCCCATACCACCCCTTAGGCCCAGAATCCACCTGGCCCTATGGTCCTGGACAGGCCTTCCAATCCCAGCCCCTTGCAAGAAGTTAAAAAGAAAATGTGTTATATCTGACCACTCTCCCCCTATGGTACATCCTATCCTCCATCACTCACATCATCCCCCTTCTCCCTGCCTATACCCCATTGAGTATATATGCTGTTTCTTCTCCTAACCACCTCTAATGAGAGTGAAGATTCTCTCATTTCCCCTTGCCTACCCGCCTTCCATATCATTTCAATAGCTCATTGTAATAAAGAAAAATCTTATTATATGAAATATCTTGGCCTGTTCCCCCTCTCCTTTTTATTTCTCCCATTACATTTCCCTTTTTTCTATTGACTCCATATTTACACCATATTTTATCTTCAAATTCAGCTTTCTCCTGTGCTTCAACTATAAAAGCTCCCTCTACCTGCTTTATTAACTGAGAAGGTTCATATGAGTATTACCACTGTCATTTTTCTATGTAGGAATACATGCAGTTCATCATCAAGTCCCTCATATTTAATCCCTTTTCTCCAATTTCCATGCTTCACCTGAATCCTGTATCTGAAGATCAAACCTTCTGTTCAGCTCTGGCCATTCCAACAGGAACATTTGAAATTCCCTGTTTCATTGAAAGTCCCATCTTTTTCCCTGGAAGAGGACATTCAGTTTTGCTGGGTAGCTGATTCTCGGTTGCATTCCAAGCTCTTTTGCCTTCCGGTATATTATATTCCAAGCCCTACGAGCTTTTAAATGTAGTTGCTGCTAAGTCCTCTGATATTCTGATTGCAGCTCCACAATATTTGGACTCTGTCCTTCTGGCTGCTTGTAATATTTTCTCTTTGACTTGGGAGTTCTGGAACTTGGCTGTAATATTCCTAGGGGTTGGATTTTGGGGATCTCTTTCTCGGGGGGATCGGTGGATTTTCTCCATTTCTATTTTGCCCTCTGCTTCTAGAATATCAGGGCAATTTTCCTTTAGTAATTCTTTGAAAATGATGTTAAGGCTCTTTTCCTGATCATGACTTTCAGGTATTCCAATAATTTTTAAATTATCTTTCCTAAGTCTGTTTTCCATATCAGTTGTTTTTTTTCAATGAGATGTTACACATTTTCTTCTAATTTTTCATTTTTTTGGGTTTTGAAATATTGAGTCCTGTTTTCTTATAAATTCATTAATCTCCTTGAGTTCTATTCTTTGTCTGAAGGATTTGTTTTCCTCAGAGAGCTTTCTTATCTCTTTTTCCATCTGGCCAATTTTGCTTTTTAAAGCATTCTTCTCCTCAATAACTTTTTGAACTCTTTTATCCATTTGACCTAAGCTGGTTTTTAGCATGCTATTTTCTTCAGCATTTTTTTTGGATTTCCTTGACTAGGCTGCTGACTTCATTTTCATGTTTTTCCTGCATATCTCTCATTTGTTTTCCTCCTAACTCCCTCATTTGATTTTTTTTTTTGAGCTCTGTCATAGCCTGAGCCCAATTTCTGTTTTTCTTGGAGTCTTTAGATGTAGGAGCTTGTGCTTCCTCATTTTCAGACTGAATGTTTTGATCTTTCTTGGGCTCACAGGCAAAATATTTCTCAAAGGTGTTCCTCTTGTTTCCTCTGCTTGCTCATTTTCCCAGCCTGAGCCTGTTTTGGGGGTGCTTCCTGAGCTTTTGGTATACTCCCACAAGGATCCCTGTGTGTTAGGTTCTGTCCTCCCTCCTGGTCTGTGAATGACCACAAGCTTACCCCTCTGCCACAGGGCTGAGGTGGGGGGGGGGGGGCCTAGACTGTGACCAGGATCTGAATGTGGTCAGAGCCCCAGAGTCCTGTTCCAGGGGCAGAGCTCTGCAGTCTCTCCACTCCCCTCCCTAGGTTCAATGGGCTCATGCCCTGGGGGCTCCTGCTTACTGGCTCTGCCTGCTTCTGTTGCTGGGCCTGGCCACACTGCTCTCTGTGTGCCTGGAGGGCTGGGTGCCCTGGGGCTGCCTCCAGGAGGCTGAAGTTTTTTCTCTCTAGCGGGCCACCCCTCCAACCCCTGGGAGCAGAGCCTTTCTGCTCTTTTCCTGGTTACCTTGAGTAGGAGAGTTGCCTCCCTGGGTCCTTCTGTGGGTTCTGTCTCTCGAAAATTTCATTAGAGTTCTTAGCTTACAAGTTTTATGAGAGAGTGCCTAACATGATCAGTTCTTGTCCCCATCTTGGCTCTGCCCTAAGGATAGGTTTTTTAAGGGTTGAATTTTCCATATGAGAAAAAGAACCAAGTAAGGAAGAGTATTCAGTAATGTCCTCTTACAAACTCTGGTATCTAATTTCCTTATCTATGTTTTAGTGCTTTATACTTTATACTTATAGTAAATTTTCCTCTGTAGATAGAGTTCATAAAGCAAATGTTCATTTGCTAAAATTACTGTCCTTTAAATATAACCAAATTACTAGGAAAAACTTCCAGGATATGAATTGTTTTTCTTAGTAATTAGTTTAAAAAAAAATAACCCACACAGAGCACCCTTCACAATCCTAAGCTAGTTAGATGATAAGGCAAATACATATTTATGGGCCTTCTGATAATTGACCTACTTGCCATTAGCCATTATAGAGAGAATTATTTTAAGACCAAAATTAATCAGTGTCAACATACTTGGATGAAAATTGTTAATTTTTGACTTAAGCAGACTAAACAAGAAAGGCAATTATGAGAAGGTACTTGAGGGACATGGACTCCCAGGTCCTTTCATTTAACTTTAGAGAACTGAATGATTACTCTTTCCAGCAGGAACTATAATTGTGATTTGAATTAATAAACAGACTATTAACCCAATACTTGGAACTTTTTAAAAGTAGGTAATGATCAAAATTCTGCATATGATCTATCTAAGAAAGAGGTATGAGTTTGGGTTTATTTTTTTCCCCTTAGACTGTACTGGTACACTCCATCTTTTAGGAGTTAATGTGATCAAATTTCTCATGTCAGGAGTTAACATAATGGCGTCAACTATGAAAAGCAGAAATTCCTGACTTTTTTCTGATAAGCAGTTACTGTTCTGAGCCTTATGGTCTTTGGAAGGCATCAGACACAGTGCTTATGAAATATGATTCTGGACTGGTGGTGAGGATATTTCCTAGTGAGTGGTACTTCCTGGTGAGCCCACAGGGATCTAGCAGGGGAGTAGTGTCAAATGTGGCTGTAGTTTTAAACTCAGGTTCCAGTGACTTTGCCCCTGAAATGCTCATTTCCCTGTAGCTAGGAACAGCCTGGGAGACTTTGAAATAATTGATCTTGCCTTCTCTTCCTTTGAGTCATGGTTCCTTCAAGTCAGTATTTTAAATAACCTGAAGTTACAGCTTCATCATGAACCTTTAGAGGGACAACCCTGATGAAAGAAAAAGAAGGGTATAATATATTTAGGAAGTTCTTGGGTTCTTGAGCGCTGACAACTGATTGGACTAATTGGACAACTATATATGTGAGCGTTTTTATTCAGGTGAAATTTGAACAAGATTCACAGGTTAGGAAAAAAATGCTCAGCAAAGCAATCAACACCAAAAAGTTTCACATAAAGATTTTCCTACCATTTTGAGCACTTTTCCTCTAAAGATTAAATTCTTTTTATGCAGCAAGTAGTAGGGTATTCCACATCCCTCTGCCTCATTCCTAAATTGGTCTAGCTATCACTTTAATTCCCCATAGCCCATTCAGTTCTCAACCTTTGCTGAAAATGACCACCTAGGGTGCACAGTTCTAATTTAAGCCCAACACAATTTCTAATGACTTTCATACCAATATATTTCAACAGTTATTAAGGAATACCTTGTAAGCTTTTAGATGGATCACTTGGAGCAGCTTTTTTCTGTTCAACTGATAAAGATGGCTACAACTTAACTGTTTAAGTCGGTAATCGTTCTGGTACAGAGACTTGAGAATTGAGTCATGTACTAGTTCTTTTTATGTGAAGTTGAAGTATTGGCCATCAATCAGAATAGACTAAATAGAATGTCTCTAGAATGAAGCTCATAACTTAATTTTCTTGGTTGTCAGCAAAGTAATAAAGTAACAACAGCCTTCTACTTATAAGTAACCTTTGTTTCAGATTGTAGTGTTTGAGTGAGAATAGGTTTCCTTTTGATCTTGTGAAAATGAGTTTTCTAGAACCAATTTTACTTGAATTCCATTTTGTCTTGATACAACTTGGATAAACTTGGGTAGACTGAAAGTCTCCTGATTCAAGGGCGGCTATGTCTTCACTTTACCTGTCCTAATACAAGATTTTATGGTTACATTCTAAGGGAAAGTTACAGGCATTATGGAAAGATGGGTAATGTTACTAGTAAAACTGGAGGGTTATAAAAGAGTACTGTACTTGGTGTCAGGAGACCTGGGTTCAAACTCTGGCTCTACCACTTTTCTATATGTGGGGAACATATAGATTTGTTATTTGGTCTTTCTGGATCGTTTACCTCTGTAAAATGAGAGAAGCTAGACTAAATGACCAGTTCAAAGTGCTTTTGATTTCTGGAATTGGTCAATAGCATTTTGATTGATTTTATTCTAGACCTCCAGATTTCATGGTTAGAATGTCACATCTGTTTTCTCAGGAACTTTAAATTGATTTATAATTAACTACTCACCTGCTAATTCAGCAGGAATTGGGATTTTATTCAGGACTTCTTTACACATGACCTTAAAGCTCAGTTTGCAATTTTAGAGTCCTTTCATTTGCATAGTTTGCATTCAGTGTTCAGTGGATGTAACTGAAAAGCTTGCTCAATCTCTTATCTTTCACCTGATTTCCTGAATGGGGGTCTCCATATCCCAAGGCAGGAGAGTCACTGATAGAATGTAAAATGTACTCCATGTTTAAAATCTACCTTCATATGGGCAGAGATTTGCTATAAATCATTTGCTTTTCTCCTAAACATTTTTAACTTCCATTACAAAAGATGTACATTTCCCATGTGGGTATATAGTCTGGACCCAAAAGTAACACCTTTTCCTGTAGGTTAAACATGATGCTGTTCTTGTCTTTATTTGGGAGTAGGAAACCACTTAAAGGAAGAAGCAGGAAAGAGAAGTGGACAGACTGTAGTTAAGTAGTTATGTTCATTATTTCTTCTTAGTGGCAAGGGGGATTTATTGAAAATGTAGACGTAGTAAAATGTTTCAAATCATAATCTAAATTTGAACATCAGAAAAATAATTCCCCCAGAACATATTAGGACTTTCCAGCTTTCGTCCATGTTTTTGGAGTTAGATGCAGTTTAATGAAGGCCACAAAATATCTGGACCAAGAAGTTGTGTGTTTTGAAATAAAAAAAAGAACATACATTAAACTAAATTTTGAGCCAATAAAACTAAATTCTACTACAGTTATGCTTCTGAATTATCTAAGCTTACCCCAGTCATGCTGCTCATTCTGGAGACAGAAGGATCTAATAAACAGGTAACACTTGACTTTCTGAATTAAGGTGAGAGAAACCACTATATTTTTTGGTAATATTCTGTTTGTTCAAGACCACATTGGTGGGATGATCTTAAGGAATGAGCCGACATGTATAACATATCAAATTATTTACCTTCTCAATGCTGGAGTGAAGGAAGGCAGGAAATTTGAAACTCAAAAAATTTTACATGTAATTAGGGGGATAAATAAAAAATTAAAAAAGAAATGTGAGCCAGATAAGTAGCTTTTATGGTTAAAGATTAAAGTTTTCCACATTTGAGAAATCATCTTTAATGAAGTGAATGCACTATATGTCATAGTCTTTCTAGATAATTGGACTTATTTAACATTCTTCTTTGCTTCTATTTGAAATAATTTCCTTTACTAATATGGTCCAACTATCCATTCCTCTTTTATTTCTATTGTTGTATTCTGAATAGCCTTTAAAAAGGGTGGAAGTATATTAAAAAAAAACATACAATAATTGCATTGACCAGTTTGGCCAAGGTAGAGAAAAGAAAGTGCATTTCTTTTCTTTTCTCGAAGAAGCAGAAAAATATCAATACAGAATGTTTCATATGCTATCAAATTGAGTGAATGTATCTGTTTTGCTTAACTAATTTGTCAAAAGGGAGAGTTCATTAAATGTGTTAGACAATTGGGAAGGAGAGGGTAGGTATATATCTAGGTATGATTGATATAAAGGCATCAATAAATTTTTTTTTTCAAATGGAGCCTTTTTTAAGGAAAGGATGTGCTGGAATGATTTTACTGTAATCATGAAGTAAACATAGTTCCCTTTAACTTTTTATTTAGAACTGAATGAAGCACCTTTCCTGAAGATAATTGAAGGAAATATGGAGAAAAGCATGTTTTATCTACTTTGATTACTCTGCATAGCACACATTATTTGGTTCAGGTTCTGCTGAAGACTTGGAATTTGTGAAAGAGAAAGTTACAAAGCAACCTAAGAGCTTTTTCTTGACATACATCAAAAGCTGCTGCATCATAGTTTGAGTCAAGGAAACCTGTTTTGCACCAGTCTTGGTTTTCAGTCTTTTTATTCTTGGATGCTTAGCCATTGACTTACTTGGTTAAATTTTAGGGGTTAGAATGAAAAACCTGAAAAAAAAGTCCCTTTTAACTCTAAATCCATAATCCAATCTCCACTGTCACAGAGAATTTCATTTTGGGTTACTGGTCTGAAAAGAAACTAAAAGTGACTTTTAGAGCTGTCAGTTTAGTTAGTCTCTTAAATAGTACTTTTTGAACTCAAATGCCAAAAAATCTAGAGATAACATGAGGAGAAATGTTAATTCATAGTTTACTGTTGCCTTCTGTATGATCTGTAGTACTCTTTGTTCCAGTTTACATCTTAAGTGAAAGCAAAATTTTAGGATATGGTCTAGTCTCAGTTTGAGAATGTGTGAATGAATTCACTATGACACTGATTCATGACCCAGAAGTATTTAGGGAATGTTGAATTTGTTAGAGTAACAAAGTAAAGTAACAAAGTAAAAGTTATTAAACAGTAATGGAGATTTAGCTAAATAAATAAAGTTAGCACAGTTGACTGATGATCTGAGGCCATTAGGAGATAAGCAGCAGCAGCAGCTTAGAGAAAATAAGGACTTTGCAACTGGGCTAATAAGAGGCCAAGAGAAAGTAAAAGAGTTGCAAGGGAATTGGCAACAGGACTGAATCAGCCATCAGGAGAAGGAAAGGCCAGGGAAATTAGGGACAATTGCAAGGTTGCAACTGGATTGAAATGGTAATCAGCAAGGGAAATGAGTAAGTTTATATAGGATAGAAGAGCAGGTGTAAGTGCTGGGCACAGGGTGAGGAAGGAGTTGGGGTAGTGCTAGGGAGGAACTAAGGAGTAGGTTCAGGTTCTTCAGCATAGCAACCTCTGAGAGAGCAAGATTTCCTGGATGGGAGTCCCCAGCCCCATTCTGGGTAACAATGGAATGGAGGTATGGGCAGGCTTTGGGTAGCTTCTGTGAGATAACTTTGAAGCAATGGGTTGGAAGTTAATGTAAGGCCAGCTCAGAAAGAGATTATTTAACATAGTTGACACAGAACATATTTGAGAGAAACAAGTTATCTCTAACATTTTGAATTTTTCTTGGCTATGTATTTACTACAGCAGGAGCTCTGAAAATGTGTCTACTAATTGTTTATAATTTAACTAAAAGGAAAACTAAATTTCCTTTTTGAAAGGACTTTTTTTTCTTTTTAGGGTTTTTTCCCCAAGGCAAATGGGGTTAAGTGGCTTGCCCAAGGCCACACAGCTAGGTAATTAATTGTCTGAGGCTGGATTTGGACTCAGGGACTCCTGACTCCAGGGCTGGTGCTCTATCTGTGCCACCTAGCTGCCCCTGTAAAGGACTTTTGAAAGTTAATTATTTTCATATTTTATTGACTTTGAACAGTGAGTCCATAAATGAATGTTTTGTTCAAGTATTCAAACTTTATGTTTAGACTTGAAGTTTGAATGAAGACAGTCTAAAGGAGGAATTGAAAAGATGTAGTCCAGTCTACCTACCTCCTGTGTCCTTCAACTTCTTTATATCCCCTTAATCTAAATACAGATAGTTGTGAAATAGTGAAAATAACAGCAGATTTATATTTGGAGGTCTTGACTGATATCCTAGTTCTAGTACTTAGCATCTGTATGACTGAGCAAATTACTTGCTATCTCTGGATTTCAGTTTCCTCATTTGAAAAAAAGAATTGACTGAATTCATTTGTGAGTGAGGCACTTTACCCCTCCAATCCCATGATCTTGAAGTGACAGGAAATTCTCAATTGCATGTCATTCACCAGGTAAGCATGGTGGGGAGTTTGAAGATCTAACAGTTGAAAAATAATTTAGAGGCTAGTTAGTTCAAACCCTTTATCTTTCAGAAAAGAAAACTGAGACCCAAATACATTCTGTGTCCTCTTGGCCTGTGTCATAGAGGTAGGTAGATGGATTTTCTCTTTTTTACAGGGAAAAGAGAGATACTAATGACTGACTATATGTGTGTGAATGCACACACATGTGGACGTGTGTATATACACACATGTGTTTGTGTATATAACTTTTAAACACATTGACTAGAGAGTAAATGGGTTCTCTGATTTCATGAAGGACAGCAGAAGGAATCAAATTTTAATGCCTATTTTCCTTTCTCCTTCCTACAATATGCTTTAAAACCGTAGTAGATGATTTGGGTGGTAGTGGATGGGGGAGTGTAGATGTTGTAGGATAGTATCTTAGAATAATAATTATAAAATGATCTTGAAATAAAGGTATTATGCGTAAATCTTATGTTTACTATGAGATATTTAAATTCATATGTGTATATATGTATATGAAGAGAGAGATTTACCTGTATATGTCATATGCATACCTATACATTTTGACCTCCATTTTTCTACCAAATGAGATATGGCTAATATTAGTCAGGAAAGGTGATGGGCTTAAATTGTGTTTTGTTAGTAATATAACAAAGGAGAGAGCATTATGGGAGTTTTAAATGTTTACCATATTACCATTTTCTTTTTCTCTGATTATCATTGAATAAGTATACATTGATTTGGTATAATGATAAGCCAATGGATAGAAAAATGGGAACTAAAGTTTAGAATTTTTTCTGAACATGAATTTCCCACTCAAAATTTGAAGCAAGTAATGTGTGGGTTGCTGAGCAGGGTGGGCATCACTTGGTCTCCTTCAGAACCTTTTAGGACAGTAGCATTACTGTCAAGGTGTAGCTTTCTTACAACTGTCTTGACATTTGTCTATGGTCATTGTGAGTATTTCAGGGTTAAAGGAGCAAGTATATTTCTTTATACCTTTGGGTTCAGTATGAAGCACCTGATATCAAGCCTTTCATGTCCTCTCCTAGGAGAAATAAAATCTTTTCTTTTTATCTTCTGATTTCATTTAAAATGAGTATTTGAATATATATATATATATATACATATATATATGTATATATATATATATATATATATATATATATATATATATATATAAAATGTATATATAGAGTTCACTTTCTCCCATAGTGTGGGTTCTCATTTGGTCATGGGACAAATACCTTATATTTGGAGTAGCCAAAAGTTAAATTAATGTTTGTGGAAAAAGCAAAGACGTGTACTGTTGTCCCTTTCTTCTACTCTGCTTCTGTTGCTGAGAAAGCAGTGACGTGCCAAAAGGACTAAAGGCCACTTTGTATTAGTTGTTTCATGGATCATCCCTCATCTAGCTTTCAACCTGCTGGTAATATACTGACTTTGGTATTTCGAATGGTCCTAAAAAAGTGGTCATGATTTCTTTTCAGGACTACACTCAGTAGTCTTTATAGCTTTGTATCAAACCTGTCACTCCTTGTGCTTCACTTATTTGGTTGTCAAGAATCACTTGAACTGAACTGTGATGAGAATCGCTATCATGGGCTCAAAGATGGGAAGTTAGAAGGGTCTTCTGAGACCATCTTGTCCAAACCTTTCATTTTACAGATGAGGAAACTGAGGCTTAGGGATGTTCAGTGACTTGCCCAGATATTGTGCACATATTGAAGAGGCAGGACTTAAATCCATTTTCTTTGACTTGCTTTTTATTTATTGTCCTATGATTGAAGCAGGACTTAGTTCTTATTATTCACACAGTTCTTTGAATTTTATATTCATTGATATAAACCCATGTCTTCATATATTGTTGAACATTTGAAGAACAAGTTCACTAATAAACTATAAATAGACTATCGAAAAACATGCTAAAAAAAGTTCTTGGTGTAACTTCAACACCAATAGCCATCATCACTTCCTGAGCACCTTGAGCATTCTATCCTGGTGTTGTAACACACATAGAGACTTGGGCTTGGACATATTGAATCCAACGGGGCAAGATCATCTTAAGACAGTGTTTTTTAAGATAATGTTTATAAGAATTTTTTATGGGCCAGGGATTTTGCTGGTCACTGAGGCCACAAAGCCAGAAATTAAGCAGACCCTATTAAAGAAGCTATTTTTTTGAAGGGAAGCAATATTTGCACATATCAACATAGGTATACACACATAAAGACATAAATCTATACCTTAATCAATGAGCACTTCATTTTTAGTTATTTGCTACTTCTACAAGGACTACTGTGAATATTTTGGCATGTATGGAACTTTTCCTTCTGTCTCCAACATGTACGATCTCTTAGTTCTAGGATAAGGACATCATAGACACATTTTTAACAATTCAAAATTTCATTGCCCAATAATTTGAAGCTTCAGCAATATGGCTAAGTATACATGACTTACAGTGCCTCAGGTATTTACTGTTAAAATCTTTTATTTTCAGTATTGGGTATAAGTTGAAACTCACATTTTAATTTGCATTGTTTTTATTAGCTATTTGTAGCAATCTTTCATATGATTGCTATAATAGTTTGCTGTTCTTTTTTGAGGATTTTGTTGATTCCCTCAGATTACTTACTGAAGAATGGTATTTGGTCTTATATAAATGCATTATTTCCCCCTTAACATCAATCACCATTAAAGCTTTAATCTTGTCTAGGTACTGTTCTAGGTGCTGATGTATAAAAACAAGAGTGAAAAGGGTCTTCCCTCAAGGAATTTAACATTCTATTGGTACATTACAAATATATATTCAAATTATTAAAAACTAGCATCTGGGAAAGAGGGAAAGCAAGATTACAGTTTCAGCTGTTCAACTATTATAAAAGACAGAGGTAAGGAGGGAGTGTATTCTTGCCTTTGAGGATGGACTACAAAAGTTCAGGAGGTTTAGAATCATATGTAGAAACAGCAAATAGACTTAAAATTCGTCTGGACTTATGAGTTTGCATTTGGTCCTAGCCACTGAAGTATAATCTGACTCTTATTAGAGAGGAGATGTAAAGATGATTTTCATTATTCATGCAAAATAGGGACAGTTTTGCAATACAGTTTCTTACCTGATGAGGTAATGAGACCTTGAGTCAGGCTGATAGCTAAGTGAATGGAGAGAAGGGGACAAGAGCCAGAGAATTCTCATAGACGTTGAGATAATTCCAAAGAACAGCAAATGAGTTAGTTTGGAGCACATGGATATTGATGTGTAGTGGCACTTTGGGAGGGGCAGAATTCATGGGTCTAGGTTCCCTGAGTTGGGGTGGGATGTCTCCTTGCATCTCTCAATGTACAATTTTGTGATCCAGCATGGACACGAGCAATCTGGATGTATTCTCTTTTAGAAGCCATACTCATTCCACCTGAATACATTACACACTGATGAATTTACTCATCTTGTGCAAAGGACTGAAAGGGGCTGCCAGAGTACCATATACTAGCAGTCTTTGACTGGGTATCAATCTACATTGCTTTCCCTCTTCCAGCATTGGGGCAAGTGAAGCTAGAGGCAACCTGGCTTGGTGAATCCCACCTAGCTGTGTGACTTCATTTCTGCAGTGTCAATTAAGTCCTTTGCTGAATATAAGACAGTTAAATCATCATCATGATCATTGTTAGGAATGACTGGAAGGGGCAGGTGAGATTTGGTACAAGCCAAAGGAGTAGAAGAGTTTGACAATAGCCCCACCTGTGCCCTGATCATTCCTATCTGAGACCCTCCCTACTATGAGGATGTGAACCTATGAGAAGAACAAAGCTCCTCGATCTCCTCTAGTCTCCCAGGTAAGTCTCTTCACTTTGATAAGACCTCTTTGCCCCCCCCCCCGCCCCCTAAAAAGCACACTGAATGTACAGCAGGCAAATGTCTGTCATAATCTCAGTGGAGCAGCCTAGTAGAAATGTAGTGTACAAAGCCTCTTGGCATCACTCAATAGAAAGATGGAACCAAGAGAGAGAGAATAAAGAAACAGAACCACTGTTAAAGATTGCTTCAACATGACCTAGTGACATCTCTTAGTAGTAGTTTCTAATTGTCTTTCCCAACTTTACAAGAAGTCTTACTGATTTTTCAGATGACAGTTTATCAATTTATGTAATAATTATCAAGCTTTTTCTCCCTCTATTTCCTTTTCACTCTTTATTCATTGTCCTTGACTTTTCAGCAATATTTAATTATTGATTATTCTCCTTTTGAGTTTTTTCCTTGACATTGACATTTTTCTCCTGGTTCTGCTCCCATTTCCTTTGGCTTAACACTCTTTACCAGTTACCCCCTCCATGCAGATCATTAAAAGTGATAATAAATGTGAATATCTCAAGTACCATTTTTTGAGTTTCAGACCTATATTTCCAGTATCTAGATTATCTTAATGCCCATTCAAAATGTATACCCCACTACAAAACTTGCCTCTGTCTTTTTTGGATGACATCGCATCCTCTTGGGCACTATGGCTTAAAACCTGGATCCTTGATTTTTCCTTTTTCTTCCATCACAGACTGTTAATTCTACCTTAGCAATATACATCCAGCTTCTAGTCTATTTGAGACTCCTTTCACCTTTGTTGAGTTGTATTGTTGACTTTTTGTAATTCACTTTGGGGCTGGCAAAGATAGTGATGGTTTCCTTCTCTAGTTCAGGGCCACACAGCAAGTTTCTGAGGCTCGATTTGAATTGGGCCTTCTTGATTACAGGCCTGACATTATCCATTGTGCCACCTAGCTGCCTCTCACCTTGACTGTTGTAATCACTTCCTAACTGCCCTCTCCTTCTGCTCTTCCTCCTCTCCAACCATTCCTTCTACTGGCTGGCAATTTTTTTTTAGTATATAGGTCTGATTCCTCCCCATATTAACTGAATTCATTTTTTTTGATGTTTTGATAATTGAATTTTAATTTTTCTTTGTAATATTGTATTTTTTTGCATTTAACGTTTCTTGAGACTTCCAAGAGAGCCATGACAGAATGACATAGCTTATTAGCCTCACTTCAAGCACCCTCCCCAATATAGCCCCAACCTGTCTTTCCACACTTATTTCACTCTTCATTCCTTCATCTCTTCCTAGACCGTCCTCCATACCTGGACACATCCCACCATAAAGTGTATTGGAATTGTCATCTTTCAGGCTCAGATCCATTGTCATATCCTCCAGCTCTCTTCTACTTCTTGCTTTTTGTGACAGTTCTTAAAGTTCCTAGATATTCATCTTATTCTCCTGATTAAATTGTACTCTTTGGTCCAATGACTGCCTAAAAATCTCTCCCCTGCACCTAGCACAGTAACCGGCACAGAGGAGATGCTCAATACATTTTTTTTTCATCAAGTCATTGGCTCTACTAATGTTAACCAGACAGAATTGGTCTCAAACCTGTGAGTGGCCAGAGCCAAACAGGCTAGAGGTCCTGGAGTCAGGAATCAAGTTTAATTTCAAAGTGAGGGAAACAGATTGCAAGCAAAGACTTGTGGAGGCAGATGTGAATGCTTAAACCTCTGGCTACACAGTGAACTGAAGGGTACAGTCTGCAGTGAGACATATGATTGATGGCAGGACATCATGATCAGAACCTGGGTACACAATGGGTCAGAGAATACCCGTTGTCAGTCAAAAGGTGAGCACAAAGAATGATGTCAAGCATCACAAGTTAGCTTGCTGGGCCTCACCTAAACAGGGTACCTCCTGATATCTTGACACCACACATGTGCTGCAGAGCAGAGGTCACTCCAGGAGTCTAAATTGCTTGATGATGTAACTGAAAGAAAACAGCTTGGCATAGATTTAGAGCTAGAAGGAACTAAAGGTCATTAGTCCAATCCCCTCATTTTACCTATGAGGAAATAGAGGCTTGTGGATGTTGACTTACCCAAAGTCACAGAGGCAGGATTTGAACCCACTTTTGTATTTTTTGACTCCAATTCCATTGTCCTAAAAATTTTGGGGGGTTAGATGATTTTTCAGAAGACAATTTACACAGTTGTGAGAGGGAATATTGGACTGTCTTTTGTTTAACGATATTTTTTTTTTGGATTTCAAAGAATTGTTTTGGAGATGACCGGTGCTCCTATTCTCCTACTGAAATTCCACCTCCCTCCCCATGGTCTTAGTATGTGCCTGAGCTACTTTAGCCAAGCTTTAAGGAATTGAGCATCCTTTTCCTTCTTAGCCTTGATGCTCCTATAGTGGGGCTTAAAAAATAGTTCGGGGATAAGAGCAATCCCCTTCTGGATTAGTGAGCCTAAAAGAAGGGAAGAATTGTAGCAAAAGTGGAAATTAATCTTTGGTTTTATTATTTAAAGCATGGTGGTCTCACAGAGGGGAGAATGAAAACTGATTAAAATATCAGAGTTGATGCCTTAGTTTCATGACCTGAGTCTCATTGAGCTAAAATTTCAAAAATAGCTTCCATCCTTGGTGCATCTCGGCAAGAGGTCCCATCTGCCATCTGGGGAATAAGGTGGCCCGGAATTACCTCTCATCTCTTCTGTCTTCTTTGCCCCACCTCCTCCCCATCTGAAGGAGAAAATGTCATGGCAGTAGCCGGGACACGGGGCTGGTGTTACAACACCTGAGCGAGCTCGTCCTGGGGGAACAGCCAACACCTTGGAGATGCCTTCCTTGAGCAGACATTAAGCACCTGCTGTATGCAGAGCACGGGGTGGGCGATTTCACTGGAGTGAGTGCGTCCTACAGGGTCGTGGGGGAAGGGGCCCGGGCTGCCCGGGGCAGGGGAGCGCCCAGAGCCCCAAACCAGCTTCTCCGCCGCGGCCGGGCAGGAGGGGAAGCCGGGCCGCCCCGGGCCAGGTGGTGTCACCCGCCGAGGCCGGGCAGCCAGGCAGGAGGGGTGTCGAGGCGCGCTGCAGCTACCCGGGGTCCTGCCCTCCACGTGTCCCCCCGCCCCCCACCGGGGGCTGTGTCGTGACTCAAGAGTGCTAAAGAGAATGAGGCTCCCCAAAATGACAGCTATTCTAGGAGCGCCCTAGGGGCTGAGGAGAACCTCGGAGGGACACGTTGCAAAGACGCTCTGGAGGAGGCGGTGAGCAGAGATCACTCAGAACCCCAATTATGTTGCAGACACTCTCTCTCCCTCTCTCTTTTAGGTTTTTGCAAGGCAAATGGGGTTAAGTGGCTTGCCCAAGGCCACACAGCTAGGTAATTATTAAGTGTCTGAGACCGGATTTGAACCCAGGTACTCCTGACTCCAAGGCCGGTGCTTTATCCACTACGCCACCTAGCCGCCCCTGAAAGGGAGCTTTTAAGCAGAGATTTTAAAAATACAGGAAGGAGGAGGGGGAATGACAGGCACTTAATAAATATTAGTAGTTTGACCCTGCCAAACTTTACAAATAAGTAAAAAGTACAGATTTTTCCTGACTACCTCCAGGCAGATATACTTAAAAGCACTTAATAGACAAAATGAAGTATAGAGGAAAAGGAAGAGATTTGGATAATCAGAAAAAGTTACTAGATTTTCCTTCCCCATGACCCTCAAGAGCACTTTTCCCAAGATGAATAAAATACATATAGTTAATAGACAATTTAAAAAGATAATTAAATAAGATCATTTAGCTGACATGAGTTCAATTTATCAGACTCAGATAAAGAATAACAGGGTATGAAAAGATTTCTGAGCTACTGCCAATATTCTCTGAAGGATTATGGAGAATGAAATGTCCCCCCAGATCCCTTTTTTGAAGAAAGGTAGTAGTCCTGATGTCCCCAAAAATCAATTTTTTTGAAAATCTACCTTCAAAGAGAAGAGTGGGATCTGCAAACTGTCATCTAGGGACTTCATCTTCATAGAAAAATTCTAATTAAATGGTGTGTAAAAATCTAGAAAAGGAAATGATAGAATAGCATTAAAGGGAAGGGTATAGATATAATTAAGTGCTAACAAAACTTTGTCACCTCCAGCTCAGAGAGGCATCCATTGCCCCTTCATCTTCCCATGTGTCTATCCCTACTCATGACCTGTGTGTCAGACCCTGGATGTCTGCTGCCCCAACCCACCCCTCCCCAAACCAGTATCCTGCTTTTGCTTCTCTGTCCCCACCCAGGCCCTCAACAAGTGCTGAACCCTCCCTCCACTGGCCCCTCCCTCCTTCCTGCTTCCCTCTTCCAAATCAGGGAAATACAAATGATTAAAATTACATAGAGGTTTGTGGAAGAGTCCACTTAAAGCAAGAATGGTAGTAATTATTTGAATGACCAGACCCAAATAGGAGTCATTTTAGGCCGGAAAACATTTCCCAGGAATGTGTGATTAGTTCTGTTCTAGACCTTGAAAGTGTAAATGACATGCATGCCAAATATATTGATGACAAAAATTTAGGAAACAAAGCTACCACATTGGATGATAAGACAAAAAAATACCTAACTGGTTAGAACAATGGGGAAGAACTAATGTAATATTCCATTTTACTAGATAACATTCTAAGTAAAACAGAAGGAATTAAATAATTTCATAGGGCCAAATAAGTCATTTGGGTGAAAAAAAGTTTACTAGTACAAGATATGTAAGATATAGATGTATTACAGTTTCATCTGAAAAATTTAGTTCATTAATGCTCAGTATGGATCAGCAATGTGCCATGGTAGCCAAAAATTCAGCACTTAGACTACAATAGGAAAGCCTAAACTTCTGGGAACTGAGGTATGATAGTACTACTAATTCTGTCCTAGTCAACACCTGAAGTGGTTTAGTTTTTGTAACCATATTTTAAGGAGTTTCATCATCCAGAGTATGTCCAGAGGGGAGAGATTAAGGTGGCTAAAGGCTTTGACAAAGATCAGACCCTCTGATGATTGGTGGAAGGAGCTAGTCTGGAGATGAGAAGACTTGGGGCAAACAGAAGGATTAGATTTTTTCTGTCTAGCCACAGTGGATAGAAATGGAAACATTTCATTCTTCATTCTCATTCTTGAAAAGGACCAATGACATAAGGGTGATGTCTTGAATTTAAAATGAATTGAATATGAGGATAGAGCTGCACAAAGTTGTCAACCTTTCTCATCAAAGTCCAGTGACATACATTTCAGCTCATACAATTTGGTTTCAGGCACCTAAAGATGAAATGAGTTGTCTCCCCAAATAAGACAGCTATTGCTTTACATATAGTGCAAATGTGGGAAAGGGCAGGAGAGGAGGAGGAAGGCAAGAAGGAGGGGGGCTTTGGACCCATGGAGGGAGAGCCTGCATATGGATCAAAGACATTGGGGCTGAGGGCAGAAGCAAGGGCAGAAGGAAGAATATGCCTTCTCAGAACCAAGTAGAACACATAAGGCAAACTCAGGTGAGACACATGGGAGTAGATAAAGACACATGGTACCCAAGGAAGGAAGGACAGACAGATGCTATGGTCAGACACATCAGCAAATGGGCTAAGTGGGGCAAGTCTCAAATCCTGCACAGGCAGTAGTGGTCTCTGCATGTATCTGTTCTGCTTTCACCCTGAAAAAAGTTTTTTTAGGGTTTTAAATTTTCTTTGGTGGTTAAGGGGAGTCTACTGAGTGCTGAGTAGAGGGGTTAAGAGCAGGGAGAGATCACAATTCTGTACAGTAAAATTACCATGGGTGGTTTTTTTTTTGGATGCAGATTTCTATGAAAATTCTATAAAGTCAATTTTGTAATACAAACTTACATAAATCAAGAACTATTTATACTGAGTCCTCTTTCTTTGCAAGAAAATGTTGGATGATCCCTTACCAAAAATGTTGCAGAAAAGATACTTAGGTACAGGTTAAACTGCATTGCCTCTGAAATCTCTGCTCACACAGAGATTATGTGAACATGTGAGATCTCATCCATTTAAAGACATGAAGGCCAATTTTTCAATATAATACCTATTTTTTTTAAGGTTTTTGCAAGGCAAATGGGGTTAAGTGGCTTGCCCAAGGCCACACAGCTAGGTAATTATTAAGTGTCTAAGGCCAGATTTGAACTCATTTGCTCCTGACTCCAGGGCCGGTGCTCTATCCACTGCACCACCTAGCCGCCCCAATATAATACCTATTTCTCAGACCCAACAATGTCCTCAGTCATTTCTCTTGGTATTCAAGAAGAGCAGTTATTTGTCATAGGACAAGTACTGAATGCATAGACACAATAAATATTAAATTGCTGCAAGTCTAATAGAGGTGCCACTTTTCAAATAAGAATTTAAAAAATTTAAAAGGGAACCATTGTAAATTGTGATAGACACATAATTAGACACAATAAAATAAAATTTACTGTTTTGGGGGGTGTGAAGCCAAGATGGCTGTATGAAGGCAGCATTTCCTGAGAACTCCTTCCCCCAACCTCAAAAAAAAAAGATGGCTCTAGTCAAAATTTAGAGGGGCAGAACCCACAGAAAGGCTGAGTGATACATTTTCCCAATCCATGATAACTTAGAAGTTCCTTGGGAAAGGTGTCTTTCACCAGGACCAGGGTTTAGAAAAAAAAGCCACAGCCCTCTAGCCTAGCCTAGTCTAGCCCAGCCCAGCCCAGAGATCACTGGCAATAGCTTGAAGGGGTGGTAAGAGAACTCTGCTCCAAGAGAATGAGTGTGGAGTGAGGAGCACCGAATCTGCAGCGAGAATCTGAAGAAAGAAACCTGCACCCCCAGAGATGGTACGGGAAGTCTGAAGAGATTTCTCTGCTCTCCCTGGGGTAGGACTCTTTTGTTTGCCTAGACTCAGATATTGCAGTTTGTGCTTCCATACTAAGATAGCTGGATTCCTCCTTACAGCCCCAGGACAGAGAGAAGTACCTGGGTCATCTATATATCAAAGCACAGGCAAGAGAGCATAAGACCTTGGAGGAATAAATGTCCCAGTGGGGTGTTCCCCCCAAGAAAAAACGAAACCAAAGCCTTGGAAGTGCTGTCCAGGGCTGATGAATAAACAACAGAAAAAGAAGAATCTAACCATAGAGAATTACTTTAGTCCCGTGGAAGACCAAAATACATACTCAGATAACAAAATTGAAGCTTCTGTATCCAAAAGCTCCAAGAGAAATAGAAAATGGGCTCAGACTATAGATGAGCTCAAAAAAGACTTTGAAAAGCAATTAAGGGAGATGGAGGAAAAGTAGGAGGAATGAGAGTGATGCAGAAAAATCATGAAAACCAAATAAAAAATTTGGTGAAAGATATATAAAAAAATACTGAAGAAAATATGTTAAAAACCAAGCAAAAGGCAAATGCCTTAAAAAAGCAGAATTGGTCCATTGGAAAAAGAGATAAAAGATCTCTGAAGAAAATAACTCCTTCAAATGCAGAATGGAACTAAAGGAAGCTGATGACTTTGCAAGAAATCAGGAAGAAATAAAACTCTTCCAAAAAAAAGCCAAAAATTAGAAGAAAATATGAAGTATCTCATTGAAAAAAAACTGACCTTGAAAACAGATCCAAAAGAAATAATTTTAAAATTATTGGGCTATCTGAAAGCCACAACCAGGAGAAGAGCCTAGACTTCATTTTTCAAGAAATAATACAGCAAAATTGCCCTGAGATCCTAGAAGCTGAGGGTAAGATAGAAATTGAGCGAATTCACCCATCACCCCCTGAAAGAGATCCCAAAAGAAAAACTTCCAGGAATATTATAGCCAAATTCCAAAACTCCCAAATCAAAGAGAAAATTCTAAAAGCTGCCAGAAACAATTCAACTACTGAGGCTCTATAGTCAGGATTACACAGGATATAGCAGCATCTACATTAAGGGCTTGTAGGGATTGGAATGTAATATTCCGGAAGGCAAATATCTTGGTTTATAACCGAGAATCAACTACCCAGCAAAACTGAACATGTCTTTCAGGGGAACAGATGGACTTTCAATGAAACAGGGGACTTTCAAACTTTACTATTGAAACAACCAGAGCTGAACAGAAAGTTTGATCTCCAAGTATAGGACTCTGGTGAACCATAGAGGGAGTGGAAGAGAAGAACTAACTCTGAGGAACTTAATATTATTGAACTGTTTGTATTCCTGCATGGGAAGAAGATATTGATAACTCATATGGACTTTCTCATTTATAAGAACTGTTAGAAAGAGCATATCATAGGACATAGGAAGGAACAGGATATAATGGAATAATATAGTAAAAAGATGGAGTCAGTGGGTGATAAAGTACTAGGAAGAAGGAAAAGGAGATGAAGAAGCTAAGAAATTTCACATAAGAGTCAAGAAAAAGCTTTTTCGATGGAGTGGAAATGGGGGAGGCAAAGGGGAATGAGCAAGCCTTCATTCTCATCAGAAATGTCTCAGAGAAGAAATAACATACACACTTAATAGGGTGAGGAAATCTATCTTACCCTAGAGAAAAATGAGAAGAAAGGGATGAGATAAGAGGGAGGAGGGAAAGGGGAATAGGTGATAGAAGAGAGGGAAGATTGAGGCAGAGGGTACTCAGATTCAACACACTTTTGGACAGGGCCAGGATGAAGGAGAGAGAGAGAATAGAATCAATGAGAGTGGGGAGAAATAGAGTGGAGGTACAGCTAGTAATAGCAACTGAGGGAAAAATATTGGAACAACTTCTCTGGTGGACTTATGATAAAGAAAGTAACTCACCCCAGAGACAAAGCCATTGAAATCTGAACACAGACTGAACTACAAATTTTTTTTCCTCTCTCTTTGTTCTTGAGGTTTCTCACCTTGGGGGGGGGGGGGGATTATGTTTATGTTTACTCTCATAACATTCTATTTACATCAATGTATGGCATAGAAACAATGTAGAGAATATCAGACAGCCTTCTGTGGGGGGGAGGTAAGGGAGGGGGGAAAATTGTAGAATTCAGAGCCTTGCAAAAAATGATGGGTACATATTACTATTGTATATAATTGGAAGACAAATAAAATGTGATATTATCTATAAAAAGTTGTTAGACAATCATTTATTGAAATTAAAGATAAAGTACTAATAACTATTAATACAGCAGCTCTTACCCTGGGGGAACTTCTAGAAGATCTATATAATCATTCGATTAAACTCAGCATTTCTCAGTTTCCTAAAATGGATAAGGCATTTTACTAGGTAATGGTATAATAGCTCTTACATTTTACATGCATAAGTTAAATGGTCTAGGCTGGTCTCTTCCTACTGTTGTTACAAAGAAATATTCCTTCATCCACACATCTCAATCTGACCTCTTCCTGTCTGCTGGGAACCTAGAAAGACCCCTTTCCACTGTGCAATCTATACTTTATCTCCTGGTCTGACCTGTTTCTGCCTGCCTGGAAAGGGAAAAAGTATTCTATTGTGCTACCTCTACTGATCCCCTCTGTGAATGGCCTTCAACCTTTTGGGCTGAACTTCTGAGGTTGTCAAAAATCCAACTCATCATTCTTCAGTGATTAACAAATCCAGTCATGATTTTCCCAGTGATTATGAACCTCCTTTGTGTCCTCAGTGAGTGCCCTTATTCTCATCCTCCTCAAGCTAACTCGGCCAATGTACTTTTCTAATACTCCCCAGTTTACTTTCTGGAGTGCTTACTCCAAGAGTGATGGGATGTGTTTTCTTTTTCTTGCCCACTCCTTCCATTTTCTGTTTCACTGAGTTCTGGCTTCTTGATGACAGTCTCCCTGGTCACCCTTTCTAGTGCCCTTCCACTTCCAGGCTTTCCCTCTACCATTATCACTCTGTAACCTCTTCTTTGTTGTTCACTCAATTCATATCTCCAACCCAATCAAAAGCTGTTGATTGATTACTGTTCTAGAAAGTGCCTGGCTCCTAGCCTTCTTGTCTTCACCTCCTGCTCTCAGGCTTGGGGACAACAACTTATATATTGATATACCTTCAAGTGCCCTAACCTCACATTTCCTTAACGTACTCATTGACCTTCTTCACCCCACCTCAGCTACACACAGAGGTGGTCATACCTTGATCTGCTATCACCCACTAATATACCACTTTCATAGTCGTGATCTTTGAGACTGATTCCCTTAGTGATGATAACCTGTTGTCATTTCACTTTTACCTGTGCCTCATACCTCAAGTCCTATTCTTTTTCCCTTACCATTACCTTGTTTCTCTATCCTTCAGTTCTTTCTGAGGTCACCACCACTTTACTTAGTTATACTCTTTTTTCCCCCATCCTGACCTCTTGGTAAATCAATTCAACTCTACAGTATCCTCTTGAATCCCTTGCCCTCTTATCCTGTTGCTATCTTGCCCTTCCAAACCTGAGTCTTTGATCACTCTCATCATCTGCTGCTTTCATTCTTCATGTGCTGTTGAATGAAGCTGGAGAAAATCACAAAATCATTCTGACTACAAATATATGATACATAATCTTAACTGAATCCTCCCTGCTGCAACACAATCCTTTTTTCATATTTCACTAAACAATACACTATCTAACTTGCCACAGGTTCTTTTCCAAACTTTTCATCCCTCCTCAAACCTCCTATACTCTCTTTCACCCAAATCTCTCAGCAGAGAACTTGCCTCATATTTTACTTAAGTGAGAACAATTCAATGATAGGTCCTCTTCCTGCCCCATTTCACATCAGAGAAAAGGCTCTTCTAATTCTCCCATGTGCACAAATGATCCTATTCTATCCTGTCTTCGCCAACAGATTGTCCCCTTCATTATTCCCCATTCTTATTTATCTTCAATCTCTCCATGTCTACATGCCCATATCTTCCCCATTCTCAAAAAATCCTTACTTGGGAATATCTAGGTGGTGCAGTGGATAGAGCACCAGCCCTGGAGTCAGGAATACCTGAGTTCAAATACGGCCATAGATGCTTAATAATTACCTAGCTGTGTGACGTTGGGCAAGCCACTTAACCCCATTTGCCTTGCAAAAACCTAAAGAAAATCCTCACTTGATATTTCCATTCCTGTTATTGTTTCGTGTCTTTCCTGTCCTTGAGAAGACCTTATAATAAATGTCTTTAATTCCTTTTTCTCTCATTCTCTTCTATACGAAATGGCTTCTGACCTAATGATCAGGGATCTCTTAATTGCTGAATCTAATGGCCTTTTCTCAATCCTCATCCTTCTTGACTTCTTTGCAACCTTTAACATGGGATCACCCTCTCCCCTACCCCCTTCATGTTTTTTCTTTTTAGGTTTTCATGACATTTTTCTATCCTAATTCTTCCTCTTCCCATAGGACTCCTCTGTATCCTTTCTTGGATCTTTGAACTAGTGATCCATGTTCACAAAGAGTATCCCCCAGAGATCTGTCCTGTGGTTTCTTCTTGTCTCCTACCATTTCACTTGGTGATATTAGCTGTCATGGATTCAATCAATTATCATCTCTATGCTTATGATTTTTCAAATCTACTTATCCAGTTCCAATTTCCATGCTCATATCTCCAATGGAATTATGTCAAATGGAATGTCTTGAAGAATATCTTAAAGGCAACATGCCCAGATCTGAATTCATTACCTTTCCCCCAAGTCAACCTCTCTAACTGGTGCTGCTGCTGCTGAAGATGCTTTGTCCTTTGTTCTTGAAGAAGCCATGACATCAGGGAGATGATGCCATGACATGCATGAATTGGATTTGAGTGAGGTGGGGGGGCTGTGCTAAGTCACCAGTCTCACTTTCTCCTTCAGAACCATATGGGTCTGGTGGCCAGCTCTGAATCAGGACAACTTGAGATGGCCCTGGATGTGAGACCATCTGGGTTAAGTGACTTGCCCAGGGTCACACAGCTAGTAAACATCTGAGGTCATATTTGAACCCAGGTCCTCCTGACTTTAGGGCTCTACCCACAGTGATTTCTAGCTGCCCTAGGAATATAGTACCATAATATCAAACACTTCAATGTTCCTTACAGCTCTAGTTCTAGGGTCTTATGAACACCTCCTTGAAATGCTACCTATTTGAGTAATCACATTTATAAGATTTAATTGTGACTTTGCTCAACATTGTATAAAAAAAGATTGTAGGGTGGCTAGGTGGCACAGTGCATAAAGCACCGGCCCTGGAGTCAGGAGGACCTGGGTTCAAATCTGGTCTCAGACACTTAATAATTACCTAGCTGTGTGGCCTTGGGCAAGTCACTTAACCCCATTTGCCTTGCAAAAAACCTAAAAAAAAATTCTTACCATGGAAGAGGCAGATGGATTTCTGGGGCAGAGCCAAGATGGCTGCACAAAGCTAACCTGCTCCTGGAGCCTTTCCAAAGATTAATGAAGCCTCTACTCTGACATTTATTCTACAGATCCCACCAAGAAAAAGAGAAGATTCAAAGAAGTTTTCAATTTTAGACATTATGGAACATCTGTGAAGGCCTGTTCCTTTGGGTGGGGGAAAAGGGGAAATAAAGTCCAGGAGGCTTTTAGCCACAGTGCAATCCAGGTCCCAACAGCTTAATAATAACAGAGGTCCCGGCAGTTAGATATCAAACCAGCAGGGAGCATCCCAACCCCAAACAAAATCTAAACCCTGAAAACACTGGGGTAAAAGACAGGACTGAGTCAGGAACAATCCTCTGTTAAGTCAGAACCTGGACATAAAAGAAAAAAATCTTTGAGAAGACAACATCCTGGCCAACAACAAGCCAGGGATCAGACCCCAGCTCTAGCAAAGAAAAAAAAAAAGCATGAATCTATGAACTACAACAACAAAAATGAGCAAAAAAAGCTAAAAAAGTGCTCACTATAGAAAAATCCTTCACAGATAAAGATGACAATAAATTCTCAACTTTTCTATATATGACTAGCAAGATACAGTAGGAAGAGCTAGAAAAGAGAAATCCCATTCAAAGTAACCACAGACAATATAAAATAACTGGGAGTCTATTTGCCAAGGCAGATTCAGAAACTTTTTGAAAACAATTACAAAATACTTATCACACAAATAAAGTCAGATTTAAATAACTAGGCAAACATCAACTGCTCATGGATAGGTAGAGCTAATATAATAAAAATGAAAATTCTACCAAAATTAAACTACCTGTTTAGTGCACTGCCAATCAAAATTTCAAAAAAATTATTTTGATGAGTTAGAACAAGTTGTAAGTAAATTTATATGGAGAAATAAAAAGTCAACAATTTCCAGGGGTTCAATGAAAAAAAGTGCAAAAGACAGTGGTGTAGCCTTACCAGATCTAAAATTATAAAGCATCAGTCATCAAAACTGGTATTGGCTAAGAAACAGAATGATGGATCAGTGGAATAGACTAGGTGCAATAGCAGGAAATGATTATAGTAATCTGCTGTTTGATAAACCTAAAGAGTCCAGTTATTGGGATAAAAACTATCTCTTCAATAAAAACTGCTGGGAAAATTGGAAGTTAGTATGGAAGAAACTTACACCTCACACCCTATACCAAGATAAGATCCAAATGGATACAGGATTTAGACATAAAAAACAATATTATAAGCAAACTAGATGATCAAGAAGTAGTTTACCTATCAGATCTATGGAAAGGGAAGCAGTTTATGACCAAGGAAGAGATGGAGAACATCACTAAAAACAAACTAGATGATTTTGTTTGCATTAAATTAAAAAGCTTTTGTACAGTCAGATAAAGATGATAGCAATGCCATGTCTGAAGAAGAAAGCTGTGAAAACTTACACAAGTATCAAAACAGTCTTTAAATTGGACTCAAATACAAAATCTCATCAAAGACCTTAAAAAAGAATTTAAAAACCAAAAAAAAAAGAGGGAAAGATGGAAAAATGGAAAAAAGAAATGAAAGTCATGCAGGAAAATTGTGACAAGTTGACCAAAGAAATAACTCCACTCAAAGTAAAAATAACCAAACAGAAAAGGAAACACAGAAAATAATTGAAGAAAATAAAATCCTCAAAAATTAGAATTGAACAGTTAAAAACTAATGAATCTACAAGACTATAAGATTCCATCAAACAAAATCAAAAGGCAAACAATGACCTGAAAAACAGATCCAGGAGAGACAATCTACAAATGATTGGATTACCAGAAAACCTGAACCAACAAAAGAACTTGGAAAACACCATGCAGGAAATTGTAAGGAAAAACTTCCCCAATCTACTGGAACAAGATAATAATATAACAATTGAAAGAATCCACAGAACCCCTCCAGAAAGAGACCCCAGAAAGAGAGGATAAAAACTCCAAAGGCTGTTAATAGCCAAATTCCAGAACTCAATTAAAAGAGAGAATACTGAAAGCAGCAAACAAGAAAACAATTCAAATAGGTAAGGAACAGATTCAGACTAACACAGGAACTATCAGTCTCACCATAGAAGGATTGGAAGAACTGGAATACATATTTTGGAGAGCTAAGGACCTGGAATTACAACCCAGAATGTACTACCCTGTTAAATTCAGCATATACTGTCTAGGGGGAAAAGATGGATGTTAAATGAAATACAGGACTTCCAGAACTTCCTGACATAAAGACCCCAAAATTGAACAGAGAATTCAACGGAATAGACTGAAGTTACATTAAAAAGGTAAATGAAAAAGGGGACTGAACAAACAAAATTGTTTTAAACAAATGTTGGTCCCTAAAAGAGAAGATATAACAATTCTAATTCTTTAGAACTTTCCTTCTCTAAGGCAAATTAGAAGGTAGAATGTAGTTGAAGAGAATGAACCTAAAGGATGTGGGTTTAATTGGGTCTTGTCCCTCAGTTGAAGAGGTCCAAGTTCACATCACTATGTTTGAGACAAAAAGCCCTGAAGAAAAAAAAAACAGGGGTGTTAAGTTTAACTTAAGTGTCTCATTATACTATGACTCACTTTAATCAAAGGGTGCTAAGAACCTTGTCTAATGAGGGCATCATCATAAACTGAGACAGTGTCTCTGTTTCAGTCATTTGTAAAGTTCTCAGTGAGACCTCCAGGGCCTCCCAATACTCAGAGATCTTTAAGATTCTTATAATTAATTAGATCAGTGTCTGGTGTTTCACCTAACAAGGGGTTAAGTACTGTGGGTAGGAAGTAAAGTGGGAGACACAATAGGCCTTGCTTCACTCAACAAGGTTTTGAGTACCCTGGGTTGGGGAATAAAGAGTGAAAGAAAATAGGCCTGGGGGGAGGGGCACAAATAGTTCAAGAAATGATATAGCTTTGGATGATACTTTGACTTGTAAGGAGGATTGTGTGTATTTGAAACATACTTGAAAAGGGAGTAAAGTAAAAAATGATTATAATTATAATTTGATGCAATTTGAGTCAATGCTGCTTATCAAGCAATCAAGTAAACAATGTGATGATATCTTCATAGCAATAGGAGCTTATCAAACAATCAAATAATGGAACTGTGATTGATGATACCTGATTAATATTAGAGCTTCAAGGGAAGAGGCACCAAAGATACATACTTTTAGAGGGAAAGAAGGGAGAGTGTGAATTCTAAATAAATTCTATTCAGTAAATTTAACTTAGTGAGGGAATAAGATAGATTCCCACTTAGGTTTAAAAGTCTAACTTAATCTATAGGGAAGGGGGGGGGACTGGGAACAGGAAAGATAAGGGAAGAAGGGACTGATAAAAGGTAAGGGAAGGTATAAGTGAAAATAAATTGAAAGTTAAGTTTCTAAAATAAAAGTCAAAGGAGAAAGGTAGTAAAACTTTGATGAGGAAGAATAAGAAAAAAGGAAAGAGAAATATAAATGGAAAAAAATATGAAGGCAATTATAGAACTAGTAATCTTAACTGTAAATGTGAATGGAATGAATTGTCCCATAAAACAGAAGCAGAGCCCAAAATGGATTAAAAAAACCCAGAATGTGGCAATGTGTTGTTTACAAGAAACACATTTGAAACAGAGAGATACCACAAAGTAAAGGTAAAAGTTTGGAGCAAAATAAATTATGCCTCAGTGAAAGTAAAAAATCTGGTGTAGTGATCCTAATCTCAGACAAAGTAAAAGCAAAAAATCTCATTAAAAGGGATAAGTAAGGAAACTACATCTTCTTAAAAGGTACCATTAGTAATGAAGCTATATCATTACTAAACATGTAGGAAAAGCTGAGTGAATTACAAGGAAAAATAGCAAAACTTTAATAATGGGAGACTCCCTCCCTCTTAGAAAACTTAGATAAAATAGACCTCTGGAGAAAATTTAATGGGTATAGAAAAGAATATACTTTTTTTCCTTGGCAATTCATGGCATCTTCACCAAAACTAACCATGTTCTAGGGCACCAAAACCTTATAAACAAATGCAGAAAGACAGAAATAACAAATACACACTTCTCAGACCATGATGCAATAAAATTTACATGTAATAACGGGTCAGGGAAAGATAAACCAAGAAAGTGTCTCCGTACATGACATATATTTGGATTCTGATTTCTAACCCATTCTACTATCTGCCTCTATTTTATGGGTAAGCTCATCCCATTCATATTCATAATTATAATCACTGTGTACTTCCCTCCATCCCAGTTTCCTCTGTTTATCCTTTTATCTCTCTTTTAACTTGTCCCTCCTCAAAAATCTGTCTTGCTTCCCCCAATCTGCCTTTCCTCTTATCACCCCTTCCCTCAACATCTTTTATTCTCTTTTCTCCTTTCTACTGGGTAAGATAGATTGCTATACACAACTAAGTGTGTGTGCATGTGTGTGCATTTTTTCCTCTCTGAACCAATTTCAAGGAGAGTAAGGTTCAAACATCACCTACCGCGCCCTCATTTCCTCTCTACTAAAAAAGTTCTTCCTTACATGTTTCCTTTATTTGAGAAAGTTTTCCCCATTCTACTTCTCCCTTCCTTCTCTTTCTCATCTCTATATTCTTTTTTAATGGGTATTATCCCTATATAATCAACTTATACCCATGTCCCCTGTTTATGAAAACTCCTTCTAACTGCCCTAATAATGATAGTTTTTGAGAGTTACATGTATCATCATTCCATATGGAAATGTAAAGTTTAATTCCATTGAGTCCCTTTCATATTTACCTTAAAACAGTCTTCTGTTTGAATGTCAAATTTTCTATTTATTTTTGATCTTTTCATCAGGAATGCTTGAAAGTCCTCTATTTCATTTAATATTCTTTTTTTTTCTCCTGAAGGAGTATACTCAATTTTGCTAGGTATATGATTCTTGATTGTAATCATAGCTCCTTCACCCTCTTAAAAATCTATGCCAAGTCCTCCACTCCTTTAATGTAGAAATTGCTAAATTTTGTGTGATCCTGACTGTGGTTCCAAAATATTTTCTAATTGCAATATTTTCTCCTTGACCAGGGAGGGACTTCTAGAATTTGGAAGTTTTCATTTTGGGGGGGGGGGGATCTCTTTCAGATTATTTTTATTTTACCCTCTGGATCTGGGGCATTTTTTCCTTTATGATTTCTTGAATGTCTAGACTCTTTTTTTATTCATGACTTTCATATGGTCCAATAATTCTTATCTCTCCTTGATCTCTTTTCTGATTCAATTGTTCTTACAATGAACATTTCACATTCTCTTCTGTTTTTCTTCTTTTTGCTTTATTATCTTATGGAGTCATTAACTTCTACTTGCCCAATTTTAGTTTTTAAGGAATCTTAAGTGAACTTTTTGTACCTCTTTTTTCTCTACTAGGTCAATCCTACATTTTTAAAATTAATTTTTAATTCTTTGTTTTTATTTTTTCTTATTTTTTCCAATTCCATTCTTTGAGGAGATCTTCTCTTCAGTGAATTTTTATGCCTCTTTTACCATTAGCCCACATCTGTATTTTTGTGTTTCTTTACCAATTTAATTCTATTTTCATAATTTTCTTGCATCACTCTTTTCCCAATTTTTCTTCTAGCTATCTCTTTTTGAAACTCTTAAAACTCTTTTTTTTTTAAACTCTTCCTCTTCTAGGAATTTTTGCTGACTTTGGGCCCAACTAATGATTTTCTTTGAAGTTTTGCTTATACCTGTTTCCACATTGTTGTCTTCTTCTAAGTTGATATCTTCTTCTTCTTTGTCTATAGTAGCTCTTTATAGTAAAATTTTTTATTGTTTGCTCATTTCCCCAGTCTATTTCTTCACCTTGAACTTTATGTTAAAGTAGTTTAGGCTTTTTAATGCTGTTCTTTTCAGAGCTAGTTCTGGGGATCCACAAAATTTAGGTGCTGTTTTTTTAGGTGATGTTATCCTAGGAAAGCTGTGGTCATTGTTTTCCTGATCTGAATTCTGGTATTTAGTCAGGAAAGTTCCCTGCTCCTTGAAAGCTACCAGTACAGTTGCTTCTATTGATCCTGAAACTATGACCAGATTCCCTGATCTCTTGCAGTCAGAAGTGCTACCTCTTCTCTTGACTCTGGAACTATGGCCAGGGCCCCTGCTCTCTTGTGATTGATCACAAGCATTCATCACCTATTATGGGCAATAGAGTTGCTAGTCAGCTGCAGCTGAACCTCATGCCAGCAATGGTCCCTTGTAATCTCTCTAACTATTTGTCTGACTCCCTTAGCATCTCTGGGCTGAGAACTCCTGAAGATGCTGCTACCATTGTTGGGGTGGCTGCCATCTAGGCCCTAGCGGGTGTTTACAGACCTCTCCCGGGGTCTTAGACTGGGAAAAATATTTCTCTCTGATCTTTTGTTGACTCTGCTGCTCTATAATTTGATTTGAGTTTTGAAGTTCTTTGGAAGAGAATGTTGGTAGAGTTCAGCTAGGTTCTGGACTGTACTTTGCCTTCTTGGTTCCCCAAAAAATCACACCGTATACTTTCACTGTTTAACCCCCATGCCTGGAAAACTCCTTCCTCATCTCTACCTCCTGGCTTCTCTAAAATCTCATTTCCTACAAGAAGCCTCTCAATGATTATGCCTTTCTTCTGTGATTGTCTTCAGTTAATCCTGGGTGTATTTTGTTTATACATATTAATTTGAATATTGGATTCCCTTTAGACAATGCATTTCTTGAGGGGCCTATCTTTGCACCTTTGTAACCCCAACTTAGCACAGTGCTTATCACAGATCAGGCACGTAACAAACAATTTTTATTAATGAAGTTACAAGGCAGAATGTTGTGAAGTACCAGAGACACAGGTAGTGCTTTGGGAAGTGGAAGAAGGGTGAGCTCTCAGTCAAAATAGCAAAGATTTCATGGGATAGGTGGGACTGAAGAACAGGTTGAGCCTTCAACTTTCTTAACTGCTTGCCAGACTATGAAAATAGCCCTGAGAGAATGAATCAATCATGTTTTGGATTTTGAAATAATTTTGCATATGAAAGAAGAGCAGAATGACTACTCTAAACTACAATTTAATAAATAAATGCTTCTCTGTTTTCATACATACATATTTCACATATATATATTTCACATATATACTTATATGTATATGTATATGTATATAAGCATATATATTTAAGATAAATACAGCTTTGAATCTCCCCCTGCTGTTCCTATAAAATATTGCAGTACGTTTATTATCATCTTCCTTTCAGCCCCATCCATAATCCTCCATTATTTCCTCTTGGTTATTGTTTGTTTTTTTATTGTAAAAATTTTATTTATTTTCAAATTAAATGCAAAAATTTTTTTAACTCATAAAAAATGATTTTTTTAATCATAAAAGTTAAAAAAATATCTTAATAGACTATCTCCCAATAGGATAAGACTGATAGAAAAAAGGCTGGGAACAAGGAGGTGGAGGAAAATGGAAATGTGTTTTTCTGATGCTTTCTGAGGGCCCTGCTTATGCTTTTCAATTCTGCTGCTGTCAAGCTCCATTAGGAGATTTAGGCATCATCCTGCTATCTCTGAGACCTGGCCTCCCACTGGCCCCAGCTGAAATGAGGCCAGCACAAGGTCTCTGTAACCAGGAAAAATAATTCAAAGATCTCAAAACAGTCCTGGTTCACCTTACTGTCCTCCAGAGCTACTCTCTTCCACCCAAGATAGGGTCGTTACCCTCCCCACAGCCATCCTTCTCTGTCATTAGGCCATTGGGTTGTAGTGCTTTTAGGTGTTATAGTTTAACAGAGTTAAAATATATTGCTGGAGGACCAAGATTCAGCCTCTGGCATGGCTTTGTTGGAACACTCAGGGGAAAAGACTTGTAAAATCAACATGTTGCAACTGAAATGGAAAAATAGGGAAGTATCTAATATGTGTCAAATACTATTCTAATAAATGGAGATAGAGATAGTAAACTACACAGTCTCCTAGTTCAAGGAGCAAAAGACAACATAAAGAGACAGTTGGTGGCATAGTGGATAGAGTGTTGGGCTTGGAGTAAGGAAAACCTGAGTTAAAATCTGGCCTCATACATTTGCTGTGTGACCCTGCACAATTCATTTAACCTGTTTGTCTCAGTTTCCTTATGTGTAAAATGGGAATTATAACAGCACCTACCTCAAAGGGTTGTTCTGACAATCAGGCAGAAAAAATGCTATTTCCTTTCCCTCAATCCATAACAGTTTCAGATCTTTGCAGAAAGCTAAGCAGGACTTAGGTTGTAGCAGAGAAAACAATGGGGCAGTTGATGAAGACTTGAAGAGCAATATCAGGACAGGTGGTTCCCAAGTGAGAGGATAGTGGGTCTCAGAATCAGAATGGAGTGGAGGATGGAATGCCTTCAGCCTAAGTTAGGGCTGTAAGGTCATGTGGCTGACAGTGGGCACCCAGTATTCAGTTGGAATTCGACAATGGGGTATTGAGGGTTGGGTTGGCTCCACTAAGAAGTGACAAGTGCTAGTGGTAACAGTGGCCATTCATTTACCTATTGTCAAACAAAGAAATGAGGTTATGATAGCACTAATTTTTGTAATGAAGGAAGAATTAGCAAGATCATGAATTGTGTTTTCTTTTTTTCTTTCTATTTCCAAAACTAATGGTTTAAGTAAGAGATTCTGCTGTATTAAGTTATTAGGCAAAATATTTTATGAGGTCATCTCCAAATCATGTGAAATTAAAACAATTTTGAAAATTTTAGTTCAGTAAATAGAAGATATGATGCTTAAAGCTAAACATATTTTTATTATTTTTTTTTACTCAGTAATTAGCCTGGAAGAGGTAGTAAATGAAGATCTTGGGGCAGAATTTGACAGGTGGTAACTATATGACCCTAAGCAACTTACTTACCTATCAATGTTCCCCCTCCCTTAAATAATAAATTACATAATAAGTGTTGATCTGTAGTTGCAAAATCTCTAGACCAATGACCTCTCAGGTCTGGTGAGAGAGAGACAGACACAAGAACAGAAAGAGAGAGAGAGAGAGAGAGAGAGAGAGAGAGAGAGAGAGAGAGAGAGAGAGAGAGAGAGAAGAGAGGGACAGAGATGAATGGATAGCCTTAGTAATGCAAGTCAAAACAGAAACCAATTTTGTGAATGTGCTAATGGTTTTGACAAATTCAATATTGTTCTCTGACCTTTGCTAATGTGATTGTGAACAGTTGCATTTCATAGAACACTCAATTTCCAAACAATGTTGCCTGTGACTCAAAGATTTAGGTTCTATTTCTCTTGCTCTTAGTCTTTTCTGGTCTGTGGAGAGCCTACCAGGACAGGCATTGGTCAAGTCTAAGATCCAGACCACCTACAACCAGTCCCACAAACAGCATCATAATAGCATCAAGAAATCAGGTCTTAGAGATACATCTCTGAAAGGAAGTGATCCAAAGAGAACCAAGAGAACCATGAGCTTTACTAAGAAACATAACAAGAAAGGACTGATAAAGATCCAGTGCAGCATTACTAAAACAATCCATGTCCGAGCAGAGGTTTATTAAGGCTCTTAACACCCAGGTCCATAAATCCAAGTTTCTCAAGCTCCTAATCACCAACCCCTAAGACCACTGCTAGATGCATTGACCCTAAGATTGCCATTAAACTCAGAGATCCCAAGGTTAGCATTAGATGTGGAGGTCCCAAGATGTTCAAATTTTCAAACTTTCAAAGTCTACTGAATCAAAGTCTACTGTCCCCAAGATCAAATCTAAAGTCAAGGTTACCAAGTCTGATTCTATAAGTTCACCAAGTTTAGTGAGTCCAAGACTTCTAAGTCCAATGACTTCATAGCTACTAAGGCCTCTAAGGAGTCAAATCCAAAGCTGACAGCACTAAGACAGTCCATGCTTCAAAGACTACAAATTCTAAACCTTCAAAATAGATGCTTCAGTGATTGTACATGTATAACTTATATGAGATTACTCTCTGTCATGGGAGTGGGAGGAAGAAAAATGCAGAACTCAAAACCTTACAAAAAGATGAATGTTGAAACCTATATGTGTCATTGGAAAAAATAAAATAACATTAAAAAAGAAATATATGCTTCCTGATAGGAAGACTTGATTAAATTCTAAATTATAGTTTTATCTTATCCAGGTGAGTGAGTCATAAGAAAACAAAAAAGAGGCAGGGAATATAGACTACTTAATAGTTTCATCAACTTTCAGATGCAAAGTGTAAAGAGGTATTGAGGAAATGTATGATTGGGGGAAGGTTAGTCAATAAGAATTTATTAAGTAACACTATCTGCCAAACTCATTGTTAAGCACTGGGACTGCAAAGAGAGGCAAAAACATAATTATTGCCCTCAAGGAGCTCATATTCTAAAGGGGTAATAAAACATAGAATGTACATATAAAATACACATACTGTAGGTGGGAGGGAATCTCAAAGGAAGGCACTAACATAATGGGGGGGGATGACCTAGAAAGGCTTCTTATAGAAATTAGGATCTGGAGGTTGGAGTCAAGATGGCAGCATGAGAACAGCTTTTCCTAGAAGCTCTCTCCAAAATATTCCCCAAACCTTAAAATTATGGCTCTAAGTTTTTGAGAGACAGAACCCACAGAAAGATCCAATGAGGCAATTTTCCAGCCCAAGATAACCTGTGATGTCTGCTTGAGCAAGTTTAGTTTAAAGGGTTAGTTGTGACTAGAAAACCTGAGCTCTGCTGACCCTCGAGCTGAAGGCTTTCCACAGAACTCTGATTTGATAACACAACTGCATTATTCATGGCCTCACTTGTGAATAGCCCTGTCCCAAACTTCTTAACCTGAGTTACATTCTGCCAGGTTACATCTTGACCAAATTAGAGTTACATAATTGTTTTTTTCTGTATGCTAATTTTGTAGTTTTCTGCTATAAGAACTATTTGATACTTTGAATAAATGGCTCTGCTAGTTGTCCTGCTATCACTCCCACCCAAATGTACACATGTTTCTTTTTCTCTCCTGAGCTGAATGAATCCCCTGGTAGACAGGAGAACTCAACATTTGGGGCCCAATGTGGGGAAGGCACAGGGGACTTGAAGCCCTCAGGAGGCTGAGATAGTCATTCAGGAGAAGAAAAACCCCTGGTAAGGTTGTGGCAATACTGGGATGATTCAGAGGAGGTGATGGCTTGATGAGAGCTGTTAAGCAGCATCAGTTTTTTACTTTATTTTTTTGCAAGGCAAATGGGGTTAAATGGCTTGCCCAAGACCACACAGCTAGGTAATTATTAAGTGTCTGAGGCTGGATTTGAACTCAGGTACTCCTGACTCCAGGGCCGGAGTTCTATCCACTGCGTTACCTAGCTGCTCCTTACTTTTTTTTTCCAAGCAGGTACAGAGGGTATAATAGGGAATGAACTTTTTATGGAACTAAAGAAGTCAGGGCAGGATGTAAATATTCTGAAGAAACTGACTAAAGAGAAGGGCTTAGAATTATCAAAAAACAAATAGATAAGTCTTTACAGACTATTTATGATGTTCTCCCTGGTTCCCAAGGAAAGGAGAATTGAAGGTATTTTGAATCTACATGATTGGAGAACAGTATGTGAACAGATAACTGAATATTAATATGATAAAATGCTGTTGAATTTTTCTTTTCCGCACTTCTTCACTATGATTCTGCCAAAATGTCCCCCCCCCCCCCTTCCTTCTTCCTCTCTATGGCTTGCCCGTTTTACAATTCTGGCTCTTATCTTTCAACCTTGAAGCTTAGCAGAAAGAATATTTTTAGAAAAAGGACTAGCCAGAGAGAGAGAGAGAGAGAGAGAGAGAATTACTTCATGAAGATTTGAATAAACAAGTGTTTAAAAGGAAATTTATTTGGAGTTAAAAGAATCAGAAAAGAAACAGTGTATATTACCAAATATGTTTTATAGAGAAATCATAAAAAGAAATGCTATTTTTAATTTGAAAAAGTTTTGGGAAATAAATTCCAAAAAGGCAACAAAGTCAGGTTAATTCTAAAGTATATAATTTGGGTACTAAGTAATGCTAAAAATAAATAAAAGAAATAAAGGGAAACTAAATAGTTAATCTTTTACTGGAATGATATCGTAACATTATAACTTCAGGAGTTTATCAATGTAGATTCTGATAATGTTAGTTATTACAGAAAATTATGTGTCAAGTGAGGATTTAAAAACAGAAGATTCTACTTCCTCCCCTCCAGAAAAGACTTAGGATTGTTCCCTTTAAAAAAAAGAATTTAGGGGTGGCTAGGTGGCATAGTGGATAAAGCACCGGCCTTGGAGTCAAGAGTACCTGGGTTCAAATCTGGTCTCAAACACTTAATAATTACCTAGCTGTGTGGCCTTGGGCAAGACATTTAACCCCGTTTGCCTTGCAAAAACCTAAAACAAAAAGAATTTATTTGCTTTACTCTATTTGAAGAAGGGGGACAGGGGATATTCCAATTGAGCTGATGGATTTTTGAGTGACTGTTTGCCTTCTCAAAAATTATACTAGTTAAAATCCAGAAGTGTTAAATATAAATACCCTTCTATGGGAAAATGTATTGTGATAAATGGAATGTTCTCTGTATTTTCTTTAGTGTGAGAGCAAGGTGGGAGGTGGGGTTTTCCCCAGAGTTTGGGGGCCTCTCTGGTTCAAACTGTTCTGATTCTGTTTATGTGTTTTATATATATATATATATATATATATATATATATATATATGTACATATTTGTTTTAAGATACAGGAAATACGTAAAATACTTTAAAATACAGGAAAACTCTTAGCTGTCTCTTCATGGTCAGACCTGGTTCATGTCTTTGTGTTCTGATTGGCCAATCCTCTTTCTTTTCTCTCTTTCCAAAATTGGATCTTTTTCTTTTTCCAAAACTCATGATCAGTGCCACAAGAGATTTTCCTGAGCATCATGTTGTTTTTGGAAAGAGGGGGTTCTTTTAATTTTTTCTTATTTTCTATTGTTTGTTTTCTGGTCCGATTGTCTAAAAGAATTTTACTTACCAATTTGACAAATTATACTTATAAGGGACCTAGTAGAAATTGAAATTGCCCCTAAAATTATTTTTCTTCACTGATCTTGATAAAAAGAGTTTATGGAAAAGAACAATGGAACAGGATATTAAGGGAATATATAAGTAATTTAGTCTGAGTAATGGGTTCTGAAAAGATTTGGATAAAGTAAAAAAGGGTTGCAAGGAAAAATGAAAAGGAACATAGAGACTATTGGGGTTTTTTAACCATTTGTGAAGTATGGAAGTTGTTTAAAGCCTGCAGAAAGTAAATATGAGAGGTTTGACTTTGTATAAATGAAAGATGGATTTTGGGAACTTTGAAAAGTGATTTTACAAATCAATATAGTAAGGGAAGAAAGTATAGAGAGCCATAAGTCTATATGGAGATATGTGTTTAAATGAGGTTGGAATAATCTCAAAATTGCATTAAACTGCCACTTTTCCAATATCTGGCAGTGAATTGATTGCAAAAGTAATAATCCCCATAAAGTGAAAAGTTTAAAATGAAAGCAATTGCTAAGTAAATGTAAACTATTTCTTCAAATTGATTAATTCTCTAATATGTGTAATCCTATGTATAAAGTTATCTGAAAATACATATAACTGAATTAAGGGGTTTGTAAAACATAATATTAATTTTTTCATTGTAATGTTTTTTGGCCCCTCCAGAGTCATGGGGAATGCTATGGGAATGCTAAAATAGATAGGGTCAGAATGGCCTTGACAGAGGCTGGGAGTCTGCTAAAACCTTTGTTAGTACAGACTTCTGAGTTATGTGCTCTTAATCAGGCTTTATAATTGCTAAAAAATCGGGTATAGTTCATGTATTCAAAATAACTTGGGGTAACAGAAGGATGATATACAGTAAAGGTAAAGAAATAGTACATACTACCTTGATATCTCAAAATGTGGGGAGTCTCCAATTCCTAGAATATCATTTTGTCAGTGAGGACAGAAAGCTCTTATAAGTAGAGTATTGAGAAATTAGAATAGTACTGATACATATAAGAAGAATTTGTAAACTTTTATATTTTGAAAAGGAAAATAATTTAAGATAATTCTGAGTAGGAGTTTTGAAATTTATAAGATTATTAAGAGTACTATAAAGAAAATCTTGTAATCATAAAAATTTTTAGAAACATCTGGTCTTAAGATTTTTTTTATTGCAAAGTTTTAGGGAGGAAAGGGAATATACTTTTTTAATTTTTATTTTTTCAAGGCAATGGGGTTAAATGACTTGCCCAAGGCCACGCAGCTAGGTAATTATTAAGTGACTGAGGTCGAATTTGAACTCAGGTACTCTTGACTCAAGGGCCAGTGCTCTATCCACTGTGCCACCTAGCTGCCCCAGGAATATACTTTAAATTGAAAATGTGTTACATATAATTAGTAAACTTTGATTAAGAACAGATTCAAACAATTTTTTTTGAAAATTTAAAATTGTATTATAATAACAAAATATGAATAAATTAAAGTGTCATCCATCACATTTGTAAAGATTTGTTATAAGAAAATTAGAGAATATCTTGCCCACAGGTTATATCTCTCAAGGTATTTTTTGGCCCAGAGAGTTTTGTGAAAAGCTTTGTTTTTTCATCTCATGCTTATGAAATTATATATATTAGAAATTGTATATGTATCTTGTAATACTGTGTTTGGTAAAAAATTTACATTGGGTTTTTTGAAATTTATATATATATATATATTTAAAACTTAATTCATAGAGAATCTTATTTTCTTTTTGAAAATAGGAGTGTATTTGGAAAAGAGGAAAATAAGCTTTAATACATAGATGAAAAACCAGGAGGGATGGGATTGTTGCACTGGTGGAATGAGCAAGTCTCAAGGTTGACCATCACCCCCATGTTGCTGTTAGGGTGTACAGTGTTTTTCTGGTTCTGCTCATCTCACTTAGCATCAGTTCATGCCAATCCCTCCAGGTTTCCCTGAATTCCCATCCCTCCTGGTTTCTAATAGAACAATAGTGAACATTTAACTCTTAACTTTAACTATGTGAAACATAAGATTTCCAGGCTGACACATCTCATTCTCTTAAAGCAAAAATAAAAAAAAGTTCTCTTAAAGTTAACCTTAGACCTGAATATCTTTTACTCACAAATTTCTTTCTCATCTATGTATTAAAGAGACCAAGAACTATTACCTTTAATTTAGAAAAAAAATGGATATCTTATTGTCTGATCTTGCTATCTCTTATAATTTATATGTTTCTTCCTTAAGGATATGATTCCTCTCTCATCACATTCAATTTGGATCAATGTATACCATGGAAACAATGTAAAGATTGGCAAATTGCCTTCTGTGGAGGGTGGGGGAAGGGAAGTAAGATTAGGGGGAAAAATTGTAAAACCCAAATAAATAAAATTTTTATAATTCAAAATAAAAAATCCTAGAGGTCAGACTCCTAATGAGTTATGGCAAATGGATGTGACTCATTATGCACCTTTTGGAAAAATGAAATTTATTCATGTTACTATAGATACATTTAGTACATATACAATGGCAACAGCACAAAGTTCAGAGGCTATTCAAGGTGTGATTGGTCATTTATTCTATTGTTTTGCAGAGATACCAAAATCTATAAAAGCAGATAATGGCCCCAAATATACTTCTATGACATTTAAACAATTCTGTCTGTAATACAATATAAAACATATTATAGGGATTCCTTATAATCCCACAGGTCAAGCTATAGTTGAGAGGAAGAATAGGTCATTAAAAATGTTCCCACATAAACTGAAAAGGGGGAATGTGGGGCACACCTAAATAAAGCTTTGTATTCATTAATTATTTGACTTTGGATGATAAGTATAATACCATGGCTGAAAAACAACTATTTACAAAATTATCATAGATAACATAATAATATACCCCCAATAGTACTCATAGAGTAATGTGGAAAGATACAAAAGATGGACATTGGAAAGGACTTGATCGATTACTAATCTGGGGTCAAGGGTATGCTTTTGTTTTGTCCACAGGTGGAGAAACTTTCTAGATGCCAGAAAGAAATATCAGACCATGCAGACCAGATGATCAAGTAATATAGAAAATGAATAACTTACACTTAATCGAAAAAAGAAAGCATAAGAGGAGAAGGAAGGACAGATGACGCAAAATGAACTTACAGAACAATTTGTGAAGCTTATGTTAATCATGAACAATTTGAGGACTGCAAAAGGATCTGACTATTGGACTTACATTCAAAACTATACTATGGAGAGAAAAGCATGACTGAAGTTGTTTTAACAGGGGAAGCTGAAAATTATTTGGGATATATAACAAAGTTACTATTGGAAATAGCAAAGAAGAGATGCTGAGAAGTTAGGTATAATTTTTTCTGGCTTAAAAAGTATCACACCACATATAGAGGAATTTATGATCATTCCTGAGAAAAAGAGGGGAAATAATATTAACTGTTAAAATTTCATTATTTGAGCATGTGTGTGTGTAGAGAAGTGATGAATAAGGAAAAGATAGAAGCAAAATACACTCAAGCATTGCCATAAAATGTTTACTAGAGCATTTAAGGCTCAGAAGAAGACTTTATGAAAATCTTTAACATTTGATTAATTCATTACAAATTTTTGTAATGAACATTTGTGTTAGGGAAGAATATATAGATTTGAGCAAGAAATTGTATGAATTAAAAAAAAGAAATTGTATGATTTGTTGTCTTCTCCACTTGTTATTGGTACATGGTTAGATGGTATTATTTCTGTTTTCAGCTTTTTTATAATTATGATATTGATCATTTGTTGTCTCTCATTTTAAAAACTATCTGCTCTAAGTAAGAGTGTTGGTTTCACAGTCAAGATGTTAAAAACCAAAGGATGGTACAAATCCAGTGCTGATCATGTTTTTGGTGAATTAATTCAATGACAGGAGAACCTCCCATCTGAAAGGTTTAAGAGATGCATTAGTTGTTTTGTAGTTGGAGTTATTATGCTTGTATCTCTTATAGTCTCATCTGTATCACTTGCCCTGTCTATATCTTATGTACAAAATGAAGTAATTCAAGCACATTATTTAGAGGAACTTAGTAAAAATGTAAGTTTGGGCTTCCAAAAAACAGTCAGATGTTGATAAGCAGTTTTTGCAAATGCTAGAGGGTTTGAAGAAGACAGTAGTTTCTATAGGAGATGAATTGGATATGGTAGAGTTTAGACAGATACTTAGTTATGAATATGGATACATGCAAATTTGTATGACCAGCTTGGAGTATAATAATACTAAATGGGAATGGAAAAAGGTTAGGAATCACCTTAATGGATTGTTTGGGAATTCTACTTTATCTTTTGGTATTGATGATTTGAATAAATTGACTAAAGACATCCAAGAAGCCTCCCAGTGAGACTTAATTCCTGAAAAGACAGCCGATAAGATAATTAAATGGTTTCATCATCCCACCACCTTTGGTCATTGGAACTAGAATATTATACAATTGTGTCTACTTTGGTGTTTTCCAAGTTTAGTCAAAATATTTTTTCTGTAACCAAAGCTACTATATATGCTATCAATAGAATTTAGTATTATAAAACCCAGGCTTGAGGATCAAATTGGGCAATTGTGAGCTTATTGTATAAACAAAAAAGGGGGGGAAGTGTTGATGGCCACTCAAGCGAGTTTGGGTTAGAAGGTCAGTTTTTACTAAAAAAATCTAAGCTCTGATAACCCTCAAGCTGAAGGCTTTCCACAGAACTCTGATTTGATAACACAACTGCATCATTTGTAACCTTACTTGTTGATAGCCCTGCTCCTGAACTTCTTGACTTGAGTTACATCCTGCCCAAATTAGAGTTGGTGGAGCTGTGAACTCATTCAACCTTTCTGGAGAGCAATCTGGAATTATGCCCAAAGTGCAATAAAACTGTTCATACTCTTTGATCCAGCCATACCACTACTGGGTCTATACCCTGAAGAGATTATGAAAAAAGGGTAAAAACCTCACTTGTACAAAAATATTCATAACAATCCTGTTTGCGGTGGCAAAGAACTGGAAATTGAATGAATGTCCATCAGTTGGGGAATGACTGAACAAATTGTGGTATATGTATGTTAAAGAACACTATTGTTCTATTAGAAACCAGGAGGGATGGGAATTCAGAGAAGCCTGGAAGGATTTGCATGAACTGATGCTGAGCGAGATGAGCAGAACCAGAAGAACACTGTACACCTTAACAGCAATATGGGGGTGATGATCAACCCTGATGGACTTGTTCATTCTATCAGTGCAACAATCAGGGACAATTTTAGGATATCTGTGATGGAAAATACCATCTGTATCCAAAGAAAGATTTGTGGAGTTTAAACAAAGATCAGACTATTACCTTTCATTTTTTTTTAAAAAGGTATCTTGTGTAATTTTGCTATCTCATATTTTATTTTTTCTTAAGGATATGATTTCTTTCTCAACACATTTGATCAATGTATAGCACAGAAACAATGTAAAGACTATCAGACTGTCTTCTGTGGGGAGTGGGGGGAGGGAAGCGGGATTGAGGGGAAAATTTTAAAATTAAAAAACAATAAAAAATGAAGTCGAGATACAATAGAGCTCTCCCTAAAATGACAAATAAAAATGTATTAGCTATTGTTTCAATAAAAAATTTATAAGTTAAAAAGAAAGAAATGGCTCAGAAAGGAAACAACATATATACTTAATAGGGCATAGAAATCTAGAAGAAAAAGGAAAGGGGTTGGGAGAAAGGGGACAGGGGAAGGGAGGGGGAATGTAGGGAATAGAAGAGAGGATAGTCAGAACATTTTCTTTTTTTACTTTTTCAAGGTGGTGGGATTGGATGGCCTGTCCAGGACCACGGGGCAGGACAGTTGTTGGGTCTCTAGAGTGGGATGTAGACTTGGGGCCTCTTGGCCCCAAGGCCAGTGCTCTGTCCGTTGTGCTACTCAGTTGTCCCACAGAACACTTTTTAAAGAGGAACAGAGTGAAAGAAGAATGGTAGTGGGGAGAAATGGATGGAGGGAATTTTACAAGCAGCAAAAGCATCTGTGGAAAAATGTGAAAGTAACTTCTGTCATGGACTTAATGATAAAAAATTTGAGCCACCCCAGAGACAGAGCTGATGATATTGGAACACGGAGTGAAGCACATTTTTTTTCTCTTTCTTTCACTATTTCTTGTGAGGTTTTATATTTTGCGGGAGGAGAGGGGATCATGCTCACTCTTACAACAAGACTTTTAGTAATATGTAAATTTAAGAAATGAAAAGAAAGAAAGAAATCAGGATCTGAGTGGAGTATTGAAAGAGGCACAGTTGAGAAAGGAGAGCATTCCAGGCTTGAAATATTTCCAGTGAGAATTCACAGAACCAGGGGAAAGAGGGTCATATTGGAGGAGCAACAAAGAGTATGTAGAGAGCTGTAAGGAGACTGGAAAGGAAGGAAGGGGTCAGGTTGCTACTCATCTCAAATATATTATTATATGGCACAGGTTTTCATATCATTAATACATAGGATCCAGATGAAGGGGAAATAGAGGAAGAATATGCTGCTTTTGTCTTGCTTACCAAGCACTTTATTGTACTCAGAACTATTGCTCCTTGGACCCTATTTTCTTCTTTGCATATCTACTATGCCCTCTTAACCTCTCCTCTACTGTGCTGCTATGAGGATTGGATTTGGATTAGGGGACCTAAGGCTGAATTTTGGATCACTCACTTACTAGTTATATGATTTTAGTAAGTTACTTCTGTCTGGGTCTTCATTTCCTTACTTGTAAAAAAATGAAGGATTTGGGATGAGGTGATCTCTAACATCTTTTCCAGTTCCAAAACTATGATGCCATGAATCTAGATCACTTCCTCCTAATTCTTTACATCTTTTATTGTTCTCTGAAAGCAGACTTCTTCTGAAGATACATCTCTTAGCACTCTTTTCAAGACAAGCTTCTAAAAGGTCATGGTTGAAAATATTTGCAGCCTTTTTTTCTCAGTACTACTTTCAGACCTTCTCTCTATTAACGTTACTCATCTACCATCTTTATAGTATACCTTGACCTTTCCAGATTCTTGTTACTGTAACCTATAAACCTTCAAATCACTCTCCATCATCCCCAATAAAAAAACTGGAAATTTCATGCTTAGCATCATTTCATGCATCATTACCCCTATTCTCCTTACAACCATACACAGGATGTAACCATCCCTTATAAAGCCCTCATTCACTAAACTGATGTTTAGTTATATTTCTGCCAATCACAACCAACCCATAATTTAATAGTTAAGGCTTAAAGAGTTGCCTGAGGTTCATAGAGGCTGAGTATTGTTTTCCCCAAGGAACAGGTTTTTTTGATTATAAAGTCAACACTATACCAGTTCACTATACCATAAAGGCTTTCATTCAAATAGTTCTAAATTTGGTGCTAGAGAATAGAGACTGACACTGAGAGGCAGACTGCCTTTCCATCCTCCTGTGCAACACACTAAGAAATAATCCTGAACTCAACACTTTAGCATCAACTGCAAAGTGGTTATTGATATGTTCTTTTTAGGTGTCACATCTGGGCTCGTCTGTCCTCACCAGGCAGGTAAAATGATGGCAAGCTGAAGGGATACATTGACTCTCAAGAAAATATTCTGCAGTGGAGAAAATAGAGGGATATATGCTAGTAATACAAGTGGAGAATAAATGAGAAGTCAGATGACCAATAGTACTTTGTGATTATAATTGGTTCTGAATTATGGTCTTTTGAAATTGAATGAAAAGAAATAATGCTATACTCTCATGTAATGAAATATTGGGGGAGGGGGTTGCTGTGCTACCAAGCTCCTGTCTCTAGGCAGAGAAGAGTGACTTATTTCATTCCTATAAGGGAAATTACAAAAAAAAGAGGAAACTATCATAGAAGTTATCTGAAAACTTGTAAGTAATATTTAAAAATATAAATAGTTTTTCATTGTAAATTTTTTAATGTAAATGCCTAGAATTGATAAATGACCTTTATACATGGAGGCACCTTATTACTGAAATGTTTTTCAGTCTGGTTCCTATGAAGAAGATGGTGTGTTTGGGAAGTTATGAGTGTTAAGAAATACCAAGCCATAAGAAATTATCTTGGCATCAAAGGGAATGGCAGAATGAATTTAAAGCAGAGGGAAGACCTCTGGATTTGCCAAGTGTTACAAGTGGAAAAAGGAAGGGCTGCATGCAAGCTCAAAAGGCATGCACCTAATGATGTACTACAATGTCCAGGGTGACATAGGGTTGCCATTCAGAGCCAATGAGTCCAACCTATGAGTGAACAAGAATCCCCTCCTTGCTCACATTTAATCATCTGCTGGAACACGTCCTCATTATTCTAGTTTATTAGCACTAACTCTGGTATATGTATAATGGTGCCCCCCTACATTTTGCCATAGTGCTAATGACTATTTCCCCCTTATTCTGAGTTAAAATATACCTTCCTGTAATTGGACCAAATTTTCAAAAAGTTGGAAGGGTCCTCAAGTCATTTAGTTCAACCTATACTTGAGTGGGAATCCTCTCTTCAACATCCTAAACAGGTAGCTTCTCCATCTAGATTCTAGAAGAAGACTTCCAGTAATGGGGAATTCTTGACCTTCTCTTAGGCATTCTAGTCCATTGATTTTATCTCTTCTTCAACAAAATTTTTCTACTCATCTCATTGACCATTTGTGGGAATATATTTCCAATTTTATGATAGAAGTCTACAGAAAAATGGACTTTACAATATCTAAAGATGCCCTTTAAAGTCAGCTTTACTGCAGTATACCTATTGCATAAAGAAAGGAGACTTAGAGAAACCTTTTCCCTTGACCGAATCCTTTTTAAATGTTTTTTTTTCAAAATAAAAGGGTTGTTCTAAAAATAAGCATGCCTTCTTGCTTTTAAAAATGATACAAGCAACTATTTTACCACATCTCCAACTCCCTCCTTGCCTTTAAGAAGAGAGAAAGATGAGGAAGAAAGGTGTCCTAGATTGTTTCTGTATAAAGAAGATACCATTTTATTATGCTTTAGTTTACCATTTAAAACTAATAAGTGACATAGGAATATGTTTTCAGGAATAAAAGTTATTGGACTGATTAGACACATGGATGGTCTTTTGAAAATGTAAAATGTAAAAAAAAGGAATACATTAAAAATAAAAAGATTGCCCCAGATTCTGAATTGCTTTGACAATAACAATGACTGTTACTACTCTGACTATGACTAGTTCTATTATTATTATTATTATTATTAATATTACTTAATGTATGTTCTAAAAAGAAATTAGACTGTTCACATGATGAGAGTGAGCTTTAACTAATGAACAGCCTATGTGATTTATTAGTTTCTTCATGATATCAAGAGAAATCAAGGAAGATCCCTTGAGCAGTAGTAAGAGAGAACAGGGATGAGTTGCAGAGGTGTGATGGATCCATCTTATACCAGCTCCCAATGGTAAATTATTAATTAAATTTTCTGTGTAAGTATTTTCCCCTTGGATATCACCAAATACCATGTCAGAGCTTGAGTTACTGTTTTGTTCATTTGTAGACTTAAGAAAGTGATGGAGAAAATGTTGAAAATGCAAATTAAACTTAAAAGTATATTGTGCATTTTGGAGAGCCAGATGCTAAACATTTACTAAAGCCTATGTTTCACTAGCCTGGCAAAGGGGTCTATGACACAGAAAAGATTAAGGGCCTCTGCTCTCTACAGCCTTCCCCTTAGCCTTGGCATCATTTAGCCACAGAAAGTGAGAGCTAGAAGGGACCTTAGGCAATATTTGATTCAACTCATTTAAAGAGAAGAAAATCAAGCTACAGAGGGGAATTCTCTTGCCCCAGACAACACAGGAAGTGATTGATCAGGCATTTGAATCCAGGTCTTTTAACTCCAAGTATAGGACTCTTGTCGCTGAACTGTCCTATCTCATGACAGCTTCTGGGGTAAATTTTAACTCGACATATTTTTATTGCAAAAGTCCATATGCCTTAATAAGTATACATTTTAAAATTTTAAAAATTAAAAACCCATCTTGTTTCTTTTCTTTCCTTTTAGGATTTGATTTCTTCTCATTTCTTTCCTCCAATTCTGTCTCTAATCCCCAGTGACAGTTCCTACCCTCCTGAGCCATAGAGACTGCAACAGAGCCTTTGTAGAGAATGTAGATATTTAAATGTTTTACATAATATAGTTGGGAGTTTTGTTTTAGAGCATTTTCCCATCCCTCTCCTTTTCAGATCAATAGAGAGGCAGCTAGGTGGAAGAGTAGATTAAGGGCTGGACCCAGAATCAGGAAGAGCTGAATTCAAATTTGGCTTTCACTATGTGACCCTGAGGCAAATAATTTCACCTTACTCTTTTTTGGTTTTCCTAACTGCAAAATGGAAATAGTGATAGTACCTACCTCTCAGGGTTATTATGAGGATCAAAAGATACTATAAAGCTGCTGGTATATGGTAGGTGTTTAATAATTGTATTTTTACTTTCTTCCTCACCCATCTACACATGAAGCCTTTCTTTGTCCTCCCCTAGCTACTAGTGTCTCTCTCAATCTATATTATACTTATTTTATATTGTGGTTTTTAAAAGATATTCTAATAAATGTTACATATACACTGATTCTAAAAATATATTATTTATATATGGAATTCCTTGAGGACAGAAATTATTTCATTTTTGTCTTTCTGACCTCAGTGACTAGTACCATGCTTTGTGCTTAATAAATACATATTGACTGACTGGTCTAATATGATAGCTGACTTCAACTATGTATAGGGCTTTCATGCAGAATAATATTTGACTACATTCTATATTGCTACAGAAAATAGATTGCGGGATTGTGGGATTATATTAAGGCAGGTTTGGGAGGGAGGAGGGAGCTTCTTAATAATTAGAATTGTCTGAAGATAAAATGCTAATGTCCCTGACTATTCAATTGTATGCTGAATTGTCACTTGTTGAAGATATTGTAACAGGGAATCAAGCATTAGACAACTTCCAAGCATTCCTATTGAAAAGACCAGAGCTGGGCAGCAACTTTGAAATTCAAAATAAAGAGTCAAGAGAAACATAAAGAAGTACGATGCATTTGATTCATTAAAAGGGAAAGTATGATAATTGTAATGGGAATTATAATGGGAAAACCAATGTCTTTTCAGAACCTTAATGTCCTCAAGAGTCATAGAGAAAGTTATATAAATAGGGGACCTGATTGATGGTTTTGTTGTACTTTGATGCTCTTACAATACTGATCAAACAAGAGGGAAAGGGAAATATTCTCAAGAGGAAAGGAATCTTATATTACATAATAAAATTCATAAGATTATAAGTATCTAAATATGAAGGGGGGGCTGTGGGGAAAAGCAAATTTCACTTTCATCAGAACCACCCAAAGGAAAGATGAACTCTCTCTCTCTGTGTCTCTGTCTCTGTCTCTCTCTCTCTCTTCTGTCTCTCCACACACACACACACACACACACACACACACACACACACACACACACACACACCCCTTCATATATATAAATGCACAAATTTTGACATTGATACTCACTGAACTTAACAGAAAAATAGGTGTGGGGACAAAGTTTAAGAAGAAGGTCAGGATGTATGAAGGATCGATCATAAATAAAACAAAGTACAACACTGGAGAGTGGAATATGATGTGAGGATGAAAAGAAAAGCGACAAAAGTAAAAACTTGTACTTTGGGTAACAGGAAGAGAAGAGAGGCATTGGAGAGGAAAGAGATCACTTTAATTATAGATCACTTAGTGTTGTTTTTTAGGGTTTTTTTTTTTTTTTTGCAAGGCAACAGGGGTAAAGTGGCTTGCCCGAGGCCACAATAGCTAGGTAATTATTAAGTGTCTGAGGCCAGATTTGAACTCTGATACTCCTGACTCCACGGTCAGTGCTCTATCCACTGCACCAACTAGCCACCCCTAGATCGCTTAGTGTTAAGAATATTCTTCTTTCACCAAATACCTTTTTTTTAGAAAAGAGGACAGAGATCAAAGAGGAAAAAAAGAAAGATAGGAAAACATTCAATAAACAGTCATAATCATGAAAATGAATGAGATTGATTCACTAATAAACACAAGTGTTTAGAAGATTAGAAAGAATCCAACAGTAAAGCATAAAAATTCACAAAATGTTAAAACAAGGGGCTAGAGCAAGAGCTAATAAAATTCATGTAAATTCAAAAAGTCATGAGTAGCAATCATGATTTCAGACAAGGTAGCAGAAAAATAGACACAATGAAAAGAGATAAGCAAAGAGATTGTATTATGTTTAAAGACACCATACATAAAAACTAATAGATTTGTATTCCATAACATAGCATCTCAATACTTAGAGGAAAATATCTTTGAAATATATAAGAGGAAATAGAGAGTAAAACTAAAATAGAGAACCTCAATATACTCCTTTCATACTACATGAATCTTACTAAATAAAGAAGCTAAGGACCTGAATAGAACTTTAGCAAAAGTAGACATGATAGATCTCTGGCAATTTCTTATGAAAACAGAAAAAAAGTTTGCATATTTTCCGACTGGGGATCGCACTTTTATCAAAAATATTTTTATTTTGGGGGTATAAAGCCTCACTAATCAACTTATAAAAGCAGAAAAGTCAGACATATTCTTTGCTGACAGCAATGAAATTAAAATTTTACTCAATACAGTATTAAAATTATTGTTAGTTCAAAAAAATCACAGAAACAATAGAAAATTTCAACAATAATAGAACATATCCAAACTTAGGGAATATAGGTAAACTTTATATTTCTATATAAACTTTAAAACTTTATATTTCTAAACACCTTTTACCAACTAAAGAGAAATGGATAAGAATTGGACATGCAATTTAAAAGTTAGAAAAGCAACAAATCCAGAAAATACCAGTGTTTAAAAATCAAAGAAGAGATTAATAAAAACACTCCCCCTCCCAACCAAATTAACAAATAAAATGTAGGGAGAAGCTCTTCTCTGGCATACCCTTGTAGAACTCTTTGCCACTTTCATGCCACAATAGGGAATCAGAATAAGACATATATACACATAGCTCATATATGTTTTAATGGGTCTTTCCACAGTCCTTGGATAGTTCTAAAACTAGAATTTAGGTTGCAAACATGACCAAAACTGATAGATAGATGGATGACAGATATATGTGTTGTATATTACATGAATGAATGTATATATATATATATATATATATATATATATATATATATATATACACACACATACACATATATATAATATATATATATATATATATTATATATATATATATATATATGAACTGAGCAGTGTAGGTTCTTTTTTTTAATTTTTTTTTTAGGTTTTTGTAAGGCAAATGGGGTTAAGTGGCTTGCCCAAGGCCACACAGCTAGGTAATTATTAAGTGTCTGAAGCTGGATTTGAACTCAGGTACTCCTGACTCCAAGGCCGGTGCTCTATCCACTGAGCTACCTAGCTGCCCCAGCAGTACAGTTTCTTTTGGGTAGATAAAGATTTCAGTTCTGCCAAAATATTTCAAAGAAAAATACATTTTGTGCAATTATGCAACTGTGGAACATGACTGAAGGAAATACATTTTTTTTCAGCCCCTTCTCCTCTCTCTTTTTTATTCCCTCTAACAGGTTTAAACCTCCAGGAAAGCAACAGAATATCTGATGATGTCATCTGCACTATATTTTTAAATGCTACTTAAAAATTTTACTTTTTTAAAACTGCACAGGGACTTTGATAACTCTGCACCAAATATTTTATAGATATGAATACATTATCTGTCTGTCTATATATCCATCAATAGGTTCTAAATCTATTATTTCATTGGTATAAGAAACCTGCAAGTCAAGGAACTAATAATACAGTTTGACACTTATGTAATATATGATCTTAGAGTTTTGTCTATGACCCTGAGAGTTTTAAGTGACTTGTTCATATAGTTATTATATCTTGGAGGAAGAGCCTGATCCCAGACCTTTCTGGCTTTAAGGTCAGCTAGCTCTCCATCAATCATGCCATTCTGCTTCTATAGACACAGGTAAATATGTTATATTTAAATGTGAATTTATTTCTAAATATTGCTAAAATTGGGGAAAAAGCTACAATTTAAAAGCAAGGAGGAATCTGTTCACATGAAAAGTGGATATTAAAAACTGACTAGGCCAAGAGACAAGAAACAATAGGCTTATGTTATACCTCAATGGATTGAATTTAGAGAAGAATTCCCTAACTGTATGGAATGTAGAATTCTTTGTTCCATTATGAAAAGGTCTTGTGAGGCCATCTTTCTTTGGAAATATTAAAGAACAGGTAGATAATGATCTTGCTAAGGTGATGGATGTATTTCTCCTTGAATACAAAGAATTCAACTCCTTAAATCTCTCCTATATTTTAATTCAATATTTCTTGAGACTGTTTAGTGTTCATCAGTAAGGTAGAAAAATCATTTGGAAAGGAAAATTCATTTATTCCTTTTTGCTGTCTTCAGTTCAGATATCATATTAGAACTGTGGCTTTTCTTTTCTTTTTTCTATATGAGGCTAATATAACTTATTATATAGGACAGGAGGAGCACAAACTACCTTAGGGCTTTTAAAACATTAAATATAAATGGGAAACTGGCAATTTCAGGAGAAAAATAAAGAAGGGATTTTAGAAATGTGTTGTGAGAGACTTTAAAGCACATCAGGGTTTGATAAAAGATGTTATGGATTTCAAAATCGCTACTTGACTACATATTTATTAAAAGAGCTTTTCCCTCTTGGGGGTGATGGGAGGGAAAGAAATTACATGCTTGTTAATTTTAAAAATAAAAAATAAAGTACATCAGAGGGAAAAGCACTTATGCGCTGCTTTGTCTGCCTTCTTTTTCCTTTTGTCTTTTCACCAAAATTTAAACAGATGGCCACTGCTTTCCAACCCCTGGTTTTCATCGGTAAATCAAATGTATTGAGCCTCCTATCCTTCCATGACAATGACTAAGCAGAGGACTGTATATAACTTCCCTGAGAGATCAGATGGCAGAAGAAATGGCATTTCCAAGTTGTAGATGATATGTCATCAGATACTCTGTTGCGTTCCAGGAGGCTGAAATTAGTTGGAATAAAAAGGTGGTAGGAATAAAATCTGACTGAAAATTTATTTCCTTCAGCCATGTTTCACCAGTAAAGTCCATTTTCTTTTTAAAAATAAATTTTATTGATATTAGTTTTGTATCATCCATATTTCCCACCCTATGCTTTCCTCCTCCTTGAGAGTCATTCTACATTACAAAAAGAAAAAAAAGAATAATAGCAAAAAGAAAAAATTTAGCAAAACTGGTCAACTCAAAGAAAAAAAAATTGAGATTATATTCAGTGTTGAACATCTTTGGGTTCCCAAAGGAGTGGGAAGAAGTGGATTCTCATAGTTCTTCTTTGGAACCAAGTTTGTTTTATTATTTCGCAACATTCTTTTTGTTTGTTTATTTTGTGATTATTATTCTTTACATTATATTGTTATAATTGTGAATATTTGGGAGAGGGGAGCATACCTATTTCACTTTGCAAGGATTCATATACATCTTTCTATGTTTCTCTATATTTATGTATTTGTCATTTGTTATAGCACAGTGGTATTCCATCACATTCATGTTCCATGATTTGTTTAGCCATTTCTAATGGATAGGTATTTACTTTGTTTCTGGTTTTTTGCTCACTCACATTCACAAATGCTGCTATAAATATTTTAGCATAAATGGAGCCTTCCTTTTTGCCATCAACCTTTTTGGTTGTGGACATTTTAAGCACTTTTTAGTATTTTCCTAATTGTTTTCCAGTATGCTACTATTAATCCATAGCTCCACCAACAATGAGTCAAGGTGTCTGTCTTTCTAGAACTCTTCCAAAATTGTCTATTCCCATTCTTTGTTATTTTTGCCAATTTCCTACATGTGAGGTGAAACCTCATTTCTGTTAGTAGTGATTCTGAACATACTTTCATTATTCTTTCATAGAGTTGTTAATAGTTTTCAGTTCTTCTTTCGAGAACTGTATGTTCATATCCTTTGACCATTTATAAGCAATTCTGATGATATATAACAGGCACTGTGCTAAGGACTTTTAACAAATATTATTTCACTTGCTCTTCCCAACTTCCCTGGCAGGTAGAAGTTATTATTCCCATTTTAAAGTTAAGAAATCTTAGGCAAATTGAGTGTGAAATGTCCTCACAACCAAATTTCTATCCACTAGAAGCTGAAATGTGCTCTACAAAAAGGCAGAGTTGTCTTCTGTGAATGATCCCAGCCTTTATACTTTCTTCTCTTTCTTTCCATTTGACCTTCTCCAAGAGTTATCTTATTTTCCTGGGAATTCATCCAGAGGCCCCACCAGCACTAATCACGCTGCACAACACCTGTTCTCAGTCCAAGTCACCTGGAGGTATCACTGGGTTGTCACCTTAGCAGGCAAAATCAAGTACCTGGAGTACTTGAGAATAGAGGAAAACTTCACTGTGTTGACAAAGGGAAGGAAAGAGAAGAACACTTTGAACTTCACTGAGTCTCACGGAATCTGTTTTCGAAAACTCCCAGAAAGAAGGTCCCAAACTTGCTAAGGTAAGGGATCTTCAGAAGATCGCCTGAGTCCCCTCCTCTCTTCCTCATCCGTTATGGTTCTTTTCTAGGGAAAGGAAATTGGAAGTGTAAGGGCAGGGAGTCAGAGTAGAGAGAAAAGGGAAATGAAGGACTCAGAAGGAGCTCTAATCTAAACTAATCTAGAGGCTGGATAGTGGTTTGAGGACACTGAGTATTTGAGAAGGCTCAGTACCACGGACAGCTCCACTTGGTTTGAGCTCTTGGTGATGGAGGCAGAAGCCTCTCTCCTCCCTCAATCTCCTTTCCTTTTGCTTTGCCAAGTCTCTCTCTCTCTCTCTCTCTCTCTCTCTCTCTCTCTCTCTCTCTCTCTCTCTCTCTCTCTCTCTCTCTCTCTCTCTCTCTGTGTGTGTGTGTGTGTGTGTGATCCTGCCTGGCGCTCTTAGCTGATTCTCTGATTTCCATTAATGCCCCGAAGGTGTCTCTCTCTCTCTCTTTTCTCGCATCCGGCCCTGGCAGTTGGCTGCAGGTCTCCCTCGTCCCTCAGAGGACACGGGCTGGACTGGGCTCTCCGTTCCCCGCCCCCCAGGCCACGACGCTGCTTCTCCTCCTTCACTCGGCTGCCGGGCCGAGCCTGGGAAGGTGGGTGGGTGCCAGGGAAGAGAAAGAAGCCCCTCCGTCTCCTGGCTGTCCTGCCCCCTCCCCTAGCCCCCACCTCCTGTCTTTGAGGACTGTCTGTGCGTCTGTCCGCCAGAGGAGATGCGGCAACACCGACGGCGGAGCGCTCAAGTTTTACGGGAAAGCCAGGTGTGTGTGCGTGTGTCTGTGTCTGTGTGTCTGTGTGTCTCTCTGTGTGTGTGTGTCTCTGTGTGTGTGTGTGTGTGTTCACTCGATGGTCCTGGAGATCGTGGGGGCGGGGAATAACCACGTCCGTCAGTCCTGAGTCTCTCCCTGCCTCCTTTCCCTCTGTTTGCCGCTCCATCGACCCGCTCTCTCTCCCCACCTCTTGCCCCCGTCTGCCCGTCTGTCTGTGCTCACTAAGCGTCCCCACCGGCCCTGGGGGATGCAGCTGGAGTCAAATCTTGGTTTACCTTGAAGTTGGGGACCCAGCCCGACGTGGGGACGGAGGTCTGTCTGTGTGCCTGCCTGTCTGCGCGCTTGTGTCCCTCTCTGTCCCAGTCCAGGCTCCGGGAGGTTCAGGGCGTCTTCCCGGGCGTGCTGACCCAGACGGTGCCCGTTGGCCGGCCGGCCTGCCCATCAGAGCCCCCGGGGAAGGTGGGGCGCGGGAGACCAACTCCGGTACAAAGTGCTTTTCCTCCACATCACCTTTTGCCTTGGCAATCTCTCCTCTCCCCCGAGCTACAGGCTCCAGCGCCCTACGGCGCCTGCAGCCGCTCGCCACCCAGCCGCGCCTGGCAGCCAGTGCCCATTGTGAGCTCCCGGTGTAAAACTGCATTCCGCCTGCTTGGGGCGGGAGGGGGGCGGGGGGCGGGTATGGCCGCGGGGCGGGAGCCGGAGGAGGCACTGACCACAGCCAGAAACCCCGCGCCCCCTCCCTCTTCCCCTCCCTTGTGCTTCTCCACTTCGCCGGCTGCCTCTCCGGCGCTGCTGCCTGGACCGAGTTTGGCTGGGCTGCGAGAGGGCACAGAGGAGGGAGAGGGAGGAGGTGGGGACAGCTGCTCTCGGAAAACTAGAGCTTCCAGGGTAAGTCGCCCGTGCCCTCCCTCGCGTCGCTTTGTCCTCTTGTCCCCTGGCACGTCGGGGGGTGGGCAGGAGGGGAGGGGAGAGGAGGGAGGTGAACTGCGAGGACGGCAAAGAAAGCTTTTCTAGGCTACGGAATGTTTCCGTTTGCTGTGGTAGAGGTCGGAGGGAGGGAGGGAGAGTGGGGGGAAAGGGAGGAGGACCCAACCTAGGCAAAGGATGCTGTTCAATGATTTGTCCCTTCTCCCCCCTCCCCCTCCCCCGGTACTCTTCTCTATTTCAGCGTGGCTTTGAGGTTCCCTACCCAACCCCCCAGCCCCTATGAAGCCCTCATGCCCTTGAATTCTGCATTTCGTATCAATTCTGACGTGTTGCCTGAGAGGTTGGAAGGAGAGGGAAGTGACAACTAAATATTCCCACCTGTTCTCATTCTGAAGCAGCTACCTCTTCTCAGGTCCTCTCCTCTCTTCTGCCCAGCCCACAACCCTTGCCCAAGCCCCCTCCTTTCTATCTAGTGACTAGTCACTCTATAATCCAGAGGTTTCTGCTATGATGTTGGTTTAAATCTTCTCTTGCTGTTTCTGATGGGAATTGTCCAAGTGCTGAATTTTATCCAGGCACCTTTCAGGGCCTTGCTTTACCCAGGCCCAGCTTCTAGTATCATTCACACTTCAGAGGGCAGGGGGCACTGGAAGAAGGGAAGTAAGTGATGGGCAGAAGGAATCAGATAGGGACTGAGATTGCTTCAGGATTATTTTTGTTTTGATTGAGGGCAGATTGGACTCAGAGTTGTCTGGGGAAAGGGAAGAATGTGTTCTGTATTGATGAAGTACTTGGAAGTAACATATATTCATACTCTTGTTTGGAATCCTACAGCTGTCCTGGGGAATGATTATACCCCTGGGGGGAGGGGAAGGTAGGATGGGCCAAACTTTGCAGAAATTTGAGGTGGGGAAGTGGGAAAGGAGTAAAGTTAAGTATTCTCTAACAAAGTCTTCTCTAACAATAGTTCTGAATTCCCTAGAATTCTGCTTTGAAGAGTCCACATTTACATTATAAAGAAGCTTTTTCAGGTTTGGGAGATTTGCCTAATGATGATGAAGGCAGAAATCTCTTAGGCATCAGGAGAAAAGTACAATCCAGCCTCAGTTCAAGTCAGTACTGGCTCAGTGTCTTTATGTCTCATCCTCATTGAAAAAATGGAAATACTTCTTCCTTCTCCCCATAGACAGGAGGGCCTAGGGGATTATCTATATGCAAAACTGGTTGGAGATCTATAACTATGAGAGTTCAATATAAGAGGGAAACTGATATGATGACATCATTAATATTGCAGTATGCACTAATAAATCTGGTTCCATTTCCAACTTGGAATATGTCCCCAGCCCTCTCCAAGGAAGGAACAAAATAGAATGTTGATGAGGATCAAATAAAATCCCTTGTGTGTTTTGCCCAGTACACTCTGCTTAGCTTCTGGTTTGCCCATACATAATTAGAAATGAGAGTTGCTTTGTCCAGAAAACATGAATTAGTCTGGGCGTTAACATGTCCAGGCAACGGATGTACCACCATGATTAGTGCTGAGTTTAGATAAGTATCTTCCTCTAGAATATGCAGGTGGGTGAGCTGTGGTTTCCCTCCCCAAGAGGGAAGTCCCCAAGAGACAGGGTTAACATTTTGACTGACTCTGGCTTTGACTTTGGAAGGGAGTATGAGGAATCTCTTAGACACCCATGAGCAACTGGAAACACCTAACCCTCCATAATTTACCATATGATCTAAAGTATTATGAGGCCACTCAGAGATTGGGTCTTTTAGAACTCAACTGAAATTGTGTTTGGACACTAAAAGTAGAGACAGATTTGGAAAATTGTATTAGATGAATATAAGGAGATAGCCATGGTCCTATGAAAATAAAAGAAAAATGTCATTAAGTCAAATACCTCTGTTTTTGAAAATGTAGTAAGCATTCTGTTCCCTTTGTCAGGCTGCCTTTCTACAAAGTATTAAGGCCATAGGAAATTGGAGGAAAGACCACATGTGGGAGGTGATACTGAAACTATGCTGAGGATTTTATGAGATCAAAATTGAAGGGGTATATTCCAGACATGGGAGATCACTTAAACAAAGGTTTGGATGTGGGAAATTTGATCTGCTTTTGATTCTAACCTTTCCCATTCTAAACTTTATGACTAAATTAGTTGTTCAAAGATCACATAGCTAAGAAACATCATTTTTAGGGCTTGAACCCTGCTTTCAGATCTAGTGTTCTTTCCACCACAACATATTACTTCTAGAAAGATCATCAGGTTCCTAACTACACCTTTGAGGATTCCTTTCCCATCAGGAAGTTAGTTGCTATGTCTCTCCCAGATTTCCCCTCTGCTGATTTTCCAACTTGAAAGCAGAATAGTCAGTCAACAGATAAATGAAGGGTGTGGAATAGGGGTACTAGGCACTATTTTCATTCCCTCGTGTACAGAAGGTAGCTGAGGAGATGAAAGGCTTGCTCCCAGGCAAAATGAGCCTGATCCCTCCAACACCTACAGATCAATACATGTCAGCTCAGAAAAGACCTTTCTTCTCTACATTCTCAGATCAGTTCTGGTTCTCCACTGTCTACACAACAGCCAGTAATTTCCACCAAACTGGTTTCATACAATCTCTCACTAAATTAACCTTATCCATAACAGCTTTTGCCAGCTTTAAAGAACTCTAAGGGCTTTCTCCCCCTATCCCTTTTGCCAGGTCTGTGCTAAGTATAATAAAGTTGAAAGAACCAGTTCTCCAGGATCTGAATGTCATACTCTCTTGTGGCCTTATGGCAGGTGATATGTGTGTGTGTTTTGTTTTCTTTGTACATGACCATTATTGAAACTAATGTGATAATAAGCAAGTCTTTTGTGAAGTATTTCTGCTTTTATATCAGCTGAAATTGTTTTTAAGCCTTGGAGCTGTTTGCTGCTTTGTAAAAAATCAACTCTTAAGAGTGGTTGTTTCTCTGCAAACCTATAGCTCATCTACAAAGAGTCACCTTTGATTCTCCCTCAGATTCAAAGGGAGGAAGTTTGGATTTTCCCCCAGCCTATAAATTCTAGAACAGACTGGGCAGCTGCTTCATCTGGGTGCTGTTTGGTCCTGATGATGGGCATGAAGTTGGAATGGACTCTAGGCAAGTGTCAGAGCACTGATGGTTAAAAGCTTCCACACCATTAACAATGTTGCTTCTGACATTGAATTCATGTGGTGTGTTTTTAAGTCATTTTTCTTAAGGTACCACCCGACTCAGAAATTGTCACTGCCTTGTCTACCTAATAACCTGACACTATGGGAATTTGTCAGGTACTCTTTGTAAAGGACATTCTGCTCTGATGATGACACCTTTATGCTTCCATTGTTAGCATAGTAAAAAGGAATGAATGCATTTTATTCTAATGAAACAATTGAAAAGCAAAGCAGGAACAATATTATAATTATCCACACACTCCAACAAAGGATGGATTTTGAAAATTATTTTTAGTTTAGTGGCTTACTTGTAGATAGATATTCATAGTAATATTAATGATGACTTCTAAGCTCTGACAGCAACATATCATATTTTGACAGTACCACAAAGTAGGCATTGCCCCCGAGACCTGTGAAATCACCAGGAGATTGCTACTACATACAATAATAATAATAATAATAATAATAGATCATATTTATATAGCACTTTATAGTTTATGAAGCATTTTTCTTACAACAACCCTATGGAGATAGATGTTGCAAGGATTCTTATCCCCATTTTATAGATGAGAAAAACTGAGGATCAGAGAGTCTAAGTAACTTGCTCAAGAACATATAGCAAGATAATATTAGTGCTAGGACTGAGACCTAGATCTTCTGGCTCCATATCCCTGAAGAATCAGGGACCATCCTGTCTAGTCATTAAGAACAACTCCAAAATGGTTTTAGAAAAGATTCATTTAGTATATAAATACTTGTTATATGTATAAAATATTTTTCTAGATTCTTGATTATAAGAACAATTCAAAAATGATTTGGAAAAGATTAATTTTAGCTAGTAAATCAATTTTACTTGTATGCAATATGATAAATGTTATGTATTCATGTGTATATAATACATGTTTATATGCTTGTATACATTTATATGTATGTGTATACACACTTCATTTTAAATGTGTCAAACCACTTATCTTATTCTGTCTTAGATTTCCCTCAGGGCCTAACATAGAAGACAATTAATAAATACTTTTTTAATCTGATGGGTGGGTAGTGCCTTAGAAGATTTAAAATTATCCTAGACACTTCTGGGCTATTTCATGCAATAAGATATATTGCCTCCCCAAAATACTACTCAAAATCAACCTCTATTAGAATAGTAGTACTCAAAGGAACTGTAATTTCATCAGTTTACCAAACAGATTTACCAAAGTAGATTGTAACTCAATTATGACTTAATAGATAAATCCTAGGGAATTTTTGAAGCTTACAGAACTTGAGTGACTTGTCTATGGTTATATACTTAGTAATGATAAGAAGCAAGAATTGCTAACTACTTCTGAATCTAGAGCCTCCAACTACCAAACCAGGTTGCCAATTACACTTGGAAATATACTATTCAGTTATTTAGCCAACTTGAGCTAATCATCTCTTTTCTCATTTATACATTTATACATGGAAAAACATTTTTGCTTTGTTTTGTTGTAATTTTGCAATATTCACTTTTAATTGGTTTGTGATTGTTTCTCTTTACATTGCTGTTGTTTTTGCTGTATTTGTTTTCTTGGTTTTACTTAACTCCTTTTGCTTCATTTCATCTAAGTCTTTTCATGCTTTCCCATATTCATTATATGTGTCATTTCTTACATCATACTAACATCCCATTACATTCATGTTCCACACTTTATTTTGCCATTTCCTGATTTATGTACATCTATTTTGTTTCTAAATACTTTACTATGCCTCCCAATTTCTGTTATAAATATTTTAGTGAATATGTAGACTTTTTTTAAAATCAAATACTGCCACTGAATATATAGCTAGTAGGGAAATCTCTGAGTCAAGGGGTATGACATTTTAGTCACTTTATTTGTTTAATTCCTATTGTTTTCCAAAGTAATTATACAAATTCACGGATCCACCAATAATGCACTAACTATGCCTTCTTTCCCACAATACCTCCCACATTGGTTTTTCCCATCTTTTGCTTCTTTCCACTTGCTGGATGTTAAATGAAACTTAGAATTGTTTTTCTTTAATTTCTCTTTTTATTGACAATTTTAAACATTCTGTCTTTTGGCTCTTAAGCTTATGATTCATTTCTTTTCTTTTGGGATATGTTTGTTCATATCCCTTATTGGGGAATGACTTTTGTTTAGATCCACATTTTCAAACTAGATGTCAAATCCATCTCAAATGTTAGAGACAGACATAATAATATGCTCTATTTATTCTTTCCACTTCTAGTTTTCCCATGCTGCCTATGATTAGTGATAGAAATGGTGAAGAGAGTAGAAGAAGAGGGCCAAGAAGGCCTACCATTTTTGCCCTCTCTAAATATATTTCATTTTCTCTCTTCTATTATAAACCATGGAGCTTTCTTTTTGAAGGGGGCTCAAGGCAATTATTTCTCCATTCAGCAAATATTCAGAAAGTACTTTTTATGTTTAAAAAATTGTGCTAGGTTCTGAGAGAGAAACAAAGTTCAATTTTTATCCTATGGAGCCTATGATCTAGAATAAGATAAGACAAGATATAAAAAGCAACTTTAATAATAATAACAATATAGCTGCTTGAATTTATATAGCTTTGGGGTTTACAAAGTGCTCATTTGATCATTACAAACAATCCTGGAAGGTGGGTGTTATCCTTTCCTATTTTACAGATGAGAAACTGAGTCTCAGAGAGGCTAAGTGTTTTGCCCAGGGTTATCCAGTTAGTATGCAATAATAGGGAAATAGGGTGCTGTGTAAAGACACTAGATAAAAGCCATTACTGAGGAGGAGCCAGGGAAGAAATCTTTGAGGAGACATTATTTAATTTTTAAAGGATAGGTAGTAGTTCAACAGACAAACCTGAAGGTTGCACATTCCAACCCTAGGGAATAGCCTGATCAAGGGCTTGGCAGCAAGAAAACAAAAAAAAAAAAAGTGTGTTTGAAGATAAAAAAAAAAAAAAGAAACCTTGTTAGGTTTGAGCCTAGAGAGACTTGAGAGAATATAATAGGAAATAAAGCTGAAAGGATGAATTGGTGTCCCTTTGCCTGCCTTGGTTATAACTGAAAGTGGCTAAACATAATGGAAAGTCATGAAAGGTTTTTTTGTTTGTTTGTTTTTAAGTCAGGAAAGTAGTGTGGCCAGATCTAGAGATAAAGAATGACAGAATCTCTGAAGCAAATATTTATTAAGTTCCTACTGTATTCCTTCCACTGTGGTAAGCTGGGAGGTAGGGACTATTATGCTCCCCATGTTACAGATCAGGAAACTGAGGCAGAGAGAGGTGAAGTGACTTGCCCAGGGTCACACTTGCCCGAGTGTCGAGACCAGATTTGATCTACTCTTCCTGACCCCAAGGCTAGCCCTTTATTTACTCTGTTACCAGCTGCCTCAGAGCTGATTGCAACCCTGGAGTTTATATGGTTCAGGCCATAGCTGACAAAAAATTACTTCTATAAAATCCTCCACAAGTGGTCTTTCAGATTTCATTGGAAAAACCCCTCTTGAAGGGGACTTCTGCAGCAGCTCGTTGCTTTCTAGGGTCACTTCAGGAAGGAATTTTTCTTTACGTTGAAACAAAATATGCCTCTTTGCAAATTCCTCTCCTTACTTCTAGGTCTACATCTAGGACCTGCATGTGATCAAGTGGAACAAGTCTCTTCCTCACAAAAGCCCTTAAATACTTGAGCTCAGCCTTCTCGTTCTCCGAAATCCTCTCTTCTTCAGGTCTATTAACTCCTTCCTTAACTGATCCTTATAGTCAAGTCAAGGCAAACAGCTCTTATTAAATATTCACCATGTCCCTGAAGCTAAAGAGAAAGACAAAAAAGAGTTCCTACATCCAGAGAGATCTCAGTCTAATGAGAAAGGAAACATGCAAACAATTATGCACACATTTTACATATATACATACATATATATATAAAACATATATCGATATCTATTACAGGATAAATTAGGTAATAATCTCAGAAGGAAGGTAATGATTTTAAGAATGACTGGGGGAAAGCTTCTGTAGAAGGCAGACTTTTCTGTGGGTCTTGTAGCAAGTCAGAGAAGCCAAGAGACAGATCAAGAAGGAGAATATTCTTGGCATATGGGACTAGTCAACAAAAGTACATGCAGTGAGGAAATGGAGTATCATGTTCTAGACCAATGGGGTGAGTGAGGTCTAAGAATACTGAAAAAAGTAGGAAGGGGCAAGTTATGAAAGGCTTTGAAGGCAAAACAGAGGATCTTATATTTCATCATGGAGCTAAAAAGACGCCACTGAAATTTATTGAATGGAGGGATGACATGGTCAATAGAAGGGTGACACAATTTTAGGAACATCAGTTTGATAATTGAATGGAGTGAGGCAGATAAACAAAGCAGAAGACTGCTACAATAATCTATGTATGAGATTATGAAGGTATGACAGAGGATATGATAAGGCTATGACAGAAGAAAGAAGAGAACATGTATAAGAGATATTATGAAGGTAGAACAGTAAGATTTCAACAGGCAACAGATGAGCTATATGGGGTAAAAGAGACTGAGGAGTTGAGGATGACATCTAACTTTTAAACCTGGATGACTGGGAGAATGATAGTGCCATAGAGAATAATAGGAAACTTGGGAAGAAGCCATGGCTTGAGGGGAAAGCTAAGTTCCCTTTCTATGCAAACACATATATTTTGTGTGCAAACAAAAAACTGAAATAGTCTTTACCTTTAAAGATCTTACCTTCTACTGATGAAATAAAACATAGACAACATAGTATAAGTCAGGGTCATTTGATGAAGCAAAGAGCATCAGAGAAGGCTTCATGGAAAAGGTGACATCTGAACTGAATCTTGAAAGAAGAGAAGGATGCCAAGAGGAGGAGATGAAGAGGAAATTAATTTGGAACAAAATCTGCATAAAAGGGAGGAGAGAGAAGGGAATGCTCAAATTCAGGTAGTAGTCCATTTGACTGGAATTCCTAATGTATGAAGGGAAATTTTAAGGAATTAGTTTTAAAGGGTCTACCCAAAAGATCAATGGACATTTCTATCTCTTGGCAACTGTACTACCATCCATATATTGTGTCCCCCTATTAATATGTGATTTCCCTGAGAACAAGGACTGCCTCCCTGTTTATATTCGTTTTCTGTTTATATCCCTACTGCTGTATATAGTAAGCAACTAATAGATGCTTCTTCCTTTGTTTGTTCAAATGTAGATTGGAAGAACCTTGAGGGACAAGGTTAGGAGTTTGCATTTATTACTGAATTTTAAGACTGTAACTTCCATAAGGAAGGTAACTAGGTTTTATGTAAATTTTACATCTTTCCCCATTATTTTGCATGATAGTTCCACATGTTGTTCTATAGACAGTTGATGCTTAATACTTGTATGTTGCATTGGAGAATTCAAAACAGTCAATTGCTTTTTTCTCTAAGCAGTTGGAAGCCCTTGAACCACATATTGCAGAAGGGATTTATATATGGGGCTCTTAGCCAGGGAAGATTCCATAAGGGAATTTAATCAGCAGGCAGGGCAATGGTCCAGGGCAGAATGAAACAGTTCAATTAATTCCAGAGATCTCAGTCAGAGCCTCCTCTGACCTGTTTTATCAAGAAATGGGAAAGGGGCTTCATTTGAATCTAATCCCTACCCCCCAAGACTCACAAATATTGTGATCAATAATTTTCATATGTCCATAGTCAGTACTAAAGTGCCTTGGGACATTTTTCTTTTAAACAATATTCAATGCAGCCAAACTGGTCTTCTTCTTCTTCATATTACATTTCATCATTCTAGGGAGAGTAGGTTCCTCTCCTTCCCTCAGTCTCTTGGAATCCTCCCTTCCACTAAAATGTAACTCAACTACCACCTTTTACATGTGGCCTTTTCTGATCCCTCTCAACTGATGGAACCTCTCCTCAAAAATTACACCTTCTATGTCTTTCTGTCTGTCTGCCCACCATCTATCTATCTATCTATCTATCTATCTATCTATATCTTTCTATCTATCTTTCTGTCTATCTAGCTATCTATCTTATCTATTTCTGTATATATTTGCATATATATATATATATATATATATATATGCACACACATCTCTCTCAATAGAATGTAAATTCCCTGAGGGTAGGGACTGTTTCATTTTTGGTTTTGGATTTCTAGTACTTAACACAGTACCTTACACCTGGTAGATCCTTAATAAATGCTTTATTAATACTGATGATTATTTTCAGAGAGAATAGTAAGAGCATGAGCTGACATGAGAGAAACTGTTCCAGTTCTTTTTCCCAGGTGGTCTATGGAATGTTCTTCTCTTTTCAGGTTCTCCATTTCTCCATCTATAAATGGGAATAATGATGACCTCTGCTCAGATCTTGAAATGTATTGGACTGCTCTCCAAGCTTGCAGAGAGAGCAGGAGGAGGACATATAAGCCACAGGCCTCCCTAGCTTCTTTCCAGTCTTTCCCTGCCTCTTAACAGATTGAGAATAGCATAGGTTCCATTTGCTACCAGCTTGCCAGGTTCAATTGACTATGGCAATAATCAATTGGATTTACTATTCAAAAAGCTCCATTCAACAAGCACCCCTTTATGTACTAGGCCCCTCAGGGATAGCAGAAGAATAAGACACAGTCCTTCCCCTCAAGGAGCTTGCACTGTAGGTCAGATGACAAGACACAAGAACTAATTGGGAGAGTATAAATGCCAGTATATTATCAAGTGGTTTAGTGGAGAGAATGTATCATATAAATTCAACAAGAGAGAGATGGGGGGAGGCTTCATAATGCAATAGGAGGAACTAGATACTGGAGCATAGGTGAGATTTGATTAAGGCACTCTGCCTGGATCAGGTAGACTGGCCCCAGACACTTAGAAGCTTTGAGACCCTGGCCAAGTCATTTAACCTCTTTTTTTTGCCTCAATTTCTTTAACTTTAAAATGGGGATAATAAATAGCATCTACCTCCCAGAGTTGTTGGGAGAATCTAATGAAATAATACTTGTAAATTGACAGGCACACAGTCAATACCAGAGAAGTGTTGTCATTGTTAGAGAGAGAGGGGAAGAGCATTCTAGGAAACAGAATAAACAGGTTCCTGTGACGAGTCCTTCCTTACATAAGTGAAGGATATAGCTAAAATAACAATGACAATTAGGACAACTCACACTTTGAAGTCATTCTCTTCTTCGATGCTCAGTTCCACATTAGATAAATAAGTACAAAGATGATTATCATCAATTTACAGACATAGAAACTGATATAAAGAGAAGTCGATTCATTTGCCCAAGGTCTCTCAGCTGCTAAGTGTCCAGAGTGGTAAAGAGGGCTTGACTTCCAATTAGGTCAATTCAATAAACATCATTATTAACAAATCATCATGTGCAAGGCATTGTATTGAGGTCAAGGGAGGCAAAGACAAAAATGGGAACAAAAAAAAGCTCAATCCCTATTCGAAGATGCTTGTATCCTGCTGAGAGGATATACTATCCAAATAGATGAGTAAATAAGAAATAATCTGAGATGAGAACTCTAATAATTAGGGATTCACTGAGATAATCAATGTAAAAGTGCTTTTAAATTATAAAAACCTTAATTGAATATAGTAGTAGTATTGTAATAGTAAAAGTAGTAGTAATAGGAGCAGCAGCAGTAATTAGTCATAGTGGTGGTAGTAATAGCAATAGTAGTAGTGATCATAGCAGTAGAGAAGCAGTAGTGATAATAGTAATAGTAACTAGTAGTTGTAGAAGTAGTAACAGCAATTAAGTTTTGAGGGGCATCTCACAAATCATTCTTTATGTCTTGTGCCCCTACCTAGAATTTTCCCTTGGAACATTGGAATATGACTTGTATCTGTATACTAATTAAGGGAGGTTCTGTCTCTTGCTACTACAAATTCTGTCTCCTACTTGGTCCAAGAACTCCTCTCTGGGAGCCTTGGTCTGGGCATTCCTCCAATGGATAGTTCCTTCTCCAGGAATTCCTTTACTACTCTGCCATGGGCTGTCAATACTGGCACCAAGACATTCTCCAAATTATTAAACCATGAGGTATTTGGAAGGGTCTGTGAATACAAAAAGAGGCAGGTTTATTATTGTTGGTCAGGATGTCATTATTGATAGCATTATTTCAGGTCTTCCTATAACATGTTATTTTGATTTGTGGGCAGGTTGTAGAGTTAGAATGCTCTCTGAGCTCTATGAGGTTGACTGTGATCTCATTCAAGGTTACATTAGGAAAGGGTACCATCCTGGAGATCCCTAACTTTACTAGGGAATTTGTAGGTCCTGAAACATCCTGGGGGTCCCTGTGGACATTTGAGAAAATTCACTTAAAATTAAATTCTACCTTGATATCTGGTTCTTGAAGTCATTGCCAACAGAGTAGAGGCTTTGACAGAACATGACAAACAAAGAATTAGAGTTTCAGAATGGGAAAACCCTCAGAGGCCATCTAATTCAACCCAAACTTAATCCAGAATATTTGGCAAGTTGACCTCTACCTTTGTGTGAAGATTTTCAGTGATTTCCTTCACCATTTTGTTCACCTTCCACTTTATATTCTCAATCTATGTCCATCAAAAATTGGTGCCTTTCATCATCTCTTCAGGGTATAGACCCAGTAGTGGTATTGCTGGATCAAAGGGTATGCACATTTTTGTTGCCCTTTGGGCATAGTTCCAAATTTCTCTCCAGAAAGGTTGGATGAGTTCACAGCTCCACCAGCAATGTATTAGTGTCCCAGATTTCCCACAATCCTTCCAACAGTGATCGTTATCCTTTCTGGTCATATTGGCCAGTCTGAGAGGTGTGAGGTGGTATCTCAGAGAAGCTTTAATTTGCATTACTCTAATAATTAATGATTTAGAGCAATTTTTCATATGACTATGGATTGCTTTGATCTCCTTATCTGTAAATTGCCTTTGCATATCCTTTGACCATTTGTCAATTGGAGAATGGCTTTTTTTAAAAAAATATGACTCAGTTCTCTGTATATTTTAGAAATAAGGAACTGGACAATATTTTGATGTGGTTTGACTTAGATATTATGTCTCTCCAATAAACTTAAGAATAACATTGGGTTTCTAGTCTGCCATGTTGACACTGCTCACTCATAATGAGCTAATAGTGCACTGGGATTCCTAAATCTTTTTCTGATGAAATACTATCTAGTCACTCCTCTCCCATTTTGTTTCTCAAACTCAAGTGTAAGAGTTTACATTTTCTTTTCTGACTATATACAATAGACACCATTGGTTTCCTCTTACCTTCAAGATCAAAAGCAGGGGTAACTAGGTTGTAAAGTGGACCTGCCCTGGAGTCAGGAGGATCTGAGTTCAAATCCAGCCTCAGTAATAATTACCTAGCTCTGTGACATTAGGCAAGTAATTTAACCCCACTGCCTTGCAAAAAAAGATCAAATGCAAAGTCTCTGTTTGACATTTTTTTAATTAGGTTTTTGCAAGCCAATGGGGTTAAGTGGCTTGCCCAAGGCCACACAGCTAGGTAATTATTAAGTGTCTGAGACCGGGTTTGAATCCAGGTACTCCTGACTCCAGGGCCGGTGCTTTATCCACTGGGCCACCTAGCCGCCCCTCTGTTTGACTTTTAAAGCTTTTTATGACCAAGTTCTTTCATAGCTTTCCATTTTTTCTTAAACATTACTTCCTTCCACATCCCTTGCCATTCTTCATGCAAGACTCTACATCTCTCAATTCTACATTTTCACCGACTCTCCTCATGCCTAGACTTCTCTTCCTCATCTCTGTCTCCTGACTTCCTTCAATTATCAGCAAAAAATTTCTCACTTTCTTCAAGAAGACTTTTTCAATCTTCCTTAATTATAGTGCCCCCTCTCTGAGATTATCTTCAATTTGTTCCTTATATATCTTATTTATACATAGTTGTTTGTATGCTGCCTCTCTTGTTAGACTTTGAGGTCCTCAAGAGCAGAAAATTTTCCCCCTTTTTTGTATCCCAACACAATAACTGTTAGATTTGACATTAGATTTGTTCCAATATTCTAGCCTATTGTCCTGACTCTGTTATCCAGTGTACTAACTATATTTCCCAGGTTTGTGTTTCTGCAAGTTTGAGAAACTTGTGATCTTATACCTTCATATAAGTCATTGATTAAAAAATTAAACCAAAAAGGGTTTAATTGTTCCTGAGGCATTCAAGTGGAGATAGCTTTTAGGTTGACATTTAATCAGTCATGATGTCTCTTTGGGTCCAGCCTTCAACAAGTTCCAAAGCCACCCAACTTTATAGGCCTCTAATTGTCAAATTGAATTAGTACTCAGAAAAGAAAGAAAAGTCTAACATAGTCTGTGGGACTCTCTAGATTTTGAGAGCATATTTCAAAGTGTTCAGTGAAAGAATTAGTGGGATCTAAGAGGTCAATATTTTACAAGGGAAATTGTCCCAGGAGGAGCTGAAATTTCAACCACAAATTGAAATTATTCTAGTCAGGGAAAAAAGGGAGATCTATTTACAATGTTGTGGCTGCATAGGGAACTCAACTTCAATGATACTACTTCTAAGTCTACCCCCAAAAGAGATTAAAGAAAGAAGAAAAGGACCCAAGTGTGTAGAAATATTTCTAAGAGCTCTTTTAGTGGTGTCAAAGAATTGGAAATTGAGGGTACCCATCAATTGAGGAATAGCTGAAAACATTATGGTATTGAATATAATGAAATACTATTGTACTGTAAGAAATGAGGAAGAGAACCATTTCAAAGAAATCTTGGAAGACTTATATGAACTGAAAAAAAATGAAATGAAAAGAACTAACAATTTCTACAGAAATAGCAATATTGTAAAGTTAATCATTTGAAAGACTTAGCAACAGTGATTAACACAATGACCAGCCATAATCTCAAAAGACTCTTGATGGAACATACCGTCCACCTCCATAAAGAGAACTGATGAATTCAGCAGGTAGATTGAAACATATTTTCTTCTCTTTTTTTGGACATAGTTGATGCAAGATTTTTTTTTCATGACTATACATATTTGTAATGGCTTTGTCTTTCTGGCCTTCTCAGTGGGGAAGGGAAGAGAAATCAGAACTGAAAATAAAATAAAACTGAATTACTGGGGGGAAAAAATAGGGAACTCAGCAACTAGCTTAGATTGTTAAAAAAAATTCTATAGAAATAGCACTGACCTGCAAAAATAATGTCAGGAACATTAAAGGCAAAACAAGTTAAAACTCCTGATGAATACTAAGGATGAAAAAAAATTATGTGTTAACAGGGTAAGGATACCTTGCTATGTTGAGGGCAAGAAAAGGATTGAAAAAAGTTTAGGGCTCATGATAAGGATGGCTAGGTGATGAATTTTTTATGGCAAGGAGGATGAACCATTCTGATGTTATTTTGTTACTATTTTATCTTCTAAGGAGAATGCTTTTTGGATTAAGAAATGAAGAACCAAATAATTAACAAGGAAATGAAAGCAAAGATATATGAAAATGGTATAGGAGCATTTATCTGAATGGGTTACACAGAGAAGTTATAGCTCTAGCCGCAGTCTTTTATAACTGTGATTTCAGCCTTCCAATGTATTTAGAAGATAAACTTGCCTGGGATACAGAGATTAAAGATGGTGTGACTGAAGAATGTCACAGACACGGAGGAGTCATCCATATTTATGCTGATTGTGTCATTGGGCCTAGGTGAACTAAGTCCTAGGGTACAGAAAGAAGTAATAGATCTTTTTTGCAAAGCCTGTGATTAAAAAGTCTGGATGTTCCAGTTTTCAAAAGAAGAGAGTGAAATCTGTAAACCATAGACCAATGAACTTGATTTTTAGATCTGTCAGGATTCAAAGGCATATTTTTAAAGTAGAGATTTGTGAGCATTCAGAAAGGGAAATTCTGATCCCCCCCCCCACCAAACTAGCATAATTTCATCAAGAACAGGTCATGCTAGGGGCAACTAGTTGGCACAATGGATAGAGCCCTGGCCCTAAAAGTCAGGAGGACCTGAATTCAAATGTGGCCTCAGACACTTAATAATTACCTAGCTATGTAATCTTGAACAAGTCACTTAACTTCATTGCCTTGCAAAAACCGAAAACCAAAACAAAAAGAACAGGTCATACTAGACTAAATTCATGTCCCTTTTTTGACGGGGTTACTCTACTGGAAGATTAAGGGAAACCAGTAACTTTAGTTTACCTCGATTTCAGGGAAGTATTGGACAAAGGCTCTTAGATTATCTTTGTGTTTATCATGAGTCATAGGGACTATTTCAGGGGCAGCAAATTGCTTCCATTTTTGCATAACCAATGAATAAAGAATGGTTTTTACAGTTAAAATATAGTTTTGTTGTATTTAAAAATGTGAAAACAATATTTAGCTTGAGACCCAGCCAAAAAGAAGGTGACCAGACCCTCTAGTGGTAGTTTGAGGATGCCTGGGCTCAAGGACAGCACAGTTAGATTGGAATTGAATCTTAGTAGACTGCCTAGACCTAAAGAGTGACCATTACAGGGCAGGCACTGCAAGTAAGGAAAAATGCTAGCTTGAATTTCACAAAAGGTAAGAAAATATAATCTGAAAAGTGTAGGCTAATGGACTTGACTTTGATTCCTTGGGGAAATTAAGTGATGGTTGGAAAAAACAGTTATTATAAGGAAGCAAAATGGCTTCATCAAGAACAGCTTATGTTTGTCTAACCTTATTTAATTTTTTTAAGTGTTACTAAAGAATAATGCAGATATACCTTACCTAGATTTGACCAAAGCCTTTGCTAATGTATCTCAAACTATTATTTTTGTGGAGAATATGGCAAATTCTGGAGATGACAATACAGTTAAATTCAGACTTTATTGAATGACCTGATTCAAAGAGTAGTCAGTAATAATTCACTATCAAGATGACAGGCAGTCTCTAGTAGAATGCTCAATGGTCCTTTAACTTTTTTATCATAATTCTGATGAAAATATAGAAAACATTTACTTAATATTCAGATATTGGCATAGAATAGAGGCAGTATGGAACATTGGACTTGGACTTGGGAAGTGCTTAGTTCAGATTCTTCCTCTGAGACTTGTTCTCTATGTGATTGCAGCTAAGTCTTTCTGGGCTTCAGTTTCTCATCTGTAGAGTTCAAAATGCCTTTAGGATCTTGTTCCTAAGGTTGCTTCTAGAACTCTCCTCTCTAAGATTACCTTCCATTAATTCTGTATGTTGTATGTTTACCTATTTATTTACATGGTGTCTCCTCCTTGAGAACAGGGACTACCTTCTGTCCATTTTTGTTTCCCCAGCACTTTGTATCCCCAGACACATGGTAGGCACCCTATAAATGCTTTTTTCCTTCTCTTTTAAATTGATTTAGCTTTGAGTCTTGAATGAAATTGTGTAGTTCATATGTTTTATAAATGTTAAGATGATATTAAATGTCATTTCCCAAGGTGAAGGTCCAAAAAGATCTTCACTGGTTTGAATAATAGGTCAAATTAATAAGAAGAAATTGACTTGAGATAAATACAAAATCCTACATTTAGGTTAAAAAATCAGTTTTAACTATTATAGAAGGGCTAAGCTATGACTAAGATAGTATTCCTTTGTGGGGAAAAATCTAGGGTTTTTCATGGACTACAAGTTCATTATGAGTCAATAGTATGACTTGGAAGCCAGGAACCAAAATGTTACCTTCTGTGAAGCATAATGCTCATAATGATGTAGGTGAGAGTCCCAATCCACCTGGACAATTGTACTCAATTTTTAAAAGGACATTAATAAACTACAGCACATATGGAGGAGATTTTGTCATACAAAGATTTGTCATATAAAAACAACAGATTTGGAAATTTTGTCATGCAAAGATTTAGCTATTGGAGTTATTCTAAAGAAAGAAGGCAAAGAGGAGGACAAGATTGTTGATTTAAAGTATTTGAAAAACTAGCAAATGAAAGATCAATTAGATTTATTCTGCTAATCCTCCTAAGACAGAACTAGAACACCTTGTAGAATTGGAAAGAGGGGGGGCAGCTATGTGGCACAGTGGATAGAGCACCGGTCCTGGAGACAGGAGGACCTGAGTTCAAATGTGACCTCAGAAACTTAATAATTGCCTAGCAGTGTGACCTTGGCCAAGTCACTCAACCCCATTTCCTTAAATGAATTTTTAAAAAAAAGAATTAGAAAAAGGAAGATTTAGTTTTGATCTAAGGTACATCCAATAGTAGAATGGTATGCCTTAGGAGGTATAGTATATATTATATATATATTATATATAAATATAATATACACATATATACATATAATATATACATATTATAATATATTTATATTCACACAATTGTATATATCATATACAATTAAAATTAAGTTAATGAAATGAGATACTATCTCATTTAATCTCCTCAACAATGATGAAAGGTTTGATGTTACCTTCATTATTACTATCTTCATTTTATAAATAAGGAAATTGAATCTTAAAGTGGTTAAGTGATTGGCCCAGGATTACATAGTTTAAATTGTCTAGAACAGTATACAAACACAGGTTTTCCTGACTCTAAACACTATTCACTGAGCTGCCTAGCTTCCAAGTGAGTTTTCTCCCTCAATGAAAGTCTTTAAATGGAGTCCTGTTGGTCACTCACTGGATTTGTTGCAGATAATTGTCTTTTCCAGACTTGGTTTGGATTTAGATAGCCTTTGAGGCTCTTCCAACTCAGAGAAACTGTATTTCATGATTATGTGAGTCAGTAGCTTTGACATCTCTCTGTTTACACACTTATTGGACTTTATATAACTGTCCTTCTGTGATTTCTACCACAGGTAGGTTATTGAACTTCTGGGTCTTCAATCTCAATCAATTCAATTCAACCCAAATTTGATGAGTGCTTACTAGGTGCATGTAGTCAAGGCAGGCACTTTGGTGGATAATCATGGTCCTTGCCCTTAGGAAACTAACAGTCTCAAAATCTGTCCTATGCAGTCTGGTGTAACCTGGACTAACCAGGGGGTTGGGTTTATGGAAGGAAGAAAGTAATCACTTATTAAGTCTCCAATGTGCTAAGCATGTCACAAATATTTTTTCATTTGATCCTTTTCAATAACCCTGGGAAATTGTCTCCATTTTGCAGTTGTAGAAACTAAAGCAGACAGAAGTTAGGTGATTTTATCCAGGGTTACACAGTTAGTAACTGAGTCTGAATCTGAACTCAGGTCTTTCTAACTACAGGTGCAGCATTCTGTCCCTTGTGCCACCCAGCTGCCTTATGACAAAGTGGTCTAATGGTAATTCAGGGTAGAAGTTAAGTAATCCAAGTTATACTCTCTGTTTTTATTTTTGAGGGCACAACCAATCCTTTTAATCTTCCATGTTCACAACCTCAGTTAGTATAGACTTCTCCCTTTTTTAATTCATATGTTCAATCAGCCATTGAGTGTTGTCTAGCACCTTTATAGTGTCACTCGAATCCATCATCTTCTTTCTGGACACAAGTTTCACCCCATAGTTCAGACCATCACCACCAGTCTCCTGGATGACGGCAATAGCTTTCATATTGGCTTCCTGACCATCATTCACATAGAACTGCCAAAGTCCTATTTCTGAAGCCCAAATTTGACTGTATTACTTTAGAAATTATGATAATTTCTTATTGAGGCAGCTGGGTGGTAAAGTGGATAAAGTACCAGGTCTAGAGTCAGTAAGACCCATCTTCCTGAGTTCAAGTTAGCCTCAGACACTTATTAACTGTGTGACCCTCTGTTTGCCTCAGTTTTCTCAGCTATAAAACGAACTGGAGAAGGAAAAAGCAAACCATCGCAGTGTCTTTGCCTAGAAGACACCAAATGGAGTCACAAAGAGTCAGACACAACTGAAAAAATTGAACAATAATTCAATAATTAAAGCCAAGCTTCTCTGATATTTAAAGTTCTTCATATTTTGTTTCTAATCTATCTTTCTAGGCTTTTTGCATTTTACAGCTCCTCTCCCCTTTATGTGCACCCTGTTGTCCAGAACAGAGGGATCAACTTCTCAATGGCCTGAAAAACTCCTGAGTCTCCCAACCAGATTAAAAAGCAATAGGGAAATGTTGAAAAGAATAAAAAATATAACATAGATAGTGTTAAGTTGTAGTTTTCTAAAGCAACACGACAGCTACAGGAATCCATTTCTATTTGAGTTCGATACCACTGGTCTAGATAAAGTATTCCATCTCCTTCCCCAGTGCCCCTTGCACAGACTGGAAACAATGGGAACATTAAAAAAAGGTGGCAATCTCTTCTCTATGGAATTTACTCTCTAATTGTGAGAGATGATGCAGTAAAGGAAGTTAACAGCCTAATGAATGGAAAAACTCCCGAAGTCCTAGGGCAGTAGTGGAAGGGTTGATAGAAAGACCAGGGGTCGGTCCTTGGGTTGTTACCTCACAAGGTCAGGTGACAGAGCCAGGGTGTGTGATGCAGAGATGTGGAGAAAATGAAAAAACTTGAAAACCTTACAAGGCTGTGGCAGATAAAGGGTAAGGCCTGTAGTCTCTACATCTCACCAAAGGAATAGAGTTGGTAACTCCCAATATGGGAGAACTGAACTACCCACATTAAAGAAGGAGGCAAAGGGGGAAGGAAGGGATGAGGACAGGGGGCTGTTTCATGTTTGGGTTTTTTTTCTTTTGTTCCTTGCATTTCTAGTACCTGGGCCAGAGCAGATACTGAGTAAGTGCTCAGATTCATTGATCAAACAAGATGATAACTCGGTGAAGAAAAAGAGCAGAAGCTGAGGCTTCTCTGCAGTCATGGGTTCAGAACCAATCAGCCAAAGTGAGTTTGAAAGGAGCAGAGGCCCAAGGGCGAGTCCTTGTAACTTAGTCAAATGGCTCCTCGTGCCAGGCCACAGCAGGGCCCAGGAGTGGAGATGAACACTGGAATCCTTGGCCAAAGCAGTAAATCAACAAGACAGGAAATGAGGAGGGCTGAGAGCTGGTGCCAGCTGGAGAGGTTTCAAAGTCCTCAAGGCGATTTGTTGTGCTCTGTTCCTCGGGTGCCACTGCAGCCTCGTGAGTCAGGGCAGCAGGGTGGAGGGGGAGAAACACTGACTGCAATAATCTCTGGCTGTGTACCCTTGGGCAAGTACTTCATCACTCTGAGGCTCAGTTTCCCTCTCTGTAAAATGGGGATAATAAATATCACTTGGACTACTTACGTCCCCAGGTGCTGTCTATAAAGGAGGGCTGTTACCCACTGCCGTGACATGGTGATTAACTTGAGTGCTGTGATGGATGCCTGCCCACCCCAGTGATCAGCCTCTCTTCTTTCTTCTCTTGAATTACATGTTAGGATTGCTTAAGATCAGTGGTATTTGATAGCCATTAACATTAGAGAAAAAAATAGGCACACACTAAAACTTTTCAAACCCTGCATACCACAGAACTATGTTAATATTGCCTATAAAAGGCATTCTTGTCTATGAAGTAGGGAGGTCTATGATTTCCCCAGTCTTCTTCATGATTCATCAGGGATTTGTGAGACATTTATGATATAAAGTTATATAGTGCTAGACTACAGTGGTCAGGAACACTTGGATTTAATCCTACCTTGTTGTCGTCGTCATTTCAGTCGTGTCCAACTCTTTGTGACCCTATATGAGATATTCTTGGCAAAGATACTAGAGTAGTTTGCTATTTCCTGCTCCAGCTCATTTCACAGAAGAGGAAACTGAGGCAAATAGGGTTAAGTGACCTGTCCAGTAAGGTGTCTGTGGCTAGATTTAAACTCGGGTCTTCCTGATTCCAGCCTAGTGCCACCTGATCTAGCTGGCCAATACTATCTTAGATATTTAATAATAATGATGGCAATTATAAAGTACATAAAGATTTAAAAACTTTGCACATACCTCATTTGATCTTTGCAATAAGTGCTTACGATTATTACTCTCATTTAAAAGATAAGGAAACGGAGAGGGTAAATGACTTGCCTTGGGACACACAACTAGTGAGTCCATGAAGCAGTATTCAAAGTCAGTTTTTTTCCTGTCTCCAGATCCAGTTCTCTTTATTGTGCCCACCTACCTGTTCCACTTACTAAGCAAATGAGAAAGTCACAACCTTTCAGCCTGAGTTTACTTATCTGAAAGATGGGGATAATCAATAGCTGCAGCACTCACAAGGGCCATTACAGTGTTCAAATGAAAAAGTTCATGTAAAGTATTACAAATAAGATCAGTTGTGATCAGAGTTTTGGTGGAAGACCAGTGATCAGCTGTTCAGTAGGAGCATTGACACACTGGAAATCATCAAATTCTTCAAACAGGACTAAATTTATTTTTATTGACTGTAACTAAACTTAAGAGTGTACTACACAGATACCCCTGGAATTTTGGCTTGATACAGTGGAAAAGTGCATTGATTCTGGAGTCAAGAGCATTAGGGTTTGTGTCCTTCCTCTGGGGCAAGACACTTAACCTCCCCAAGCCCTCAGTTTACCCATCCAAAGAACAGGGATTAGGATGAGATGGCCTCAGAGTTCTCTTCATTCTCTAGTTATATAATCCAATACTATTTCTTTTTTTTAATTATAAAGATTTTATTTATTTTGAGTTTTACAATTTTTCTCCTAATCTTACTCCCTCCCCCCACCCCCCACAGAAGGCAATTTGCCAATCTTTACATTGTTTCCATGGTATACATTGATCCAAATTGAATGTGATGAGAGAGAAATCATATCCTTAAAGAAGAAACATAAAGTATAAGAGATAGCAAGGTCAGACAATAAGATATCAGGTTTTTTTCCCCTAAATTAAAGGGAACAGTCATTGGTCTTTGTTCAAACTCCACAATTCTTTCTCTGGATACAGATGGTATTCTCCATCGAAGACAGCCCCAAATTGTCCCTGATTGTTGCACTGATGGAATGAGCAAGTCCATTAAGGTTGATCATCGCCCCCATGTTGCTGTTAGGGTGTACAGTGTTCTTCTGGTTCTGCTCATCTCACTCAGCATCAGTTCATGCAAATCCCTCCAGGCTTCCCTGAAATCCCGTCCCTCCTGGTTTCTAAGAGAACAATAGTGTTCCATGACATACATATACCACAGTTTGCTAAGCCATTCTCCAATTGAAGGACATTTACTTGATTTCCAATACTTTGCCACCACAAACAAGGCTACTATGAAAATTTTTGTATATTGTATGCTATTTCAGGGTGGTTTTTTTGGGGGTTTTTTTGCAAGGCAAATGGTGTTAAGTGGCTTGCCCAAGGCCACACAGCTAGGTAATTATTAAGTGTCTGAGATCAGATTTGAACCCAGGTACTCCTGACTCCAAGGCCAGTGCTTTATCCACTGCGTCACCTAGCCACCCCTATTGTATGCTATTTCAAAGGACAACTTCAAGCTGATAGAGACCAGGTCTTCTATTTATTACCACTGAAGTCAAGGAATTCTCATAGAATCTTCCTACTGCTCATTTTCCTAGCATGGGAGTAGGGAGGATGGAGGATAGGAAGACCTCATGTCAGACAGTTCTGGCTCCTGGGAGGGAAGTTTAGGGAAGTCATGGCAAATGGCCACACACAAAGCTCCTGCCTTATTGCTAAGACTGCCTTTGTGGACGTCAGGGCATTTTTCTTGAGAAAGGCTGTGAGCAAGACTAATTCATTAAGTGCTTTCGGGACTTGAAGATAGCATAAGCCAGGAAAGCATAAAGTCTCGTTACCAGGACAGCTGGTAGCCTTGATGTCTGTTTGCTTATTTATTAATTGAACTTTATGTATCTGGCCTCTCAAGTTCAAAAAGCTCTTTGGAGGACTTTGAAACAGGAAATATTCTCCAAATGTTATAAACTCTCAGGAAGAGGACATGCAGTCAGAAGTCTAAGAATATAGAGAGTTGGGAAGCAGAGAAGGGGGCAGGAGGAGGAAGCAAAGGACAAAGGGAAACTGGACATAAAATGGTAAAGGCTGGGCCCAGTCTGTCATTTTTATAGGCTGAGCCATCCTTTTTAAGATTCTGTAGTTGCTGAGGGCCCATTGTTGGGGAAGGGAACAAGAACTGGAAAGAATTCTGTGTCCTTTTGCATATTAGTCACTTAGCTTAATTTTTGCAATGAATACCAATGCCATGGAAATTTGCACCTGCTGATGTGCCCCATTTTAAGAATGCCTGCTATATCAAAATTTGAGCTTTCAAAAACAGGTTTCTATGTGGAGGTGACTTTTCACATTAATAAAATATTCTATTTCTCCCCAAGAAAATTTGCTCATGAGGCCTTTTTAAATGTTTTATTGATATCTTTTGTTTGTAATAAAGAGTCATTTTCAAATTTGTCACTCTTCCTTCCATCTTCCCTTCCTTTTCCTCCTCTCTATTCAGTAACAAAGAATGGGGAAAAGGGAAAGTCTTTCAATGCCTGGCCTTCATGGTGTCTTAAATGGACTTCTAGACTTTTAGTTATGGGAAAGTGGTAGGAAATCCATACCTAGTATAACCCATAGTGAAAAATTGTCTCATCTTCCATGTTTCTTGTTTGTCTTTCCACAGATCCTCGCTAGAGTTGTCAGTTGATAGGATGGAAGCCTTTCTCTGGTCCAATTTATATCTATTTCTTAAGGACCAGGAAAGCACTGGGGGGAATCTATCTTTTATTCTTCACTCTTGTCATATGACCACAGTGCCTTTTTCTTTTTGCTTAAAAACATTTAAGCACTATGGCTTGACCCTGCAGATACAAAGAATAGTTAACCCCTGTTCTCCTATTTATATGCACGTGGGGATAGGGGGAAGGGGAAGGGGCGATATTACAAGCATATTTTTAAATAAAATGAATAGAAAAATAGTTACTTTTTTTTACCTTTAGATCGCGACTTTCTTGAAAGCAGGCTCTGTCTTTTGCCTTTCTTTACAAAGTAGCCACTTAATAAATGGTCATTGATTTAATACCTTTTGTTTTTACATACCAGTCATTAGTAGACAGTGTCTCTTCCTCCCCATATGTTCCCTCTCCATCCACAAATTGAATCTTTCTTTGTAACATGGAAAAGCAGTTAAGCAATCACAACTGCTGTATTGACTATATCTGACAATCATTCTGTAGTTGTGTTCTCCCTCTCCTTCCCCACCTAGGCTAAGGTAAAGGGGATATATTTCATTATCTGTTCGTTGGAACATCATTTGTTTTTCAGTTATTCAGAATCTGACTTCCTTTTAGTGAGCTTTTCATTTCCATTGTGACCAGCACAGTGTATGTTGCCTTCTGATTCTGCTTATTTCATTCTGTTTCCAATCACACAAACCTTCCCATGTTTCTCTGATCTGTTTTTACATTCCTTCATACATAGTGCCTTTTGATTGTATTCTTTAGCCCATTTTTTGGTATATCACAGTTGGAATATTATGCAACCTACTTATGCTCACCATACATCTTTCCATGGTTCTTTGAGTCACTGCAGTTTATAATTCTACCAGAATTTGCCTTTTTTAATATAAATGCCAGGGCAGCTGAAATAGCCTGAAAGTAAGTTGATGAGGGATGACATTTAGATTGTAAACCTGTGTTATTGGAAGCTCAGTTATGCCTTGGAGAGAGAGAGAGAGAGAGAGAGAGAGAGAGAGAGAGAGAGAGAGAAATTTGGAAAAGGGGGTGGTTTGGGGCAGGGAGGGAAGATAACCAAAAGAATTTTGCTATTCATAAAAAGGGCTTTTATAACAATGAACAGCATGGAATCATTGAGAACATTTTGCTATTTCCCAAATGCAATATACCACTTTTTCCTAACCAATTCTGATACAAACTCATTGCCCAGCTGCTGGACTTGTCCAAGAAATATATGCTATTGGACAAACTCAATTGTCTTCACATTCAACTTTGTGTCATAGCCTAAGCAATAGGCATTCTTCATCAGCTTTGTTTTTCCTGCATGGCTGACTAAGCCGCTATTTTTTCTTTTTCATGGAAATCCATAAAAACTCCCTTGATACTTTTAAAATATGATTCCATTTAGAAAAATTCTATTAAGACCCAACTTCTTGTATCTGTTAAGTGAATTACATCATACTTGAGTCTAGGCTACTGTACTTTAAAGGGTCATCCCTTGAGGTCACTGATTTTTACAGAGACCTTAGAAACAGATGTTATGGCTTCTCAGTCAGGAGAAAAGCTTTCAGAGTTCAAAAAGTAGGGAGACTATATGTTGGTTCAATCATTCTGGAAAACAATTTGAAAAATTAATCAACATTCGTTCCAGGCAAATGTTGATGAAACACTAGATCACTATGTGCTAGATAGACGCCGTGCTGAGCACTGGAAATACAAAGACAAAGACAAAGTAGTCCTTGCCCTGGAAAATGGCATTCTGATGGGGGAAGCAGTGTGTGTGTGTGTGTGTGTGTGTGTGTGTGTGTGTGTGTGTATACTCATACAAAGCAGATGAGGTAAAAAAATAGCTAGCATTTATATTGCATTTTAAGGTTTACAAAGTTGTTAAAAATTTTCTTATTTTACCCTCAAAGCAAACCAGGGACTTAGTGCTATCATTATTCCCATTTTGCAGACTAGGAAACTAATACAGAAATTAAGTGACTTGCCCAATGTTGAATAGGGAGTTCTAAGGCTCTATTTGAACTCAGATTTCTTTGACTTGCGACACAGTACTTTATCTACTGTGTCTCCTATCATAGTTATAGAAACTTGTGTTAAGTGCTTCTTCCAGATGAGAAAGCCTGTTCTGAACAATGCAAAGCAGTGCCTTCTCTATATCTCACAGTCTTAGTCTTAGAGAATTGTTTGAAAGGTTAATGAGTTACCAAGGGTCCAGACTCACTAGGTTTCAGGGCCAGATCTCTTTTATAGAGAAGAGAAAGTGGACATAAAGATAAAATATTTTTGTGACTTCATAGTCATTTTATTTTTTAATAATAATATTGTCTTTTACATAGGATACTTAAATTTAGAAAAAAAAAGTGACAGCATCAGAAACCTTCCAATGAAAAGAAAGCATAGTTAGGGAAATAGGAAATTCAGAAAATAGGAAGCTTCAACAGCTTCCTCCTCGCAGTCTATCAACAATTCTACAGTATTTCTTCTTCCTAAACAGAAGCTTTAATGCTATTTTCTGCAGGCACAGAAATTTCTAGATAATGGTACTGGGTTCATAATATACAGGAAGGTGATTTGAACTTTGTCCACTGAAAAATGGCCAGCCAAAGAGCCAGGAGGGTCCGTTAGGATGCCAAAAGTCAGTAGAATGAGGCTTAGTTAATTCCTAGCCTGGGAGGAAGTAATAGAAACAGCTTCTGCTTCTGGAAGCTCACCCTGATCTGTTGGCAGTATTGAAATTGGTCCATTCTGCTTTTGGAGTTTGATCCAACCTCACATTTATTCACACCTTACAAGTGTCAGTGACTGAAGATCAGAGTAACATTCACACAGCGATGAATCCCTCAGCCTCCCCTGTTGATGACTTTGGATCTAGCTACTGGGAGGCAACAGATCTGGGTAATGAAAAAAAATAAAAGTTCTTAAATCTTATGGGAGCCAAAAAGAACATCCCAGTCATCTTCTTTCATAAGCAACTGTGGATCAATATCTACTTTCAATACAGGGAAAGCAGATAAGATGAGTGAAAAACTTTCACTTAGTCACTGTTTAAATCCTTCAGGAGTATTAAATTAATTTTTTTTAAAAATGCATTTACTTTAAACACTCTTTTTTTAAATTTTGAGTTTCAAATTTCCTCTCTTTTTTCCCTTCTCACTGAGAAGGCAAACAATGTAGTATCAATTATACATGTGGAATCATGTAAAACATACTTCCACATTTATTATATTTTTAAAGCAAGAAAAATAAAGCGAGAAAATTCCACTTCAATATGCATTCAGAGTTCGTCAGTTCTCTTTCTGGAGGTGGATAGCTTTTTTCACCATGAGTCCTTTGGAGTTGTCTTGTATCACTATATTGTTCTGAGTAGCCAAATCTTTCACAGTTCATTGTCCATACAACATTACTATTACTGTGCACAACGATCTGGTTCTTCTAGATTCACTTTACATTTGTTCATGTATCTGTCCTTATTTTTTTCCTGAAACCCCACCCATTTGTCATTTCTTATTGCACAAAAGCCTGCCATCACAATCAGGCCACAACTTGTTCAGCCATTCCCCAAATGATGGGCATCCTCTAAGTTTCCAGTTCTTTGCCACTGCAAAAAACAGCAACTACAAATAGTTTTTCTCTATACAGGTGCTTTTCCTTTTTCTTTGTGTACTTCTTTTATGTGAGAAAAATTTCCCCACTATACTTCTTTCTCCCCCTTTCTCCCAGTGCATCCCTTTTTCTCACTTTAATGGCTCTGCCACTCCAAAATTTATCTGAGGCAGGATTTTAAAGTTGTTTGGAGGAGAATGTTGGAAGACTTCAGCTGGGTAGCTGCCCCTAATCTGCCAATTTATCTCCATTCTCTTCTTTACCAGTAAATTTTTCAAAGATTTTGGTGACACTGTGGAATCGTCTTCAGTAAGTTACAACAGTAGTTTTCAGTGTGATAGTTCATGATCTGGGGGTTCCCCAAAGCCTTTTCAGAGGGCCTTCAAGGTCAAAATTATTTTCATTATAGTTTTAAGACATTCCTATTTTAATAGGAACTTTTCCATTTTCCAATCACATATTAGTATATTTTCCTCATATTCTTCAACCAAAATAACATGTCAAAACAAATTGAATGTAGAAGCAGATATGAGAATATAGCTATCTTCTAGTGAGTCAGACAATAAAGGGATTCATAAAATAGGTAAGAGAATTCCACTCTCACTAATGTTTCTGCTTTAGAAAATATTTTGTAAAAAATATATTGTGGTAACATGTAATGGTTTTATTATTATTTAAATGAATTGATAAATATTTTTGTTTAGTTGAAAAATATTTTAATTTATCAGTTTTAATTTCTAATTTGGTAAATATTGATGGATATAACCCATATCTTAAGAAAGCTTTTTAGAGGGTGCTCAATCATTTTTAATAGCATAGAAGAGTGCTGAGACCCAAAAGTTTGAGAACTGACTACTGCATTTAAAGGATCCTAATGGGAAAAATGACATTGCTGAGGATGATGATGATGATGATAATTCTGAAAGTGATTTAGTGACCGAGAAAGAAGAAATCTGTTGGAAAAACTAAAAGCTGATGGTCAAAGAAAGTGGGGGACACCAAATCTAAAAATGATGAAAAACAGCTTTCTAGGTTGGAAAGAACTTTGTTGCTCAATCCTTTTAGTTAAGTTCAATTCTTCATGCTCCCATTTGGGGTTTTCTTGGCAAAGCTACTAAAGTGGTTTGGTATTTCCTTCTCCAGCTCATTTTATAGATGAGAAAATTGAGGCAAACAGGGCCAAATGACTTGCCTAGGGTCACACAGCTAATAAGGGTCTGAGGCTAGATTTGAACTTGGGAACATGAATCTTCCTGACTTCAGCCCCAGCACTCTAACCTCTATGGTGACACATAACAGTTCCTGAAAGGAACCTCAGAGACCATTTAATGTGACACATTCCCAACTCCAAATCTACCTTACAATATTCATAGCTTTCTCTCTCTGAAGGCATCTCATTCCACTTTTGGATAGCTCTTAACTCTAAGAAAGTTTTTCCTTTCATTGGACCTAAATCTGTTTCTCTTTAAAATTTCCATTTATTGCTCTTCCTTCTACCCTCTAGGCTCAGTCAGAACAAGACTAATCCCTTTCTCATATTTAAACACTTGAAGACAGTTCTCATGCTCCAGTAAGTCTTTTCTAAGTAAAACATTTCCAGGTCCTTGTATAGCATGATCCCAAGGCACCCTCATGCACCTGGATGCTTTCCTTTCAACAAACATTTACTATGTACCTACTATATCCAGTATCTGTACTACCACCTGGGAAATGAAGGACCAAAAATAAAATCAATTTGAAGAACTGTATCTAGGACATAGAGATGCTTCATAAGTATTTATTGATTAATCGGTTGGTTGATAATAGGAGGGAGACAAATCTATAACTTAGTAGAATCTAGGAAAATTTTTTGGACTGGTGAGTGGGAACACAAACGTAATTCAATGACAAAACTTTTCCAGAGACAATGATGTTATTTTGATTATATTTCTCACAACAAGGGGTGGAGGGGTGAATGTGAGTTGTATATGTGTGTGTGTGAATGTGTAAATTCAATAGCAGGAACAGTAGGGCAGAAAAATGCAAAAAAAAATGAGAGTGCCCTCAAATTTGATAGGTGAAAGGATTTTAGAATCAAGCAAATAGTAAGGACTTCAAAAAAGAAGACCTAGTGGCATGGTGGGTAAAGCAATGGTTTGAAAGCAACCATAGGGAACAGGGAAATACTGCTGACCTCCCCTCTTCAGAACAAGGAGAGGAAGTAATTTTCTTTAGAGAGCATTATGGGGGGGGGGGGACAGTACTAAGAAAGGGAAAAAGACAAATCTTGGCACAGTGGATAGAGTGCCAAGAATAAAGTAAGGGGGGGATTAAAGTTAAAATTCAGCCTCGGACACTATAGTAATTGTGTGACCCTGGGCAAATCATTTAACCCTGTTTGCCACGGTTTTCTCATCTACGAAATGAACTGGAGAAAGATATGCCAAACCACTCCAGTATCTTTGCCAAGAAAACCCCACACAGGGCCACAGAGAGTTGAACACATCTGAAAAACAACTCAGCAAGAACAATAAGAAGAAGCAGCCAAATCTCAGTTCAGGCAAGGAGGTGAGAAAAGAAAACTGGTGGAAAAGGTAGAATATGTCCCTGTTTGCTTTGGGACTCTGATGGCCGCAGGAGTAGTGGACTCTTGAGCTTTGGGAAATGGAGGCTAATATTGGTTAGGACTGAGGATCAAGATGATAAGGCCAGTGCAGAGGAAACATGCTCAGTTTAGCAATTTTTGATAATCATGAAGGAAGCAGAGAGATGCTACGCAGGATCTGTGACAGCAGAGCATTTATCTATGTCAGTGTAACTTTTGCTTCATCCATTGGTGGGTCTCTTCATGGCATGACCCCATCATACCTGATTCCTGGGCAAAGATGATTGCTCCAAAGGGGCTCTTGGTGAATTGGGACCATGCATATTACAGCAGTTATTCTATTTGTTTTTAGTCTGAAGTGACTCCATACTTACTGGGTTTCAGAGTAAAAGAGGGATGCATTTCTTCTAAAATCAAAGAGTTGATCCCATTTCTCTCAAAGCTCTCTCCTAACTCTAAATTTCTCTCATCAGAATTTGGTGGGGTTCATCAGGAAAGTCTCCCTATAATAGATTAGCTCCAAGAAGAGTAATAGTGGGTTCTGATGGAAAGAATTCTGAATTTGAAGTTGGGGAACAAGATTTGAATCCCAGAGTCACTACTTAATAATTTTATGACCTTGAACAAGTTCACTAATTTCTGTGTCTCTACTTCCTCATCTTTAAAAAAAAATGAGGGATTAGACCTGGCTGACTTCCCAGATCCCTTCCAACTCTAAATATATGATCCTCTCAGGGATGGCATGATTTTTGTAAGAGCTAGATTTCAGTGTGGTTGTTACAAAATATTAAGTGGCAGATTATGTGGTGAAAATTCTTTTTTCAGATATAGAAACTGAGGTCCAGAGGAATGACTTAGCTTGTATAGGGTAGTAAAAATAAGTTGATCCAGAGTCCAAAAGCAAACATGGAAAAACCTAGGAGTTAGCCCAGTATTAAAAATCATTTGGTCACATTGTCTTCCATTAGCTAGAGTGTGACTAGAGTACTGGGATTCCTAGACTGTTCGTGGCTAGTTTTCATTTCCTCTGCCATTTCCCTTGGCTCTTTCCCACCAGCCAATTTCAGTTTTGATTCAGGAATTGGTTTTAAAATGTCATTTAAAAACCCACACATATATACTTTCTGAACAAGATCTTTTTCATTTTATTTTGGAAATCATCATGGCTCAAGGGCTAAATAGAAGTTTGAACCAATCAAAGAACCTTCCCAGGGGCTCAGAAGAAACAGGAATCACAGAACTGGCTGGCAGCACTGCAGAAAATAGACCTGATGGAGAGACCCACATGAGGGTGTTGGGTGACCTTGACAATGGCAAAAAATGGTTGTATTTTTATCTGGCCTCTTTCTCCAAGAATCCCTAACTGTGTTCTATAGACATGATTTCATGTACTCTCATAACATCTATTCAGTAGGCATGGGGGATCCGTGAGGTAGAGAAGACTATACCCATTTATGGAGTTGAAAAACTAAGAACCTTCAGTTTGTATAGGGAATACAACTTCTTTAAAGTCATGCACCAGGTTTAGTTGTCATGGAAATAGCAACAACAACAATGATGATAATAAATAGCTAATAACACTTACATATTGCTTTAAGATTTAAATGATTTTCTTATGTTATCTCATCTCATCTGATCTGATCTGAGAGAGGTACTATTGATCTCATTTAACAGATGAGGAAACTGACTTTCCCAGGATCACACAGCTAGTTTGTGTCAGATTCAGGATTGGAACTTAGGTCTTCCTGATTCCAAGCCCAGCACCTTGATTTCTACAAAATGTCATAGTAATTGGAGCATTGGTAATGGCCTGGAATTCCCTAAAGATTCCCTAAAGACTATAATATAGAGCATTTCAAAGTTTTCCTTCCTTCCTTCCTTCCTCCCTCTGAGAACACATCATCATATCAGAAGAAATTTCCAGGTTACAATGTTCTGACGAACTTGGGTTAGGTCAATGTTGCTTGATTTTTCCCAAAGCAACCAGCTTGGTTATTTTGTTCCTTGGTTATGCTAGATGTAATTATATTGTGACTATGAGTAAGTCATTTCACTTTTATGGGACTCAGTTTTCTCTTCTGTAAAATGAGAGTATTGGACTCTAGCTCTAGAGGTATGATCCCTTCAGTGACTTGCCTATAATCATGTTGTTGGTAAATGTCAGAGACAGTACAAAATCTCATTCTTCTTAAAGAATGGGCACTTAGGTGGCACAGTGGATAGAACAGTGGCCCTAGAGTCAGGAAGGACCTGAGTTCAAATTTGAACTCAGACACTTAATAATTACCTAGCTATGTGACTTTGGGCAAGTCACTTAACTCCATTGCCTTAAATAAATAAGATTTTTTGAAAAACTTCCAAGAAGTTTCCAGAAGAAATGAGAGTCCCTGAGAGGAAGCATTGTATCAAGGAAAGCACCCTGGATATAGAATAACAAGGTAAGGATGCAAATCCCAACTTTGATCTTTATCATCTCAACATAGACAAATTGGAACCGTCCAGAAAAGGGGTGTCAGAACCGTTGTTTGTTGTTGCTGTTTGGAAGAGGACCAAAGACATCAAGAGGGGGATGTCTTGACTTGCATGTGAATTAGATTTAAGTGAGGCAGACCTGTGCAAAGGCATCAGCATCACTCTTTCCTCCAGAGTCATCAGATTACAGTGGCAAGACACAGGTCAAAAAAAATTAGTGATGGTTTCAAGATGCAGTAGGAGTCCTTGATCTTTTTTACAGTATAAGAGGACCAGAGTGAAGCTCTCCTTAAACATTTTACAGTCCAGCTAGTACTGACCTCTTTCAGTTCCCCAAATAACCTCTCTCCATATCTTGTCTCCATGCCTTTCAATGATTGTGCTTTCATCCTGGAATATTCTGGCCCCTCACTTTTTCCTTGGGGTTTCCTTGACCTTCTTCAAGGCTCAGTGCCTTCTCTGAAGGCTTTTCCTGATCTTTCCAGAGGTTTTTGGCCACAAACTCAATGGCCATCAGGTAAAGAATACCTTCTCTTCTCAAATTGTCTTTCAGCTAATCTACATGTCTTGTAAATAATTATTTGCATATCATCTCCCTCACCAGAATGTTCTCCACTTCAGGTCTAGGGACTGTCTTATGTTTTCCTTTGTGATCCTGGATGCCTAGTTAGCAATGCTTTCTGACTGACTGACAGCTAGAAGGGATTCTTGATCAGGTGCAGGTTGAATTAAGCCTATTTCTGCTCTTAGATTTTGTGATTCTAACTTCCAACATATCACTTAACCTCTTTGGGTTCCAGTTTCCCCATCTCTAAACTGTAAGTCTTGGACTGATTGCCTCTAAAAGTTTCTTTTTGAGCCTAAGAACTAGTTGACCCACTGCAGAAAACAGATATGATATAGACCCCCAAGAGTGTGGTCTGAGACTTAGGGCTGGAAGGTCTTATAAGTCTTATAGTTCACATCCCTCATTTGTACAGATGAGGAGCCTAAATATAGAGGAGATTAAATCAATGACCCTGTCTAGGAGAATTCACATGGAAAGAAGATAGTTGAAAGGCCACATCTAGGGGCGGCTAGGTGGCGCAGTGGATAAAGCACCAGCCCTGGAGTCAGGAGTACCTGGGTTCAAATCTGGGCTCAGACACTTAATAATTACCTAGCTGTGTGACCTTGGGCAAGCCACTTAACCCCATTTGCCTTGCAAAAACCTAAAAAACAAAAGAAAGACCATGCCTATTGTTCAGTAACCCCCTAACAGGTCTTTCTGCTTCTACTTTCTTCTTTCTCCAATCCTTTGCTTATCTGCTAGGTATAGCACATGCAGATATATTATAATGGTCACACCATTTCCAGAGAAATTGGGAAAATATTTATTCCCTAATTTTTTTTTGTTTCCTGGTTGATAAAAATTCAAATTCTGTTCCTGGTTACTTCTGTACTCTCTGTACTCTTTCTGAGGTTATCTTATGATAGAAGCAGATGCCATTAATTTGTTAGAGCTGTCCTGAAAGGAGTGCTGATGAGATCAAAGGTTATTGGAGGTTTTTGCAAGCTTCATGATGGCAAAAGTTAATTGCAAAAAAAAAAGCTAAGATTCTTTTGAAAGCCAACCCAACAGAGGTCTTGAAATCAGAGAGTCTAGCAAGAGGAGAAGTGATTCTCAGCATTCATTTTTCAGATAGTCTTTCAATCAGCAAATGAGAGAATTCTTGGAATTTTTGGTGATCCTGACAGGGAATAGAAAGAAATTCTGATTGAGATTTGTTAAGAACTAATTTTTCTTTTGCACTGCCTGGAGAGTTGCTGAACAATGGCCTCCATAAGGCATCCCACTCACAAAAAATAGCTTTTAACCATCCTCCAGGAGGGCCCATTATGAAAATGTCACCTGGACTACTGAGCTACATTACATGTCTTTTACCCCAGAAGGTGATTAAGGAGATTTGCTCTACTGGGCAAAGGATGAAAAATATAAGGAATAATGATAGCTCACATTTTATCTTAAGTTTTTAAAACTGGAAGATCCTTAGAAATTACAACATATAAAGATTGAAAGGGACTTTAGAAATCAACAGAAGTTTTCATTGTTCAATCTGAGAACCCCTGAGCATGCCCAAGATAGTTTCAGGGGTTCTTATTTTTATAATAATATGGAATTGTTTTAATTTCCCATATGATAAATATAAACATATTAACAAAAACACTTGGGGAGGGGTATCCTCAATTTTCAAGGATGTAAAGAATTCCTGACACCAAAAAGTTTGAGTATTGTCAGTCTAGTTGGGAGCCCGCTTTTTACAAATGAGGACACTGAGAACCAGCAAAGTCAAGTGAGTTGGCCAAGGTGCCTATATAGGGAGTAAATGGCAGAGTCAGGATACAATTCTATGTCTTCTGACTCTATTAATTAATTAACTATTCTAGTTCACATATGGCTAATGGCAGAATCATTTCTTCAATCAATCAATAAACATTTATTAAGAGCCTACTGGATGCTAGACACTATGTGATGAGGATACCAAAAAGAGGTGAAATATAGTCCCGGCTCTCAAGGAGGTTATACTTTAGTGGAGGAGACAGAATGCAAATAAATCTATACTAAGCAAGTTATATATAGGATAAATAGGAAATGATTAACAGAAGGAAGACTAGAATGAAGAGGGATTGGGAAAGGTTTCCTGCAGAAGGTAGGTTTTTAGTTGAGACTTAAAAGAAACCAAGGAAACCAAAGGTACAGAATTAGGAGGGTGAGCCTTCCAGGTATAGAGAACAGTCAGAGAAAATGCCTGGGCAGAAAAATGTATGGTCTTTTTCATGGTACATCCAGGAGGCCAGGATCACTGTATTGAAAAGTTACATGTCTGAGAATAAGGTGTAAGAAGATTGGAAAGATAAGAGAAGGCTGGGTTATGAAAGGCTTTGAATACCCCAAAGCATTTTATATTTGATCCTGTGGGCAATAGGGAGTCACTGGAATTTATTAAAGAGGGGTAAAATGATCAGACGTGTATTTTAGTGGCTGATTGGAGAATGAATGGGGAAAGAATTGAGGTAGGCAGATCCATGAAGAGCCTGTTGCAATAATGAAGGTGTGAGGTGATGAGGACTCACACAAGTCCAGTTTTTCTCTTTCCCAGTCTTCTGCTCTTTCCAATATACCATATTTCCCTTGGATAGCAGGTGTTACACTTTACCACTCCCAGAGTCCAACAGGTAGTCTTTCTATCTTTCCTTACATTCCCCTTTAGTGCCCCCCATATCTACAAGCTAAGTGAACATCATTGTTTTACTATGCAGCCATATTTTTCCTCTCTGAAAACAGTCCAGGAGGAAAACTGGAATTATACCAAGCTTGTTAGATTTCTTTTAGGCCTGATGCTAGAATGCCCTTAGGTCTATGGCTTGTGCTAATTTGCAAAATGGACTGACTTTCTCTGATGAGAGCTCTCAGCACTCTTCAGACACTGTCTGCAACTAGGCTTGAGGGATTTAGTTCATCTCGCCTTCCTTCTCCCCCACAGAACCCAGGCCCTTTTAATCCTCCCCATGTCTACAGAATGTAGTACACATTGGTATCTGCCACATTGGATGCCCCGCATGGTTGCTCTCTGGTCAACTGGGAGCTTTCTCCTTTCTTCCCAGAATGTTCCCTGAGGAGATCTTATTATTTATTAAAGGTTTTTATACTTTATCTCTTTTTTTTCCCTCTTCCCTCTTCCATCTCCCTCCTTCCTCCTCCCATAAAACTCTAAAGTTTTATTTTGCAGCACTCTCCCCTTCTTTTGGGAACTTTCCTGTAGGATTCAACTGGGAACAGCAAATATTGAGGAAGCCCAGACTGAGGTGACTGGCTGAGATTATTCAGTACAGTTGCCTGCAGGCACATCTCTTCAGCCAAAGTTGGCTGGAAATTTTCCAAGATCATTACTAACCTCCCCTTCCTCCAACTAGCCATGGGGATGAGTTGGGACAAAGTTGTAGAATCATAGTGTATTAGAACTTGAAGGCTTCAACCCAATATTATAATGGCTTATTATTTTTCTTTAAGGATGTTATAATGCTAGGAGCCTTCCTTATTTTTTTCCTTTTGGTGTTCAGAGCCTTCATGACCTAGCTCTCTTTTACCTTTCCAGTCTTCTTAAATCTTACCTCCTTGCCCACCATACTCTTTGATCCAGTGACTCCAGCCTTCTTACTCTTCCTTGAACAGGACACTCCATCTCTTAACTCCAAGCATTTTCTCTGGTGGTCTCCAGGCCTAGAATGTTCTCTTTCCTCTTGACTTCCCTGGCTTCCTTCAAGTCCCAGGTAAAATTTCATCTTCTATCTAGAGCAACCTTTCCCAAATTCTCACTTAATTCTACTGCCTTCCCTCTACTAATTATTTCCCATTTACCTTGTATACAGCTTGTTTGCACATAGCTGTTTACATATTGTTTCCACCATTAGATTATAATTTCCTCAAACATTGTATACAGTAACTGCAATATTGTAAGAATGATTCATTTTGAAAGACTTAGCTACTTTGATCAAGACAATGATCCAAGAGAATTTCAAAGAATCCATGATGCAAAATGCTATTCACCTCCAGAGAGAAAACTGAAGAACTCTAAATATAGATTGATGCATTCTTTTAAATTTTTCTTTAATTTTACTATTCCATTTTTTGTTTCAATTTTCTTTTATAACATTCATAATATGAAAACTGGTTTCATTTGACTTCATATATCTAATCAAAATCAATTGCTTGCCTTCTAAGTTCCTTGAACACAAGATTTGTCTTTTGCCTTCTTTTTTTACTCCAGCGCCTAGCATAGAGTAAGTAGATAAATGTTTATTGACTACCTGAATAATGCAATGATGACAGCAGCGGACCATGTGGACTGTTCATTGGCTTGTTAAATCCAACCCAGTGTTTGGTTGTTTGTTTTTTGAGACCAAGGTGTTCCCATGTCACTTTGACTGGAAGCACAGTGTTCACTTACAGACTTAATCTCCCTACTAACTGGCACAGAAATTTTGACTTGCTTTCTCTTCAAATGATCTTGCTAAATGATTGATCCACCTCCTAGTCCAGTTATACATGCAACTGATGTTTCCTTTTCACCACTTACCAAGGCACAAGTCATAGCAATATGTTATCAGCCTCAAACACTTTATATTCCTCAGCACATAACCATTGTCTACCTCAGTTTCCTCATCTATAAAAAAGGGGTAATGACACCTCCTCCCTCCTAGGGTTGTCATAAGGATAAAATGAGACAATATTTGTAAGGTACTTACAAAGCTTAAAGCACATAGAAATGCTAACCTAATATCATTATATTATGATTAGCATCAGTATTTCTCTGGTGCTACTTTGCGTCTGTGATTCATAAAATACCCATCTCTGAACAATATAAGTTGCAGTTCACCAAAAAGATAAGGGAGAAGAATATATGGACATGAGTAATATTATTAATGAGTTATAAAAGGCAGCATAAAGGATGCAATCCTATAGGTGTGTGATGGGAAAAGTCAATTGGTTGTGCATTTAGAGAGAGGGATGAACAACTAAGTAGTATCTTGGAGAAAGCAGAGGGTGGGAGAAATTCAGGTATGAATCTGTCTGGGTGTGAGTGATGATAGGGCAAGGGAAGCAAGGGGATAAAACAAAAAAGAGAATCCAGTTGAATCAAGGGATGAAAGTGAGATAAGAGCTGGGCTAATGAGCTGAGAGAGCAGGAAAGATGGAATGTGATGACTAGAAGTTGTGGGGAACAAAAGTGTGGATTTAGGAAGAATGATTAAGAAGAGCAGAGAGAATAAGGGGTGGTAACTAGTTAGGATAGAAAGAAAGGGGGCGGCTAGGTGGCGTAGTGGATAAAGCACCAGCCTGGAGTCAGGAGTGCCTGGGTTCAAATCCGGTCTCCGTGTGGCCTTGGGCAATTCACTTAACCCTGCTTGCCTTGCAAAATCCTAAAAAAAAAAGTCCCTGACATAAGACAGTACATTCTAATGGAGGAAAACGCTGGATATATATATATATATATATATATATATGTACATATACATATACATATATACATTAGATAAACAGAGCAGATGGAATTAATCTGAGAGAAGAAGGCATTAGCATTTAGAGGCAAGGGAAGAGTTTCATGCCAAAGTTGAAGTTTTCAGTGCATCTTTTTTATTTTTTTATTTTTAAAATATTTTTAGGGTTTTGCAAGGCATTGGGGTTAAGTGGCTTGCCCAAGGCCACACGGCTAGGTAATTATTAAGTGACTGAGACAAGATTATTAATTATTAAGTGTCAGGTCCTCCTGACTCCAGGGTTGGTGCTCCATCCACTGCACCACCTAGCCGCCCCATCTTTTTTTATTTTTTGTATATGCTTGTTTTAGTTTTAATATATTTTATTTATTTTTTTAGACATGTCCCAATTACATTTTTAAAAAAATTTAAGATCCACTTTTTACAATTTTGAATTCTAAATTCTTTCCTTCCTTCTGATCCCTTCTCCATGCTTTGAGAAGGCAAACAAAATGATAGCACTTAAACTTAGCATTCTAAAGGAAAAGAAGGAATCTGAGGCAGAAAAGGGGCCGGACTATGTCAGACTTTAGAAGCTAAACAAGAGTTTTTTATTTTATTCTAAGAAGAAATAAGGAGCCACTAAACTTAATCGAATATGAGAGACCCATGCTTAGATATGTGCTTATGAGGTCCAGCAGTCTATTTGTTGTGCTACCTAGCTACCTGCTAACATATTCTCCATAACCTGGCAGATCTATACTAGAAGAAAATCACTTTGGAAGCTGATGGAGGATGGACTAGGGAAGGGGAGATACTTAGGACAAGGAGACCAATAGAATGCTGATGCTAATGCAATAAACTGGTGATGAGATTAGGGCAATATCTATGATAGTAGAGCAAAGGGGATAGGTATAAATATCATGATAGAAATGATAACATTTATTAATTGATTGGCATGAGTAAAAGTAAGAAGTTAAGATAGTATCAAAATTGCAACCATGGAAGGCATAGGGATTGTAATTACTGGACAATAATAGGGTAAACCTGAGGATAAGTCTTTACATATACTTCTGCAAAATTTCATCTTATGTGACATTTTATGCCAAGATACTTTGAGGCATGCTATGTCATCTACAATTTTAGTTGTCCTTTTGTATACCTCTAGCTTCAAATCTTTTGCAAATTTGATCACACTATCTATACCTTCATCTGAGTCATTAAAAAAACTGGTAATCAGGGGCAGCTAGGTGGTACAGTGGAGGGAGTACTGGCCCTGGAGTCAGGAGGACCTGAGTTCAAATCCAGCCTCAGACACTTAACACTTACTTAGTTGTGTGACCTTGGGCAAGTCACTTAAACCCCATTGCCTTAAAAAAATAAAATCTTTTAAAAAATGGTAATCACTACATTAAATTAAAAAGCTTTTGCACAGACAAAACCACTGTAACCAAGATCAAAAGAAATGTGGTAAACTGGGAAAAAATCTTTTTAACTAGTATTTCTGACAAAGGACTCATTTCTAAAATATGCAAAGAACTGAGTCAAATTATTTTAAAAAAAAGCCATTCCCCAATTGACAAATGGTCAAAGGATATGCACAGGCAATTTACAGATGAGGAAATCAAAGCAATACATAGTCATATGAAAAATTGTTCTAAATCATTACTTATTAGAGAAATGCAAATTAAAGCATCTCTGAGGTACCACCTCACACCTCTCAGACTGGCCAATATGACCAGAAAGGATAATGATCATTGTTGGAAGGGTTGTGGGAAATCTGGGACACTATTACATTGTTGGTGGAGCTGTGAACTCATCCAACCTTTCTGGAGAGCAATTTGGAATTATGCCCAAAGGGCAACAAAAATGTTCATATCCTTTGATCTAGCAATATCACTATAAGGTCTATACCCTGAAGAGATAATGAATAAGGGTGAAAACATCACTTGTTCAAAAATATTTATAGCAGCCCTGTTTGTGGTGGCAAAGAATTGGAAATCAAGTAAATGTCCTTCAATTGGGGAATGGCTTAGCAAACTGTGGTATCCGTATGTCATGGAACACTATTGTTCTATTAGAAACCAAGGGGGATGGGAATTCAGGGAAGCCTAGAGGGATTGGCATGAACTGATGCTGAGTGAGATGAGCAGCACCAGAAAAGCACCTTACACCCTAATAGCAACATGAGGGTGATGTTCAACCTTGATGGACTTGCTCGTTCCATCAGTGCAACAATCAGGGACAATTTGGGGCTGTCTGCAATGGAGAATGCCATCTGTATCCAGAGAAAGAACTGGAGTTTGAACAAAGACCAAGGACTATTACCTTTAATTTAGAAAAAAAAAAGCTGATATCTTAATTGTCTGATTTTGCTATCTCTTATACTTTGTTTCTTCTTTAAGGATGTGATTTCTCTCTCATCACACTCAATTTGGATCACTGTATACCATGGAAACAATGTAAAGACTGGAACATTGCCTTCTGTGGGGGGTGAGGGAGGGAAGTAAGATTAGGGGAAAAATTGTAAAACTTAAAATAAATAAAATCTTTAAAAATGGCAATCAGGGGGTGGCTAGGTGGAACAGTGGATAGAGCACCGGCCTTGGAGTCAGTAGTATTTGAGTTCAAATCTGGCCTCAGACACTTAATAACTACCTAGCTATGTGGCCTTGGGCAAGCCACTTAACCCCATTTGCCTTGCAAAAACCTAAAATAAAAATGGTAATCCGGATAGGACTAGGCCTTGATCTCTGACCACTACATTTAGAGACCTCTTTATATCAAGCTAATGACTACCCATTGAGTCTAGCCATTCAGACAGTTCTGTATGGAACTAAATGTGTTATCATCTAGTCAATAACTTTCCATCTTGTTCACAAGATTAACAAAAGAGACTTTGTCAGATAACCTTGTTGAAATCCAGCATAACCATCATGTATCGGTGTGGTCACAATGATAATGCTGAGATTATGAGCCTGGGACATAACAATCCGAACTGTCCACAGCTAAAATGGGCTGCTTTGGGAGAAAGTGGAGTATTTCTTGAAGCTAGACTGAATGACCACTTCTAAAGTGTTGAAGGGGGATTTTTGTTCAGGTATAGTTTGGGCTCGATGTCCTCTGAGACCAACTATTGTATGAAATCAAGATTCTAGTAGAACATGGTAACTGTGTATACCAAGCTGGTCTTCTCAAATCCAGACTAGAGGTTGGGGAGAGATTAGAAATGATCAGTGCTGTTGATTAAATCATCAAGGGAGAAAAGGGGAGCAGGGGTCAGTGGTAAGAGGAAGATCCAAAGAGCAAACAGCACAGAGGTCAAACAACAAAAGAAGGCAGAGTGGTACAGTGTCTAGGGCAAGGAGAATGAGATCATGAGAAAAGCTGTTCCATTTAGCTATGAAAAAATGATTAGTGACCTTAGATTAAAATTATTTCAATGAAATTAAAAGAACATAAAATTTAGGCTGAAAGGGATTGAAGTGGGGGGTTGTAACAAAAGGAACTTTGTTCCTAAAAAAATTTGTTGATTGTAATATTGTTGTGTTGGATCAGATTAACAAAGTTCAGAGACTGTCCATTTGCATCATAACAATCACATATTCCTGTCTCTATAAGCTCTTATGGAAAAGAGACTGTATCTAGTTTTGTGGTGTGTCTAACATTACTATGCTCTTGATACACAATTTTCATAATGATGATATGTGAATTCACAGGCAATATTGGATTCCCATTCATCACTGTTCTCTGCAGTTGTGGAGCCATTTGTTTACTATTATGCATTTGTGGCCTTGTGCAAAGCAAATTAAACACATGGACACAGCTGTCTAGATGCTTACTTGTGGTCTGAGGCAGCATCAATGTGGACATACTTATTAGGAAGCAATAGAGACAATTAAACCAATTTAATAGATAACTAAAAGGTGGTAGTGCATTACATCTGATGCAAGGGGGAAATGCACTTAATGGGCTATTGAATGAAGAAGAAATAGCCTTTAGAGGGTTTGGGGTAGAGGAATGACTAGATCTATGTAAAAAGAAAATAAATTTGGAAGTAGTGCAAAGGATGGTTTGGAAGGAGGGCAGGTAGTAGCCAATAAATACTTTTTGACGATAGATCTGATGCTCACAGCTCTTGAGGTAGACTGGCTAGTGTTAGTCCTCCTAACTCTAAGTCCAGTGCTCTGTCATTCTACCAAGCTGATGTCAGCGAAGAGGGGTAAGACAGGATAGATTGGGGAGAGTAATCAAGTATTTAAGTGCCTTCTATGGGTCAGACTCTGTACTGAACTTTACAAATATTATCTCATTTGCTCCTCATAACAACTCTGAAAGGTAGGTACTATTATCCTTAATTAACAGCTGAGGAAACTGAGGAAGAGAGAGATTAAATGACTGACCCTGAGTCACACAACTAGGCTGCATTGAATCTATCACAAATATAAAAACAAGAAGGTATGGTATTAATACAGTCATGGAATGACCAGTTTGTTCTAGGTTGGAAACAGAATTTAGATAGAAGGGAAAAGGACATTTTGAAATGAAAATTAAGAGATCTTTAATTCCAGTCAGGAACCCAAAAAACCAGTTCTTATCTTATAATTTTGTTCCTTTCTATATGTAACCCAGTGGGTCACATTGTGGGAAATGTTATTCTTTCTGTTGTGTCCTCCTTTCTGGAAGGGCAGAGCTAAGTCACACCAAGACCTCATCAATCAGACCATGTTTGACTTTAACCATGACTTACTTCCTTTCTCACATTAGAGGCTGGAACTTCAATTAGCCATACCATCACAACAATTACCTGGCTTGTTAGCTTAAGCCAATATGATGGCCCTCAGGTCTATAAGGTCCCTTCTTCTATTTTAGGGAACTGATATCATATGAAAGTTATTGGTGCAATCACAAAAACCTAGAGCCCAAGTTAAGAAAATTTCTCATCATTTAGACAAAGGTTTGTTTCTTTTATTGCTCAGTTGTGTCCAGCTCTTCCATGACCGTGTGGAGCAGACTGTTCATGGTGTTTTCCTGGCAAAGATACTATAGTGTCTTGTCATTTCCTTCTCTGGTAGATTAAGACAAATAAAGCTTAAGTGACTTGCCCAGAAACACACAGCAATAAGACTCTGAGGTCAAATTTGAACTTAGATCTTCCTGACTCCAAGCCTAGCACTATCTACTGAGCCACTTGGGTTCTCTACCTTAATTAAAATTTTTTAATATTTCCCTAACACATAAACTCTGTATTTGGAGCAATCTGAAGATAATAGAAATATTTAAGTAAAAGAAGCAAACTATGTATTATTACAATGTCTAGTTTCTACTTTGGGTTATTTCTGTGGGATGTTATCCCTTTTGTTTGCTTTCTCCAGCTCATTAAGGCTCAAACATAGCTGAATATCCTGGCTCTTATCTTACTCATTCTTTAGAATCTATCTTCTTGCAGATTGTCCATATTTTTTCAAAACTCCGAAGTATACCTAAGTCCATCTTCCAGCTCAAAGAGCCCAATAGTTCAAATCATTCTGAGGGCTCAGAGGAAAGTCTTGCCCCTCTGAACCACAAATCTCAGAATCCTGGTCAGTTCTCAAATCTCTATTGCACTTGCACTACTTTCAGAGGAAGTAACCATATATAAAGGAGTTATTATAGGATCACTAAGGCTTCCCAACTGACCCTAAATTGACACTGCATGCCACTCAAACCTTGTTGCCTTTTGGGATATACATTTTTGTGTGTATTGAAATGGGTTCCTTTGGAAGATTGAGGGTCCTCTTCTTATGGGGGGGGGGGGTCTTTGGGCAAAACCTTGATATCAGTGAGGAAGGGTCTTCTATGAGCTTTAGTCTTAAAAGTAATAATTAGATTAAATATATCTTAACATTCAGACTTTGCCCTAAGAAGAGCTGACCTCTAGAGTTTGGCCTGAAGCATGATCAAAACAGAATTAGGTTAACATATACATTCTCTAAGCTTGCTGATTAAGCAGGCATGCGTATGTATGTGGGGGGGAGTCATATATATACATATATATATATATATATATATATATATATATATATACATACAGTTTTGCTATCAAAGTCAGGGTCTGAAAAGCTACTTTCTGGTTTGTTTATCAAAGAAAGGAAGTAACCTTCATCTTAGAATGGAATTGGATATTAGACACAAACACCAAAAAGTGTGTCCAGGAGGACATGCCAGGAGGGATGGTTCCTCCAAACTCAGGATCTTTAATACTTTATTTAGTTTTACCAAGACCTTGTCTAATCTGATATTCTTTAATTTGGAATCAATACTTCTGATCTGTATTTTTTGGATAAGAAATTAGTCTCTTAACTTTTACCAATAGTTATAAAATGTCCATCTGCTATGTAAGGCCTGTCTCCTACAATGTTGACTTGGCCTATGTCTATACTATCTGGTCATCTCAGTGATGACCAGCAAATTCCACACCTGACCAACAAACCTCAAGAAAAGAGACATCTTAGAAGAGAAGAGAGAAAATCCTATTGTCATTTGTAAACATTTGCTCTCCAGTCAAAGTGGGATTCTTTTCAATAGGAATTTTAAGAAGATTTGAGAGAGTCATGTAAAACCATGTCATTGATGAAATCTCATTGGTTACTTAATTCAGTTTTTATTATTCTTTGTCCTTTCTGAACAAAATGCCCCCCAGAATTTTGTATTAGCATTGACATTTGTAAGGATGTCATCTACCCATGAATTTTTGTAAGATCCTAGAGAATAAAACTCCATTTATAAAACTGATTTTGTTATTTCATTTTCAGTCTAAGAAAAATTTGGTTAACAACCTCTGCAAATGCAAAGTGAATCTTCAAGGATGTTGGCACAGACCTTTGTAGAGGAGAACATCAGATATATGATAGAATAAATTCTTGTTCAGGTACAGCTTATACTAAATAGCCTCTGGAGACCTTTCCTGTGATTCCCTTCTTTGCACGTTGCCATAAGAGTTTCCTTTGTAGACTGAACAGAAAAATGAACCATAGTTGTCTTCAATTTATATTTCAGTTTATTTAAAGTTTTTTGGGACTAGATACAGATGTCATATTAATGTGGCTTTGTTTTCCAAATGGAATTAGGGTAGTAACTTAAAAGGATATCCTTTCTAACTTAACTGCTAGTAGGAATATATGCAGTTGTAATTTCTGTAGTATCTAATTCTTCATACCTCTATTTGGGGTTTTCTTGGCAAAGATACTGCAGTGGTTTGCCATTTCTTTCTGCAGCAGGAATAGGAGATATTCCTAAATTACTAAAGAAGATTGTTCAGGTGAAATTGTAAAATGACCTACAAACTTCACAAATTCCTACCATTTCCCCCCTTGAATTTTTTGTTCTTCTGGATGTTCATTTTTTTTTCTTATAACATTGGCTGGCACCAGCTGTTCTCACCCTCTGGGGGCTTTAGGAAGCTTAGTCATAGGCCCCTAAAGGAAGGGATTAGCCCCCGGGCAGCTTTTGTTCAATCAGAACCCCTCTCTCTTTCCCAGCATTGCCTCAAGGCACCTTGGGAATGCTCTAGAGGAGAACTGTTTTGATTAAGGTAGGTCAGAAGATTTTGGAGGATACAAAGGGCTTGTGGGGAAATTGGTCAAAGAAAAAGGAAGTCCTTTGGGTTTAGAATGTATGAAAATAGGGAAAGGAAAGAATGCTGAGAGAAAGGGAGAGGAGGGAAACCTAAAGAAGAAAGGAATGAGTGGGAAGGAAGCAAGGGGGAGGGGAGGGTGGCGAGGATGGAAGATTAGGTTAAGCAAAGCCAGTGATAAATATCCTGCCAAGAGATTGGCTAGGGAACATCTGAATCCCATCTAGCAGTGATCTTTGCTAAATGAGCTATAAATTAAATCAAGAGACCTCAAAGCAGGCTTCGAAGCACATTCCAGGGCAGGCCAGGCTAGTCAAGGTGGGCTGTTTAGACAAAGCTGATCAATAGAAAATTTATCAATTAACTGAGGGGAAGGGGAGGAAAAAGGCTGTGAGAGTGAGGGGCCTGAGCAGTAGAGACTACTTACATGTCTCCCTGCCCAAGCAGACAAGGAAAAAAAGCAGGTGTGAAAGGTCACCCCAAGATTCCAGTCCAAGGAATGTGTTTTAGGTTTTTCTGGAGGGGGAGCTAATGCCATTTCTTCTGCCTCCCCAAGGGAGTTCATTTCCTCTTTAGCTTATGATATTAGATAATCAATGACCTGTCAGGAGAAAGACAATAGAGATGATACTTTCTACTAAAGTACCTTGCAGAAAGGGTCTTATACTCACTGAGGAGTCTATCTCTATCTGATAATAAAGAAAAGGGGACTTCTGTCTTATGGTTAAAAAAAAAAGAAATAAGGTCATTTTTGACAAATACTGACTGTGTCACCCTGGGTTAAGTCACTTAATCTCTTAGTGACCACAGGGAATTATCATTTAGGTGCTGAAAAAGATTTTTTTCCCCCTTTTGTCCCAGTGCTGAATATTTTGTGCCAAATTTCACAAGGGATCAATTATAATTGCAGTTTATGTTGGTTTCTGCCTAACTACCCTACAAATGAATCTAACAAAAACTAAGTAACAAATAAAACTTGCATTTTTTTCAGCATCAGATGCTCCCTCACCAAAAGAATTACAGAGAAGAAGAGTCACTGGTGGGTATTGGTAGAAGGAATTTCCTCTGTTGAGGTGCCATAGACCAGTGAAACACCAGATCCAATGCCCCCTCCCAAAAAAAAAGAACAAGTTTGACATTTAATCTTGCAGGCAGCAAAGGAAGAAAGGAGGGTAGAAAAAATAGTACTCTTTTAGTAAGGCTTCCAACAAGGCTGAATAAACCACTTGTCAGAGATAGTGTAGAAGGTATTTTTGTGATTCAGGCTGGGCCAGATGGTCTGTAGGGCTATCTGTAAACTGGACTTAGGTGGGGCAGCAGTTAGAACTGGAATTCAAGAACAGAAAATGCACTTTCAACGAGATTTTGCAAAAGAGTCATCTTTTCCAGGTGGGGGGGGCACAGATCACACATCCTGTTTGAGACATTGGTTATCATGAGATGGGGAGCAGGGAGAAAATGCAAACACTAAGGTTTTGGGACAGTGGGTCAAAAGGTGATACAAATAGCAAAAGCTGTTATTGGCAGAGAATGCTTTTTTTGGTCTAGACTGGTTTCATCAAAATTCCCAGAAAAACTACTTTCATCAAAATTCCTAATATGGAAATTCCCTCCAGAGATTCAGATCAGCAACTCATCCCTAATTTACACTCTCAGAATAGGAAGGAAATAAGTATTTATATAAGGCTTTCTATATGCTTAACATTATGTGTGAATGTGTAAATACATATGTGTAATTTAATCCTTAAAACACAAAGGAAAACTCTTTATATCAGTTATCTATAATCTAGAAAAATAGTGTCTAACTCCAAAAATGTCTCATTCTGAACCTTGACTTTTCACCTCTCTGCTAAGTTGATAGTTTTTTGATACCAGTTCTTTGGATTGGTCATTAATTGGTAAATGATTGATCATTGGATGGATGAGAATTCTTAAATCTTATTCTGTTAACTATTAGATAGAATCTCCAAGTTTTGCTCACTTCGCTTTGCAAAACTTCATGCAAATTTTCCCATGTTTTTCTGAAACCATATCTTTTACCATTTCTTGTGACACAATAATTCCACTACATTCACATGCCATAATTTATCATTAGTTCCTCAAAGAATGGGCACCCCCTTAGTTTCCAATTCTTTGTCACTATAAAAAAGAGAAATATAAATATTTTTGCAATGTATTTTTTTGTCCCTTTTTTCAGATTTCTTTGGGGCATTATCATAGTAGTGGTTTACTTATACATAGTTTAGTGACTTTGGAATTATAGTTTCAAATTGCTTTCCAGAAGGACTAAACCAATTCACAGATGTGTTTTCCCATAGCCCATCCAACATTCATCATTTTCCTTTTTTGTTATCTTTGTCAAGCAGATGGAAGTAGGATGAAACGTCAGACTTGTTTTAATTTGTGTTTCTCCTATTAGTATTATGAAACATTTTTCCCATAAATGTTAATATTTTAGATTTCTTCCCCTGAAAACTGATATACATATCCTTTGATCATTTATCAATTAGAGAATGGCCCTTGTTTTTACATATTTGAATCACTCACTCTTTGTATCAAAAATCCTTCTGGGTTTTCAGATTAGGTTCTATAAAAGGTTCTTAAGGGTCTTTTGGGGCATCCATTGCACAATTCCAGTGAGGCTTTTAGTGTTTTGAGGAAACAACAATTTTTTCAGTTTGTGTGTGTATGCTATTTCTGAATCAATTCTTTTCTTTCATCTTCAACCTTTAAACAGTGTATTTGCTCCAAATGAAATCAAAGGCCATCTTAGGGAACAAACATTGAAAATGTTGCCACCCAGGAGAGGAAAATGATTTATGTTTGTTTTATCATGACCTCAATATGAAGCAACATGAAACAGAGGCATTCTTTTGTAAACCCTGCCCCCAGCTTCCATCCCTAGCCCTACTGTATCATAATAACCTACATTTCTATCACTGTTTAAAACTTACAAAACAGTATAGGTACATTACCTGTCAGGTTTGTGGGCCAGATCTTAGAAATATGAGTATGTTTCTTAATGTTCCTGTTTATAGTATTCATCAAGATAAAAAAAAACCTATTTTTACAACCTACCAAGATAATAAGAAAGTGTTGTATGAATGGCCTCTGAGATTCTTTGTTGCTCCAAAGCTGTGACACTCTGCTATTCTGTATATCAAAGATCTTTCAGGTATTTTTTGTGTCATGGACCCCTTTGGCAGACTGGAGAAGCTTACATACCTTTTGTCAGAATAATAGTTTTAAATACATAACATTGCATTTGTATGCCTTATACTAGCATAGAAATTTGCCCATAGGAGGTATGTAATAATGCTTTGTTCATGCCTCATAGAATGTGACCAAAAGAATTCTCTAGTTACAACCTGGAGGTTCCAACCCCTAAAGATTCTCTTACTATGTTTGCCACACGACTAGAGGCTTCACTGGCACAGAGAGAGTTAAGTGATTGTAGATGATGTGATGCTAGACCTTGTCACTATCACCATCTTCAGTCTATCAATGGACAAATATTTTTAAATATCCACTATGTGACAGTCACAGTTCTAGAAACTGGGAAAGCTTCCCAAATGGTAAGGCCCAAAATACTGAGAAAAGCTGATTTATTAAGTTCTGTATCTCATTCACCGATTTTCTTCTTTCCTTACAAAATAATCCAGAATCAACTAGCCAGGAGAGAAAGATAATTCCTCTGAAGGGAAACCTAATAAAATCCTGAAAGTATCACTGGGATTAAAGAGATGAAGTCCATGTGGAAATGACAGTGAATTTCAGCTAATTGAAAAGACAAAAATGTTCTTGGGAATGTTGTCTTAATTTCTGGAAATGAAGGATAAAGGTTTTACATTGCCATACACCAATGTTTTTCTATTTCCCTATTCCCAATGGCTTTAATGAATCATTTAGAGGGAAGGTAATACATTAAATATAGGCTATTGCAAAGCATTAGACCTAAACTTTCCAATAAAAATAATAATTATCAACTATAATAAGAAAGTCATATGGTATCATGGAAAGATGATGGATGTTGAGATAGAGGAATTGGTCCAACTCCCAGTTCTGACTTAACTACTACCATTAAAGTGTGTACTGCTTAAGAACAGAGATTATTTTTGATTTTTCTTATCTCCAGGTACCAAGTAACTTAATCTCTCTGGGCCTCAGTTTCCACATCTATAAAATGAGTGATGATCAACTATGATGAACTTGTCCATTTCAGCAGTGCAATAATCAAAGATAATTCTAAAAGACTTGTGATGGAAAAAAATGCCATCCATATCCAGAGAGGAAACTGTGGAATTTAAATGCAGAACAAAGCTTACTATTGTCAATTTTTAAAAGTTATCTTATGGGAATTTTGCTGTTTTTTTTCTCTCTAATGTTTTTTTCTTCCATTTGGATTTGATTCTTCTTTTACAACATGATTAAAATGGATCTATGTTTAGCATAATTACACATTTGCTCCTATATTGAATTGCTTTCTGTTAGGGAGGGGGAAGGGGAGGAAGAGAGAAAAATGTAAAACTCAAAACCTTGCAAAAAATGATTGATGAAAACTACCATTGCATATTGTTGGAAAAACAAATTAAAAATTTTTAAAAAAGAAAAAAATGAGGTGATTGGACTAGATGAACCTAAGGTCAGCTTTACTGGGGAACTCCTTATTCATGAGATACTATTATCTTATGGTTCTAAGGGGTCAGAACTGGGCCTGTAGTTTCACTCTTACAGGTGATGCCCCCAAAGAAAAATTCTCTTGACTAATGTTGGTCTGCAACTTATAGTCTAAGTAATTTACTCAAGGTCATGTAGCCAGTGTGAATAGTTGTGGAATCTGATTGGGAATCTGCTGGTTCTGAGATCAGCTTTCCAGCTACTATACCATTCTGCCTTGGTCCTGTCAACTCATTTGTTGTTGAACTTTTGGGTAATCAAGTAATTTCCTCACAATTGTATAAAGTAGGTAGTATTATTGTCTCAGTTTTGAAGATGAGGGTCCTAAGAGCCAGAGAGGCTATTTATCCAAGTAACATTTATTAAGAACCTGTTGTATGTAGACTCTTCCCTCTGAGATCGTCTTCCATTTGTATGGAATATAAATTGTATATTTATTGTATATTCATAATTATTTGTATGTTGTCTTCTTTATTAGAATTTAAATTTAAATTCTGGCACATAGTGTTTTAAAATGCTCCCTCACTAATTTGATTGACTAAAAGTAATTCTTTCTCAGGTAAAAGTTGTCTAATTCAACTTTTGCTCTTAGAGTCTGTGATTTTGGTATATCTGTGTGACCACCAACAAAGCATTTAACCTCTCTGGGTTGTAGTTTTCTCCTTTATAAATTGAAAGAATAAGCTGGATTATATCTTAAAGTCCCTTCCTAGGTCTATAAACTAACTTGCAACTCTGCAGAAATGGAAATTAGACTGTCTCCCTCTCTACACCTCCTTCTCTCCCTTCCTCTCTACCCGTCTCTCTCCATAGGTAGATAGATAGGGAGACAGAAAAATAGAGATATAGATATATAGCTATATATATATACAAGAAAGAGTTGTAGATTTAGCATTGGAAGGGATGAAGATTAGCATTGAAGACTTAGAAGTCTTATAGTTCCATCCTCTTTTTTTTTCATTTGAGGACCCTAAGGCCAGACAGGTTCCAGGTCTTGCCTGACTATATGTCTGACAAATATTTAGATGTTCTAAGATGATACAAGCTTTGGATAAGAAAGATTCCCAGTTTTAGAATTTATAAGTGTAGAATTGGGAATGGTTGAGTGTTGCCTTGACTTCAGTAGAAGTAGCTTTGTAGAGCTCTAAGTAGCTATGTAACTGTAGTATAGAGTAGAGCAGAGATTCTTAACTTTTTGTGTGGCATAAACCCTTTTGCTCTTCTGGTGAACACCCTTCTCAGATCAGTGGTTTTAAATGCCCAAAATAAAATACATGGGAATATTATAAAGGAAACTATATTAAAATGCAGTTATCAAAAATATTTTTGAACAGTCTCATGGGACCTAGGTTAAAAACCTCTGCTATAAAAGATAACGACCAAGAGAATGCTCTGCTCCTGATTCCCCTAAAGATCTTTATTTTTTTCATTGGACCAAAGGAAGGGGAGGGGAGGGGAAGAAAGATGTCAGTATGGATGGTGTAATGCTAGGCTAATTACCAACACCACTTTCAAAGGAAAATTTCCCAAATGTTGAAACAGAAAAGTAACAAAAGGAGTGGGTTTTTGTATAATGATGATAATGATAGCACATCCATATAATTCACAAATCTTACCTTCCTTGGCCCTCATAATAGCTGCCTTGCGGGGAACTGTAAATCTTTTTGTCCTCATTTTACCGATGAGGGAATTCAGAAATGGTGTATGACTTACAGAGGTAGGAGTCCAAACCAGGTCTTCTGAGTACAAGACCATTGGTTTTTCCATTATGTCATACATCAGTCATGTTTTAGCCTTAGGAAAGGTTGGAAAATCATACCTGCCCTTTGTGTATATTCATGGGAATTATCACTGTAGCAAATGCAATTTCTTGCAAAGAAGATTTCAATGTAAAATGGACAGCAGACTTTTTTAGCATATTGTATATGATGTGCAGGTATAAAAAGAGCTAAGAAATGCCCCACTTTTTGCCTTCACCTTACCTTGTATACTCCTAGTTCCAGTCTGACTCCCTGTTCTAATAAGAGTAAATATCAGAACAGATAAAGAAAACAATTAACAAATTCATTAATTGTGTTTTTGTTCACATTTCTATTTTGAAAGTTAATTATATGTGATTAAAGAGTTTCTGCCAAACCTATTAAAGAATTACTGATCCTGACCCTTTATGAGAAATGGAAGACTTTGGAAAGTCAATGAGACATCTTTATTTACTCATATCAAAACTAAAGCTTTTGCATAAACAAAGTTGTAACAGAAGTCAAAACAATAGCATATATCATGAAATACTAATGATTCTTGCGACTAAATTGTGATGGAATTATAAGCAATGATGAAGGGGGTGATTTCAGAGAAACCTTGGAAGACCTGTATGAACTGATGTAGAGAACATTTGATGCAATAACAACAAAATTTGTAAAGACAAAAAACTTTGAAAGACTTAGGATTTCTGGTCAGTACAGCCTTGAAGCCATTATTGACTCTTCATTCTCCCTCACTTTCAAATCCAATCATGCTCAAGGCTTAACCCCCAAAAAGAGATATAAAAGGATACCCCCATCATACTCCTTTGCAGAGGTTGGAGGTCCATGGATGTGGAATTGTCCATTTTTTTCAATGTAATGATTTATTTTGCTGATTTATTTTCTATTTTCACATTAAAAATTTCTTTGTTAGGGGTGGCTAGGTGGTGCAATGGATAGAGCACAAACTCTGGAGTCAGGTGTCCCTGAGTTCAAATCCAGCCTCAGACATTTAATAATTACCTAGCTGTGTGGCCTTGGGCAAGCCACTTAATCCCATTTGCCTTGCAAAAAGCTAAAAAAAAATGTCTGTTGTATTGGATGACTTTTTGGGGAGGGGAGGAGAATATTTGGGGAAAATTCCATTTGTTACCAATGAGTTTGTCACCCAAGAACTGTTAAATATGCCTTTGAAGGTGTCTTAAAGTCTCTGAACTAAAGACTTCTGGTCTTTTAATGCTTGTCTATAAATAGACAAAGAAAGGCCAGTAACTGTATAGAAGGCTTTTGAATCCAGTGATTTAAGGGAGTGCAATAAGAACTGGTGTCATTTTCCTAACTCTCTTGTATTCTGCAGAGCACCTAGAACAGTTCTGGTTACATAGAAGGTACTAATTGTTGGATGCACTGACTTCTGAAGCTATGAATATGAATTAATCCTTATTCATGAATGTGATTTGAAGAGCTCACTATATCATGGGGCAGCCCTTCCTTATCAGAGCTGTCCAAAAACAGAAGGGATTGTCTCCAGGCAGTAAATTCCACACTGCTGGAGGTGTTCAAGCAGAAGTGGTGCAAGCATTGCCTGATTCAACAGAGCTCAGCGGAGGACTGAGGAACAGAGGAAACTAGGCCACAATATGTGCATGTTTGTGTGGCATTCCACTCAGCCTTAGACAAAGTTCAGCATCCATATAGGGTCAGTTTGTCCTAGAAGTTTTGAAATAGAAGCCAAAGTCTGTAAAACAGGGTAGGAACAGGTTGAGATGACTTTGAGGTGAAACCCTCAAGGAAATCACCATCAAAGGGGAAGAAGTCAGAAAGTCGGCAATAGAAGAATTTAAAGGGAAAAGACTAAAATTATCAAAGTTCTAAGAAGGAAGAAAATTCAATTAAAGCTCTTAAACATAATCAGATAAACTCAAATGGAATATATTAATGCAAGAGAACATAATCTCCAGATCAGCTAAAAGAATACAGGCATAAATGAACAAATATTGTAAGACTAAATAAAATGAATCAACCTGCTGAGGCAGTGGACCCTTAAGGATTCCCAAGAAAGTATGGAACCACAGTAAGCTATGCCTGAATGATTTAAAAGAAATGTAAGCATTGTAAATGCAGAATTAATGGCCTACAAGTGCAAAAATAATGGCAGAGTACAAACACTTGAATCCAGGGTGGCAAGTCTCACAAAAGAAACAAAAGAGAGTATAACTGATTAGTAATGCAAATACACAAAAGTTAAGAACAATCTTTAAAAAAAGCAAAAGGTAAAACCATTCAAAGGAAATGATCTCCATACAAGAACAACAAATTGATCTTGATGATCTGATGGTAGAAACAAAGATTATAGGTCTCCCAGAAGAACATAACAAGTTAAAAAAATCTTTAAATCACAATGCCAGTAATAATAAAATGTCCCAGAATTTCTAAATGCAGAAAACAGTACCAATCAAATAATTCACAAGTTGCCTTGAAAAACAAAACAAAGTGAAACAAAAACCCCATGCTGCAAACCTTTAAGACACATAGTGATTAAATTTAATAAATCCAATGACAAAATACTGCTGGAAAGAGAATGCATTGATGCTTCAAGAGCTACATTTTTTTGTTATTTTTTTTTCTTTTATTAAAGATTTTATTTGAGTTTTACAATTTTCCCCAAATTTTATTTCCATCCCCCCCCATGGAAAGCAATCTGTCAGTCTTTACTTTGTTTCCATGTTGTACATTGATCCACATTGAGTATGATGAGAGAGAAATCATATCCTTAAGGAAGAAACAAAAAGTATAAGAGATAACAAGATCAGACAATAAGATAATCTTTTTTTCCCCCTAAATTAAAGGGAATAGTCCTTGAACTTTGTTCAGACTCCACTGCTCTTTATCTGGATACAGATGGTATTCTCCTTTGCAGACAGCCCAAAACTGTCCCTGATTGTTGCACTGATGGATCAAGATTGATCATTGCCCCCCATGTTGCTGTTAGGGTATACAGTGTTTTTCTGGTTCTGCTCATCTCACTCAGCTCAGTTCATGCAGATCTCTCCAGGCTTCCCTGAATTCCCATCCCTCCTGGTTTCTAATAGAATAGTGTTCCATGACATATATACATATATATACATATATCACAGTTTGCTAAGCCATTCCCCAATTGAAGGACATTTACTTGATTTCCAATTCTTTGCCACCACAAACAGGGCTGCTATAAATATTTTTGTACAAGTGATGTTTTTACCCTTTATCATCATTTCAGGGTATAGAGCCAGTAGAGATATTGCTGGGTCAACGGGTATGCACATTTTTGTTGCCCTTTGGGCATAGTTCCAAATTTCTCTCCAGAAGGGTTGGATGAGTTCACAACTCCACCTACAGTGTAATAGTGTCCCAGATTTCCCACAACCCTTCCAACAATGATCATTATCCTTTCTGGTCATATTGGCCAGTCTGAGAGGTGTGAGGTGGTACCTCAGAGAAGCTTTAATTTGCATTGCTCTAATAATTAATGATTTAGAGCAATTTTTCATATGGCTATGGATTGCTTTGATCTCCTCATCTGTAAATTGCCTTTGCATATCCTTTGACCATTTATCAATTAGGGAATGGCTTTTTTGGTTAAGAGAGCTACATTTTAGGGGTGGCTAGGTGGCATAGTGGATAAAGCACTGGCCCTGGAGTCAGGAGTACCTGGGTTCAAATCTGGTCTCAGACACTTAATAATTATCTAGCTGTGTGGCCTTGGGCAAGCCACTTAACCCCATTTGCCTTGCAAAAACCTAAAATAAAAAAAGAGAGCTACATTTTTTAAAGTGATGAAGTTTCTAGTTCACATGTAGCTATACTAACTAAAGCTTCATTTTTGAAGTTATTCTCAAAACTTTGTAGTTCAATCAATCAATAAACACTTATTGAATATTTACCAAAAGTTATACATTTATATATCAGTTTAAGGATTGCAATATACATATTCTCATTTGATCTTGACAGTAACCCTATGAAATAAGTTGCCATTTTTATCCCCATTTTATAGATAAGGAAATTGAGACAGAAAGAGGTTAAGTGAGTTGCCCAAAGTGACACAACTAATGTCTGAGACAGGATTTGAATTTAGTTCTTCCAGACTCTTTATCAGCCACCCTTAAGCTAACGCTCTAGCAATAAAAAACTCAAGAGCAATGACTAGGAATGCCCACTACCACCTAGCTAAGCTGTCTTATATGATGTCCTTCATTCTTGAAGACCATGACATCAGAGAGGTTATGCCATGAGAAGCCTGGATTGAGTGAGGGGGTGCTGTGCTAAGTCACCAGTCTCATTTTCTCCTCCAGAGTCATCTGGGTGCAGTAGATGTATTATGAAGAAATACTCTGAAGGTAGCTCTCCAAGGTATCTGCCTCACCCCGATTGGAGCTGAGGGGGAAGGGCAAAGAAGTTACTGTTAGGCTTTCTGGTTGCCTTACTCCAGGCCTCGCTGTGTAGGACTTCTGGCAGCCTACCGCTTCCACCTGGTGACTCCCCCCAAGGTATCTATATGACAAATGACTTGTGATTTCTTTAGTGAAGGGGAGCTGTATGACTCAGTAGAAAGGATGCAGAGCCTACAGGATGGCTCATCTTGGTGAGTTCAAATCTGACCTCTTGCTAGCTGTGGGACCGACAAGTCACTTAATCTTGTGTGCCTCGGTTTCCCCATATGTAAAAATTTCCAGAAAAGGAAATGGCAAACAACTCCAATATCTTTGCCAAGAAAACCCCAAATGAGATAAGGTTACAGAAAGTCAGACATGACTGAAAAATGACTGAACAACAACTCTACCACTGCTGTTCTTCAAGTGTTCTGCAAAGTAGAGTCTTTGAGAGTTACCTGGGGTGATGAGTGTGAAGTCTCTGACTCAGGTCACACAATCAATATATCTGAGAAGTAGCAATTTTTTTTCTGACTCCTAGTCATTGCTCTTGAGTTTTTTATTGCTAGTGCGTTAGCTTAAGGGTGGCTGATAAAGAGTCAGCTCTTCATTCACTACAGAGTCATAGTGGCCATAAATCCAACTATCACATTGCTCAAAGAAATTTAACAGAAAGAACATCGATTTTAGCAGGTGGGAAGGGGAATTAGTGTCTACATTTGCCATTCCTAGGAAGAGATATAAGAAAACACCTAGTTCAATGACAAATATCATATGTTGAGTCCTACCTCAGGATAAAATTCCAGAAGAAGCGAATAATTCTATGGCTGGGACATGGCAGGCACTTCATAAATGTTTGTTCTGTGATTCACTGTTCATAAATAGAATTCCAAAAAAGAGAATTGATTGGTCACAAAGCATGGAGAGTGGACAAAAGGACTACAAAAAGAAATCAAATTACTTTAGAAGACTGGTGATGAAACATGTGTCCACCCCTCAGCAAAGAGGTGATGGACTAGAGGTACAGAAATAGATGTATAAAGACAAAGTCAATGGGTTACTTTGGTTTGCTTTTTTTTTTTGGATATGAGAGAGAGTAGGAACTGGTAGATAGTGATCGTGGGACATAAAAAGAGGACAGGAAAGAAAGGGACATCAATGAAATATTTTAAAATATGTAGGGGAGAGCAAAAGAAAGTTCAGAAAGTGACAGCAAAGCAAGATAGTTTTGCTATTATTATGTTAAACTTAATACATACTTTTAAAAAATAACTGCATATGGCATAAAATCCAGTTTTAGATACAATCATCTTTTTTTATTCTTTGCCTCTGGAAATATTGATGTCTATTAAGTTTATAATACTCAAGTAGATCTATCATCTCATTGATTCAGTTCTCCCCCAAAATGAAGGTCACAATTTAACCATGCCTTCTGAACCAGTGAGACTCTTGTCCATTTCCTCCCTTAAGTATACCATATACCACATGTAATCCATCCAACATTCTGGAGACTTTCCTTGATTTCTCCTGATGTTGCTAACCACCTGTCATCTCTCATTCATGACCAACCTTCTTTTCTTCCCATCATACAATTCTTTAAGGATGTCTTTTATTTCTGTCCTACTTTAGTTTCTTGATAATTAAATGCCATAACCTGCTCCCACCCACCATGTGCCTCTTTGTTGCCTTCTAGTATTTATTTTAAGACGATAACACAAAGGATAAAGTACTGGACCTGGAGTCTTCCTGAGTTCAAATCTGGTTTCTGACACTTCCTGGTTTTGTAGTTCAGGCAAGTCATTTAATCTTATTCCTCATCTATAAAATGAACCAGAAAAGGAAATGGAAAAGCATTCCTATTTCTTTGCCAAGAATACTTGAAATGGGCCGACAGTCTGACATGACTGAAATGACTGAATGACAACAACAAATAAAAAAATTAAAGCAAGAAATGTAGAAAGAAATGCAATACTAAAATGAGTGCATTTAGAGATCTTAAGGTAAGGAATTGGGCTCAATGACCTATAAAGTCCTTTTTGTTCCAACTTCCATCTCTATCCTTGAAGATATAATATCCTTTTGTAGTTTAATAAATGGATTGTCACTCAGGCTAGGCTCAGCTGTGTTTTTTGGGGGAAAGATGAATGAGAGAAAATTACATGCTCTGAGCCAATAATGTCCAGTTTTCCTCAGGTTCAGCTGCCAATTCCTCCAGCTTTGGTTTCTTGAGGGCCTGCCAAAGTTCTCTTTGGGGCTAATTCCTTTGTAGTGGGCAGAAGGCACCCAAGAGTAAGGGCTAAGATGATATCACCCAGGTCTAAGTGCTGCGTGAGCAGCCGGAAAAGGACCAGGCCCCAGCTGTGTGCAGATATAATCTGTTTTGAAAAGGCAGAAGCTAGAGCTGTTTTTCCAATTAGGCCTGTTAGATGACTCTGGTAGGAGAAGTAGTGGCTTTAATTTAACAGACAGACGTCTCATTGAATTAGTCCATGCAATGGAGAATTAGAAGGGAACTAGCATTGGCCTTGATGATGCAGTGGAGGCTAGATAGGATAGGTTGTGTAGTCTAACAGGCAAACAGTAAGGCTCCAAGTGACGTGGTCAGGGAGGCTATATCTAATTTTCTTCTCATTTGGCACTTGGTAATTAGGGAGGATGTGTGAGCCAGGCAGAGGGAGAAAAGATGCATGAACTGGGTAAAAAAGGAAGGAGAAGGATCAGGAACCTATTCAGGCTAGCTGGCAAACTGACTTGGAGCCATTTGCCAAGGTGCAATTTGTCTCTCACTAAAGCTCGGTACAGATTCTTGGTTCCTTCTTTTCATTCCTTCTTACCTAGGGTTGTTGGTGATGCAAAGGCTCACATTGCTACTTCCAGCCTATTCCACTCTTTTTATCCCAGATATAATCCTGGCATCTCTAGGATGCCTTGGATAGAGTGGTATATTTCCCATTCTTCTTCCCTTTAGGGGTTTTTTTTTAGGATTTTTTTTTTGCAAGGCAGTGGGGTTAAGTGGCTTGCCTAAGGCCATACAGCTAGGTAATTATTAAGTGTCTAAGGCCAGATTTGAACACAGGAACTCCTGACTCCAGGGCCGGTGCTCTATCCACTGTGCCACCTAGCTGCCCCTTCCTTCAGGGTTTTAAAGGGGGTACATAACCTTTGCAAATGGTATCTCCAGATTTGAATGGATGCCCTTATTTCCCCTGCCTCTCAACATCCTTCCAAGTACAACTTGAATCCACCTTGTACATGAAAGCTATCCTGATGTTGCCAACTGTTAGTTTCCTCTCCCTCTTGAAATGGCTTTGAGTATGTATCTTGTATGAATTTCATTGTAAACATATTTGTATCTTCCTCCTTCCCAAGACATGGAAGTTCTTTGAAATTAGGAATTTTTTTTTGTCTTTCCCTGTACTGGGGACATAGAAAGCACTTGACTTGCATTGTGAATTCTGACTGTAAAATTTACCAACCTTCCTAAGTCTCAGTTTCCTCAGCTTTAAAATCATGATAAATCTGGTATAATTGGTTGTTGATATTTGCAATCATTCTCTCTATACACATATACACAACACACACAATTATAAGATATTGTTGCTATAGTGCATTGAAGAAGGTAAAACATTGAATTTGGAGTTAGATGAGTAGACTCAACAAAGAGTCTCTACATGATCTTGTACAAAATCATTCAACATCTTTAAAATGGGAATAATAATACTTGAAATGAAGTAATATTTATGAAACATTCTGCAAACCTTAAAATGCTATTTAAATTCTAATATCATCATTATCATCACCATTATTTGACCTCCTATGCTCTAATTATTCTCATCTGCAAAAATAAGGAGATTGGACTTGATGGCCTCTAAGGTCCTTTCCTTCTCTAGATCCTATTATCTTACATAGTTCCTTCCTCATGGAATTTAAAATCCAGTGGCAGGGGATGGAGTGGAGATGACAAAGACACAAATATGTAGTGTGGTATAGTAGAAAGACCACTAGCCTTCGTATCCCCAGGTCTTAGTGCAGTGTCTGGAAGCCATTCAATAAATGTTCATTGATTGACTCAACAAGAATCAGAAGACATGGGGAAATTCCCAGGGCTGATACTTGGTATTTGCATGAGCATGGGAAAAATAATTTATCTTCTCTGAACTTCAGTTTCCTCATGGGTAAAATTCAAATACCTAGACTACCCACCTCACAGGGTAGCTATAAGAAAAGTCTTTTATCATTTGAGTTGGCTGGCTGGTTGTTGTCCTACATTCTCAAAGGGGACCAAAAGGACATCACTATTTTGGCATCAAGGTTAAATGTGTCTTGACTGTAGCTGATTAGCCCAATACAAACTTGGAATGTTCTTCAGCTACAACTAGTCCATATGAACCTTTGGAGTAAAGTTATCTCTATTCTATACATTATACATTTCACTTATCACTCATAGAACACAGCCCCTTATTTTCATTGGACCTCTTAGAAACGAAGGAGAAGCAACATTTGCGTAGGCTATTCCTCAGACCTAGAATATATTTTTTCTTTCCATGTGTCTTTCCATAAACCTTTCTAATACCACCTTTCTGAGTTGTCTTTTACCATTGCCTCCCATGTCACACAATCAATTCCAAACTTCTTCAGAGAAACCTTGATCAATTCTTCTGATCATCATGTGAATGTCACATTTGATCCTCACAATGACCCTGAAGATGGATACTATAATTATTTCTATTACAGTTGAGGAAACAGAGGCAAACAGATTATCACCACCACCACTATCTTCATCACGATTATCATGCTCATCCTCATTGTAGTGATTGATAGCAGGAGGGCACCTCCTTCACCAGTTTGGCTCAGTACTCAATATGTCCTAGAAGAGTGCTTTCATGAGTTGCTTAGGCCAAAAAGATTGACTCCTGGTGCCTGACCTTCTGTTCCATTAATGACAGAGTACATTGCCAAACTAGTATTCAAGGACTTTCCAGCATTGTAGAGTCTGCCAAAGTTGGCTTAGCCTTCAATAGCCCAAGGAGACCTCCCTGATTCAGTTAAGTGAATGTTTAAGCACTTCATATGTTCCTTGCATCTGTGCTAAATGCTGATAAAATAATGACAAAAGTGAAACAATTCCTGTCTTCAAGATGTTTACATTTTAAAAGAGAGGAGGAACAATATACTATTCTAGGTACCTGAGTAAGTATAGCTCAAGGAGGAAGGGAGAGAGTACTAACAAACAACTTGGTAGATCAAGAAAAGTATTTTCTATTATGTAAACATTTTATTGTTTTCCAATTACATTGTGAGGTTTTGAGTTTTGCAATTATTCTCCCTTCCTTCCCCCCTTCCCCCAACAGAAGGCAATCTGATATTAGGCTTTATATTTGCATCCACATGATAAGCATAGGTTGAAATTGGATGTGTTGTGAGAGAAGAATCAGATCCAAAAGGAAAAAAGAAAATATTAGAAATAGCAAAGATTCATATTACATTAGACAACTTTTAAAAATTGAAGGTAATAATCTTCGGTCTTCATTTAAACTCCACGGTTCCTTCTCTGGATACAGATGGTATTCTCCATCACAAATTCCCTAAAATTGTCCCTGATTATTGCACTGATGGAATGAGCAAATCCATCATGGTTGATCATCGCCCCATGTTGTTGTTAGTGTGTATATGTTCTTCTGGCTCTGCTCATCTCTCTCAGCATCAATTGAGAAAGATTTATTGGAGGTTGATATGAGTTGATCCTTAAAGAAGAATGAAGTTTATAAAAGACATAGGAAGAAAAGCCCTGTGCCAGACTTGAGGAACAGCTTATGAAAATGTTGCTTCTCCATAATTTCAAAGAAGACCAATGATATCATGGAGTGATCATTTGACTTGAGCGTGATTTGGACTCAAATGAGGCAGAGTTGCCCAGTCATTAGCCTCACTCTTTCTTCTAGGGTCATCAAAGTCCAGTGGCAAGACAAAAGTCTGGATGATTGTTACTAGCCTGAGATGTAGTGGATAACTTTGACATCTTTGGTGTCTGACCAAATCTAAGCATTGTACAGTTCCTGTTTCAGTTGCCTTCATGACTGGCTGGCTGGAATAATTTGTTCTTAACCACTCATAACACCAGGGGAAGTCTTCACATGCTTGGTGTACATCACCCTAACTCACCAACAGCTCTGAAAGCTCTGAAAGTTAGTTACCCTCAACCTGGGTTTAGCCCATCTGTCGAGACTGGGATGTAGCTAATGTATGTGCTATAGCTTCTTGGAACCACAGGTAAGAGTTGGATGAAGGTGAACACCAAAGGTAGATGATTAGCCCTGACTAAAGCTCTGCAAGCCCTCCCACCAAAGGTGCTGGTCCTCCCTGAATTACCCCATAAACTTTATGCAATGTACAGAAGTAAGAGATGAAATTAATTCATGAAACTGCTAACTTCCCAGTTTGATTAAAATCAGGAGTACCTGGGTTCAAATCCAGTCTCAGACACTTAATAAGTACCTAGCTGTGTGGCCTTGGGCAAGCCACTTAACCCCATTTGCCTTGCAAAAAACGTAAAAAAAAAAAATTTAAACTGAATTAGGTTATAAGCTCCCTGAGGGCAGGGTACTATCTTTTATCTCTTTTTGTATCCCGCCCAATACTGATCACAAAGGTGCTTAATAACTATTTGGTGATTGAACAAATGCGTGAATTTTGAGTTCATAAAAAGGAATAATAAAAATGAGGGTGTTAATGTGAGTAGGAACCAAACTGATACAAACCTTAAATGTCAGTCTGTAGAAGTGATAGCTTATCCTATAAATAACAAGGAGTCATTGAAGATTTTTACAAGGATGTCACATGGTCAAACTTAGACCTTAGGATCATAAAAGCAGAGGGACAATTTAAGAAGACTTGACAATAATAGTACAGGAAAAGTGATGACTATGTTGACTAGTAGTGGCTAAGAGTAGATAAAAAGGAAAACTGTATAAGGCTTGATAATTGAGGGAGAATGAGAAAATCAAGGGTGACTCTGAGATTTTGAATTTAGGTGAGTGGGAGGAGGGCTGTGTCATTAAAAGAAGTAGTAAAATCTACAAGGAAGGGGGCAGCTGGGTGGTGCAGTAGATAGAGCACTGGCCCTGGAGTCAGGAGGACTTGAGTTCAAATCCAGTCTCAGACAATAATTACCTAACTGTGTGACCTTGGACAAGTAACAACCCCATTGCCTTGCAAAAAAGAGAGGTTTATGTGGGGGAAGATAGAATTTTAGTTGGAAGAGAATCTAGTGAAGAATTATAATTGACAAACTTCTGAAAAACTTGGAATAAAAAGAAGCCTGGGGGGGCGGCTAGGTGTCATAGTGGATAAAGCACCAGCCTTGGAGTCAGGAGTACCTGGGTTCAAATCCGGTCTCAGACATTTAATAATTATCTAGCTGTGTGGCCTTGGGCAAGCCACTTAACCCCATTTGCCTTGCAAAAACCTAAAATAAAAAATGAAAAAAGAGAGCTACATTTTTTAAAGTGATGAAGTTTCTAGTTCACACCATTTGCCTTGCAAAAAGCCTAAAAAAAAAAAAAAGAAGAAGCCTGGGACATTCTTAGGTGGTATATTTCATTTTTCCCCTTTTATATCAAGCTTATATTTGCCTTTCTAGTAACTTCCATTCATCTCCTTTGGCTCTACCTTCTGGGAACCAAGCAGAAAAAAAACCTTTTTGACAAAACTACCATTCACATTCTTGAAGGCTAGTAACATGAGGAAGAAGGGGAAGAGAGGACATTTTCATATGCAGGGAATAATGTCAGATTTGAAGGAATGGCATGATGCATATTGATAATGATAATAGTTAGCATTTATATATAACTTTAAAGTTTGCAAAGTGCTTTAAAAATATTATCTCATTTGATCCTCACAACAGCCCTGAGATTTAGGTATCATTATTATCTCCATTTTACAGGTGAGGAAATTGAGGCAGACAGATATTAAGTGACTTGCCCAGAGTCACAAAGCTAGTATCTGAGGCCAGATTTGAACTCTCTAATGCCCTGTAACACCAAGGTGCCATTGCATTGCAGAGCCAGGTTTGAGTACTCGGTTCTTCTATTAATTCATTATCTATATGACTTTGATCAAGACCTTGGTCACCTCTCTAAGCTTAAATTCTTATCTGAAAATTAGGAGTTCGGACTAAATGACCTTTGGAGCTCCTTCCAGCCCTCTATTTATTTATTTATTTTTGCAAGGTAAATGAGGTTAAGTGACTTGCCCAAGGCCACAGAACTAGGTAATTATTAAGTGTCTGAGGCCAGATTTGAACTCAGGTACTCGGGACTCCAGGGCCGGTGCTCTATTCACTGTAGCCACCTAGCCACCCCTCAGCCTTACATTTATGATCCTATGATCCTGAAGGACAGAAAAGTAGAGCGTATTTGGAGAGTAGAGAGTTATCCAGCTATTTCCATAACTCTTAGAGTTTGGGACTTACTCTTCTGGCTAGACTCTGTTCTATCAACTAACAAATATTCATTTTATTCCCATTTCCTGCTGCAGCACATGCTCTGGGCTCAACTGTCCCAGTCGTGACTCACATTGATGATCCTGATCCCCAGAGAGTCACTGATACTTATCCCTTCAGGACTGTAGGGAACTTCAAGATGCTGGGAGTGATTTTTAACTAGTACAGACAGTTCATGAGCCCCCTGGGGTATGCTTATGGCATTGATTAACATTTGATATAAATTAGTCAGCCAGTGTTAATTAACTTTTAGAAATAGATATTTACTAAGATGGTATAGTAAAAGCAATTGATACTATAGTCAACACAATCCTAGGGACTAGGAGATACAGAAGAAAGATGACATACTCCATGTCTTTGAAGTGCTTACTCTCTTTCATTATAAAAAGACATACAAATAGGAAACAATTATGGGGAAAAAAGGAGAAGTTTTGTGTTAGAAACCAGAGCCAAAACTAGGTTGGTAACAAGCGCCTTGAAGTATGAAACTAAAATTTAGTGAATACTGACAGTGCGTGTGCTCCCACAGCAACATAGAAATACCTGAGATTAGAGTCTAGTAAACAAGAATAATTAGCTTAAACTATAAAGACTACATCAGATTACCTTCTGTAAGGGGGGGGGGGAGGGAGGGGTTAAAAATTGTAAAATTTTGCAAAAAAAAAGGACTTGTAGAAACTACCATTGTTTGTAATTGGAAAACAAAGAAAATATTTATATATATATTTTTTAAGTTTTTGCAAGGCAAATGGGGTTAAGTGGCTTGCCCAAGGCCACACAGCTAGGTAATTATTAAGTGTCTGAGACTGGATTTGAACCCAGGTACTCCTGACTCCAGGGCTGGTGCTCTACCCACTGCGCCACCTAGCCATCCCATATTTATATAATTTTAAAAAAAGAATAATTAGCTTAAATATGAAGCCACCATGTGATACACTCCTTCCCTTTGCTATCTCTTCCCCTATTCACCCTGTCCTGTTTTACTCCCACCAGCAGCCTCCCAGAGTCTTTAGGAGCCCAAAGAGCCAGTGTACTTGATACTCAGTCTCACTCTTATTAGCTGAATTAGTTTTGAAAAGTTCACTTGAGGGTGCATTTGGTGCTATTAACCCCAGATGCACTTTTCAAAACTTGTCCTGGATGCCAAAATCATTAGATATAACTCTGTTAGGAATTAGGTGTTCATATAAAAGCTAGCACCCAAATGGCATAAAATACAAAAAGTTATATAGACCCCTGTCTCATTTTGTTGTAATTTCACTCTGCCCCACTCTCTGTGAGCTATGTGGCTTGGCCCTCTACACAGATGGAACAGTGGATGGATGTAAGATAGCTGGATGTAAGATAGCCCCCTCAATGAAAAGGGTCAGAAGACATGCATTTGCCAGTTTTGTGATTTTGATTAAAAATGGAAAAGGGAAGTTTCTTTGGGTCAGAGAACAAGGTCCCTAAGAATAGGTTCTCTAGATCAAATCACTCCCCTTGGTTTTTCTCGTAAATACTAGTCCATGACAAGCATCTTGGATGAATTCTGTCTCTAATTAGATCTTAATTCTTCTGGACCAAGTTTTCCCTGGCCACAGAGTGTGTGCCCTGGCCAAAGACTGAGGAAGGAAGGATATGGAGCTCGGCTAGCCATGGACGTCACCAGAGAGAAAACAAATATAGAAAGTCCATCACGTCAAAGTGAATCACTGCATCAATTAGTGGCAAAGTAATTTCACCTGTCATTGTAAGCAGGAAGAAGTAATATTGTGCAGCAACCTGATTCTCCTATAATTCCCTGGTCTCCTTTTCCCTCCTTGATACTCTAAGGACTGTCCTTATTTTATTGGCCATGACTGTATTATATTGAATGCATGCTTGTTGCATGGATTTAAATAAATAAACAAATCATCATCGACCACAAAGGTCTCTTAATACTGATTTATTTTAGAAATAAGGAAGTCTGGGAAATTATGAGAACCTATCACCACATCCTCCTTCACATCCACCCCTCTCTCTTGGCAGTTTTCCAATATCCCAATAAAGTATTGAATGTCTTAAACATGGGAAATCATCATAATGGGACTATAGAAAATAGACCAGATGTTTTTGTTCTGGCACCTCAAAAATCTACTTCTCAACTCTGGGAATTTTGTACCTGGAAGGACTGGATGATGCACAGTGGAAGAAGTGACTCCTCTGGAGTCAGAGGACCTGGTTCAAATCCTACCATTGATGCTTCTTACAATTATGATCTTGGATAAATTATTAACTTTCCTGGGTCTCAGTTTCCTTATCTGCAAAAGTAGGCAATTAGATTACATTTCTCTGAGATCCCACTCAGCTTTAAATCTATGATCCTCAGGAATCTCTCACCCACTCGGCATGTCCCTTAAGAACCTTACACTCATTAAGGTAGTGAGAATCCAAAGGGAGATAATCATGATGGACCCTGGAATTATGCATCTGAGATTCAGTTGGAGGTTGTGGAAGTGGTTAGCTTGGTTAACCTGAAGACAGAATACTTGATTGTTGTCTTCAAGAATTTAAAGGACTAAGGCAGCTAGATGGTGTAAGAGCCCTGGCCCTGGAGGCAGGAGAACCTGAGTTCAAATCCGATCTCAGACACTTCATAACTACCTAGCTGTGTGACCTTAGGCAAGTCACTTAACCCCATTGCCTTGCAAAAAAAATTAAAAATTAAAAACATTTTAAAAGAATTTAAAGGACTATCATCCTCCACATGAAGGATGGGGTTAGCCTTGTTCTGCTCTGTTCCAGAAGGCAGAACTAGGAAAAAACAAATGACAATTGCAAAGAAGCAAATTTGACATTTGATATTCTTGATATGAAGGGGGAAAATCTGAATAACTCAAGACAGACAAAGAGTGGACTGTCTTAGAAAGTGAAGGATATCCCTTCATGAGAGAAAAGATTGAATAATCATGGTCTGTTCCATAGTAGGCATAAGTGTGTAGATATACATTTAATTAGGGAAGGCATTCTGGAAGTTTTAAAAAGCAAACATTTATCAGTACCCAAGCAGAAAAGTTGTTCAGTCATGCCCAACTCTCCACAACTCCATTTGGGGTTTTCTTGATAAAGACACTAGCATGATTTGCCATTTCCTACTCCAAATCATTTTACAAATGAGGAAACTGAGGCAAATATCATTAAGTAGCTTGACCAGGGTAAGGTGAGTGTTCCTGACTCCAGTTCTGGCACTTTATCTACCTGAACCACCTGACTGCCTCAAGCCAAAAAGATAAGATTTTTATTAATCAATGATCTAAAGCAGCAAAAAATTAAAACAATTTTAAAATCAACATCAAAACTTTATTTTTAAAATACAAACATAAAATATCAAATTTTTGCTGTAGATGAAATCAGGCACATACAAAGATGGTCAATTTTCATCTTTAATTTTAACCTGTCACAGATTGGTGTTTCTTTATCTTTCTTCGATAATGAGACGTAACACACCAGGTATTGAAGATTTAAATTCCTCAATCTCATTTTGTCAGTTAACTAATGAAGACACTTGGTTGGTGTATAATCATGAGTGAATCAAGGTGCTACTGATGCATTATACATCTTGGTCTTCTTTTTACATGTGTGAGCTGCAAAAAGGCTGTTTTCATGAACAGCTTGTAAAAGGTAAGATTGTAAAACATGGACTAGATTTGTAAAAGGCCTGGCAAGTAGCAGGGCCATCCACTTACTTTGTCCGATCAAGCCAAAGTGGTGTTTTTTTTTAATGCCATGAATCTGTCATAACATTAAATACAACCAAACTTCAATTCCAAGTCCTAGAATCAATCAGGAGCTCGAGGGGACTTTGGAAGCCATCCTTTTTATGTTATGAATAAGGACCTGAGGCACAGGTTAACAATAATAGCGTTTTAGATGGCACTTTTAGATTGGGAATTGGGGCAGCTAGGTGGCACAGTAAATAAGTGCTGAGTTAGAGTCAGGAAGCCTCCACTTCCTGAGTTCAAATTGGGCATCAGGCCCTTATTAGCTTTATGATCCTGGGCAAGCCACTTAACCCTATTTGCCTCAGTTTTCTTATCTGTAAAATGAGTTGGAGAAGGAAATGGCAAACCATTCCAATATATTTGCCAAAACAATCCCAAAAGGGATCATGGGAATTTTAACTCAACAGAAATGACTCAACAACAAAATTATATTTATTATCCCACCCCCACAACTATCTTAGGGATGAGAAAACAGACTGAAAGATCACTCAAGGCACTTATTAGAGTAGGATTTGAACCCAGATCCTCTGATGCCAGAACTAATATATTTTCTTCTATATCAGGTGAGCAATGATTCTCCTATCACCCCCTACCAACTTGTGAGCTCAGCTATTTTCCCACTGCAGTCGCAGTCTCACAAATTATCCAATTTGCTGGTCAGTGCTCAGCATTAGGACTAGGAATAGGTTAAATAAAGTTCTTTTCTCTTGCTCCCCTTTGTATCCTGGTTTCACTTATCACTTAAATGCATTTATCGGGTGGATACTCTTCCTTTCTGCACTGGGGGAGTTGATTCACACATTCTTTTGCTGTCATTGAAAATGGAGTGAAAATCTTCTGAATCATTTCTCATTGTAGCCAGAATTACACCAACTTTTCACCCCAGTCATTGCAGTAAGTTGACATGTGAGATCCAAAGAGTGTTATTCATTCATACCACCACCTGGAGGATAAGAACATCATGGAAAGGGCAACGATGAACTTGAATGAATAGACTTGGAGAAGACTTCTGGCTTTTATTTTAGTGTCAACAAAGCCAGTAGCTCCATAATCTTTTAGAAAGTTTGGAAAATAATAGAATTTCTAGCTTTTAAAGCAGTCTCTGCTTCTTCCTTGCGTACCCATTTTATGTTTGACAGTGACTTCCAAGTCAACTGGTCTCCCATTTCTGGCAGCCAGAGGATATACCTTGAATAGAACTCTAGGGCTGGAGTCTAGAAGCCCTGAGTTCAAATGTTGGCCTCAGGACTGAACTAGCTATGTCCTGGGTAATTCAGGTAACCTATTTGCCTCGGTTGTTTCACCTGTAAAATGATGAAAACAAAGACATCTACCTTCTAGGATTCTTGTAAGGAACAAATAAGTTGAGCAAATAAGATAATATTTGTAAAGTGCCTGGCTTTAGATAGATAGATGCTTATTCTCCATCCCCTAAAAAAGCTTTGCCAATCTTAAAGTGTTATAAAAGTGACATGATTCTTCCTATCATTCTTGCAAAATCTTCATCATCACTGAAGAATACCTTCCATTAAAGCTAAGTAAGTCTGAAATACACCCCACCCAAATGCAGTCAATTCTGTTGTTTACTTGAAGTGCATGATTATATCAGAATAAGGGTCAAGTAATGAGAAAGATAAGGTACATACTTTATTGTTTCTTTACATTTCTTTTTTTTTTAGTTTTTTGCAAGGCAAATGGGGTTAAGTGGTTTGCCCAAGGTCACACAGCCAGGTCATTATTAAGTGTCTGAGACCATATTTGAACCCAGGTCCTCCTGACTCCAGGGCTGGTGCTCTATCCACTGTGCAACCTAGCCATCCCTCTTTACATTTCTTTAGATTCCTTTGGGTATAGATATACTTTCATAAAGGCATCACTGTTTTTAGAACACGATGGCTGTCATTGAATTGATCAAAAATAGACTGAGCAGTAAGAATTCATAGTTTTTGAACAGACACATAGTACTTAACACCTTTATTTTTCATCAAAATCATGTGTTGTCCAGTCAATAGAATCGTTACCTTGAGAGCATTTATCTATAGAAGATACAATTTTTTTATACAATGTTGAGCAAAGTCACAATTAAATCTTATAAACGTGATTACTCAAATAGGTAGCATTTCAAGGAGGTGTTCATAAGACCCTAGAACTAGAGCTGTAAGGAACGTTGAAGTGTTTGATATTATGGTACTATATTTCTAGGGCAGCTAGAAATCACTGTGGGTAGAGCTGTAAAGTCAGGAGGACCCAGGTTCAAATATGACCTCAGACGTTTACTAGCTGTGTGACCCTGGACAAGTCACTTAACCCAGATCGTCTCACATCCAGGGCCATCTCAAGTTGTCCTGATTCAGAGCTGGCCACCAGACCCATATGGTTCTGAAGGAGAAAGTGAGACTGATGATTTGGCACAGCCCCCCCACCTCACTCAAATCCAATTCATGCATGTCATGGCATCATCTCCCTGATGTCATGGCTTCTTCAAGAACAAAGGACAAAGCATCTTCAGCTGCAGCAGCACCACACCATATTCCTAAAGCATATTGATAAGAGTTAGAAATAAACCTTTTTTAAGACAGTCCCCATTTTCATTTCAAACTCTGAATGTTTTCCCAGTTTTTACTAAATACAGAACAACATCAAACAGGGTACCATTATACTTGCTATAACACTCATCTTCAGACAGATTTTCCCTCATCCAAGGAAACATTCATTAATCAATCAATAAGCATTTGATTAAGTGCTTCCTTTAGCTAAAGAACTGTACTACTGTGTGAGGAGTGGGATTGAAATGGCTGAAAATCCCTACTCTCAGGAAACTTATATTCTAGTAGGTTTCCTTTCATTAAAACTTGACCAGGGTCAGCCCACAAGATTTGAATAATTACTGGTTTTGAAAACTTTCTTTAGCGCCTTACCAGTTTCTGAATCTTTTCTCAATAATAGTTTAGGTTGAACTTTGATACATCACTGGAGGAAAAAAGTAATATGGCAGGACAAAGCATGTTGTATCCTTTGAGGAGCAATATTCTAACCTATCCACTTTTCATAACAATCAGACTGAAAATGTCTTTGTTTATTCCTTATTTTACTTATAGGAAACATTTTCTAGACCTGGAAAGATCACTGGGTAATCAAGATTGATATTATAATCTAATTTTTTGGAGCATCATGGAATCAGGTCCTCTGATGGAATAAATTGTTCGATGATTTTGTCTAAGAACTATGCTGACCTGAACAAAGTTTATTGCATGCCCTGAAAGAGGAAACAGCATTATCTTTGTGAATTTTCCTAAGTAATGAGTCTGAGGTACTTGAACCACTATCATCACATTCATTTGAATTCAGTTAGTCTGCCCTTTTATTGTCTTAACATTAACTGATCCATATTTTTAAAATTGAAGATATTATGTGATCAAATTAAAATGTAAAATTCTGGATTTGTTGTGCTATTTCAAGAGAGTATGAGGAATGAAAAAAGGGAAGGAAGGAAAGGGATTAAGTACCTACTATAGGTACTTATCTCATTTGATTCTCACAGCAACCCTGGGAGTTAGGTGCTGTTATTATCCCCATTTATAGTTGCAGAAACTGGGGTGGCTAGGTGGTGCAGTGGATAAAGCACTGGCTCTGGAGTCAGGAGTACCTGAGTTCAAATCCAGCCTCAGACACTTAATAATTACCTAGCTGTGGCTGTGTGGCCTTGGGCAAGCCACTTAACCCCACTGCCTTGCAAAAAAAAACCCTATAGTTGCAGAAACTGAGGTAGATAAAGGTTAAGTGACTTGCCAGGATGAGACAGCTAGTATCAGAGGCTAGATTTGAACTCAGATCTTCCTGACTCCATGCCTAGCACTCTAAACACTGTGCTATCTAGTAAGCAAAGATTACAAAAAATATATTATAAATAGGTCAGAGAATTTTCTAGAATAATAGAGAAGGTGATAGCCACTGGGAATGTGGTGCCATGGGAGAGGGGATGACTCAGGAGAGCAAATGAGAGTTTTCTATTCAGTTTTCTAATACTTTTTATGATATCTATATGACATGATATTATTTATCACATACTTAAAGAATATATCACACAGTTAAATTAAAACAATTTTTTTGAAACATATCTATGCTAAAAGAATGTATCATGCAATTAAAATAAAACACAAAATTTATTTGAGACATTAGCATATGCCTGCTCACAGCCCAGTATGTCACATACACATGACCGAGGTTGTAGACAGGACTTTTTACTCAGGCATGGCCTGAGGTGTCTTTCCTCCCATAGATTCTATAATTCTTGATCTTCCTAGAAATAATTCTTTGGGGTTTTTTTGCATAATTTCTTTAGGAAAGGAGTAGAATCATTCAGTCAAAGCTATGACCAGTATTTTTCTTATTATTACTCCATTGCCTGGTTGGCCCATTTGCACTACCACCAACTATGTATGAGAGAACTTTGTTTTCACTTAGCTCTGCCAACATTAAGACCATTATGATCTTTTATTTCAATTAATCTTGCTGATATCTCCCCTTTTTAATGTCACCGATATTTCCCACTATATCTCTATCACTTCCTCTTCCCAGAGAGCATTCCCTCTAATAAAAAAAAAAGTTCTGAGAGTAACCTTATTAGTATATTTGCCTAGCAATGAAATATCTGGGCCAAAGGACTTGGTTGTTTCAATCACTTTATTCATAAAAATATAATTCCAAATTGCTTTTAAGAATAATCAGGCCAACTCTCAGCTTAACTAACAGTACGTTAAAGTGCCTGTTTTTCTACAACTGTTCCAACACTGACTATTCCCATATGTTGTTTGGGAACAACTTATCCATTTAACAACTTATCCTTTGCAAATTAGCTTCTGGTCTTGTATATTTGTTTTAACTCCCTATATTTCGCATCACTCTGTCTGTCTTTCTACAACCCTATTAATGTTGACTGTTCTGTATCTTTTATCATCTTCACTAATTTGCTCTGTGTGAAATGAAGCCACAGAAGTGTTTTGAATTACTTTCTCTTATTATTAGAGATCAAGAGCATACTTTTAGTTTATTATTAATAGTTTGAAATTTTCTTTGCTCCTTCTCTCATTGAAAATCACTTCTGGCCTGATAACTAGGTCCCATCAGTTCCAATAATGAATCCTGCCAGTGAAGTAGTCACATGTAGAAGAATTCACACTATTCAAAATTAGAATCATGGGAAATATGGTCATCGGTCCCAGTTCAATGGAAATATGCAGTGTGAATTTGAATAATGTAACAACTTCATTGGATTCATTATTCAGAGTACCAGAATTGATTATATAGTTTTCTTTTGTGTGCCTAAATATCTTGTCTATCAGATTTATATTTGATACAGATGTTTTTCCCATTCAACAACTTCCCTTCATATGCTATTTACATTAATTTTGTTCATGAAAAACACCTTTCAATTTCAAATATTAGAAATTCTCTCTCTTTTTTCTTTTATAATCAATACATGCTATCCCTTATTTGGTGAAGAATTCACCCTCTTGATATAGTTGTGAGAGGTACCTGATCTGATTCTTATTTTTTAATAATTTGATTTTTTTAATATTCAGGCCACATCCCATTTTTGAGTTTATTATAGTAAATGCTTTTTCAATTATTCATACACAAAGGCATACACATAGTAGAAGGTATTAGTCTCAAACATTTTTATTTAGCTGTTTTTCAGTTTTCTAACAATTCTTAACAAATAGGGAATTTGTTACTTTTTTCTTTTTTTTAGTTTTTTTACAAGGCAATGGGGTTAAGTGGCTTGCCCAAGGCCATGCAGCTAGTTAATTATAAAGTTTCTGAGGTGGGATTTAAACTCAGGTGCACCTGACTCCAGGGTCAGTGCTCTATCCATTGTGCAACCTAGCCACCCCAATTTGCTACCTTTTAAAATGCTATTGCTATGTTACTTTTTTCAAATGCTATTGCTAATTTTTGTTTTTGTATTACTTTTTATTTTTGAATAGCTCTTTGCCCTCTTTTGCTGAACAAACATTTTTCCTGCTTTTTTTGTATTTTATTTGTTGAATATTACTTTTTTATTATATAAATATTTTATTTGCTTTTCCAATTACATACAATGGTAGTTCCTACCAATCATTTTTCACAAGGTTTTGAGTTTTACAATTTTTCTCCCTCCCTCCCTTCCCTTGAGCCTCTCCCCCAATAGAAAGCTATAGACTTTTACATTTGCAACCATGATAAACATAGATGGAAATTGAATATGTTGCTAGAGAAGTATCAGACCCAAAAGGAAGAAAGAAAACATTAGAGATAACAAAATTACATAATACCTAGGCAACTTCTAAAAATTGAAGTTAATAAGCTTTGGTCTTCATTTAAACTCCACAGTTCCTTCTCTGGATATGGAAGGCATTCTCCATCACAAATACCCTCAAATTGTCCCTGATTATTGCACTAACGGAACGAACAAGTCCATCATGGTTAATCATAACCCCATGTTGTTAGTGTGTATAATTGACCATGATTTTTTTTATAAAAAATAACTTTTTAAAAGAAAGACAGTTTGCCAATTAATTTTAATGAATTATCTGCCTTGTTCCACATTTATAGTACACCACCTCTGCAATCAAGCAAAAAAACAAAAACCCACTATTTCTGGGGACTCAACTTGGTCAGTATAATTGCACAGAGTTCAATTATTCTTTGTTCTTTCTATTAACATTGCTGTAGTATTTGTGCATATTGCTTTTATGTTCAATTTACTTCATTCTGCAGCAGTTCATACAAATTTTCCCAAGTTTCTCTAAAGTCTATATATTCATCATTTATTATGGAATGCTATTCCATTACATTCATGCACCCCAACTTTTTATCCATTCCCCATTCCATGGGCATTTAGAGACCCATTTTTTTCCTGAGATTGGATCAACCTAGAATAGAACCAAGGACATCCTAAAAGACCAGTCTCTTCCCAAATCCTGACTTCTTCATATTAGTAACAGGAAGCCAATTGACAGACATGTTTCTAGAAAATTCTGCTGTAAATTGGATTTTGGTAAATGCTAGACTCATATTTTCCCATTGGCCTCTTTTAATTTCAGAGCTGTTTTATCTTCATTTCTGATCCATGCTTCCTAATATGCTTGTTATAAGGTTCTCAGCCCCTCAACCTCTGTCAAATAATGGCAATTTTAAAATTATAGATTTTATAAAATGAAGAACCTTTTTATAGAGTGAATAATTACCCCTACCACATTTTTCTGTTTGGTAAATTTCAATTCATTCTCTCTCTCTCTCTCTCTCTCTCTCTCGATTTAAAGTGGAACTAACATTTCAGGAATTCATCAGAATTCAACATTTCATTCTCTCCTCAGTTGAAGCTCTTTACTCTCTTGTCCCCCTTTCATCATTAGTGAGAATTATGATGTCCCCAAATCACAGACTCTCAGGACTAGGAGAAAGGATCTTAAGACTCATCTAGGCCAACCCTCTCATTTTGTAAATCCCAAAGGCTAAGGTGATTTTGCTCAATCTAATAAGTGGCAGAACCAAAGCTAGACTCCATTTCTCCTCATTTTTCCCACCCTCTATTATTTTCATTACATGATCCTGTCTTACCTTCCTCTGCCACTTATTGGCCATGTGACTTGGGCAAGTTTCTTAATTTCTCTGGGTCTCCATTTCCTCATCTATAAACTGAAGTCTACAGAATTCTGATATCACTGTAATCTGCCAGACATTGAGGCAAGCCACTTCTTTTTTTCCTTCCTTTCATGTGATTCTCTGCAGCCAGGCTACCTTCTATGAACTAAGTGATAATCATAGGCTGTTCTCATGACCGGAAATCAAATCACCGTCCCCATAAAAGGAAGGCCTTCAAGATACAAACAGCCCTTTCCTTAATCTCATAAATCACCACATTTTCCCAGGAGAGGGAAGATGCTGCTTCCTTTCCCTTGTTGGAACATCAGTTAAAGCCTCCAGAAGAATTGTGACCTCATCATTTTCCCTTCAGCTCTCCAGTCTTGTGTTTTTAAAGGCATGGGGATGGGGGGGGATGGAGGGAGAGGGAAAAGGAGAAAGGTTTGGGAAAAATACAGCGCCTGCTGTGAGTCTTCCTGTGCTAGCTTTAGCATTTCTCTGGGATTTCTCTGAACATTAATAGTCTCTCTGTGATGCAGAGTTTATCGGGAGGCTTAAGGTGGGATTATGGACAGGTCTGCCAAGGTTCAGACAGGACTCAGCAGGCCCAGAAATGTCACAAGTAGAAATGAAAGGGACTGAGGGGGAAGCACTGGGATGGAGGAGAGAAGTTGAGGGACTAGAGATGGAAAACAGATAAAGAACAGGAGCAGGGGGGCCGGGGAGAGAAACCTATGCAATTCTGGGGAAAAAGAAGTAGAAATTTCAAATGGAATACATAAAAAGAGATTCAGAGCCCTATAACTACCAGCCAGGCATTAATGCTGAGGTATGTAACCCCAGAAGACAATGGTGAGACAAGGAGATTGGGCTGGCTATTAAATCCTCTTAGGGCAACTATGGAGGTTTGAGATTAGGATGGGTGTAGATATAATAAAAATTGCTGACACAGCCAGGATGCTCTGAGTTCAACTCTCTCCTCAGGTGCTGATGCTGTGATCCTGAGCAAATTATTTTAAACAGAGCCCTAACTAGGGTGAGGTGATGTGGAGTCTGTCCCAGTCCTTCAGGAAGTGTGGAAACAACTGAATTTAGCCTCTAGTTAGCAAGAACAACCAGCTGCCCGCTTCTTCCTTCCAGCAGAGCTGACCTCCACAGTCTGCGTCATCCCTCTTCCCATCTAACAGGGTGCAGGATAGAGAGGTATTCCTAAGTCACCCCACTATCACAAGATGGGGTTCTGGATTCCACTTCAATGAATTGTCCTAGGGAACCAAACATCCTAGCTTTAAGGTTTCCAAAGCATTTTACATACATTATCTCCCTGGAACCCCATGATAATCATGGCAGAGTGGATAGAATTCCGGACTTGGAGTTCAGAAAACCTGAGTTCAAAATCAACTTCAAATACTTACTATCTGTGTGACCCTGGATAAATCATTTAGCCTCTGTCCTCAACTGCAATATAGAGATAATAATAGAACCTCCTTGTTAGGGTTGTAGTGAGAATGAAATGAAATAGTATCTGTATAGAAAATGCAGCACAGCATCTGGCAGATAATTAGGGCTGTATAAATGCTTATTCCTTCTCTCTTCTCCCTCTTCCCCTCCTTATAGATATGATTTTTACATTTTACTGATGAAACTGAGGAAGGAAATAAATATTAAGTGTCTACTCTGTCTATTGCTACTAAACCAGGCACTATGCTAAGCACTTTAGAAATATCTCATTTAAAAAACAGATATCTTATTGTCTGATCTTGTTACCTCTTAGACTTCTCTTCTCTTCTTTAAGGATATGATTTCTCTCTCATCACACCCAATTTGGATCAAGGTACAACATGGAAACAAAGTAAAGACTGACAGAGTGCTTTCTGCAGGGGGGGGAAGCGAGACTGGGGGGAAAATTGTAAAACTCAAATAATATCTTTAATAAAAATAAAAGAAATATCTCATTTTATATCACTTGTACAAAAATATTCATAGCAGTTCTGTTTGTGGTGGCAAAGAACTGGAAATCAAGCAAATGTCCTTCAATTGGTAAATGGCTTAGCAAACTGTGGTGTGTGTGTGTGTGTGTGTGTGTGTGTGTGTGTGTGTGTGTATATATATATATATATATAATATATATGTATGTATGTATGTATGTCCTGGAACACTATTGTTCTATTAGAAATCAGGAGGGATGGGAATTCAGGGAAGTCTGGAGGGATTTGCATGAACTGATGCTGAGTGAGATGAGCAGAACCAGAAAAACACTGTACACCCTAACAGCAACATGGGGGTGATGATCAACCTTGATGGACTCGCTCATTCCATCAGTGCAACAACCAGGGACAATTTGGGGCTGTCTGCAATGGAAAATACCATCTGTATTCAGATAAAGAGCTGTGGAGTTTGAACAAAGTTCAAGGACCATTCCCTTTAATTTAGAAAAACAGATATCTTATTGTCTGATCTTGTTATCTCTTAGAGTTTTTGTTTCTTCCTTAAGGATATGATTTCTCATGTGATTTCATCACACTCAATTTGGATCAATGTACAAAATGGAAACAAAATAAAGACTGACAGATTGCTTTACGTGGGGAGGGGGAGGAGGGAAGTAAGATTGGGAGAAAAATTGTAAAACTCAAATAAAATCTTTTAAAAAAAAAAGAAATATCTCATTTTATCCTCACAGCAATCCTGGGAAGTAGGTGCTGTTATGTTATTATCTTCACTTTACAGTTAAACAGAGGCAGACCTGAGGGTAAGGTCTTGCCCAGGGAAATGCAACTAGTAAATGTATATCTGAGGTTGAGTTTGAACTCAGTTCTTTTTCCATCCATTCACTAATAATTTCCAAGCTGCCTGACCTCAGAGGGCAGATCTAAGAATGAATGATCCCTTCTCAGGTTGTGGTAGAAGAGATGACCACTCAGACTCAGGTTGGACTAGAGTTTCAGAGATCCCTTTCTCACTCTGAGATTCTGGGATTCTTTGTCATCCCAGCTTGTTATCATTCCATTAATCACCACTCTGGCAATCATTGTGAAAATACCTTCTCCTTGTGCCTCATGATGGCCAACTTGATAGTAAATTGGATCTAAGCCTATTTCATTATTCTAATACTCAATGAAAAGAAAGCCATCTGAGAAGTAGGAGTGGAATTCTCTCACTCTTGCAGGAGGGGAAGAGTGGCATCATGCAGTAGTGAACTATAGAAGAAAAAAAGACAATTTTTTTTTCAGTGAAAGCTAGTGGCTTAAAAAAGAAAACTGTTAACTAGTCCTGAATCCAGTTTGGCTTGACGGGTCATTAGACAAGGTCTAGGAAATGTGGTTATAGATAGCTAAGGGGGTAGAGCCAAGATGGTGGAGAGAAGCCAGGAACTTCAGAAACTGCAAATAGATAGTGGAGGCTGAATTCAGGGACAAGAATCCAGTCTCTAGAAGGACTGTCAAGAACATGGCAGAAATCTCAGAATTTCAGAGAAACAGGCAGTAATTTTCCTGATGTATATATCTGATCATAGTAATTCATCTTTTCAGTCCACCCAGTGGCTTCCTATTACCTATAAAATAAAATATAAACTCCTCAGTTTAGATTTTAACAACCTAAACAATCTAGACCCAACCTATACTCCCAACCTCTTTGAACATTACTCCTCCACCCCCATTCTTCAATCCTGCAAGAATGGTTCTCTTGATGTTCCTCACATTTGACACTATCTCTTTACCTTTTTTCTGGTTATCCTCTATACCTGGAATTCCTTACCTCTATCTCATAGAAACTTTCTTTTCCTTTAAGATGAAGCTGGGGCGGGGGGTAGATGGTGCAGTGGATAGAGCACTGGCCCTGGAGTCAGGAGTACCTGAGTTCAAATCTGGCCTCAGACACTTAATAATTACCTAGCTGTGTGGCCTTGGGCAAAACACCTAACTCCATTGCCTGACAAAAACTAAGAAAAAAAAAGATGAAGCTTGGGTATCATCTTCAGCATGATGTCTGTCCTGATTCCCTCCCCTCACGTGCTAATTCCTCCAACTACTTCATATATATATTTATATTTATTCACTTTATATTTATGTAGCATATACACACACACACACACACACACACACACACATATATATATATATATATATATATATATATATATATACATATATGGACTTGTTGACTCCTCTATTGGAATGTAAATTCCTTGGACATAAAGATTGCTTCCATTTTTGTATTTGTATTTCCAGTACCTAACAAGGTGCCTAACATAATGGGCCTTTAATAAATACTTGTTAATTGATGAACTGAGGGTTCAAATCATAAAGGAACAAGATAATACAAAGCAAAGGTGAACTCCTAAAGAATCAGACTCCAGTTACTAACACTAAAGTACAAGGTCAGAATGAAACCAATGGCAAGGCTAACAATGGCAAGCTACGCAAAACATGATACCATAAATCTTTGTTTTCCTCCTACCAGGATTCTGAGGCATTTAGGGGGTTACCTGGCTCTGAGTCATGAGGACTTCACAGCTGCACATGCAGAGCCAGATAGGACAAAATTCAGAATGTGGAAGTTGGGGTCATATCATGGAGACTCTAAAGGCAAAGTAAAGGGATTGAGTTTTATTCTGTAGGCAATGGGAAGCCACTGAAAATTTTTAAGAAGATGAGTGACTTGGTGAAAATTATGTTTCAGGAAAATTAATCTGACCAGGACAAATTATAAAGGGGGGAAAATGGAGTCAAGAAAACCAGTAGGAGTTTATTGATATTGTCTAGTGAAGGGAGAAGAGTATTAGTTAAGGTTATAGCAATGGGAATAGAAAAGAAGAAACAGATGGTAACAATTACTGAAACAGACTGATTGGATGTATTAGATGAAAGAGAAGAGCAATCAAAGGTGACTCCAAATTTTCCAGTCTGGTTACCTGGGAAGATGGCAATGCTATTAAGAGAAAGGAGAAGTCAGGAGAGGAAGACATTTGGGAAGAAAGGGACAGGGGATAGGTATGGAGCTGACTTTTTTCTCTGTTGGTGTTGTCTTCCCAAAGAGATCAAGATCATTGTCAGAATGATCTAGGTAAATGGAAAGATGCAAATTTCATCTTTTCAGGTTTTCTGTCTTCCCCTCACTGAGGGTGGATCCTCAGTTACAGTTGTATGACTCACAAAGATCACTGGAGCATTAAAAGATAGGAAGGGGAAAGGAAGTCACCGATTCTACCTGAACAGAGTTCATTTGACCAATAAGGACATCAGACAACAAAGAAGAAAGAGGGAGACAGGGTATGGAAAGAGGGAAAATCCTCTGAGTCCTGGAAACAAAACAGAAAAAAAAACACCACTGGGACTTTTATGTTGTTTGAAGACTCTCTTTTTCTAAGGCGAGCAAGAACAGCCAGAGAAGAAAAGTGAATGTATTTGCCAGCAGATACAGAAATAAAACTAGGGCAACTGCAATCAGTTCAATTCAGTCAACTTGGGCATCTTCTGGAATATTAAAATTGTTCCCATTTTAGTCACTCTAGCTCAAAACCTAGCAGCAAAGCTATTAAATTACAGAGTGGGTAGGTTGAGAACCCAGTAATTTCAACATTCATCCTCATTGTCTCTATCCCAAGGCACAATCTTAGTATACAGAATAACTGATCTGGAAAAAAAAAAGAGGACAAGGAGGGCCGATCAACTCATTTTATAAAGGAGAATACCAAGGGCCAGAAAGGTTGATGATTTGGCCAAGGTGACATAGTGAAAATTAACAGACAGGATTCAGCCCCAAACCCCCTTTTGTGACAGTACTCTGGCATAAGGGAGTGTCTCCTGAGAGGACATTGGTTTCTACAACTGGTTTCAGTGTGTCATTCCTTGCTCCCTCCCTCTGTAGGGATGATTGACTACCACCTGCACTGTGGATACAGCACTGGCCTTGGAGTCAGGAGGACAGGAGTTTGAATCCAGCCTCAGACATTTACTAGCTGTGTGACCTTGGGCAAGTCACTTAATCCTGATTGCCCTGCATCCAGAGCCATCTCCAGTCATCCTGGTTCATATTTGGCCACTGGACTCAGATGATTCTGGAGGAGAAAGTGAGGCTGGTGACTTAGCACAATCCCCCCCCTCACTCAAATCCAATTCATGTGCTTGTCGTGGCATCACCTCCCTGATGTCATCCTCTTGTTCGAGAATGAAGGATAAACATTATTATTATTATTATTATTATTAAGTCCTTGTTCAGGTACCAGGTTTTTAAGGAAAGGTCCATGGGCAAGCCAGGAACACCAGGGAAAATAACCCCTTAATGAGTTCAGGTGCTGAGAATAATATGTAAAATAATAGGAATCAATTCAATGAAAGGTTTGATTGCAAGCAATGTGGAAGAGGAAGAAGGGGAGTTAACAGAAGTGAGATTTGAACCCTAGTTTCTCCTGTACTATCTACTAAACCAAAAACCTTCTCATAGACTTTCATGTCATAGTGAGAAACATAAGAGGATCACTCATTCATATCTATATTTAGGGGACGTTTGTCAAATTCATGGTATAACTAGGCACCTTTAAAGGATTTTTATTTGCATGTATTATATCTTAGACCTAAGTCCAGGAACAGATCATATTTCTATTCATGCATTCAATTTGGATGAAGCCATCCATATATGATCTCCATGGAGGGCTGAATTGTGTAATGGTGTCAGAGCAAAATATTATTTTGTGGGGTTTGTTATGTGTTCATGTGTGCATATATTATCCCCTGATACATCAAAGTTAGAATTCTGCTAAATCCGCTCAAAATCTTTCTTGTCCTTCCTTTCTCTAATATATTGTGTGTGTGTACACACAGAGGACAATATGACTTCTATCTCTAAATAGTTCGTGGCTGTTCACAAATTCCTGAGCTGAAGTTTTGTTTGCTAGTCATTTGTAGTGCCCTTGTAAAGGATAATCATTCATTAACTTGAATAACTTATGTGGCTTAATAAATTGTTGTTCTCTGCAAGCCTTGAGTGATACTGAGGTCTTCAAAGAAAAGCAAGAAATATATAGCAGCAGTCCTTGGGAAAGCCAAACATTTTATTTCTTACGAATAGGCAGTGATGGCTATATGTTTGGTCACTTGTTTTGTAAGGGAGACAGCAGCTAAATGATTAGAAAGGAGGTTCAGGTGGTGAATATGGAAATGTGGAAAAATAAAATTCAATTCCAATCAATTCCACTAGGATTTATTAATTCCCTACTATTGCTAAATTCTGTATTAGGTGCTGGCAATATGGACACCAAAACAAAATAGTCCCTCTCTATTGACAATCTATCCTCAGTGGATAGATTATCTGTGGAAGATTCACATTTCCAAGAAAATTCTATCCAATATCTAAAGAACAAGTGATTCCAGTATTCATTTAGGGAACCACTGAACAAATTGTGGTATATGAATATTATGGAATAATGGTGAATGATGAATCAGAAATGATGAAAGAATGAGTCTCAAGGAAGCTTAGTAAGACTTGTCTGAACTGATGCAGAATGCAGTGAACAGATCCAGGAGAACAACTCATACAATCCCAACAAACAACTTTTGAAAGACTTAAAGAACTTTCATCAACACAATCAATGATCAACCTCAACTCCAGAAAACCAAAAATCACACAGATGGGCTATGACCTGTACCATTGGATAGAATATAGGAACAAGTTATGGATTATATCAATGACATTGCTGTTAGCTATTCCCTTTATTGATCAACTTTCTTTGATAATATTTTAAACATTTTTATCGGCATCATGACTGAATCTGTGATTTCTTTGATGAAAGGATTCCCAGCTGAAGTGACTTCCTCTATCAATTCAGGTTGGTCTCTTCTCTAGGACTTAAAGTTTTAGAGAATTACCTAGGCCTAGCAAAGTTAAGTGACTTATTGTGGGGTAGTACATGTCAGAAGTGGCTTTTCAAGGTGGTCTTTCTTGGACTATCTGCTGTGTGTGTGTGTGTGTGTGTGTGTGTGTGTGTGTGTGTGTGTGTATAATATGTATTATTATGTGCATATACTAAGTATGCCCTATATTTATATAATATTTTCCAGTTTGCAAAGAACTTTTCTTTCTTAAATCCTCACAAAAACTCCATAAGATAGCCAGAGGGGTGATATTATTTCCATTTTTGAGAAGAAGAAATGAAGGTTCAGAAAAGGCATAGGATTTGCTCAAGATTATGTGGTTCCTGAGTAGCAGGATAAGGACTACACTTCTTGGTCTGATGGCTAGTCCAATGCTTGGTCTGCTATACTGTGGGTAGAGGGCTGTGTGTGTGTGTGTGTGTGTGTGTGTGTGTGTGTGTGTGTGTAATTAGCTGTGGTTTATTTCAACAATCCATGTTGTCTTCCCGGCTGATCATTGTTATTTCTAATTTTTGCCTCAAATCTCAGAGAGTCCTTGTGGAGTGGATCTGGTTCTGATATTTTGGATACAATTTTATAGATCTCATTTATTGAAAAAGTCTTACTGTTGGTCTTGGTGCTGCTATCTGTGCTTTCATCCACTGAAGGTAAAAGAAAAGAAAAGACTAAGATGGCTAAAGAAATCCTATCTGAAAGGGCCAAAAGGAACCTGAGGTAAAGTTTCCTGCAGATCTCCCATTCAATTTTTCTTCTCCTTCTGGAAACCAAAAATGCTGGAAGCTATTAATGGCCAGAAGCTACTTGTGGTGAGGTTTTTGTGTGCTTCCTCCAAAATTTGATAATTCCAAATTACATTTTGAGTTTAGGGAGAATTAATTTTGGTGGCCTTGGATTCTTTAAGAGCTCAGAATTCAGTGGGCCACACAATTATACTCTCCTATTATTCTGACTCCCTAATCTTAATCATCTGGTCTCTCCCATCATTTGAGTTTCAAGTAGAATTGATGAAGTTGAATGAAAAGGTGGAGATGGGGCATTAGGGAATTAAGAAGAAGAAAATTTTAAATAAGGATATAACAGGGGAATAAAAATATCTTTATGCTTGGGGCAAAGGGTGAGGTGCAGTTGGGACCATGAGAGTGAGCTCTGCTCACCTCTGGGGCTAGCAAATCGTTATTTACTGTATGATAACACGATTCATTATTTGCTGCTTCCATAATTTACTGTAGTACAATATGATTCATTATTTGGTGCTTCCATAATCACACTGTTGTGAGCTTTGTGATGAGGCATAATGAAAGTTGGACTCGATATCACAGGATTTACGTTCAAATCATAGCTCTGGCTGTGGGGTCTTGGCAAGCCACTTAATCCTGGAGAAGGTGGAAGGAGCTCCCTTTCCTCAAATACAAAATAAGAAACTGAATAATCATTTAGGGCCCTTTTAAGATTGAAATCTATGTTCCTATATTCTATCCCATGGTATAGATCATAGCCCATCTGTTCTTTGAAATTCTGTGTGATTTTTGGTCATGTCTCTCAGTGAATCTTCCAGAGACAATCCATCCACTGAACCAAGGTTCAATAGAGAGTGACTATTTTATTTTGTTTTGGTGTTCATATCGCCAGCACCTAATACAGTGCCTAGCAATAGTAGGGGTTTAATAAATGCTAGTGGAACTGAATGGAATTGAATTTTATTTTTTCATGTTTAATTCACCACCAGTCGTTCTCCTTTTATCACCAGCAATGCAAGCTTTCAAAAGAATAAAACAAACCAACACATGGAAATAATTAGAAATGGGAGGGCTGATAGTTAAATTTTCAGTATGAGCAAATGCTAAAAATATAGGCTTCATTTATTCTTTGGATGATTATCTAGATTTAAGAAAGTGATGGGAAAATGTTAAAGCATATTAAACTTTAATGTTTATGGTGGAAACAGGATTTATTTTTTATTTGTCTTAGTTGTTAAACTTTTATCAGCTTTCCTGGGATATAATGTTCATTATATATTGTGCTTTTAAGCACCATCAATATTAAGCCACTAGTAGCTAACTCCTAAATTAGATATTGTATGCGGTTACATCTCTCATTTCCTCTAGTGAACTTATAATGCTTTTACTAGAGTTTATGGGATATTGAGACCCAGGAACTAAAGAATTTTAATAAGAAAGAAGTCATAGGGCTTCCTTTATTAGAAACGTAACTGCTGTTGGGACTATGGAAGATGGCTAGTTATACCTAGCTAGAAACTCTAGGGAGGTCAGGGCTATTCCCTAGACCCTGAGCTGTGGATCAACATCTACAGCTCTTTTTAGCCTAGCAAGGCTAATAGCCTTGTGCCTTCTGTGATTTCTTATTTCCAGATCTTTCTTCCCAGTGGCAAGTTCTAGTCAATCCCACAATTCCACAACCTGACTCACTGTAGTACTTTTCTGTAGGATTTGTTGTGTTCACTTCACAAAAAACAAAGCATCTTCATTCCCGTTAAGAGAGCGGCTCATAAAAAAACATTATTTGTACAAAAATATTTATAGCAGCCCTGTTTGTGGTGGCAAAGAATTGGAAATCCAGTAAATGTCCTTCAATTGGGGAATGGCTTAGCAAACTGTGGTATATGTATGTCATGGAACACTATTGTTCTATTAGAAACCAGGAGGGATGGGATTTCAGGGAAGCCTGGAGGGATTTGCATGAACTGATGCTGAGTGAGATGAGCAGAACCAGAAAAACACTGTACACCCTAACAGCAACATGGGGATGATGATCAGCCTTGAAGGAGTTGCTCATTCCATCAGTGCAACAATCAGGAACAATTTTGGGCTGTCTGCAAAGGAGAATACCATCTGTATCCAGATAAGGAGCTGTGGAGTTTGAACAAAGTACAAGAACTATTCCCTTTAATTTAGGGGAAAAAAAAAACCAGATAGCTTATTGTCTCATCTTGTTACCTCTTAGACTTCTCTTCTCTTTAAGGATTTGATTTCTCTCTCATCACACCCAGTTTGGATCAAGGTACAACATGGAAACAAAGTAAAGATTGACAGAGTGCTCTCTGTCAGGGGGGGGGGGGGAGAAAGACTTGGAGAAAATGTAAAACTCAAATAATATCTTTAATAAAAATTAATTTAAATTAAAAAAAAAGAGAGCGGCTCATAGGCAGCTAGGTGACCCTGGAGTCAGGAGGACCTGCGTTCAAATCCGACTTCAGACACTTAATAATTACCTAGCTGTGTGGCCTTGGGCAAGTCACTTAGCCCCATTGCCTTGAAAAATCCTTGAGAGAGAGAGAGAGAGAGAGAGAGAGAGAGAGAGAGAGAGAGAGGCTCATATTGTTATTCTTATCTACTCTTCCCCTTCTTTGCCTGAGAGAGTGGCTTCCCAGATGTATACAAAAAATGGCTCAGAACCACCAGTGCTAGACCTAATGGAAAAAAGGACAGCAAGTATAGGCTTGAGAATCCCTATATTGGCTAGTGTCTCTGCACAGCTGTGTGTGGGCACAATGATTAAGCACAAAGCCAAAGGCTTTGTGTTCCAGATGTACTTTGCTGGAGGCATGCCATAGTTGTTGTCTCAGAATATAGCCTGTCTCTAAAGTGCCACTTGGACTTCATTTAGAGGGAGAGGCAATCAGCAGGGCACAATTGATTGCCCCAAACTACTGCCAAAATCCTTCGTCTCTCTTCTCATTTTCTGCTTCTTTATCTGACTTTTTGAATTTACTTCAGTCTTCTTCACCTCATTTGTAAGCTTCTACCAAGAAGGTTTTCCATACTTTATTCCCAATTTTAATAGGTCACGTAACATAAAGAAAAGTGCATTAGAGTCAAAAGACCTGAGTTCAAGTCTCCACTCCATTTATTAGCTGTGAAACTGTGAAAGGCATTTCTTGGAGCCTTAATTTCTCCACTGGGAAATTAGAAAATTAATAATTTAGAGGGCATAGGATGTAGCAGACAAAGCACTAGAATTAGAATTGGGAAGACTTTGGGTTCAAATCTAACCCTTAGAAATCCTAAATTAATCCCTCTATGCCTAAAGCAACTTCCTAGATTATTAATTCAGGAAATGATGTTTCTTCTTCTTAGTAGAGAAAGTGTGTAGTTAGAATTACAGGTCACCCACACTTATAAGATTTATTTATAAAGCTTTTTTTGTAGTTTTCAAAAATCTAGAATCTCTTCCATGATCTGATGATGTGAGGTAAGCAAAGTTTCATTCCTTTTTTACAAATGAAATAACTGAAGTGCAAAGAGATCCTAGGGGCAGCTAGGTGGCACAGTGGATAGAGCGCCGGCCTCAGAGTCAGGAGTAGCTGAGTTCAAATCTGGCCTCAGACACTTAATAATTACCTAGCTGTGTGGCCTTGGGCAAGCCAGCCAAACAAAGAGATCCTAGGATCACCGATTTCAAGTTGAAAGAGATCAATTATTTCAAATCCCCTCTTTTTAGAGATGAGGCACAGAGAACTTTAGTGAGTTGTCCATTTCAGGGTTAATCTTTCTGTAGCATTTGCCATGAGTTGCCATCCTTTCTCTGAAATTCCTTCCCTCCTTGATTTCTGCAGTTCCATTCTCTGCTGGTTCCCATCATTCCTCATATAACTTGCTTTCTTATTCCAGTTCATTTCCCTCCACCATCAGCTCCCTAAACCATTGCAGTAGTTTCATGATTGGTGACACTGGTGAGCCATGAAGTCAACAGCTAGGAAGTATTGGGGTTGAATTTCCAACTCAGATCTGGTCTGAAGTTTAGAGCCTTTTCCACTATGCTTCACTGCCTGTAATGGACCTCCAAGATCCCTTTCTTCTCCTACACCACAAGTAAGGGAGTTAGAAAATCCTCTCCTAAGCAGAAATAGAGGACAACCATGGACTCATTCAAGGATTAGAAGGAGGGAGGGTCTACTACAAGCCTCAAGAGAAAGAGACTACTTTACCCTAGTAGCTATACTGCAGATAAATGTCCACATCCCCCTTCTCCCTACCCCACCCCATTCATGTTCCAGGTGTAAAAATTCCTAGTTACAGCTCTGTGAAGGATTGGGAGATTCTCAGGCTCATTGTGATATGTGTGTATCTGCTATGATTAAGAGACTTCTGATAATCTACTTTTCTTTGACTTCATTTGAGTTCTTCATTTCACACTCCCTCCACACTCCTTTAAAATCTCTAAGCATATCTCCTGGGCTTGTATACCTCCCAAATATTTCCACATACCTCCCATCACTCACATTAGCCAGTTTCTCTTTTCCTCTTTCATCAAAGTTCTCATTGGGGTTTCTTCCAAGATGTTGACATCTTGCTGGTGCAGAGACAACAACACAGTAGGGGCTTCTGCAACCTTGCAGAATTCTTGGCATTCAATGGGGTGAGAAGCCTGCTGTCCTGAGATCTCCAAGCATTTTCCAGATGGTTCTGGCTGTCAAATGCATTTGGAGAGAAATTGAAACATGAAGGAGCTAAATAACCCACTCAAGGTTAAAATGTAGAAGGAAATTCCTGTAAGAAGCAGAAGGCACTAAGTTAGACCTCCTTTTTTTGGTGTGTTGTGGACTCCCTTGGCAGTCTAGTCACTCCTTTCTTAAATGCATAAAATAAACTACATAGGATTACAAAGGGAATCAAATACATGGAGTTATCTATCTACATATACATATATATCTCTATGTGCTTATATGTGTTTACCCATAACTGTGTATTATGATTGTATGTTAATCCAAGGACCCCCAGTTAAGAACTACTTTAAGCAATGGTGTTTCCCAATCCCAGCAGTGGTGGAGGCAAACAGAGGTTTGTCTGATATTACCCAACCAACAGGGTCAATTGATGCACTTATGGTTAGGCCATGGGACATAATATATACCACATTATCCTTGTCCAAAACAGCTTCCAGTCCATCCTAGAAAACAATAACACATGAAAGCATACATGGCCAGAGAGATCTGTTTCCTCTGCCTCTTCCCCCAAGCTTCAGCAAATCAAGGAAACAACTTTGGTTTCTTGAAGGCTATCCCAGCAGGGTAAAAGTCCTATTAATCTGCCAAGGTTAAAAAACTTGGGAGGAGGGAAGAGGGAAGAAGGAGGGAGGGGGAAGAAGGAGTAAATGTCCATTTTCATAGTGCTATAAAATTTGCAAACTACTTTCTTTGCAACAACCTTGTGAACTAAATAGCTCCATTTCATAAGATGTGAAGGGAGTTGTAATCTGTATCTGTGGAGTGCATCCTTACTAAAGAAATCACAGATCCTTGTGTAGCAAAGCACATTAGTTACTGCCCCATCTTTCACTCCTGCTCACAGTCTGGTGTATGTGTGATTCTTGCCTTGGAGAATATGTAATCAAATGTTAAACTATAGGTGGGGTTTAGTAATTCAGAAAAGAAGGTCAGAAGCATGTCGATGGGAGATTTCTTAGAAGAGATGGATGGATTAGGAAGCTACATGGGTAGAGCCCAACTAAAAAGAAGAGAGATGGAGAGGAGAGAATACAAAACCAAAGCAAAATCTGAGCAGGACAATCTCAGTCGAACATTCTAATGAAGTGGTCAGGGTCACTATAGCAGATTTTGGCTATACTGGTTCACTGATGTCTCTGAGAAATGAGGTGGTTGTCAATAATGGCTCATTAATGTCAGCAAGAAATGAATTTATTGGAAGAGTATTATGTTCAGGGTATGTCATTACATCCAATACCCTGAGTCTTACTAATCTATTAAATAGTCAATAAATTAAATTGACCAATAGTTAACATATTAAAACACTCTGGAGTTGGGGACCCCATTTCCAGCTGCCAGTAGATAAAAGTTAAAGGGAAAGTTTCCCCCTTTTTCTGTTCTTGAAGCATCCATATACCACTGTCCAACCAGAGAAGGAACTGGCCAGTTTACAGGTCCTCTCTTTCCATGCTCCCATTTCATTCTGTCCATTTTTATGAGCTAATAAAGCATCTACAACTAGATCCAACCAAATTGAAATCAGCCAGTGCTCAGGTCCCACTCAATTAACTTCTGTTCCTGAGGGTGTGGAGGGAGGGAGCAAAAGGGCAGCAAGACTGTTAATGACATTCAATCAGACCAGCTGGGGCATGCATTTCTTGCCAGCCCACTCTAAGTCCATGAGATGTCCCAGGCTGTTGTAGAATGAAGGTTAAGTGGGTTTGCAGAGGACCTTCTGAAAGAGGACAGCAAGCTGCCTCTTAGAGGGATTTCCTCAGTGAAAATGAAATTCAAGATGTACCATCCACTGCCACTAAGAATCTTGGGACTTTTCCCTCTGACCTGCAGCCGAATGACATTCCATAGAATGTCAGCTCCTTCCATCCATCCCCCAATACTTTGCACAGGGATTGGTATACAAAGAAGACCCATTTGTATGTTTATATATGGGTGTATACAAACATAAATATAGATACACATATATATGTATTTGCACAGTATTTAATGAAAACTTTTTCCTTCATTCATTCATTCATTTGGGAACATAATGGATACTGAGCCTCAGCTCCTTCTCTCAGTGTGTTTTTGTCATCTCCTCCCTGATATCTGACCTGTTTATTCATTAAAAGAAATGACTTCCCAGGGTTCTCTCAACATGCAGATGAGAACGGTCCTCTTCTATCCCACTTCCTGCTGATATCACTAGAGGTGAGAAGCCTGCCCATAACAGGGATGATAAATGTAGAGCTGAAAGGAACCTCAGAAAACATCTAGTCTGATCCATTCCCTTCATTTTGCAGATGAAGAAACTGAGGTGCATCTATGTTAAATGATTTACTCAAGGTTACATGGTGGTTATCATGAGAGATGACATCTGAACCCACTTCATTCCATGCCAGAATGAATGCACTTTCCACTGCACCATCATGGCTATGCTCGCCTTCCTTTTCATGATTATCCTTGCATTCTCTGGTTCCAAATATTGGATAGGTTCTCAAAGTCTGACTGACATAATATTAAATCCTTAGTATAGGCAGAATAGGCAATGGTCTCCACATGCTATACTTATTTTCTAAGGCTTCTGGATAGGTCCCTCTGACTTATCCATCCCATTAATTCTTCTCACACATGCTTCTTGCTGCCTGAAGCTTCGAAGACTTTCCTTCCTTCATCTTCAGGCTTTGATCTCTGCTTAAAATGCATATCTGGAAAACTGAGGTAGAAGTCCTGAATCAGTTCTATTTCAATTTATACCACTGACTAGAAACATGACCTTAGATCATTCATTTACCTCTCTTAGATTCAGTTTCCCTTTCTATAAAAAGAAGAGTCATAGGACTTAGAAATGAAAAAGACATTAGAGATCTGCCTTCCCCTTACTTTACAGAGGAGAAAACTGAGGTTAAAAAACTTGTTTTTAGAGAAGCAAGAGGGTCTCATAGATAGCAGTCTGAAATTGGAGTCAGGAAGACCTGGATTCAATTCCTGACTCCCAGGCTTGAATTAATTGTGAAGCCCTGGGTAAATCACTTGATATATTTCAGTCAATAAAATACTATGTGTTGAGTTCTGTGATAAGCTCTAGGGAGACAAAGTCAAGAAAACAGACCATGGGGGCGGCTAGGTGGCACAGTGGATGGAGCACCAGCCCTGGAGTCAGGAATGCCTGAGTTCAAATCCGGCCTCAGACACTTAATAATTAACTAGCTGTGTGGCCTTGGGCAAGTCACTTAACCCCATTGCCTTAGGGAAAAAAACCTTTAAAAAAATTAAAAAAAAAAGAAAACAGACCACACTTTAAGTGGTTTGATAACATGCAAGTGGTTTTGTATAAACATCTATAAGTAGGGTAAATGAGAAATAATCAACAGAAAGAAGATACTATGGGGCAACTAGGTGGTGCAATGGATAGAGCACCAGTCCTAGAGTCAGGAGGACCTGAGTTCAAATGTGGCCTCAGACACTTAATAATTGCCTAGTTATGACCTTGGGCATACATGATAACTCAGAAGTCAGAGGATCTGAACTAAAAATCTCATCTCTGACTCATCCCTAAGCTAAAATCACATCTCTGATCTGTGCAACCTTGGATATGTCACTCAACTTCCCTGGGTCTCAGTCACCTTATCTGTAAAATGAGAAGGTTGGATTATATGACTGACCTCTGAGGTCATTTCTAGCCGTGGATCTATGTGTCTATGAGAGATTTCTGTATCATTAATATACCCTGCAGCATCAAACTGCTATCAAGGGCCATTTTTGTGTTAATCAGAAGAGAAGAGACAGAAGAGGATGTTTCTGACATCCTCCCAGTCATCTTGTGTCCTTGTTATAGCTCAGCTGATTCATTGATCGGGCAACAGGCCAGTCAGCGCAGGATGCTTGGTGATACTGTGGTAGATCTATAATTGTATCATGAGAGTACATCCCACAGTGATGTTGTTCATAACCCAGTCAAGCATTCTCAACCTGAACAATTCTTATTCATGTCTTTCCCTAAGTTCTCCTTAGACATTCCACCCAACACACTGAAAACTTTCTTTGTTCTTTTAATTTTTTTATATTATTTTTTTTTGAAGCAAACTGGGTTAAGTGACTCATTCAGGATCACATAGCTCTATTGTTTTTAATGTCCCAAGATAGCAACATATCATTGGGCTCTCTGTCCATCTGTTATCTCTAAGTCATATCATAAGCACCCTCCTTCCTTTTCCAACCCTATAGATCTTCAACAACATAGTTTTGTGAACTACTCACTCACAGATCAATGGTAATATGCTGCAGGCTACTTACTCGGGCTCATCATACATCTTATATTGTTGTTTATAGTGCTGGTATTGAATCTTCTGCAATTATGGTGTTCCATGATTCACAACCACAACTCATATTTGGAAGACTACTCATGTGAAAGAGATAGGTTGATGTAGAAGGGAGCAGGTAGGGAGTCACCAAAAACACTGAAACAATGAAAACCTGGAAAAGTCATACTGCAAATGGAACTTACCAATCTCCTCCTTCTAGTTAATTCTGGGCTCAGTCCACTGTCCCTTGGCAGAAGATAACAGCAAATAAAAGTGTTGCTGTCCAGCTTGTTTGATAGTTCGACCAGTCAGAGGGGAAGAAGGACTGGTCTTCTTGCCTATATAACATTTGTAGGATCCTGTTAGTAGAAAATCCTAGATGTTATAGTTGAAAGAGTTCTGGTCTTACAAATCAGAAAGAACTGAGTATGGATCCTACTTCAAACATTCCCTAGTTTTGCGATTCTGGGAAAGTCACTTAATCTCTCTGCTTCAGTTTCATCTTTAAAATGGAAATAATGAGCATCTGCTCCCCAGGGTTGTTATAAAATTGAAAAGAGATATTTTGTGTAAAACTCTTTCAAGCCTTAAATATTTCTATGAATTTTAGCTATTGTTGTTGTTTTTATTATTTAGGAGAGGTCTTCCAGTCCCTTGCAAAAGCAAAATAGAATTTAGCAAAGAGACAAATTAACATCTTTATGAAACAAGGTCCCTTTCCTTTGGTTAGGGAGCATGGCAAAAGCCTTCTCTAGGTATTGATCAATGAGATGGTAGAAGAGACAGGTCTGGAGTAGAGGGGGGCAAGGAAAAAGGGAAGGGAATGAGTGATTGCTGAAATTCGATTCAATAAACAATGATTTATCATCTATTTTTCATGAAGCACCGTGCTAGACCCTGAAGCATCAAGATGAAAAATAGCCCCTACCCTGAAGAATGTAACAATAAAATAGGGTGTTGTTTTTCCCATTTGGAGTTTTCTTGATAAAGGTATTGGATTGGTTTGCCTTTTCCTTCTCCATCTCTGAAGCAAACAAGGTTAAGTGACTAGTCTAAAGTCACACAGCTAGTAAGTAATTGAATTTGAACTCAGAAAGTCTTCCTGACTCCAGGTCCATTGTACCACTTGCTATAGCGTGATAACACAATTAAGTGAGATATAAGATCAAATGTGATAGGAGGAAAGGAAAAACATAATTGTGTATCAATTAAGATAGATGTGAGGGCATCCCTTTGGGCAAGTATTACCCAAATAGAGAGCCATTGATAATGTTCATCTAATGAGATACTTATATCCCTATCCCATGTTCTATGTATGTCTGGGAAAATTTGAGATACTATCACTTCTATCTCATCCAGTCATCAGTTCCAGTCATTTTCCTGCCATGTGCCTGTTTCTACAACCTCTGGACCACACCACATCCAGACACCATGCCCTGGAGGACTTATTTACTCAGTTTTGGAATTGAGACTAAACTCTCTGATTGGAAAATGAGTTAGTACAAACACACCTATTCATTGTATCTAGTTAATTCCAAATCATATTTTACTTCTCATTCAGTATTCCATTCCATCTATCTCCTTACCAGCCACACTTCAGCTGCCACACTACTCCTGTTCTCCCACAATCTTTTAGTCTTGGAGCCATAATTATATCAGGATAGTCATTGCTTCTGTAAAAAATATGTCAATGAATTCTAAGTCTAGAAAATTCTAAGTCTAAGTCTAGAAAAGACGTCGATATCCAGAGAAGAGACTGTGGAAATTAGATGTAGACCAAAGTTTACTATCTTCAATTTTTGAAAGTTGTCTGATGTATTATGTCTTTTTTTCTCTCTAATGCTTTTTTCTGATTGGATTTGATTCTTCTTTCACAACATGATTAATATGGATCTGTATTTAGCATGAGTATACATGTATAATTATATTAGAGTACTTTCTGACAGAGGGAGGCAGGGCAGGGAGGGAGGAAAGGAGAAAAATGTAAAACTCAAAATTTTGCAAAAAATCATTGTTGAAAACTACCATTGCATGTAGTTGATAAATAAATAAAATATTTAATTAAAAAGTATGTCAATGGACTTCTCCATAGTTCCAGTCATTATTCCTATGATTTCACAAAATAAAAAGTCCTTACCCTGACATCACTTCTCTATATAGCTATCTCCTTTTATTAGAATATAAACATCAGTGGCAGCTAGATAGTACAGTGGATACAACACTGGCAGTGGAGCCAGGAGGACCTGGTTTCGAATCTGACCTTAGACACTTGATACCTACTAGCTATGTAACTTTGGGCAAGTCACTTAACCCTATTGCCTCACCAAAACAAACAAAAATATAAGCTTTTTTTTTCTTACAAGGCAAACAGGGTTAAGTGTCTTGCCCAAGGCCACACAGCTAGGTAATTATTTAAGTGTCTGAGGTCGGAATTGAACCCAGGTACTCCTGACTCCAGGGCTGGTGCTTTATCCACTATACTACCTAGCCACCCTGAATATAACCTTCTTGCAACCAGAGACTGTCCCACCTTGACATTTGGATACCCAATGCTTGTCATAAAGTAAGCACTTAAGAACTGCTTTTCATTCATTCATTCTCTTTCAGCTAGGTCAAGGATGAGTAGAGAAGGCTTGTCCTTCTCTAAGTAGCATCATTGAGCCTTCACTTTAGAATCTCAAAAGGCAGAGGTTTTTTTTTTTTAAGCTTCTCCATACTTTACATAAAAAAGAATTATAGTGAAATAAAAAGAAAAATACCTATTTGGAAACAAGTCACAAAATATCAATCAGAATGAAATAAATTATTTGGCAGATAATACATAGAAAAATAATCGCCACATTTAATTATAGTTCATTGAACAAAATGACATCTTTTATTAATCCTCAATAAATTTCTTCAGAAGTCCTTGCAATTTGCCTCAAGGAAATCACAGGGTTTCAGGGGTATAAAACAGCCTGTGGACTGGGAGAGGTTTGAGAGTATAGAAAGTGATCAAGGGACAGATTTGTGGTACAATTCAGCTAAAACATAGAGGCATGAAGGGGAGGGACATAAAATCAAGCTGGAAGGTTGGAGCTTGCTTTATAGAGACAGAAATGTCAAATTCAAGCAGTTTATGTCTTAGAGTAAATAAGGAATCACTAAAGATTGTGAGGCATAGGAGCAACACATTCAGACCTATGTATTGGGGGAGATTATTTTTGTGTGTATTTGAAAACTAAATTGGAGAGGTGAGATTATGGAAGAATGAAAGCTATTATGATAATCTATTGGACAGGTGATAGGATTTTGGCAATGTGAGTGGAAAGAAGTTAAGAGTAAGAGCTATTGCAGAGGGATAATTCAAAAATGGCAGCAAAGTAGTGCAATGGCTAGAAAGCCTGGAGACAGAAAAATCTTGAGTTCAAATCTGACCTCAGACACTTAGCAGCTGTGTGACTCTAGACAAGTCATTAACCCTGTTTGCCTCAGTTTCCCCATCTGTAAAATGAGCTGGAGAAGGAAATGACAAATCACTCCAGTATCTTTGCCAAGAAATGCCCCAAATGTGGTGACAAAGAGTTGAACACAACTGAAATAACTAAATAACAACATAATTCGTAAATCAAAAATGATGAGATTTCAATCCAGAGTAATTGATGGTGGTACCATCAATGGAAGTGGAAACTTTAGGAGAGAGCTGGTGAGATCTGTTAGGGACATGCTGAATTCAAGGCAAAAATGGACATCCAAGTAGAGATGCCTAGCAAATAACTGGAGTTTGGGGAAGTAATTGAAGCTGTATATGAGATGTGTGAGGCATCTGATCAGAGGTGATAATTGAAGTTATGGATGAGATTGTCAAGGGACAAAGTGTAAAGAGAGGAGAGGAAAAAAGGACAGAGGAACCCTAGAGAACATTCACATATAGAATGAGTACTGAAAAGAGAGACACACACAAGGACAACTTTGCCCTCTCTGAACTAAGAATAAACTTGACTAAGGTGAGTGAGGAATGAGTTGTCTAGCCACAATTCTGAAATGTTAATATTTTCATTTTGTTTTTGTTTTTATGTTTTTGCAAGGCAAATGGAGTTAAGTGGCTTGCCCAAAGTCACACAGCTAGGCAATTATTATTAAGTGTCTGAGGTCAGATTTGAACTCAGGTTCTCCTGACTCCAGGGTTGGTGCTCTATCCACTGCACCACCTAGCCACCCTAATATTTTCATTTTGGTGATGAATTAAGTTTGTGCCAGAGAATCACACTCTGAAGAAAATCCAAATAATCATGAAGCATTTTTATTAGACAAAGTCTCATTTCTTAAGATCATAATTTTTTTAGAGAGCTTCTTTGATCCAGCCCCAAAACAACTCAAGGCATATAGAATTCCTCTGCAGATCAAATGCATTATATCAGGATGCCAATTCCCCTTTTTTCTTTTTCTTCTGCTGTTACTTCTTTCCCCTCCTCCTATGATGATGGTATCTTCTCTTTTCTCCTAAAGATTGATGCTCTTGGCCGTGAAACATATCCGACTTGTTTTCTTGGATTCAGCCTGTGTGACAGAGGCATTTCTCCCAACTATTTTTGGAGTGTCAGACCAGACCATAAGCTATCCCCAATGTGTCCTTCTGCTCTTCAAGCAAGAGTTTCTTAATCCAGCAGTATCTGCTCTGAGTCCTTAGGGCTGGGTCCAAGAATTCTAGAGCTGGGTAAAATTATCTTTTTTAATCTTTTTCTACACAGAACCACCCAGAAGCCACTATTTAATGAAATGCAAACAGATATTTGGGCAGCTAGATGACGCAGTAGCTAGTGTCCCAGTCCTGGAGTCAGGAAGACCTGAGCTCAAATTCGGTCTCAGATACTTCCTACTGTGTGACTCTGGGCAAGTCACCTAATCTTGTTTGCCTCAATTTCCTCATCTTTAAAATGAACTGGAGAAGGAGATGGCAAAACATTTCAGTATCTGTACCAAGAAAGCCCCCAATGGGTCATGAAGAGTCAGATGCAAGAACAAAAATAACAACCAGATATTTGTTAAAGAAAACTAGGTTACACAGGTGGTACAGGAGAGGGGGTCCGGATCACAGATTTAATTCCAGCTTCTCTATAGCCAGAGCTGGTACCCTTTGCACTGGGCCACCAAGCTATCTATGTATGCCAAGATTCAACTGCGCTCTGAGAAGAATGAGAGGTTGGGGGGCAATTAGGTGGCACAGTGGATAGAGCACTGGCCCTGGAGTCAGAAGTACCTGGGTTCAAATCCTGCCTCAGACACTTAATAATTACCTAGCTGTGTGGCCTTTGGACAAGCCACTTAACCCTATTTGCCTTGCAAAAACCTAAAAAAAAAAATATGTTTAAAAAAAGAAGAATGAGAGGTTGGGAAGAGAAGGCAGTGGTGTGGGCATAAATAATATGTTTAATAAACACGTATAAACTGCTATTATAACAATGTTATTCTTAAAAGGGAGATGGAAAGATGCCAGCTGGGGAATAAAATTTTTGTTATTATTATTACCATTTATAGTTTGCAAAGTATTATTGTCTCATGTTATCCTCATAATAATCTTGTGAGTTAAATGCTGTTATTATCCTCCTTTTACAGATGAAGAAACTGAAGCAGACAAGAGGTAAGTACAATTAGATGAATCCTGTTAAAAGACTGAATCCAAAGAGTAATCTTTATTGGTTCAATTTAGGTCATCAATGGAGTTCCCCAGGGATCTAAAATCAAGATAAGGACATAAATCATCTCCCTGAATATGGCCCTGGTTAGTCCCCATTTGGAGCATTGTATTTGGTTCTGAATGGTTCACATTTTAGGAAGAAAATTAATAAGCTGTAGAGGGTCTGAAAGAGAGCAACCAGGATGGTTAAGAACCTCATGAACAGCCATAGGAGGATTAAATGAAGGAAATTGGGATATTTATCCAGGAAAAGAGAAATCATTTTTTAAAAAGCATGACATATCTTCAAGAATTTGGAGAGTTGATTCCTGGAAAAAGGATTGGACTTGTTTCGTTTGGCCCCAGAAGCCATTCCACAAGTTCAAGTTTTGTGTCATATAGATTCCCCAAACTGCCACCAGGTATCCTTTTCTGGGGACAAGAGCCAGCTGAACTGGCCCAATTCTCCTCCATTTCAGGTGCACATGCATGTTGACCGTGGCATGGCATAAGGCATAACTGCAGAAACAGATACCCCTGCCACTGCTCACCCACTATGCAACACTGAACGCACATAGAAGAAAAGTCTTAAACTCCACATTGTAAGCACCTGACCTGCTTCTACTCCTTAGCATTCCCTCTATTTACCACCAAGCATCACTTAGCTTGGTTGCAGATATACCAGCCCTCCCTTCCAGAAATCTAAAAACTCTGGCAGGAATAGCGGTCAATCATCTGTCACTTCAGCTTCAATTATCTGGCATGAAGGTAATGTGACAGGACAGTCACCCATCATAGGCACTGTATGTCTGATCTTGCTACTCCACCCCATGAGTCTCTATCATACAAATAGTGCATCAGACAGCCAATAAGTCAATGAACTTTTATTAAGAGCACTTTTATTAAGCACCTACTATATGTTAGGCAATGTTCTGAGCAGTGGGCTTATTTGAACATACACCCCTATTTTTCCTTTCAATTCAGCTTGTCTTCCTAAATCCACACTATCACAAGAATATTTCCCTTTTGCTAGGCTACCAATTTCCCATAGGTCCTGACTCCTGCCAAAAGTTCAAAAGTAGTTCAAAAAGGACAGTAAATCTCTTAAGTCACTAAGAAAATTGTCTCCTGGTCAGGTGAATTCTAAACAATTCTCCGGGTTGGCTTAGGTGGTAGAATGGGAAAGGGGAGGCAGGAGGTCAGCAGCTCTGGATGCACCCCTAATAAAGACTACTTAGGGAAAGAGCAATCCTGTGGCTGGACACTGACGCTGCTCCTGCCTCATCTACACCCACAGTCTTATGGAGCAGAGTATGAAGAGTTAATGCCGGTGGCCTGGCTCATGCCAGAACACTAAAAACCCATCTCAGATTCCAGGCAGACACCAAGAACTTGTTATTCTTAGCACTACTTTTCTGGATGAGAATCAGTCAGATCCCCATAGTTTCCAGTGTGTTGGTGGGTCCTCTGCAATTGGAAACGGTCCCACCATTCTGCTTTTAAGAGATGTATATTAGGTACAGACAAAAGCTTACTATCTTCAGTTTTTAAAAAGTTGTTTTATATATTATATCATTTTTTCTCTCTAAGGTTTTTCTTCTTCCATTTGGATTTGATTCTTCTTTCACAACATGATTAATATGGATCTATGTTTAGCTTATATCAGATTACTTTCTATCAGGGGGAGGGAAGGAAAAAATGTAAAACTCAAAACCTTGCAAAAAATGATTGTTGAAAATTACCAGTGCATGTAGTAGGAAAAATAAAAAAGTAAAATATTAGGGGAAAAAAAGATGACTATTTTGGGGCATATCAGTTTCCACAGCTGGGTTGACCAGACAAAGCAGTGTTTGCTGCCCTCTAGTGGTATACAGGAGTTATAGGGAACGAATTGATCAAAGTCCTGAAGTACCAAACTATCAAAAAATTCCTGATTAACCCCCAACCATGTGCATGGTTCATGATGGGGAGGTGGGGAGAAGCACACAAAGATATAGTCCTTGGTCTCAATGAACATACACTCCAGCTAGGAAACCTATATATGTACCAGCATTATAACAATCCAGCACAGTTAGTGGATGTGACTAAGAAAAGAAAATTGAATTTAGAATCAGAAGACCTGAGTTCAGATCCCACCTCTGCTACTTTCTATGTGTGAAACTTCAACAAAGTTGCTCTTTATCTGAGCCTCAACTGCCTTATCTATAAAATGACGATACTACACCTAGTCATCCCTGACATCTCTTTCATCTCAAAATTCTGTGGTACAAATGAATGAACCATTTCAGTGCTACAGGAGTTCAGAAGAAGGAGGGACCATCTGGGGACTGGGACAGCCAAAAAACAAAGCATCAAGAAATATGTAAATGTTTATTGAGTGCACACTATTTGAAGGCACTTTGAGATCTATGAAGTAAGAGAGTTACAGTTCTTACCCTGAAAAAGCCCACAAAGCCATGGTTGGGTGACATTAAGTAGATTCATTTGTTCCATGAAGGGTATTAATGGTTTGAAGGTGAATTGGGTCAGATTATGGAGAGCCTTGAGGGTCAAGTCAAAAACTTTGGAAGTTATCTCATAGACAGTTGAGAGTAGCATGACCGAAGCAGTATTTTAGGAGAATAGTCTTAGGACTCCAAGTGAATCAGATATAGAAAGAGGACAAAGTAGAGATGGCTACTATAGCTATTCAGGTATGAGATGATAGAAGCCTCAACTAGCTTGGTAACAATGACAATGGAAATGGGAAGATCAATCAATAAACATTTATTAAGGGCCAGTCACTGAGACTTTTAAGATTTTAAGAGTTGGCGGAGGTGGATTGGGGAGAGATACAAAAAGAGACAAAAGACACGGTGAAACACTGGATAAGATGTGAAATGTGGTCTGTTGTCTAGGACCAGCTAGCAGACACAATGGGCTAGTTTGTACACATGAATTGAATTCCCCGGGACCTGGGAGGGCTAGATGTAGATCATGTAGTGAAAGAGAAAGGGATGAGGAGAACTGGAATTCCGAGCATCAGAGACATGCTGCCTCATCCTCCCTGCCCTCAGCCTCCACTCCTTAGCATACCCTACTTGGAATGTGCTTAGTTGGCAAGCCTGAGAATGTTGATCTTGAATTATGACCTAAAATTGCCTTCTAAGCAACTTACAGCATTTATGATTTTCTCTCTCTCATCTTGTCTGGCCTGGATTCAAACCAATAACAGAATAGGCTATAACTCCATAGGACTCTCGACTTCCTCTGAGCTTTCCCATTCTCTATTCCCAGAAATCGCTGAATGGACTGGAACAGGCCTGAATTCTGAGACTCTTCCCCCCCCCCCAAGGCATCATATCTGAAGACTCTCTCCTTGAGTCATGCTTTTCTGAATTCTTCATATTCATTGTTTTTTACAAAGCAGTGACATTCTATTATTTGTGTACCAAAATGTGTTCATCCATTCCCCAGTCGATGGGCATCGACATTGTTTCCAGTTCTTTGCTACCATAGAAAGTACATTTTGTTGTACATGGGACCTATATATATATATATATATATATATATAGAGAGAGAGAGAGAGAGAGAGAGAGAGAGAGAGAGAGAGAGAGAGAGAGAGATGAGAGAGAAACAGACAGAGAGACAGAGAGAGAGAGAGAGAGAGAGAGAGAGAGAGAGAGAGTTTTCTTAAAGTATAGAAAACATTAACATTAGTAAATGTCACCTCCTTATATGTAAAGGATAGGGAAAGAAGTTGGGATATAAGTTTGGGAACCTGGATTTCTTAGAGTTAACTGACTAAAGGATTTCTACAAATCTGCAGGCGCCTCTGGAACCTATAGAAGGGAGCAGCAACTGAACAAAATGGCTGGGGAGTTCATAGGCCTCCTGGGAAATCTAGGCAGAGTATGGAAGCAGCAATAATGGGTTGGGAGAGTAGTTGTAGATACCAGTGTGGAATCAAAAGACCTAAGAAGCTTCTGAGCTCACAACTAAACAAAAGTCAGTTAGTACAATCAGAGGTAACCAAGACAAAAACCTGGTCAAAAGAACAAAAGATAGACATATTGCTCATCTGTGTGAGTATTAGAGCAGCTAATCCCAAAAGTCTTAGAGCTATGATGCTGGTATGTCCATTGGAGGCCCTTTGAAAGGGGTAGTAGCATGGGGACAGTGAATAGACAGAGCATTGACCCTGAAGTCAGGAGGATCTGAGTTCAAATCTAACTTCAGACTCTTATGATCCCAGTCAAGCCTCTGATTACCTCCAAAAGAAGGGAAAAAAAGGAAAAAGAAAAGAAACAGGTGGCATATAGGTTGAGCCCACCTAGATGGCTTAATGGTTGAAGTGTTGGCCTCAGAGTCTGGAAAACTCAAAATCACATTCTAATTCAGTGAGACTCTGGCTATGTGACCAGATCAAATCACTCAAAAGAAGTGGAAAACAGGGATAATAAAAAGGGTGCCTTTTCCAAAGCATTGTTATAAGCATTAAATGAGAGGATATTTTTAAAGTATTTTACTAACCTTAAAGTGGTACATAAAGACAATACATACTATTCTTATCTTCACCAAACCCAGAACCCAAATGGTCTTCTTTTTCTGTCTGATGCATGGGATGCTCCATTTCTCTTTCTGTACCTTTCCTTACCATCTCTCCTCCTGAAATGTCATTTCTCCCCATCTTCACCTCATCCCTCTCTTATTCAAAACACTGCTGAAGCATTGTCTTCTACATGTAGCTTTTCCAGATTTCTTGCATTTGAAGATTAAATTTTATCAAAGTTTTTAAGGGAATCAAAGCTTTAATATGCTTTAAAGTACACTAAGACTTTTGGGACACCTTATACTTAAATACTTTGTATTTATTTGTATTTTCTCTCTCTTTTTAAATTATTATTCTGCATAAACTCATATATATATATTATATATATATATATATACATATATATATATATATATATATTTAGACTGCCTGTCTTCCTTGTTAGAACCTCTGTACCTTGAGAGTAGGGATTGTTTCATGCTTTGTATTTATATCCTAGCACCTGAAACATAATATTAAATTTGCTTACTTTGTATAAATTTGATTATAAGTTCATCGAGGGAAGGGCTATCTTTTTCTTCCTTTTGTATCCCCAGAACTTAGCACATATTAGACATTTACTAAATGTTTATGGCTTGAGTTCATGCTTTGTATTTTCATCCCTAGAATCTAATAGATACTATTAAGTAATTGCTCACTTTGTATATATTTATTTATGTATCATCTCCTCCACTAGACTGTAAGCTCCTTAAGAGTAAGGGCCATCTTTTGCCTCCTTTTGCATCCAGGCACATAGTAGGCTCTTTTTAAAATTATTTTATTTTTGCAAGTCAATGGGGTTAAGTGGCTTGCCCAAGGCCACACAGCTAGGTAATTAAGTATCTGAGGCCGGATCTGAACCCGGGTCCTCCTGACTCCAGGGCCGGTGCTCTATCCACTGCACCACCTAGCCGCCCCACATAGTAGGCTCTTAATAAATGTTTATGGATTGATACACTAGGGGTATATTAGGGATTTCACTCTCTGCTCCTAGGTGTCTCACACATTCACATATAGAATAAAGCAGAATATACCCAGAAGAGTTTTGCCAAGGCTGGAGGTTTTGGGTTAGTAAAGGAGGAGAGATAATTCTCTCACCACATCTATCTGTTTGACCTGATATTAGGGAAACAGGGATAGGAAAAGAAGAAGAAGAAGAAAAGAAAGGATTTAAGAGTTAAAAGACTTAGGGGCGGCTGGGTGGTACAGTGGATAAAGCACCGGCCCTGGAGTCAGGAGTACCCGGGTTCAGATCCGGCCTCAGACACTTAATAATTACCTAGCTGTGTGGCCTTGGGGAAGCCACTTAACCCCATTTGCCTTGCAAAATCCTTAAAAAAAAAAGAGTTAAGAGACTTGCATTTGAATCTACCTAGTGGCCTAGGAAAGCTACCTCCTTATTCTAGGCTAATTTGCTCATCTACAAAATTAGTAAGGGGTTGAAGCAGCTAGGTGGTGCAGTGAATAGTGCTCCATGCCTGGAATCGGGAGGACTTAAGTTCAAATGTGACCTCAGACACTTAAAAATTACCTAGCTGTGTAACCTTGGGCAAGTCACTTGACCCCATTACCTTGCAAAACCCAAAGAAAACAAAACGAAATGGGTAGAAGGTGGTGTGGTGGTGGTGGTGGTAGAAGATAGGATACACTTAAAATCTTAAAAAACTTCAGGAATAAAAACTATCAACCTGTAGAAAGTAAAAGAGTAGAAATGGAGAGGTGCTTCACCCCTCTTCCTTCTCCACACTTGGCCCTTGACCTCTCCTATTCTTAGACTCTGAAGAAAGGGCTGAGCCCTATTGCCCAGTTATTTCTGGGTACTTGAAAATGGCAGATTTCCCATTCTTTAGAGGCAACAACATAGTACAGTGGATAGAATGCTCATCTGGAAGTCCAAAACACTCAAGTTCAAATCCAGTCTCAAACACATTAGCCTATAGGCATCTAGGTGGTACAGTGAATAGGCAGAGTGCCAAAACTGGAGGCAGAGAGATCTGAATTCAAATTCAGCCTCAGACAGCTAGCAAGTTCTGTGATCCTAGACAAATCATCTCTTTCTTCTCAGTTTCTTCATCTGTAAAATGAGGATAATAATAGGACTCAAGTCCTATCAAATGAGATAATATTTGTAAAGTTCCTGGTACATAGCAGGCACTTTAAAATGCTCATTCCCTTCCCTTACTAGTTGTGTAACCCGAGGGAAGTTACTTAACATCTATTTGTCTCAGTTTCCTCAACTGTAAAATGAAGATTGACAGTAGTATCTACTTCGTAGAATATGAAGATAAAATGATATATTTGAAAATCTTCTGACATACAGTTGATCCTTAATAAATGCTTTTTTTCCTTCCTATTTTGAGTTTTTCCTGGTTTACCCTCCTGAACCCAGTAAGACTGTGGACTTTAACCATCCATCCCAATGGCTTCCAGAATAGCAACTACCTCTTATTTTCAAGTGATTCAACCTCTCCATGGCCTTTGCGTTTGTGTTTTGCAGAGTTTGATGGAGAATCGTTCGGATGACAGCGGGAACAGTTGTAATCACCGGCGGAATCCTAGCAACTGTGATCTTACTCTGCATCATTGCTGTCCTGTGTTACTGTCGGCTTCAGGTCAGTAACTCCCTGGGCCCCCAGTCTGGTTTTATTCCAACAAATTACATGACTTTGAAAGTTGAGTTAAAAATTTTCCATTGGGTACAATCCACTCAAGAACCCTGAAATGTGGAAAAATATTTTAGGAGGTGGAAGGTTATGGTCCTCAAAACTCTTTTTTTTTTTTTTTTTTGCTCATGACATAATATTACATATTTTTGCAATAAAGAATTACAGTACACTGAGATTGGCACACTATACCCAAATACCTTTTCATGAAACACAGGGTCATAGATTTCCAACTGAAAGGAATATCGTGTCCAACCTCTTTGTTTGATAGATGGGGCAACTAAGATCCAGAAAAATTAAGTGATTTGGCCAGGGTCACATGGCAATGTGCCCAAGGTAGGATTTGAACCCTGGTCTTCATTAATCCAAGCCCAGATTACCCACTATACCATACTTCCTTTCAACCACCAACATACAAACATAATAATAAGAAATAATAACACCTAAGTGTCTATATAGAATCTACTATTTATCAGACATTTGATCTTCACAACCACCCTGGGAGGTAGGTATTATTATTATGATGATTATTATCCCTATTTTACAAGTGAGAAAACTGAGACTAAAGTCTTGCCCAAGGTCATGTAGCTATTAAGTGACCAAGGCACTTGATGCCTTCCTGACTCTAGGTTTAGCTAGTTAGGGAAGAATGGTCTTCTTGATGGACCTGGGGTACCTTGAACACTCAGTGGAGAGATTTGATGGTCATTGCACTTCAGGAGCGATGGTAAAAGCATCATTCCATTTCCATAACCTTTAGATACTCTTTGAAAGCTATGTCCAGAGATTCACAGCAATATCCTTCTCCACCTGTATGAATTACAGACTATTCTTTTCCATCTTCAGGAGAGATTGGACTTCTCCTCAGAGGATATGAGTTCTAATCCTAGCTCTGATGCACTAATGGCTATGTGAAGGTAGACAATTGATTCAGCACTGAGATGAAGACTTCTCCTCTATAACATGGGAATAATAATAATACTTTATCTCTTTCATGGAGAATGTGCTTTGTAAGCGAGGAAACACTCCAGAAATATGAACTATTGAAATCTTGTAAAGGGAAAGAATGGAGCTGGGAAGCTAACCCACTGACCTTTCTACACTGGGCAATATGAGTAAGCATGGAAAATGAGAGGCAGTGCAGTATCAGGCATTGGACATGAAAGCAGGAGGACTAGAGGTCAAATCTCAACCCACAAAACACAAGACCTTAATTAAGTCACTTAAATTCTCTGTACCTTAGCTTTAAAAAATCTCCAAAATGAAGAGGGTTTGCAGCAGATCGGCAAAGTTGAAAAAAAAAATGGAAAAGGACACATCTAGAGGGGCTGCAGAAAAATAAGTACATCAATAGACTCTTGGTGGAATTGTGAATTCCATTCTTCATCGCTGTTGAACAGCAGTTTGGAGCTGTACCCCAAAAGTTATAATATACTCTGACCCTGTAATACTACTACCAGAGTTTTACCCAAAAATAATTCAAAGAAAGAGGGGAAAGACCCTTATATACAAAAATATTTGTAGAAATTCTTTTTGTTGTGGCAAAAACATGGAAATTAGGGAATGGCTGGATTAAACAAATTATGGTATATAAATGTGTTTAAATATGCTGTAAGAAATGCCAAAGGGGGTGGCTAAGTGGCACAGTGGATGGAGTACCAGTCCTGGAGTCAGGAGTACCTGAGTTCAAATCCAACCTCAGACACTTAATAATTACCCAGTTGTGTGGCCTTGGGCAAGCCACTTAACCCCATTGCCTTGCAAAAAAAAAAAATGCCAAAGAGGATTCTTTCAGAAAACCCAGAGAAGATTTGCATGAACAGAGAGAAGTGAACAGAGCCTAGAAAACAATTTATGCAATAACAACATTCCACAAAGGAATTCCTTTGAAAGACTTAGGAACTCTGATAAACACAATGACCAAACACAATTTCAGAAGGCCCACGATGAAAGATGCTACATACCTCCAGCTAAAGGTGATAAGACTGAGAGTGAATATTGAAACATTTTTGTTTTGAATACAGTCAGAAGTTGTTTTGCTTGAATATTCACATTTGTACCAAGGATTTTAATTTTCTGTGCTTTCTCTATGGAGTGAAGGGGCAGAAGAAACAACATATAGATCTTAAGAAAATAAAATTTAGTTTAAAAAAAAAAACAAGAAAATAGGTAAATTATTGTACCATTGGTGGAACTAGGTCTAGCCATTCTGGAAAGCAATATGAAAGTATGCCTCCAGTATTTGGAAAAATAAAATATCAGTCAAAAAAAAAGTATGCCTCCAGAAGTCCAAATACTCTAGGAACATTGGTGCCAGCAATAACATTATTAAGTATATATCTCAAAGGGACCAAAGACAGAAGGAAAGACTTTTGTATATACACAAATATTTATAGCAGCTCTTCTTGTTAGAGTAAAATGGCATGATTGAATTTGATGACTTCCAATGATCCTATGGATTTGGTTCATAGAACCAAAAAGCATCAAGGGAGAGGCAATGAAGGTGAAACAAAAAATTCTCTAGGCTTAAAGAGATGATCTCAGTTCTCCCTTTCATTTCCCCTCCCCCTTCCAGCTTTATTTTTTCAAGTATTAATTTATTATTAAATATCCTTTTCTTTTTTAGTTTTGAGTACATGTTCTCCTCCTGTCTCTCATTCTTGCTCCACTCTACTGAGAAGGAAAACAATATGATATCAATTATACATGTGGAATCTTGCAAAATATTTCCAACTTAGTCATATCTTTAAAAAAATTTTAAAAAAGCAAAAAATAATTATATCTCAATTAGCACCCAGAGTTCATCAGTTCTCTGGAGGTAGATAGAATTGTTTTGGATTTTGGATCACTGTTTTAATTAGAGTAGCCAAGTGTATCACAGTTGATCATCATTATAACATTGATTTTTTATTGTGTACAATGATCTCCCATTTCTTCTCACTTCACTTTGCATCAGTTCATAGAAGTCTTGTCATTTTTTCCCTGAAATTATCCCCTTCATCATTTCTTATAGCACAATAGTACTCCACAATCATTTGCCAATTTGTTTAGCCATTCCCAAATTGATGAGCATTCCTTCAATTTCCAATTCTTTGCCACCATGAAGAGAACTATTATAAATATTTTTGTACATAGAGATCTTTTTCTTTTTTTCTTGTATCTCTTTGAGGTATAAACTTGGTAGAGATCCTGCTGGGTCAAAGGGTGTGTACAGTTTTGTATTCCTTTGGACAAAATCCCAGATTTTTCTCCAGAATGGTTGGGCCAGTTTGATACCCCACCAACAATTTATTAATGTACCTATTTTCCCTCACCATCTCCCCCCCAGCATTTGTTATTTCTGATAGATATGAGATAGTATCTCTGAGTTGTTTCAATTTGCATTTCTCTAATTGTGAGTTAGAGAATTTTTTCATATGACTATAGATAACTGATTTCTTCTGAAAACTGCCAGTTCATATCCTTTGACCATTTGTCAATTGGGAAATGTCTCATTATTTTTATAAATTTTACTTAGTGCACCTTATATATTTGAAACCTTTATTAGAGAAACTTACTATAAAATTTTTATGTTACTTCATTATCTATAATATTAAAAAATATCATTTCCCTGCTTATCTCTTTTAACTCAGTCTATTTTTGTCTGAGATCATGATTGCCACCCCCTGACTTCTTCACTTTTTTTTTTAGGTTTTTGCAAGGCAAATGGGGTTAAGTGGTTTGCCCAAGGCCACACAGCTAGGTAATTATTAAGTGTCTGAGACCAGATTTGAACCCAGGTACTCCTGACTCCAGGGCCAGGGCTTTATCCACTACGCCACCTAGCCACCCCGACTTTTTCACTTCTGCTGAAGCATAATAGACTTTGCTCCAGCTCTTCATTTTAACTCTTTGGGTGTCTCTCTGTCCCAAGTTTTTCCCTCTTATACATAAAATAGTGTGGAATTCTGGTTTCAGATTCATTCTGCTATTTGCTTCCAACCTATGGGTTAGCTAATCCCATTCACATTCACAGTTATGATCACTAACTGTGTATTTCCCTCCACTCCATTTTCCTCTGTTTATTCTTCTCTCTCATTTATCCTGTCCCTTCCTCAAAAAGTCTTGTCTTGCTTCTAGCTATTGCCTCCCCCAATACATCCTTCTCTTTATTATAACCCACCCATATCTCTTATTCCCTTTCCCCTCATATCTTGAGTAAGATAGATTTCTATATCAGATGAATATATATATATATATATATATATATATATTCTTCCCTCTTTGAATCAATTCTGATGAGCGTTAGATTCAAGCTTCACTCACTCCCCATTTTTGCCTCCACTATTTAATTGCATTGACTCCCTTATACTCTTTTATGTTTACTTTTTTATGTTCTCATGAGTCTTCTATTTGATGTCAATTTTTCTATTCAACATTGGTCTTTTAATCAGGAATATTTGGAAGTCATCTATTTCATTAAATATACATTTTCCCCCTAAAGAATTGTACTCAGTTTTGCTGAGTAGGTGATTCCTGGCTGTAATCCTAGTTCCTCTGAACTCTGAATTATCATCTTCCAAGCCCTCTGCTCCTTTTAACATGGAATTTGAAAAATTTGGTGTGATCCTGATTATGGCTCCACAATATTTCAATTGTTCCTTTCTGGCTGCTTGCAATATTTTCTCCTTGACCTCAGAACTCCAGTATTTGGCTTTAGTATTCCTAGACTTTTTCTTGTCATCACTAGATTCTTTCAATTTCTATTTTACCCTCTGTGTCTAAGATATCAAAGCATTATTTCCTTTATAATTTCTTGAAATATGATTATCTAGGCTCCTTTTCTTTTAAATCATGACTTACAGGTAATCCAATAGTTCTTAAATTATCTCTTCTTGATCCATTTTCCAGTTCAATTTTTTATGAGATTTTTCACATTTTCTTTTCTTTTTTATTCTTGTGATTTTATTGCTTCTTGTCTCATAATCATTAGCTTTCATTTGCCCAATTCTAATTTTTAAGGAATTTTTTCTTCAGTGAATTTTTTATACTTCTTTTTCCAAATGGTCTATTCTGCTTTTAAAGGAGTTCTTTTATTTAGGAAATTTTTGTGCCATTTTTTTTTAATCATTAGATGATATTCTCTGGGGGCGGCTAGGTGGCGCAGTGGATAAAGCACCAGCTTGGAATCAGGAGTACCTGGGTTCAAGTCCGGTCTCAGACACTTAATAATTACCTAGCTGTGTGGCCTTGGGCAAGCCACTTAACCCCCTTTGCCTTGCAAAAAAAACTAAAAAAAAAAAAAGATGATATTCTCGGGGCAGCTAGGTGGCACAGTGGCACTGGCGCTGGAGTCAGGAGTACCTGAGTTCAAATCCAGCCTCAGATACTTAATAATTACCTAGCTGTGTGGCCTTGGGCAAGCCACTTAACCCCATTGCCTTGCAAAAACCTTAAAAAAAGATGATATTCTCTCCAGTATTTTTTAACTAAGTTATTAATTCTCTTTTTCATGATTTTCTTGTACCACTCTCATTTCTTCAATTTTCTCCTACCACTCTTATTGCTTCAACTCTTCCAGGAATTCTTGCTGGCCTTGGTTCCCTATCTATTTCCATCTCCCTGTTCCATTGCAGCCACAAAGGCTAGTGCTAGTCTTGATCTTAGAGCTGTGACCACAAGCATTCCTTTCCTTTTTTTGGAACTGCAAACCAGAACTGGTTATGGGCAATAGAATTGCCCATCAGCATCAGCTGCATCCAGAGCTAGCAAAGGGTCCCCTGTAATCTCATTCTGACCAGTTGTCAACCCCCTTAGCATCTCTTAGATAAGAGCTCCTGAAGATGCTATTCCTGCCACTGTTACTACTGTCCTGGCAGCTTCTAGGACCTGGTGCTGGTGCTTCTGCCAGGCTTAAGCCTTTCACTCACTCCAGTATTATAGACCTCTCTTGCAGACCTCCTAAGTTGTCTTAGGCTAGAAAAATGTCTGTCTTTGACATTTTGTTGTCTTTGACCACTTCAAAATTTTATTTGTGACATTACTTTTGGAGGGGAATGATGGGCAAGTTCAACTGGATCCCCACCTGTACTCTGCCATCTTTCTCCCTCTTATTTTAAAATAGCTGTTTGGGGATTGGCTAATCAATTGGCATTATCTGAATTCAACTGATGGAATTGATTGAATTCATATGTCCATGTGTGCACTCACACACATAACTCATAGGCACACATACACACACACACACACACACACACACACACACACACAGTCACCCTCTCAGAGAGCACAAGCTTTTTGAGGACAAGGTACACTTTGTCTTATATGCTAAATGCTAGCAAGCAAGCTCCAACATATAAACAATGAGGAACTTCAAGTAACAGTAGAAAATAGAATTAATGTACCTTTGGAAGAAAACATGGGCTAGTCACATGGTCAAGGTAAAAGTGAGGACATGAGGAGGAGCACATGAGCTGTCCACCTGAGGAAGTGACCAGAGAGTAGTGGACACCTCCCCCTGCCCCAAAGAGAGCTCATGTACTACATTAACTTCATCATGATATTAGGAGAAACAGAAGATGTCTAGCACTTTGGTTGGATCCCCTTGAACTTGAGGAAGGATTTGGACAAGATGCAGAGAATGGGGAGGCATAGTTAAATTGCAAATCACTGTAAGCAATATTGGTATTGTAAGGAACACTGAAATAAATGAGTCCAGCACTCCATTTGAATATTTGAAGATCTCCAGTGATGTTGGTGCTCAAATATGTTTATTCAATTGGATTGTCTTTTAAATCAGTAAGATAAAGGATCAGGACAGTATAGCCTTGGAAAAGATCTACCTTCCTTTGTGCAGTTAGGAATCCTCCAAAACAATCCTTTCTCACTTACCACTTCCTGATAATTCTATATCTTCTTTGCTGGAAACCACACCAGCACTGGTTGCCTCTACCTTTCTGGAATGTGACTTTCTGCATATAACTGAGCATTTCATATATGGCATCGTGTATCATATTGACCATGGGTGTATGCATGAGAGTCAAGCTGCAAAAGGGGCAAGTCGTTGTCAGATTAGCTCCAGCCATCTTTCTTAGTCTCCCTTCTCCATCTTGGTGATTTTTCCTTTTTTCCCCCTCTCCCCACCAAATACCCAGTGTTCTCACACACTGCCCTTGACTACCATGTTCAATGTTCCAGATTTTTTTCTGATTTCCTCCTTTCCCTCCACCCCTAATCAAAACTAAGCTGACCTATATCCCTTACTTCTTCAGAACTCTTCTTTGTACTAGGTGGAAGCCAGGTTGTTAGTTAGATTTGAAAAACCATACCAGTTAAAGTTTTGATGAGGATGATAATAGCTTGAAATGATGTCCTCCCTCTCTCTCTTTCTCTCTCTCTCTCTCTCTTCTTTTTAGGGTTATTTTTTGCAAGGTAAATAGGATTAAGTGGCTTGCCCAAGGCCACACAGCTAGGTCATTATTAAGTGTCTGAGGCTGGATTTGAACTCAGGTACTCCTGACTCCAGGGCTGGTGCTCTATCCACTGTGCCACCTAACCTCCCCTAAATGGTGCCTTTCTCAATTGATAATTCTACATTTTCAACAGAGGTCTTTTGTTGTTTTTTTTAAAATATTTATTTTATTAGCCAACATAAATGTAAAATACGATATCAATTTATGGTACAGATTCTCTGAATGGAAATATAAATCTATTATAACTATAATTGAGATGTTTTTATAGATAATACTTAATTCACAATTGACAAAAATACATCATCCCTGTTTAAAGATTACATAGCTACAAACACATAAGAATTTTTTTTAAATTTTATTTCAGTATCTTAAAATGTCACCTCTTGGAATCACTATTATTAACTCTGCCTCCTAACACTTCATATCATTGCAATTTAATCACATATTGCATTCAAGTTGCCTGCTTTCCATATTTTAAAAACAGCTTTAGAGTTTATGGCTCCAGGTACTCCTTTGTCCTATTACCTGGGGAGGAAGAACAATTCTACTATTCCTTATCTTTGATTCCTTGTCAAGGTAAAAGCATTGCTATCACCAAAGCATCAGGTCAACATAACCTTGCCAAGCATTGCACATGGGACTGTGCTTATAGGTTATTGGGTTCATACAATAATATTTTAATTTGATCTACAACCTTTTCACATTTTATGAAGAATAATATCAGATACAGCTATGAAAGGATTGAGACTAGTGGAGTACTGCCAGTATACAGTGCTTAGTTAGAGGATCATTTCAATCAGAAATCAAGATTTGAAAGATCTTCTAATTGTCCTGCCACAGAGAGGTTGAATGGGACACCAGTTGCACAAAATGGGTTTCGAAGGACTTTCACTAGCAGAAGTGAAATAAAGGCTGTAGAATTTCCCTATCTGTTCATGGCTCACACCAATGGGCTTTTTCAATACAATCCAGGTCACTCATTCCAAGAGAGGAGTAGTAGTCAGTGAGCCAGGATAAGTATAATATTCCAAGGACTCAGGATGAAGACAAATTGGGTTAAAGTCAGTGAAGACTGCATCTTTACCCTTTGTTTGAATTTTATCAGAACGTCAATGACTTTCTGAAATCCTGATTTAGCACTTCCCGCCTCTACAAAGAACCCAACAACAGCCAGTCCATCATCCTTGGTCACAGCAACCTTAAAATTCTCCTATTTTGTATTCCAGTGAACCAAGGGAAGCTCAGCTGCATATTGCTTTCCATCCACAATATGCTCAGAAGCCTGGGCTCTCATTGGAGCCCCAGTGGAAATGGAACTGGATTAACCTGTAGTTCCCAGTCAGGGGTTCTCCAGATAGCACCGATCTATCAGTGGAATCCTCAAACTCAACCGTGAAAGAGTGACCATTGTTGACGATCTTCTTAGCAACCCAAGGGTCATAGCAGAACTTTGAAGGTTTCAGAGATCCGTCATACTGCATCTTAGAGAACTCAATTAATTTCCATAGGAGATTGTCGCTTTCCACGGGCCATAGGAAAAGCCTTATGCCAGTATTCTGGCTCATTCAAGTCTGGTTCACATCCCCAGTGATCGGACATGGTCTTGCAGACTGTTCTGGATTTTGGGGTCTCACCTCTGCTCAGGTTACAGGAAGCCTGGGTTGTATTGTTTTTTTTTGTTGTTGTTGTTTTTTGTTGGGGGTTTTTTTAGGTTTTTGCAAGGCAAATAGGGTTAAGTGACTTGCCCAAGGCCACACAGCTAGGTAATTATTGTGTCTGAGACCTGATTTGAACCGAGGTACTCCTGACTCCAAGGCCGGTGCTTTATCCACTATGCCACCTAGCTGCCCCTGGGTTGTATTGTTTTAAGCCAAAAGAGTGAACAATGGCAGAATTTATGGTTGCATTAACAGACTGTGAGAGAGATATTGTAGAATTTGGGCAATCTTTTGAGCCTATATATGAAGCTAATGTTTGGGTGAGGCCATCTGACTCAAGGATAAGCACAGAGGGTGGGTCCTATTCAAACAGCATTGTGCTTGGAACTGAATGGGCAAACATTGCTTCATGTTCCCTAATCAGAACTTTCCTTTCTCCCTCCTGGTCAGTACTACTGCTGTAAGAAAAATGATTCTGATGATGAGGAAGAGGAAGAAGGACATGATCTCTCAGCTCCATCAAGGTTTTCCACCTGCAATTCCTGCAACTCACAAGTCCTGGATGGACAAGGTGACCTGGCACCACTCCCCAGTGAGCCCTCTGACCAGCATCGGGGTGCTCAGAGCCACTGTCCCAGTTGTGCCCCCTACAGCTCCCCCTTTTATATACGGACAGCTGACATGGTCCCCAATGGTGGGGAGAGGCTCACCTACACTCCCACTTGCTACAAGGAGTTGGGGCCCCCACCCCTCAAAATGTCATCGCTCCAGAGTTTCCCGGTGACCCGACCAAGCCTTGGACGTGAGGCCTATACTAATCCAAGGGCTATTAGTACAGAAGTATAACCCCACCCACCCACCACCCCCTGCTGCCCCATTTGGAGCAAAGAGGGCAGTGAGAAGCCCCTGCGCCCCATGGATGGTCTGTTTTCATAGGTTTTCTTGCTACAAAATATAAGATTTTCTGGGATGTTAATGGGTAAGCTGGGAACAAATGTGATCTTGATACTCAGGCATCTAACTGTTGAAAGAACATTGCAGCAGGATGGGGGTGGGAGAGATCCCTTCACCTGATGGGCAAAGTTTGCAGCTCACTACAACTTTAAATTACAATGCCACTTGTATCTACCAGTGAGGCTTCTTCACCAGGGCTGTGTACAAAACAAAATACACCCATGGCTACCCCCATCTCTCCCTGAGACTTTGCAGAATACAGAATAAGGGCATTCCCAGGTAAACTGCGCTAAGACCCTGGAGCCCTCAACCAAGCCCTTGTTAGAAAAACTGAGCAAACTCAGAAGATGGGGGGCCAAGGAATTCTGGGGCCTTGGATCTTGTGGGGGGAGGATGGGAGGGTGGGGATGGGTGGGAAGGAAGGGGAAGGTTCTCTTTGGGAGAAAAGTCATTTATAGTTTGATCATTTTATAATCCTGGTATTGTAATAAGTTACAAAGACTGAGTACGTTTAGCACTTCAGAGCGGAATAGGACTAGTTCCTTTATATCAGACACATAGAGGTCACACAAATCAACTACCCCTACATCTCTCCATAGGCAGCAGGTGGCATTGATCGCTTTGTGAGGGAGACTCTTAAAGAAGGGATTGGATCCTGTCAAACCATTTTTTTAAAATAAAGTCCTGCTTTGATTTTGGGTTTTATTAAAAGGCTGAAACATGTCCTAGAACATACAGGATTTTTTTTTTTGGTCACTGCACACAGAAGCCTTAGAGACTCACTTTCCATTCTGGTGAATCAACAAACTGTGTCCTCTTTTTTATAAGGGAGTCTCTGTGTTGCCATCTCCCTATCAGCCAACTCCCTGGGTTTGTATCTGCTCCCCACCCTAGGATGTATTTCTGTCTTTTTCTGTGTATGTCTATCTGTCTCCATGTCTGTCACCTTATCTGTCTGTCTCTGCTACATCCCTGTCCTTCTCTGTGTGTGCTTATCTGTCTATGAGTGTTTGTGTGTATGTGTGTATGTCTCTAGCCGCCACCACCCTCCATCTCCATCTGTCTTTCATTCAATTCTGTTCAGAATTTAATTGACTTTTAAAAAATGAACCTTTGGTTGACTTTTCCTTCAATTGTCCATTCATAAGAATGGGTGAAGATCCCACATATGCACACCAGTCATCAAAAGGTGAAAACAGCACTGCATCTCCTTCAAGAAACCATGATATATACAGTCTTAAACCTAAATCTTCAGTTAGCATTTGAGTTGAGTGATCAAGGTAAATCATAGCAACCCATTGTGATGGCACAGATAAGAGGAGTAAGCCATCAATCCTGCAATACCACTCATACTCACCAGGCAAGGAAGGTGCTGGGGACAGGCAGTGGAGACCAGATCCTACATTGTGAAACATTCTGAGGACATCCGGTCATTGAGCAACACAACTGCTTCACACAATAATCATAATCCTCTATTTGCAACATCATCATCTAATCTCACTGAGGTCTGAAGGCCTGTCTCTAAAAGGGCTCATCCCTGGGCTTGTGTTTTTGGAGCAGATGCCCTTGAGAAATTCTGTAAATGGTTTAGGACTAAGGAATGACCAAGGCCCTTACTATGTATTTAATTCAACTCACACTTTTATTGAATGCCCCCCAGCTCCATATTTTGACTTTTGAGAGGCCCCATCTCATCCAAACCATGTATTAGCAAAAGTGGAGGGCAGGGTCCAGTGCTGCCAACTGAATAATAAGAAACATGGCAGGGGCTACCTGAAATCGTTCTGCCTTGGGACATAGATACTGAAGGTCTAGGAAGGAGGGCATCCTTGCTCTGTGAGGGATATATTTTGTCATTTTAAAAGGATAAGGTTTTCTTCTCTGAAATTCTTCCTTGGCACCTTATAAATATTTTCAAATTAATTGAGATTTCTTGTTAATTGTGTTGACTGACATAATCCACTGACCCCTGTGTTGTTTAAGGAGATGCGGAGAACATTAAGATAAATATGGTGATCTTTAAAATTCTAAGTAAAACAGAAATGGTCTGACTTTCCAATTACAGATAGTAGTACTCTTTAGCATCTCCACATTTAGTCGGCCCCTGGTGTGAACCAGTTAAGGTAGGTGGCTTTAACTGCCAGGCCCCTCACTCCTGTCTGGTTCTTGGCATCAGTCACTGAGCCAATCAGTTATTAACAGCCTCTGACCAATGGTACCAAGACCCTGCCCATTCTGCAGATCTGCCCTCCTATCCCCCATCCCCACAAGGAGCTCCTCTTTATTTCCTTCTTGCTTTCAGGAGAAAGATCCCAGATGATGCACCTATAATATGACACTATATATGGGGCTGTTCATTGTACCCTCCCATCTTCAAAAAGAACTAATTTGTTCCTCCTTTCAGCCTGACCAACTTAATCCTAATCTAAGTTTGGGGAATGGAAAAGGTTCTTAAGTCTCACCTCTAACCTCTATGCCTAAGCCTACCCTCACCTTTAGGGGTTCCTGCCCTGATCATATCTCCTCTAGCTTCTCTCCTTTGCCTTCACTCAGGTAGCTAAAAGACTGAGAACATGCTGACCTAGTGGGGATGAGCTGCACAATGGATAAGAATTCCACATAATCCCTCTGCAGATCTGGGAGGGTTTTTTTTTTTTTTACATTTTTTAAGTCACATCCTAAATGAGTACAAGGATGTGGGGATCACTTCAGTCCTGTCCCACTTGGATGTAAATCAAGGTTGGACATCAAAAATAAATTGAAAATTTGAAATACAAGATGAGCACTGACCCGTATCCTTCAGAGTTCACTAAGGTTTGCCTTGGTTTAGATTAATTGAGATTCATTCCCCTCCTTCCCTCCCCATTATCCTCCCCCCACAGAACCTTCCACTCCAATCCATCAAACACAACAATCTGTTCTCACCCGCTTCTGTAAACAAACCAACTCAGTCTCTTACCCAAATGAGATCCATGGTTTTATTGTGAAATGGGATTTTTAAAGTGTGTTACTGAGCTTGCAACCAGAGGTTACAAAAAGCTGTGGGATGAAGGCCAGGGGACAAGGGACAGATCTTCCTCCATTTCTTTCCTCTTGTCATTTTGGTGTGTTTCTCCCTCAATAACTCCAGGTCACAGTCACCACCCCCATTAGGACACAGTAAAACCAAACAATCCAGTTCCATTATTTCCAGGCTGTTGAAAGAAAGGTAAAAGAATAATGTCTTTGGTAAGAGATTAACATCAATAGGTAGTTTATCAGGGAAAGTTTGCAAGAAGGGCGAGAGGTGCCTACAAAACCTTCCTGGTTAAAGAGAAACTAGAGAGACAGCATGGTTTGTGAAGCTATGCTGAGTTGTGAATAGGGCGCCAGACTTAAAGTCAGGGAAACCTGGGTTCAATATACCTCAGTTTCTTCATTTGTAAAAAGAGGGAGCTGGCCTCTAAGGCCCCTTCTAGCTCTAAATCTATGCTCTACCATCCTAGAGAAACAAGTGACCTTTTTTGTGTGAAAGCTTTCATACCTACCATCTGGTAAGAAGTAGGTCCCAGCCCAGCCCTTTGCCAAGTCAGAGAACTTTACCACGGCAGGCACCACAACAGGCTTTTCGGTAGTACCAGTGTGTGCACAGCTTCACCTTCAGCACCAGGGCACAGTTGGCAGTGGCTTTGTCCTCACAGTCTTCATCTATACAACAGAAATCAGGTCATGAGGAAACAATTGAGCAGCCCCAGCCCCACTGCCTGCCTCATGCCCCAAGGCAGCAGCCACTCTCCCTGAGCCCTCACCTGGTGCCTCCGTAGGACACAGTTGGACCTGGCATGTCTGCTTGACCTCAGGCTTGGAATTCAGGTCACATCCCTGACCCAACTCCTCTCCTTGGTAACACTTGACCTCTCGTAGTCTCAGTCCCACACCACAAGTCTTACTGCACTGTCCATAGCCCAAGTGGGAGAGGGGAGGAGAAGCAAGAAGCGTTGGTTAAGGGGGCAAAATTGTAGATACAGGTCTGTCAGTCTCCTCCTCGATCACCCCTCACCATCCTAATAACTTCCTGAACCAAAGTGCCCTCCCTCAGACTACCCATGCTCATGGGCGTCTTCCTCCTGTTGAGGAGGCCTCTGTTTGTATCTCTAGCCCCTAGCATAGTCATATAGCAAATGCTTAATAAATTTCATTGACTGATTCATATTTCCTGGAGCATCATCAAATCTAAGATTCATCATCCCTTCTAGAGTCCTCAACCCATCCCAAAATTCATCATGTTTCTGCAATTTTCCAAAGCACAAGTCTGTCCCATCAGAAGAGAAATCTTGCCTCACCTTACAAGGATACCTTGCCCTCTGCATAGAGTACTACAAAGATGTTTGCACCACTCGGAACTCAGAGGTCTTTAATTCTCCCCTGAGGACTGAGTGACTGGCAAAAAAAAGAAAATCAGCCCTGTTTTGAGTCCCATTCAGAAGAAAGAGCAATGAGAGAGATGGGCCTTCACTTTACCTTTACTCTATTTTAGCGTCTCAAATCATGGTGGCAAACACTTTAAGACCAAAGGATCATGGACTTAGATCTGGGCAGGACTTGATGGGGCAATGACCCAAACCCTCATTTTACAGATGAGTAAACCAAGGCTCAGAAAGGCAATTTGCCAGTGGTTTGCACCAGGTAACACAGAGATCACAAAGGAAGTGGCAGTGCTGGAATTTGAAAAAGACTTCAAACCTACCAAACTTTTATCTAAACTCCACTAATGGGGAAGATAAAAATAATGGTGGCAGGAACCTACCTCCATCCTAACCCCATTCCTCTGAAATCCCCCCTCTACCCTTCTCCTTCTAGCTATATTCTCTACTCTTTTGCCACTGCTCATTAGTCTCCCTCCATATCTCCTTACCTGAGACCAGGCTGTGGTGAACCACATGGAGCAGGGTCTCTTGAAGCAAGGTGCCTGAACCTCAGGTTTCTGGGAAACATCACAGTTCCCTTCAGGGTACTCACGGAATACTCCATTCTCCAATCCTGCACATAGCACCCTCCGGACCTTTACACCACGGCCACAGGTGGCATTGCACTAGGGTTAAAAGGTAAAGAGAAGTAAGTGCCCTGGAAGCAGCAAGACCTGGTGCCCCTATAATTAGTCAACTACGAAATGCCTCGGTGTCTTGTGCTTCCTGGGGTACAATGTCTCCAACAGGAATTGGCAAATTTTCAACCAGGAGAAACATAGCCCCAACCTGGGATTGTTTAGACATCATTTCTCCCCAATCTTATGTTTTTTAGCTTACTAGTATTTTCCCCAGCCCATTACTTGAAAAGATAGTTTTCAACATTCATTTTTGTAAAATTTTGAATTCCAAATTTTTCTCTGTCCCTCCCCCTCTCCAAGACAGCAAACAAGACAGGTTTTAAATGCAGAATCATGTTGAACATAATTCCATATTAATCACTGTATGAAAGAAGAATCAGAGATAAAGGGGAAAAACCCACAAAAAAGAAAAGAACAAATTTTTTAAAGTAAAAATAGTATGCTTTGATCTGCAATCAGACTTCATAGTTGTTTTTTTTTTCTGGATATAGATGGCATTTTCCATCATAAATTTTTTGGAATTGTCTTTGGATACTCTTTTGCTGAGAGGAACTAAGATTATCCTATTTGATCTTCACACAAAGTTGCTGTTAATGTGTACAATGTTCTCCTGGTTCTGCTCACTTCACTCAGCATCAGTTCATATAAGTCTTTTGATATTTTTCTGCAATTCATCTGCTCATGGTTTCTTATAGAACAATAATATTCCATTACATTCATATATCACAACTTATTTAGTTCTTCTCCAATTTGATGGGCAACCTCTCAATTTCTAATTCTTTGCTACCACAAAAAGACCTATTATAAATTTGTTTGTACATGTAGATCCTTTTCTCTTTATGATTTCTTTAGCATAGAAATCTAGTACTGGTATTGCTGGATCAAAGGGTATGCACAGTTTAATAGCCCTTTGGGTATGATTCCAAATTGCTTTCCAGAATGACTGAATCAGTTCACAATTTCACCAACAATGCATTAATATGCCAGTTTTCCCAATCCAACATTTATCATTTCCTTTTCTGTCACATTAGCCAATGTTATAGATGGTATATTAATATAGTTATTTTAATTTGCATATCTCTAATCAATACTGATGAGTATTTTCTCATGTGACTTCTAATTTCTTTATCTGAAAACACCTGGCCTCTTTCACCTGACCTTATCCTCCCATATATCGCTCTATTCACTCACTCATTCTTTCATTAATTCAACAACTTTTATTAAAGCCACAGTAGTACTAGGGGGAGAAGCAGCATGGTCTAGAGGATAGAAAGCCAGCCTTGGAGTCAGAAAGACCTGACTAGATAAAGTCCTGTCTCTGATGCAAAAACTGTGTAGACCATTGACAAGTTCTTTGACCTCTCACTGTCCCAAGCAGTTCTCTAAATTACAATAAGAGGAGAAGTGAACTAGTCCAACTCAGTCTCATCATAGAGCTAAGGAGAGTGTTTCAGAGAGATGAAGGGACCTAGAGGGTGGATTGGCAGGAGTTGAAATCAAAGGCATAGAAAAGTGACTAGAAAGGCAGAATCTAGAAACCAAAGAATTGAAGAGTAAAGATGATCATTCTTGGAGCAGAATACAATGAAATTGAATGAGCTAAAGGGTAAGCCTGCTACCCACATCTGGGAAGTTCAAGGGGAGGTAGGAAAGAAAATCATATAGGCTAAGACATCATTTCCTGAAATTGCCCCTTTTGATCCTTACTAAGCTCTCCTGCCTGTTTCACCACTTCCCCCCAAAGTCTCCAAAAAAGAGTAAAGAGGAGAAAATGCAATTGGACACACTTCTGACCCAAGCCATATTTCTACTGCCAGCAGCTCCAGAGGAATCCAAGTACAGATGAGCTGTTGATCGGCATTATGGGAGGGAGTTTCCATGCCAGAAAGTCCTCAAACCAATAAGATCACAGGTTCAGAACAATAAGCATTTTTTTTTAATGTGTCATGTACCTTCCTAAGTGCTTGGTACAACAAAGGCTAAAACAAAACAGTCCCTGCCCTTGAGTCTACAATCTAATGATGGGGAAATAGCAAGTCTGCTAATTTCTGTCACAGTTGGAAAAAACCTTAAACAAGTATCATGTAATCTCCCTTCTCCTCCCACCCATATATACACTCAATAAATTCCAAAGATTCTATTGCTTCCAGAATCAAAGATAAAATTCTCTTGTTTGGCTTTTAAAGTCTTTTATCACCTGACCCCCTTCCTTCCTTTCCAGTCTTCACATACCTTATTGCCCTCTCCCACTTACTCTGAGGGTTCAGTGACCCTGGATTCCTGATTGGTCCTGGAATCACTGTTTCCTAACTCTTGGACATTTTCACAGACTGTTCCTTAAATCTAGAACTCTCTCTCCTCGCTGTGATCTTCTGGCTTCTCTAGCTTCCTTCGAGTCTCAGTTGGGGTCCCACCTTCTACAAAAAGCTTTTTCCAGTCACTCTGAGATTAACTCCTATTTTTCTCTACTATAGACTATTTGAACAGAGCTGTTTGTATATTGTTGCATTAGACTGTGAGCTCTATGAGGGCAGGGATTGAGGGGGGGCAGGACATGTCATTCTTTGTATCCCCAGATTTAGCATGATGCCCAGGACATAGATGTTTAATAAATGCTTGATGACTGTTTGATATGACTTGTCTCAATGCCCAGAAACCCTTCTCCTCATTCCCTTCTCCCCACCAACTCAGAAAGTGTCATAGTCCAAACCTTTAAAAAAAATCAAAATAAAAATGAAAAAAGAAATGATGAGAAGGTGGATTTGGAAAGAAACTAAATATTGGGAGATAAATCTGACAATACTTTGTCTGGGTCTTGATCTGAAGAAAGGAAGCTTCTGAAGAGGGCTAGACTGTGGTTTTTGTTTTCTTTCCATTTAATGCCATCCAACATCTCACATCCAAGATATATAACTAAAAGGGCCCCTAGAATCATTTATTCTAACTCTACTTTTCAGATGGGGAAACTGAGACCCAAGAGATTAAGTAACTTGCCCAAGGTCACACAGGTAGTAGATGGTAGGATCCATGATAGTGCTTAGTACTTTAATCATGATATTTCCTGACTCAGTAAAATTTATAAAATGACTAGTCACTTGCTTTCTTGACTTCTGGGTTAAGGACTGTTGGTTAGAACACATGGACAAGAAGGATCTTCAACATTCATCTGGTCCATTACCTGAACCATACCCCTTGGCCTTGCCAACTCTGTCTGATTCACTGGGATCATAACAGAGTTCTGACCACACTTAGCTTGCTTTCTCATTAACTCTTAAGTAACTCTCATTGATAAAACTTAACTAGCAAAAGATAGTTGTTCTTACAAATTTGTCCTTATTTGTCTAATGATTCCTCAAATCATTCTTCATCCTCTGGGGAATATTTGATGGGGGACTTCACTATGCCCATCTCCCTCACAGAAAAACCTTAAGTTGGGGTGGCTAGGTGGCATAGTGGATAAAGCACCAGCCCTGGAGTCAGGAGTACCTGGGTTCAAATCCAGTCTCAGACACTTAATAATTGCCCTAGCTGTGTGGCCTTGGGCAAACCACTTAACCCCGTTTGCCTTGCAAAAACATAAAAAACAAAAAAACCCTTAAGTTTCCTTTGAAAGGGGAATAAGCTTCAAACCATGGAGTAGTGATGCTTCTTAAGTGTATCATTCTGTCCTTGATTTAGGACTATTTAGAGTATTAAAAAATTAGAATTCGAAGGAACTCAGTTTCAAACTAGAGATAAGAAAACTATGGCAGAGAGAGGATAAAATGATTTACTGAAAGGCACTCCAAATTCCCAGAGGGAGGGCTGGCAGGGGATGAAGAAGCAAGCCAAGGGCTAGAAAAGCAAAGTTTAGAAACCAGTGAATAGAGGTAACCATTTTTGGAGCAGAACAATATAAGGAAATTAGATGAGCTCTAGAGGGTAAACCTGTTTCCTTTATCTTCTGGGAAGTCCAAAGGAAAGATGAAAAGAAAACCATCCAGACAGAGGAATGATACTCGCCCTCTAGTGGAAATTTCCTGAAATTTCTACCTTTGACAAAGCACTCCTATCTGATTCACCACTTTCCCCCAAGTCTCCAAAAAAGGTAAAAAGACACACAATTAGATTGCTTGCCCAAGCCACATCTCTACTACCAGCATCCCCAGAAGAATGCCAGTCCCCATATTTAGGTCATATTAATATGGTCATCTATCTCATGTCTCTCCAGGCTTATCCCAACAGGGTGACAAGTAATATAAAATCATCTTGATTTCTCAGGTCACCCTGATTCCTCCATAAGTAGAAAACTCAATGTCACTTCTAAAAGGCAGCCAGTCCTCATCTTGAAACTTTCCCTTCATATCACTAGGTCAAGGTGCCCCGAGCTACCTTCAAGCTGCCACCGTCTTACCTCCGAAAAGCAGGCAACTTCCCACACAAAGGGATACTTTCTGAGACTCACCTGTTCCCACCCTTGTTCCACCCAGTGGGCAGGGCAGTTCCAGCCCCCACAGGGGTATACAGCTAGTGGCTTTGTGGCCAGGTCACACTGGGAACCTGAGATCACCTTCCCCTCCAAATTTCGACATGAGATGATTCGGCTCATCCGTCCCTCACCACAGGCACCTGAGCACTTGGAGAAACATGGGATCAATGGGTGGGTCATTTGCGAGCTTTGAGGAAACAACATAGAGCTCTGATCATACCTTAGTTTGCTTTCTCATTCTCTATTATATAGTTCTCATTGGTAGTACTTAACTAGCAAAAGATATTTGTCCTTATTTATCTAATGATTCTTCAAACTATTCCTTTTCTATTGGGGAACATTTGAGGGGAACCTTCATTATGCCCCACTCCCTCACAGAAAACCTTTGTTTCCTTTGAAAGGGGAAAAAGCTTCAGACTGTGGGGTATTGAGTTCACTGAACTGAAACTAGAGGTTAGGTGGGTAGAGATCGCCTCTGACTCAGTCATCTTCAATTGAGACTTCACTTCTTCCAGTCATCCATCCTTCTATCGATCGATCGATCGATAGATATTTTTATGGATAGATATAGATATTCCCCCAAGGATCACAAAAGGCTGATGGAAGAAAAAAAGCATTGGCAAGTTGGACTCACCGGTCCCCAATCAGAAGCAGTCCACTGTCGACTGCAGGGTGGCCCCAAGCACTCCTTCTCACCAACTGGCTTTGTGGCTTCATTACACAATTTCAACCCCACAGAACAGCGCACTTCTCTCTTCATGGTTCCTTGACCTCCACATCGGGCTGAGCACTGGGCCCCATGGAAGAAGAGGGCAGGAGAGGCAAGATGACACAAATTATGGTTACAGTAAATAAATCACTTTTATTCTGGTCAGAGATCCAGTATCACCATCAACACCACATCCCACATACAAACCAAGCAGAGCAAGGATGGGAGTAAATCCTAAAGTTATATATTCTCACTTTCTTTTACTGAGTAAAGTCATCTTAATACAGTTAAGGAGGTAGATGTGTGTTCTCTTGCTCCTTATTCAGTTTTTTATTTGTCTGATTCTTTCCTGCTCACCACACAATTACAAAGATAGAAACAGAGTGCTCCTCTTTTTAAAGAAAATTAATTCATCATCTGAAAACACCTTCCACATCCCCCAAGTAAAGGGCTTCAGTGATCATGGTCAAAGTGAAGTGAATTCAGGGTCACAAGGAAATTCTAAGGTCTGTGAAAAAGTCTAGTAAGCAACATTGCCCCCCACCCCCTGCCAAGTCCCCAGACCACTCACTCCAAGGATGTCAAACTTAAGGCATGGCCATACCTCAGACCATTCAGAGAGTTCCCACTGAGGGCCACAGACTTTGTTCCTACATGTCTTCTTTTCCACAGGCCGTGCCAATCCAGCTGCCACACATAACTCATCATAGACCGAGCTGTCAAAGCCAGGAGCCAACATCCTCCAGCAACGGACGGTGCGGGCCTGGCGCCCTTCCCCACAGGTCCTTGAGCACTCACTCCAACGACTTGTCTCCCACCTCCACATAAAGAAAAATAGACAATTCACAGACCCAGAAGGGGCTGAGCCATGGATTTCAGGAGAGACATGGCACCAGCAAAACCTCAGGCTCAGAGAGGCAGGGGGAAGAGCAGTAGGATGGACCCATAGAAAGAATTCTGGCTTCAGTGTCAAAGGGTCTGGGTTCCAATCCTGGTCCTGCCACTTTTTATCTTTGTACATTTGGATGTCCCAACTCAAATCATGGAGACTAGACTGGATAACCTTTAGCATTCCTTCAAGGTGGTGCAATAGTGCATAGAGTATCAGGCCTGGAGTCAAAAGGACCCGAGTTCAAATCTGGCCCCAGCTACTTACTAGCTGTGTGAACCTGGGCAAATCCCTCAACCCTGTTTGCCTCAGTTTCCTCATCTGTAAAATGAGCTGGAAAAGGAAATAGCAAACCTCTCTAGCATCTTTGCTAAGAAAACCCCAATTGAAACAGCTTATCAACAATAATGCTCCGATCCTAGCAAGAGGCCTTTAGAGGTTACTAGTCATCTCCTGCAGAATACAGATAGTGCATTTCCTCAATCCTCAAATTCTATTGAAGAAGTTGTCTTATCTTCTTGCTTAACTTTCCCTGGAAAATTTCTCCCTTTGACCCTTTATTCAGTCACTTAACAGGTGATGATCTGACTAGCTCAGCTCCATGCACTGAATATTGGTCCTTCCCCAAAGCTTACCACTTTTGGGTAAGTTAGTTTATAGTTAATCCTAGCATGTTAAACCTTGCTGCAAGGATCTGTCAAGGGTATATGCTACTTCGATTAAGAAATCAGGGTGGGAAAAAAAAAAGAAATTATGGTGGGGGTGGCCAGGTTGCGCAGTGGATAGAGCACTGGAGTCAGGAGTACCTGAGCTCAAATCTGGCCTCAGACACTTAATAATCACCTAAGTGTGTGGCCTTGGGAAAGTCACTTCACCCCCATTTGCCTTGGAAAAAAAACTTTTAAAAAAAAGAATTCATGGGGCAGGTGATGCAGTGGATAGAGCACTGACCCTGAAGTCAGGAAGACCTGAGTCCAAATCTGGCCTCAGACACTTAATATTTAATACTTAGCTGTGTGACCTTGGGCAAGTCATAAGCCCATTGTCTTGCAAAAATAAATGAATGAATGAATGAATGAATAAATGGATAAATGAATAAATAAATAAGAAGTCATGGGGCAGAATTGCACATTTAACAATCATTAGGTCAGCAAGCAAGAGTGAGCTAAACTCTACTATATGCAGAACACTGCTAGATGCATGAGGCTAAAATAATAAAATACGCAGCAGTGCCTTTTCCAGATTTGAGTAGATAGTAAGTGCCCAGTAAATGCTTGTGGAATAAATAAATAAATAAATGGGAAGACATAGACCCTGCTCTCAAAGAACGTACAATGTAGTTTGTGAAGTAACATGATTGCATTAGGAGTCATGATTGTCTTTGAGGACCACAGTCTTTTAACTGTTAAAAAAAGAAAAGCAAAAACCAATAAAGCATGAAATTGGGGGTCAAAAGCAAAACCATGATGTATGTAAGGGTCTGGAACCTAGAGGCAACATGAGTAGAGAGATAATAAGCATCTGGGGTCCTTAGGGCAAGCATACAAACCACATTATCAAAGCAACATTTTAAGACAAATTCAGCTTTTAGGGAAGAGACCCTGGGACTCAAAGGGAGAAATCACTCATGGGGGAGAACAAGGTGAGAAAGGGTTAGAGAGGAGCTCATTTGATATACAGGCCCAAATATGTTGGGATGGAGGAAGAAGAAGGAGGATAGATTCTATCAAGATATTTGAAAGCTTCCTATCAATTTATTATATAATAAGAATCCCCATTATCCCTTTACATTAAGAATTTGTTGTTAGTACTCTTTTAAATTCCAGCACCCCTAGACAAAGCACTAATCACCTTACCCTAGTTAAATTTCTGATGTTAGGGGGGCCAAAAGGCTGACAAAGGGTCTCTTTTGAAAAAAAATAGCATTATGTTAAGTCTTTACATAATAGTAGGGAGCTAAGGACAGAGGTATCTATAACTCTCTATACAAGACAGTTCTTCATCTGTAAAATAGGAAGAATAATAATAATAATAATAATACCAATTCCCTAGGATTTTTATGAAGATCAAATGAGATAATAATCGTAGAGTGCTTAGTACAATGCTTGCCGCATTTTTGTTGTTCAGTTGTTTTTCAGTCATGAGGAGAAGGAGGGAAAGGGAGAGAGGGAGGAAGAAAAAGAAGGAGGGGAGGAGGAAAAGAAAAGGAAGAGGAGAAGCAACAGTACAATAGCAGCTGATATTTACACAATGCCTCTAGGCAGGTAAAGCACTTTGCAAGAATTATATCATTTGATCCCCACAGCAACTCTAAGAGGTGGCTAATACTATTATCTTCATTTGATAAATGAGGAAACTGAGGCCCAGGGAGTCGATGAGGGCTCATTTGCAAAATGAAGAGGTTAGATGATCTCTAAGATCCCCTTGAACTCTCCATCTATGAACCTATGACTTTTTCAAGTTTTTAGGGCAACATTGGAACCCAGGATTTTCCTGACTCTAACCCAGCGTCACACTTGCCTCATCTCGCTCTCTCTCCACTCCAATTCTTGCCCTCCTACCCACGACACTGCCCCATCCTGGCATTTGTCTTCCCAGGGAGCTTACCTGGGTTGACAATCTCTCCCCATGCAGAGCTCATAAGCAGGCTCTGGACGAGTCACAGCATCACAGTAGGCCTCGTCCACCTCCACTCCATCATAACGCACACACATGGCATAGGAGGCGCTGATACCTACTGGATAATCAGGATGGCCTTTAACCAGGGAACCCATGAGCCCCCATGACAAAATCAATGTCCCAGATTCTTCACAAAGTCAGAACTTGGCTGTCTGCAGTTCAAATCAGCCCTTGAAGAGGAGAAAAACCCCATGGGTCAAGAGCCAGGCAGACTTCTCCCTCCACAAATTGGCCAGAGAACCCTCCCTCACTTCCCCTCAGAGCTCAGCACTAGACTGCTCATTTGGACCTACCTGAGGAACAGGTGGAGCTGCAGGGGGCCTGGGCAGAGACCTTCCAGCGGTACATGTCAGCCCGGCTGATGTCATCATGACCGGGAGGACTCACGTTAAAATCATTGCTGAGGAGAAAGGCCAAGATGAGGCACTGGAAGAGGGGCAGCCTAAGGCCTGAAAAGCTAGTCCTGGAACCAAATAGCTTCTTCAGAAACCCCAGGGTCTTGGCAGCACCTCTCTGTGCCTCAAGGGGGCCACCTGGGTGACCTGTTCCACTGTTGCCTTCCTGACCCAACAAAAGCTATTATTCTCCACGTGAAGGATTAATTCTTCTCTTCTCTTTATTTCTTTCTCTCTTGCCTTTCATGAGGCACTAGAGTCCTTATCTACCTTGACAAAGGAAAAGCAAAGCCTTGGAGAAACGCTATTGATTGAGGAGCAATCTAGCCAAAACCTCACTTCCCCCCCACCCCAGTGAGGTGAGGTTCAATTCAGGGACCCTAAGCCAAATACTCTGTGATATTATTCCCTGGTGCACTAATTCTTTATTATGACAAACATTCTTGATCTACCACTCTTTTTTAAATAATAGCTAGGTGGCACAGTGGACAGTGTTAGGCTTAGACTTAGGAAGATCTGAATTTGAATCCTAACTCCCCTACTTCATGAGCTATGTGACCCTGGGCAAGTTGCTACATCTTTCTCAGCCTCAGTTTCCTTATTGATAAATAATTATGAATAGCCCCTGCCTCCCTGGGTTGTTGGGAGACTCAAATGAGATAAACTATATAATAAATCCTGGAAACCTCAAAAGAGCTATCTATATATCATATCAGATTGTACCATTATAATATCATACCATATTATACTAAATCATGTTATATATATTATCCTATATCATGTCATGGCATATATACTATATGATGTTACAGCATATCATATATATGTTATTACACTATATATTCTATTCTATTCTATCCTCTACTATACTATATCATGTTATATCCTACCCTATATTATATCTTATCATGTTACATCATATATTATTATATAATATATATATAAAATATAATATATATAATAGATACAATAGATACAATAACATACAAGATCATGTTATAATATACTATTTCAAGTGGCAAAGGAAGGCAGATTCCCAAATAAGGAAGGAACTTTATAGTACCCCTATCCCCTGAACTGCTTGACTCCTGTCATTTCTGCACATAATAGATTCCAACAGTGTCTTTTACCTCTCCATGGCAGGGGACTGGAGGGGTTCTGCCTGAAGTTCAAGGCCTAAGTCCACCTGGAAACTTGAATTAGATGTAGAACTCTGTTCAGGAGTTACCAGGGTGGGGCCTGCAAAAACCACTTCTTCCTTCTCCTCTTGTTTGTCTACTGTCTTAGATTTTAACAAATCTTCTTGAAAGGCCTTAGAGATGGGTATTTTGGATAGTCCTCCTTGCCAGTCTTTGGTTGACTGGATCAATGGCTCTAGGGTTGGGCTTCTCCAACGCACTGGAGTGGTAAGCAGTTGCAATTTTTGGCAGAAGGCAGACCGCCGGGAATCTCGGTGACACAGCTTCCTAAAGATGTGCAATTGGGTGATCCCAACCCGGCCCCTCTCCGGGAGTCCCGGACCAATCATGGGATATGGAATGGCGGTACTGGTGGAAACCTGGCTCCATTGGAAAGCTACAAGACAAAAGCAAAACAGATCATGAGCACTAAAAGAAGGAATTACCACTTCCCAAATTGGGGGAACCCAGATCTCCAGGGCCCAGGAGAGATGTATCATATCTTAATGTAATCTGATGATTAAGAGGAAAAAAGTATCCTAATCCATGGCATGGATGAACAAAGAAAACCTTTAGTCCAGTGAACCACCCTTGCTATGGCTGGTATTTTGGGAGACCATTAGATAAGGTATTGGCCCATAGTTTAATCAAGGAAGTGTGGCAGAGTAGATCCAATGCTATGCCCAACTCTGATACAGATTGTGTGACTGAGCAAGTTCTCAACCTCTAGCCTCAGGCCTCCTAAAAGTCATAGATGAGTTTCAGAAACCAAGTCCTTTGTTTTATAGATGAAGAGCTGAATCATAGAGACGTAAAATGATCTTCCTTTAAATAGCACAAATTATAAGTGGTCCAGCCAAGATTTGAACCTAGATCTCAAATTCAAGGATCTTTCTAAAACACCATGCAAAGAATTCTCCAAGCTGACAAAATCAAAGATTCTTCATGTGTTCTTTTAGTTTATTTCTTTGTATGAGATTTGGTATCAGGTATGATGCTTTTTATAGATTTGAAGAATTTGATTCACAAAGAATTTACTTTCACTAAAGATAGTTATTTTTTTAAAGGAAAGGGTAGTTTTCAAAAGAATAAACACAAATTGCTAATAAACACTTGAATAAAACTGCCTCAGAATCAAAGATATACAAATCAAAATCTGAGATATTGCCTCATAATCATCAAATTAGCAAAAATAATCAATTGCAACAAAATTTAATAATGGATATTTTAGTGTGTCCATCTGTTTTTCTTGATGATGTTCATTTGTTGCATGGAGCTTTTATTTCAAAGGGTGAAGGTGAGAGAAAGTTACAGGGAGTGGGAGGAATGATACCAGTAAAGAAACAAAGAGTTACTGAAACATTTTTAAAAAACCACTAAGAATTCAGAGGAAAGTTTAGAAGAGAACAATATAGATAAATCAATGAAGTGCTGGTGCTATGTTGAATTTAATATATACTTTCTTAAAGTTCATGATTGAGATTAGCAGTTTCAAAACTATCTTCTTCTCCTCTTCTTTCTATAAGAAAATGTTTTTGCTTGATGATGTTTGTCATATTCATAATAAAAAGGAAATAATTTTTTTAAGTTGGGGAGACAAGTATACTGATTCATTACTAGTAAGAATAGGATCTCTATGGATAACAATATGTCAAGATATAGTAAAAAAAATTACAAAAATAATCATACACTTTGACCCTATAATACCCTGGCATACACCCTGAAAGCATTATTAAACCTAAAAATAGCTATCTGTTCCAAGAGTTTGTTAACAATAACATATAATTTCAAAAAAAACAAATAAACTAGAAATGGGAGGGTAGCTGCCCTACTTGAAGCTCCTCATAAACAACATTCCATCTGTACTGTGGGACTAGAGCACCGATTCTAGAGACAAGAGGACCTGAGTTCAAATCTGACCTCTGACACTTGATACTAGCTGAGTGACCTTGTCACTTAACCCCACTGCCTTGCCAAAAAACCCCATAAAACTTGAAATAATTTAAACCTCATGGGTTCATTCAGTCACCAAAGCTTATGAATTCTACCTCCACAATATCAATGGCACCATGGATAGAACACCAGGTCTAAAATCAGCCTTAGATATTTACTAGCTGTGTGATTCTGGGCAAGTTTATTTAACCTCTGTTCATCTCAGTTTCCTCGTCTGTAAAATGGGGATAAAAATTAGCACCTACCTTCCAGGGTAGTTGTGAGGATCAAAAGGGATAATAATTGTAATTGTAAAGGGATAATAACCTCACAAACAACATTCCATCTGTGCCTGGGCACAGGCTGCCCACACATGCCTAGAATGCCCTCCCTCATCTTTTCTGCCTCTTAAAATCACTAACTTCCTTAAAAGCTCATCTTGAGCATCATCTTCCTCATGAGGTTTTTTTTCTGACACCCCCAACCCCAGGCTCCCTTTGAAGTTACCTACATATTTTGCATATATTTTGCATTCACTTAAATGTATACAAATTATCTCCTCAATAAAATGGAAGATCTTTTGAGGACAGGGGTTGCTTCACTTTTATCTTTGTCTCTATAGAGACACAGTATTTGCTAGACACATAGTTGGCACTCAAATGTTTGCTGACTGACTGATGGAAACAGTTAAGTGATTTGTGATACATTGATATAATGGACTATGTTATAATACATTTAAGATCAAGAATATGAAGACTAGAAAGAAATGTATGAATTGCTTCTTAAAATAAGGGGGAAAGGTAAAAAAGTACAGGAGGAATATACTGTGATCAAAAGAGGAAAAATGAATGAAAATGAAAGAAAAGGAATAGTTGAAAAACTATTATGAAGCCAAATACACTGAAATGAATTTAAACATAAATAATTACTAAGCAAATTCAGTTGGTTGTCCTGATAGTCAATGCTTTGTTTGTTTTAAATAAAAACAAAAGCAAATTAGGTCACTTTTCTGCACTCTTGAGTCCTGATCATTTGTAATTCACTACTGATTCTTCAAGATATCCTCTCTGCTCTAAGAATATAACTTCTACCCTCTTCTCCACCCACTTGATGCTCATTATTACCTCCCTGTCTTGATTCTCCCCATTCAGATTACCCTCACTCATACTTTTACTTATCCAAATCCCATAAAGAATGGTATTACTAGGGGCAGCTAGGTGGCACAGTGGATAAAGCACTGGCCCTGGAGTCAGGAGTACCTGGGTTCAAATCCAGTCTCAGACACTTAATAATTACCTAGCTGTGTGGCCTTGGGCAAGCCACTTAACCCCATTTGCCTTGCAAAAAAAAAAAAAAAAAAAAAGAATGGTATTACTAGAAGGAACACAGGCTACCTATCCAATTTGCTTTCCATTATTCAACACTAGCCCTTTATTAGCTTCCCTAACCAGTTAAACTAAAGAGCAGAAACCTAAATAAAACTAATAATGCTAAATACAAATGATCCCTAATTACTCTCAGTAAAAATCCTTACTATTGCTTCCCACCCTAACAAAGATCAAAGTTCACATACCCAAGTCTGCTTCTCCACCAACAGTTGCCATTTCTTCTTCTCTTCCCCTGGTGATGGGATATGCTTGTTCCACTTGAGAACTAAGCTTCTCTTCCTCCTCTTCCATGGACTGGTCCCAACCTCCAGCCTGGACAGTGGCAGTATCCCTTTGGACAAAGTTTCTTTGACCCAAGATGATCTTCCTGGTGTCTCTTCCCAGTGGGATATGGCCATCCACCTCCCCAGATGAAATGGCAGAAATCCAAGTAGAATTGAAGTCAGCAGTTGGCCCAGGCTCAGATGAATTCAAATTCTGATGCTGATGGCCATGGGAATCTGGGCCAGGGAAAGAGGGAGGAGGCTCTGGAGTTGGAGCAGTTGTGTGGACAGCTAGCACCTGAGCCCTTGGCACTGTAAAGTCATAAGATATGTGGGGGACCTTCCCATTGAAATTATAATACTGAAAGTAAAAGTCAGAAAGCATGTTTTCAGTAAAGTCAGCCATGACCTGAAAGAAATTATGCTTCCCCTTGCCCAGTTCACATCATCAACATTCTTCTCCCTTGGAATGTGAAAAATTTATATTTCTATATGGACCTGTGATTTCATCAATATAGGGAATTCTTGGCATGGAAGCTCTCTCCATTGATGTAGTCTAGGAGTCCATCTGCAATTAATAGTTCTAAAGAGTTGTCTCAGGGCACTGAGAAGATAATAGCGGGTTCATGGTCACAGGGTATGTGTCAGAAGGAGAACCTAGATCTTCCTGACTTCAAGGCCAGACTACAATCTAATTCTGAAGAGGCTGGTCACCAAGAGGTTGGACACCAGGAGATACTATTAGGTTGTTGTTTTTAAACCAAACCAACTCGTGAAATCATCCATGAAATCATGAAGGGAACACATACTCTTATGGCCCATCGGAAAGCACATTCCCATAGCTTCTTTCAAGTCACAAAACCTACATTTGAGATCCTCTCATCAAAGTGATTATGTGACTATGGGTAATGTACTTACAGTCTCAATCTCAGATTCTTCCCTCATTAAATGGGAACAAGGATATTACTACCACAGGATGGCAGCAAGGAAAGTGTTTTGTGAATCACAATTTAGGAGGGGAAAAGTGAACTATTCTGGGTGAAATTATAGATTGTAGGAGTATGAATTTCTTATCCAAAAGAACCAGGGAGATCATCAATTCCAAACCCTCATTTTTTTTTTTTTAGAGTTTTCAAGGCAATGGAGTTAAGTGGCTTGCCCAAGTCCACACGGCTAGGTAATTATTAAGTGTCTGAGGTCGGATTTGAACCCAGGTACTCCTGACTCCAAGGCCGGTGCTCTATCCACTGCGCCACCTAGCTGCCCCTCCAAACCCTCATTTTTAAGAGAAAAAGGAAGAGATAAGCATTTATTAAGTTCTTTCTGTATACCAGACAGTATGTTAAAGGATTTTTACAAATATCCTCATAACACCCCTAACAAGTTAAGTTAATAGCTGAAGAAACTGAGACAGAAGGAGGTTTAGTGACCTGCCCAAGATCACACAGTCAGTAAGTGTCTGAGGCCAGATTTGAAACTGGGTCTTCCTAACTCCAGGTGGTGCAGGGATCTAACCACTAGGCAGGAGCTTCAAGACATTCATCTTCTTCCTAATCCCTGCTCCCAGGGTTATAGAATCTACTGCAGCCAGCCCATCCCTCACTGAACATTTCTCCTTTTTTCACCTCTGTCAGTGTCTCCCTTACATACCATGGCATTCAAGGACTGATTGGTGGGACCCTGGGCTATAATGTACTCCAGGCCTTCTGAGTGCTGTCTAGGAGGGCGGCGGTACTTAAACACAGTTCCAGCCACTCGAAAGTTCTGAGGGGGATCCACAGCAGAGTTCCCATTGAAGACAAAGTGCCCGGCTTCATCTGCCAATGCTACAAAGAAAAAAGGAGACAAGAGAATGGAGAAAGAGAGCAGCCAAATAGAAGGGCAGCTAGCCATGGCAGAGGCTCTCCTGATAGATAGATAGGATTTTTAGGGGATGCCCAGTGGTTCCTGACCAAGTGCCCAGAGACAGGCTGTGATGACAAGTGAGACTTGCTTTGGAGTCTGTCAAATGAAACAAGTGGTTTCAAACTTTGGCTCCTTCTCCAAGTCTCATACCAAAGTCACCAGGATCAGCACCTGATTTATTTGTGCTGAGGAGTCTACACATAAGCAGAGGAGGGGCTGACAGGGGTCATAGGATCATAGGTTTGGAGTTGGAAAAAGACTTCAGAGTCCAGTTTGTCCAACCCTCTCATTTTACAAATTAGTAGCAAAGACCCAAGGAGCTGAATTAAGGGGAAGTTATTATCCAATCAGAGCCAGGATTGCATAGATTAAAAGGTGTTGCACCATGGGGTCAAGGAGCTGGTATCCCAAGGAAGGGCAGGACCATGTCCTTAGTCCTGCATCTTTTACCAAGGATGTTTTCCGTCTTCCTGCGCTCGATGATAAGGATATCGGTGGCACCAACAGGGATATTGGTGATAAATATATAACCTGGAAAGATGAAAAATTACTTTGTAGGGAAAGAAGGACCTCATACACAGCTTAAGACTGCTGAGTTATCAGGTGAGGGGAGGAACCAAGGACTCAAAGGAGGGTCAGTTAAAAGGATCAGTCTCAGACAGAAATGAAGTGGAGAGGAAAGCCTCAAAGGGCATTGGGTTCATCAGTGGGAATCTGGATTTAGTCAAAGGAACTAAAATCAGAGACTTCCTCAACCATTTACTACCTGTGTGACTTTGGGCAAGTCACTGAATCCCTGTGGGCTTCAAATGAAGGACTAGAAGATCTCTGTGGTCCTTTTTAGCTCTAAATCTCTAATCCTATAAAATCTTCTCAAGTCAGTTGGCACAGGACCACAGCAAAGGTGATATGAACCATTGTACTTCCATCAATCAACCAATCAACACTGAATAAGTGCCTACTATGCCCCAGGCCCTAAACTAAGCATCAGACCCTTGGTGGTCCTAGGTAGTAAAAGAAAAGAAATCAGGCAGTTTTGCAGAGTAGAGATAATAAGAGAACCCAATAGGAATACAGTTATAGGAGCTGCAATCATAGGAGTGACAGTAGCAGTGACAGTTGTTTGTCCTTCATCCTCAAAGAGGACCAAAGAGATCAGGATGGTGGTGTTTTGACTTGAACATGAACCATATTTAAGTGCAAAGCCATCAACCTCACTTTCTCCTCCAGTCATCGGAGTCCAATGGTAAGACATAGCCAGGACAACTTGAGATGGCACTGAATAATGGGAGACCTTGATCTTTTTTTAAGCTAGGTCTGTATGTTTGAAGCAACACCCATTCAGGGATTTAAGGCTTGGTAAGAAATGAGACAGAAGATGGTCTAGTTTGTGGGTTGGGGGGGTGGGAATCAATAAAAGAAGGAAAGACTGTCAAGGTTTGTGACCAGAACAGAAACAATTGCTATTTACACTCACTTGGAGTCATCAAAACACAAATGATGACCAAGTATGGTTTGGACTGGGACCTATTATCGGCCAATGAGAGCCAAAGTGACTTTCAAAGTATAGCCAAATAGCTCCATCTGAATCCCAATGGGCTTTATTCAAAGTCTAATTTTCCAGAGCTCTATTTCAAGAAAGTAAAAATGAAGCTAGATGGAACAAGAGTTAATTGTCCCAGTTTAAAGAAAAAAAAGATGATAAAATAAATAAGTAGGGAAGAGGAAAAAAATTTAGCCCTCAAACTCCAAGATATCTTGCAAGATTTAAATAGCAAAAATAACAATGGTAGTAGTAGTAGTAGTAGTAGTAGTAGTAGTAGTAGTAGTGATAGTAATACTAGTACTAGTAATAGGAGTTATAATAGTAGTAATGGTAGTAGTAATAGTAGTGGTAGTAACTAGTGATAGTGGTTGGTGGTAGTAGTAGTACTAGTACTAGTGATAGTCAGTTGTCATAGTAATGGTAGTGGGGTAACAGTGATAACAGTAGTAATAGTAGCAGTAGTACTAATGATAGTAATAGCACTAGTGATACTAAGGTTAGGTCATAGAAATAATGATAGTGGTAGGGTGGTAGTAGTTTAGTAATAGTAGTGGTAGTACTAGTACTAGTTATAATAACGATAGTAGTGGTATTACTAGGTAGCACTTTAAGTTTGCAAAGTGTTTTTCAAATATTATCTAATTTTATCATTAAAACAACCTTGAGAGGTTTATTAAACCCACTTTATAGATGTGATTGACAGAAATTAAGTGACTTATCCAGGATGACTAAGTAAAGAATTATATAAGGCTAGATTCGAACTTGTCTTCCTAATTCCAAGTCCAGCACTCTATACATTGGGTCACTTGGCTGTCTGGGGAATGTCAGATGTGGATAGTATCTGAGAGATCGCCTTGTTGTCTTACAGATGAGAAATCTGAGCCAAAGAGGAATGAAGGGACTTTCCAAAGTTCACACAGCTAATTTAATGGCAGAGATAGGACTTCAACCAGGTCTTCTGTCTCTAAGGGTTTTATTCTTCTGTCTAGACTACACTACACTACCTTCTTCAATAACCCTGGCAGGTCAGAATTACATATAAAGAAATTGTCCACCTACAGTAAGACCTAAGAGCAGGAAGGTAATAGAGGAAAAGAAAGACAACTGAAGGGATCCCTCCTATAGTCTTACCAGTCCCAGAGTCTGAAGACTTAACATATGGGCTCTGCCCCCTCCCCAGACTGATATAGCACCTTCTTCTGTCCTCCCCATAGCCCTTTGAGGAATTCTGGCATATCATCAGCGGGGTGTACCTAACTGTGAGATCCCCTTTCGGAAGTTCCCTGAAACTCGGTAACATGTGCTGCCATCTCCGCCACAAACACGGCACCTGTCCATCATCTGGAAGGAGTGGAGACTACCATCACATCCAACTGGCTGTAAAAAAGAAGAAAGATAGGATTTTTCCAGGATTTGTCTAACCATGTCTTAGAATCCCTCTTAGACATTCATAGGCAAAATGATTTTTTCCAGAATGTCTTTAAAATTATATTTCTTTTTTTTCTTTAGGTTTTTTGCAAGGCAAATGGGGTTAAGTGGCTTGCCCAAGGCCACACAGCTAGGTAATTATTAAATGTCTGAGGCCAGATTTGAACCCAAGTACTCCTGACTACAAGGCCGGTGCTTTATCCACTGTGCCACCTAGCTGCCCCAAAATTATATTTCTTTAAAGGCTTCTTCTTTGTTTTAGTTAATTGTACCTAGAATGTCTATTTTCCCCCAGTGACGCTCACTTCAGAGGAGGAAGCATGTCATAAGAGAATGATGAACATGGAGCCCAAAGATTTGGTGTTCAAATTTCACCTCACTTACCACCTGTCTATTTCTCTTCAGTCTCTTGATAACTCATTATCCAAATCACATACTCTAAGAATTCCAAAAATCTCTTCCTTGGGTCCCTTACTCTTCTCTTTCTAAACTTTCTGTGACCTCATCCCCTCCCTTAAATTCAATTGCCATCTCTGTGCTTCATTTAGTGTCTATGTATCCCCAGAGCCCAGTGTGGTACCTAGTCACTGAATAAATTCTTGGCTGATTGATTTTTGTAAACTTGGATAAGTTACAACGCCTCTGAGATTCAATTTCCTCATCTGTGAAATGAAGAAGTTGAACTACATGACCTTTCAGGACCCTTCAGCTCCTCTTCTGATTACTGACCTCTCTGGCTTCCCTTTAAGTCCCAAATAAAATCCCACAGGATGTGGGGGGGAGAGGGGGACTCTAAATTCAATAAACCTAGGAGCTTTTTAGGAGTGAATTAATTTAATATTTGACCAAATACACTCCTTGAATGATGTTATATTCAAATGTCCCTTGGTAGAAAAAAAGGTTTCCCACCCCCTGCTCTACAAGAAGCCTTCCTAACCCCTCTTAATTCTAGAGTTTTTCCTCTTCTAATTCATCTTTATCCTGTATATAGCTTGCTAGGTATATACTTTTTTGTATGTTGTTTCCCTTATTAGATTGTTAGCTCCTTGAGGGTATGAACTGTTTTTTGCCTCTTTTTTTTTTTGTATTCTCAGCACTTAGAACATATTGTCTGGCCCATAGTGGGTAATAAATAAATGTTTATTGATTGATTGGTTGTGACCAAAGAATGGTAGCAGGCAGGGTTCTCCCATGACCTATGGACAGAAATTACCATTGCAGCGATGTCAGGAATGATCTACATGAAAGCAGAAAGGGAATGGATTTCCCCTCTTGGTTATATGTTTTTGATATATAATTATAGATATGACATGGGGCCCTTTTCCAGTTTTTCCCTGGTTTGCAAGAGTTAGGCCTTCAAGGGTGGCTGTTAGATTACCTATCCTTCATTCCAATGTCAAGTTCCAGAGACACGAAGATGACATGAAAGAGAATTTGGCCACTCTCATCTACCTGAATCTCAGTTTCTTCATCTGAAAAATGAGGGGTTTGAATCAGATGACCTCTAGATCCTTTCCACTTTTAGAATCTGTGATGCTCTTAGAAATGCCAGACAAGAGATTTAAAAGATTCACTTTTGTTTGTTGTTGTTCAGTTGTGTTTGATTCTTCATGTACCCATTTAGGGTTTTCTTGGCAAAGATACCGGATTATTTTGCCATTACCTTCTCCAGCTCATTTTACAGATGAGGAAAATGAGGCAAACAAGTTTATGTGACTTTCCCAGGATGACACAGCTACAAAATGTCTGAAGCTGAATTTGAACTCAGGAAAAGTTGAGTCTTCCTAACTCTAGGTTCAAGTATCCACTCTGGCACCACCTAGCTGCCCCAGCAACAGGTTTACCAAGAGCAAGAGAGACAGCGATTCCTCGAACACTTTGTAAATTTTCCAGCCGGTGAGGAAGCAGCTCTTGGTGTTCTCCTCTTAGAGGACCTCACCTCACAGTGGCCATTGATGCAGACTCCTTGATACGTCCAGTCCTTGCAGGAGGTCCCATCTTGGGCTTGTACCATCAGTTGCCTCTCCCCACTCTTGGTGGTACATTGGAGGTCACACGGTCTGTTAGAGATATTGATATAATCATCTAGAATTGGGAAAGGAAGAAAAAGCAGATGTATTAGGGGAGGCAGTAGAAAGTGGGATGAATTTGGAGACAGGGGCTCTGGGTTCAAATGCTGGTCTGTTAACCAATGTCAACTTTACGGCACTCCCTATTCTCTTTTCCCATTCCTAGCCCTGGAAGAAGATGGAAGCCACCTAACCCAAGTTTACTCCTGGGGAGGCAGTATGAAACAATGACTTTAAAGTAACTACCACTGATTAGCTGTGTGAACTTAAGTAAGTTTGAACCTCTCTGAGCCTCTACTCCTCATCTGTGAGGAATTCTGGAGGAGATGTAAAGGAAGTCATTAAGAAATTATGACTAAGAAAAGATGGCCTGTTCATATGGCAAGAACAAGGGATGAAAGTTCCAGTGGTACTCTGGAAATGTTGGGAAAAATCAAGGAAAAGCTCCAATGTAGATCTCCTATATGGTGTACAGTTCCAAGTACCTGTCCCCTTAGAGAAGTATTTGTACTAAGGCAACTCTCTTCTAAGGCATAGGAATGGGAGTTTCTCCAAGCAAACTGAGACCTAGAAAGACCTTCAATTAAAAGGCCATTGCATCCAGGACCATCCCCAGTTGTCCTGATCTGTCCTGAATCCACATGGTTCTGGAGAAGAAAGTGAGGCTGGAGCATAGCACCCCTTCACTTAAATCCCATTCACTTGCTTGACATGACATCTCCCTCCCTAATGGCATGGTCCTCTTTGAGAATGAAGGAAACAACAAGCTGTCCCCTCATCTGAATCACCTAAGACTCTGACAAGACTTTATGCTTTTGTTAAACCCATACATAAAATAAAGATCTGCACGAACTTATACCTCAAAGATTAGCAAACTTCTGCCTGGTCATCTCCTACCAATCACAGTGATTCTGAACCCCCCAGCAGCCAATATTTAAAACCCTTATTCCCCTTCCCTTCAAACTTATCCCCTCTTTCAATGTCCTACCCATCTCCTTTGCCATGCTTTCTGGAATGTCTGCACCATAGACCACAAATGTGCTTTCCCCTTCTCTTGCTCTTTCCTTTTTCTTTTCTCACTTTTTCCATCTTCAGGCTTTCACTAAGACAGATATCTATAACCACACCAACCCCGCCAGTCCATTCACCCTCCAGTGTACCCAATTTGTCAAGGTTGGACTCTGACTCTGGCTTCTCCCATGCCCTATGATCCAGAGGGCAGTAACTTTTAGATGAAAGATGCCTAAAGTTGTGGGGTTACCTGGGTAGAGGGGGATCCAGTGGTAGTGGTGCTTTCCAAAGACTTTGCCATTAAAAATAGCACATTGCAGTTGCTTAAAGCTGTCTGAGTTTGCTGGGCAAGGCTATAAAACACAATGAATATGATAATGATAGCTTAATGCTGATCGTATGTTACTTCACTTGAGACTCCTAACCACCTATGATGTGCTTACTATTATTAATCCCATTTTTACTGAGGGGGAAACTGGGGCTAATGGAGGCTGTAACTGGATCAGGGTCACAAAATAAGTATTTGAGGCAGGATTTGAACTAAGGTCTTCCTAAGTGTTCTACAACATTATATTGCCTAAACCTCCAAAAAGAGAGGGTAGCTAGCTACAGGACAGAGAAAACATATCCTGGCCCTCTGAGCATACAGAAAGGAGTCCCTCACACCTCAATTGTGCATTTTTCTTCCCAGAGAATATAGGAGTTAAAAAGGAAAAATTCTCTTCCGATCCAAAGAATGTTAGGGGTGGGGCAACTAGGTGGCACAATGGATAGAGCTCCTGCCCTGGAGTCAGGAAGACTGAGTTCAAATCCAGCCTCAGACACTTAATAATTGCCTAGCTGTGTGACCTTAGGCAAGTCATTTAACCCCATTGCCTTAAATAAATAAATAAATTTTTAAAAAAAGAATGTAGGGGCAGCTAGGTGGCACAGTAGATAGAGCACCGGCCCTGGAGTCAGCAGTACCTGAGTTCAAATCCGGCCTCAGACACATAATAATTATCTAGCTGTGTGGCCTTGGGCAAGCTACTTAACCCCCATTGCCTTGCAAAAAAAAAAAACCTAAAAATAAATAAATAAATGAATGAAAATTTAAAATAAAAAAAAAAGAATGTTAGGGGAAAGGCAGCATATGATCAAAGGTCAACATTGGACTTGGTTCTCAGGAAGTTCTGAGTTCAAATTCTATCTCACATAGTATCTAGCTATGTGACTTTAGCCTCAGTTTCATCATCTGTAGAATGAGGATTTTTGTACTCAATGGTTTCTAAGGTTTCTTCTAACTATAAATCTACAATACAGTGAAATTCAAATTCCATGTAGGGAAGAGTAGGAAAGAGAATGTGATCTGATTTATAATATTAGTCAAGAGGAACAGACATCATCTTTAACCCAATTAACAGTGGGCAAGTCTCTTGTCCTTTCATGGAAGGAAATAGGTATGTATTAAGTACCTATTGAATACACTATGCATTGTGCTAAATGCTTTACAAATACTTCCTTCATTTATCTTTACCATAACCTTGGAAGATAGGTGCTATTATTGAAATTGAGACAGATAAAGGTAAAGAGACTTGCCCAAGGTCACGTAGCTAACAAGTTTCCAAGGCTACATTTGAACTCAGGTCTTCCTTTGAGGGACTTAACTACTTGGCAGTCTTGTTCCTACTCAGACTCTAGTCTTAGTAAGGACTCAGGAAATCAGCTAAATACTACTATCAGCTCTTACCTGTTGGTGGCAAAGGTGGTAGCTCTTGGACTGGCCTGAGCACATGATGCTGCTTGTCCCCTGAGATGTGAGAAGCCTGAAAGACAAAAGAATCAGGCAGAAGGAGGAAGGGGTATCGAGAGAACAAATAAGTAACCCTCTGCATGACAGAACCAGTCAGTGTCTCTCCCGATCCTCTGTGACTAATCATCAATCAGCTCCAACTAAAAGGTCAAGGGTTATGTTTGGGTGGGTAGGTGTGGGTGGGTATGGGTGTTAAGGGTATGAGGATGTAAGTGTGTGAGTGAGTGGGTTTTGTGTCAGAGAGCTCCACTGTGTTTATAAATTTTCAGTTCAATAGACATTTATTGAACGCCTAGTTTGGATAGAATACCAGACATGGAGTCAGGAATCATTGACTTCAAATCCAGTTTCAGACACTTACTAGCTGAATAACCCTGGGTAAGTCACTTACCCATGTTTGCCATAGTTTCCTCATCTGTAAAATGAACTGAAGAAGGAAATGCCAAACCATTCCCAAAGGGGCATCACAGAAAGTTGGACATGATTGTAACAGCTCAACAATAATTGGCAAGACTATTCCTGAGAATACAAAGGCAAAAAAAAGGAAATGGTGTCTGCCCTCAAGGAGTTTACATGTTGTAACATGAACACACATGAATCAATGCAAAATGATTTCATGAGGGAGAGTGCAAAAAGAACTGGGGGATTCTATGAGAGGGGGAAGAGAAAGGAAGTTCATAAGCTTAAAGGAAGCTAGGGGCAAAAAACAGCACGTGAGAAGCCAAGAAAGTAGGAGATGGAATACCAAGTTCAAGGAATAATAAATAGTAGTTTGGACGGAAAGTGGAATATATGGAGGAGAATAATAAAATAAATAATGGAGAATAATAAAATAATAAATAATAAAATAAATTAAAATAAAATAAAATAAAATAAATTTAAAAAATAAAAATAATAAAAAAGCCAAGAAAAAGGAGGCTGAAGTCAGACTATGAAGAGTTTTAAAGTAATATCAGTTCAATAGCTACATGAAATACAGATCAGAGAGGGAAGAAGTTGAGAGCAGAAAGGTCAATCAGGAGGCTACTGCAATAGTTCAGAGAAGTGATGAGGCTTTGAATGAGGACACCGGTCAAATGAGCAGAGAGAAGGGGATGAATCTGAGATTGGTCAATAAGGACTTTACAAATAGTAGCTCTTCCTCACCACAACCTTGGAAGGAATCATCGTTAACCTTATTTTACAACTAAGGAAACTGAGGCAAACAGAGGTTGAGAGTCTATGTTGTCACTGGCCCTGGAGTCAGGAGAATCTGAGTTCAAATCTGGCCTCAGACATGATTACCTAGCTGTGTGACCTTGGGCAAGTCACTTAACCCACTACCTTGTAAAAAACTACAAAAATAATAATAATTAAGAGTCTATGTTGTACAAGGTACTGGGGATACTAAGGCAAAATCCTCAAGAAGTTTACATTTAATTAATATAAATAACACATATTTAGATATGAATACAAAAGATACTAAATTGGTTTTGGAGAGAAAACACTAGTAGCTGGGATCAAGAGAGGTCAGCTGCAGAAGGAGGGCACTGGAACTAAGTCTTAGATGAGACTAGCATTTCTAAGAGACATAGGCGAAAAGGTTCAGGCTTTGGACACTATCAATACAAAGTCATAGAGATGTGTATGTGGAGTCATTGTGTATGAGGAGTGGTAATACAACTACAATGAGAGATGTCATAGAACTAGAATGCATAAGAGATTATTACAAAAAGATTCACTAGAAAGTTCTTTTAGTTATCCACCTCCCAGGGAGTATTTAAACATTTTATTGGCTATTAACTCCTTAACAGAGAAAGAAACTTCCTTAGAAGGATATTTAAAACCAAAATGTTGGGTAAGGACAGACAGTAAGCAATAAAAATGTGGTCAAAATATTTTGGAGACACCCTGTTTAAGGCCCAGCAAACAGGTTGTATCCTGAGCTTGGTATAACCACAATCCTTTGTGTTCTGGAAGATCTCACCCTCTGGCAAAGTGTGTTGTTTTGATCATCACCAGTTGCTCACTGAGGGATTTATGATTTTTAGTTCCCCCAAGGACCTGAAAGCCAATATTCATCACATCTCTTGACATATTCACCCCTGTTCCCATCATGGAACTCTTGTTCTGTACTTCACAAAGTAATCATGATCCCCCAAGACTTGAGACAATCAATTTAAGAATTTTTCCCACAGGATCCTGGATCCTGAGAACCCACAACTCAAAACCTAAAAAATGATTCTGTCACAGTCCAGTCAACTTGAGATTTATGTATATAAAGTCTGCCTTTTTCCTAGCAAGATAAAACCTTCTTCTCAAGAGTGGGACTTCCATTTGCATGCATCATTCTTCTCATTCTGAAATCAATTAAACTTCTGTTTGTGTCCTAGATCTCCTGTTTCTAGCCTGCTTTGAGCAAGTCCAAGCTCTCACAGGTTAGAGACCACTTCCAGTTATCATCTGAAAAAATGAGAGTTCAATGGAAAAACAACTCCATTTACAGCTTTCAGAACTCTGTTGCATAAAGCCAACTACAGTAATAACTGACCCGAAATTATTATTAGCAACAATATATTTAGGGGTGGCTAGGTGGCACAGTGGATAGAGCACCGGCCCTGGAGTCAGGAGGACCTGAGTTCAAATTTGACCTGAGACACTTAATAATCACCTAGCTGTGTGGCCTTGGGCAAGCCACTTAACCCCATTGCCTTGCAAGAAATAAACAAACAAACAATATAGTTAACATTAGTATTACTTCCTTTTTGAGTCAAGTAGTGCCCCCTCCCCCAATAACAATCAAATTTTAACCAATGAGACTTTCATCTCTGGCAATGCACCAATTTTTTATTATACAAGGAACAGATCAAATGAGACAGACTTTAAACCATTAGATAATTTCAATTATCATTAACATGGTAATAATAATAATAGCAGTTGGATTGGAGAATACAAGGATCTAGGGAAGACTAAAAAATCTAGAATTTAGCTATTAGTCTATTGTAACCCATTAGTTCCTAAAAACCAGTCTCAGATTGTTTAAGACTCATTCAGTGTGTTCCTTAAGCACCTACTTAGTGGATGAGCACATCCTTAAGAACAACAAAGCATCATAATGAGAAGGAGCATGGACTCAGGAGACCGAGTCCATGTCCCTAGTCCTGATGTTATTTTTCATTCATGTCCTATTCTTCATGAACCCCATTTGGTTTCTTGGGTTATTGGGGGGGGGGGGGGTTGGACAAACATTCTGAAGTGATTTGTCATTTCCTTCTCCAACTCATTTTACAGATGAAGAAACCAAATCAAACAGGGTTACATGAACAAAGGTCTTTCTGACACTAAGCCTGGCACTTTATCCACTGAGACACCTAGCTGCCTAGTCCTACCAGGAAAATAATTTTCCCCTCTGGGTCTCAGTTTCCTCAACCATAATATAATGATAATATTTGTACTCTTTTTGAAACAGAAAAGCTCTCTGGTATGTTTATTATCATCATCATTGTTATTAGGCATTGTGTAGTATACAAAAGAGACTAATGACACCTCAAGACTAAGGTCTAGGGCAGCTAGGTGGCACAGTGGCTAGAGCACTGGCCCTGGAGTCAGGAGTACCTGAGTTCAAATCCAGCCTCAGACACTTAATAATTACCTAGCTGTGTGGCCTTGGGCAAGCCACTTAATCCCACTGCCTTGCAAAAACTAAAACTAAAAATAAAATAAAGAAGACTAGAACAATCTAGGAAAAGCTTACTTACAAAATATTTAAATAGAAATGTCACAAGATCAATAAAGCATTAATTGACCAGAAATGTTAAGAGTTCAGGGGTCAGATAAGTGGCACAGACCGTCAGGTCTAGGGTCAGGAAGACTTGAGTTCAAATTCAGACTCAGACATTTATTAGCTGTGTGATCCTGAGCAGGCCACTTTACCCAGTTTGCCTTAGTTTCCTCATCAGTAAAGTGAGCTAGAAAAAGAAATGGAAAACCACTCTAGTATCTTTGCCAAGAAAATCTCAAGTGGGATCACACAACCAAATAACAAGAAGTTAAAGAGTTTCAGAGGAGGGAGATTCTGCTGGAGGAGTCAAAGAAGGTTTAATTAAGGACCTGAGAGGTGAGCTAAACCTTGAGTCAGAGTTTGAAGTACAGAAGATGCACCAGATGATTTCCTCCTCTGGTCAAGAACCACATAAGAGGGTTGCTATGAGATCGAAGGAGGCACTTCGCCATACAGTACTATAAAAATGCTAATTATGTAAAATGAGACTTCAGATTGGAGGCCTCAAAATAGGTACTCAAAAATAGAAATGACAACTTATAACTTGGTCATCATAAAACAAAATAACCAATCAGGTTGGAGCTCTTATCAAGACCAGGCTTCTTATTTTAAGCATCTTCCTAAAAGCAAGGCTAGTTAAAGAAGTCCTTTCTCCTTAGACTTCTGAGGTGCTGCCCCTGTGGACCACAGTTCTCTTTTTAGAAGTGGCCCATACCCCTTTTTCTTTCTCTGGGACCTCCTTGGTCCTACATGTCACCCTCCCTCCACTCACCAACAAAGACCTACCTCCGCTGAAGACAATGCCTCTCTCGCGACATTACTCCCCCTCCACAGGTACGTGAGCAAGTTGACCAGGAGCTCCATTCCCCCCACCATTTCAGGATGTCTTCATCCCAGGCAATCGTCCCTTCGGATGCCTCACTGCTATCCTGACCAAAACAAAAGACAGTTAGAAAACTCCAGGTGGGAAGAGGTCTTTCTCAGGAAGAAATCTAATCCCTTGAGGACTAAGCTACAATGATGATAACCTTGAGGACTAAGCTACAATGATGATAAAAGAGGAGAGGGTTTTCCAAGCCTGGTACTCACTCTGGAGGAACCAGAGAGTACATTATCCCTGTCCTTATGGGCAATTATTATCTAGTTGGTGACTTCTGCCACCCAAGTCCCAGAGCATCCTGGGGAATAGTCTATTCCTAGTAGGTACTTCCAGATGTTCTTCTGGATGTCCCAATGCCAGCCCTTGACAATGTGTTCCATTCAATAAAATTCAACAAACATTTTAAAAGTATTCCATTATATGGAATTTGAGAGGCAGTGTGGCACTGTAGATAAAGAACAAGCATCAAAACATGAAGACCTGAGTGTAAATCCTGTCTCTGATAGCATTGAGAGTAGGGTTTATTTATATTTGCTGAGTTGAATTGATGACTTGGAAAATCATGGAGAATAGAGATATTACAGCCTAGTAAATCAGCTATCTTGATTTTTCTTCTTTTAAAATTAAAAGTAATTTATTTTTTCTTCCATATTTCTTCCTAATGAAAAAGAAATACCAAATCCTTGTAACTAGTCTGTATAATCAACTAAAACAAATTCCCACATTGGCCATGTCCAAAACTATTATATCTCATTTTTGCATATTGAGTTTATTACCTCTCTGTCAGAAAGTGGGTTACAATCTTCATCAATGATTTCTCCCCCCCTTAAAATATTTGCTGGCCATTGAATTAATCAGAATTCTTGACTCTTTCAAAGTCTTTGTAAATTTTTGGTTATTATATAAATTGTTCTCTGGTTCTGCTCATTTCATCCTATTTATCAGTTCATAAAAGTCTTCCTAAATTTCCTTGTGACTAACTCTTTTGTCATGATGTCCATTAGAGGAGGGGAAGGGAATAACTAAAAGGGGAAAGGATAAATATTTGTGAAGCACCTACCATGTGCCAGGCCCTATGCTACTAAACACTTAAAAATATTATTTCATTTGTATTCAAAATACCATGCTTTATGCAGCTTAGTTTCTTTGTTGTTGTCCTTTGTTCTTCATGACCATGACATCAGGGAAGTGATGCTATGACATGCATATAAACTGAATTTGAGTGAGAGGATACTGTGCTAAGTCACCAATCTCACTTTCTCCTCTGGAGTCATCTGGGTCCAGTGGCCAGATAAGGATCAGAATGATTGATGTTGCTGTGGATAGAGCACCAACCCTGGAATCAGGAAGACTAAGTTGGAATCTGCCATCAGACACTTTCAGGAGCATGTCCTTTACTCTAGGTTGTTAGCCATTTTTCCTGTGCTTTGGATAAAGGTTTTCATATTTACAGGTAACAGAATGCTAAAAAGGGATGGCTAATGTGTTGAATGACATATCAGACTCCCAAAAGACCTTGAGAGGCAAGATGAATGGATCAAATATAATATGCCAAAATTTAATGGGGAACATACACTTAACCCCATTGCCTTGCAAAAACCTAAAAAAAAAAATGTAATAGGGTACATATAAAATTCTATAACTATACAATTACATGATGGGATAGTGTGACTTGATAAGAATTCCTATATAGGGGCGGCTAGGTGGCACAGTGGATAGAGCATCGGGCCTGGAGTCAGGAGTACCTGGGTTCAAATCTGGCCTCAGACACTTAATAATTACCTAGCCATATGGCCTTGGGCAAGCCACTTAACCCCATTGCCTTGCAAAAACAAAAGAACTAAAAAAAAAAAAAAAAAAGAATTCCTATATAAAAAAGATGTGGGGAGTTTAGGTGACTAAAAATTCAAGGAACGAATAGTATAAAATAGCAACCAAAAAAAGAACGTGATCTTTGGTTGATTATGAAATCTATAGTGCTAAAATTAGAGATGTTATAGTCCTATACTACTGTGTTCGTATCACATCTGGAATATTGCACTCAGGTCTGGTACCACCTTTCAGGAAAGACTCTGATAAACTTTTACAAACACAGAACTGCACAAGCAGGATAATAAGTGGACTCAAAATATAATCTCCTTGAGGGCAAAAGATGTTTTTTTTTAACCTTTTTATACCCAAAATCTAGACCAGTCCCTTGCAAACAGCAAGCTCTTGAAAAGAAATGCTTGCTGAACTGTCTATGAGGATTGGAATAACTGAGAATATGTAGTCTGAAGAAGAGATTTCAAAGAGGTTTGACATCATATACATTTACATTTTTGAAGGGTTATTATATAGTACATGGATTAGACTTGATTTCCCTGGTCTCAGAGGGCAAAACTAATTGGAAATTGTAAAGAGGAAAATTTAGATTCAACATAAAAAAATATTCCTAACAATTAGTACTGTCCAAATAAAAGTACTCTGGGCTCCCTTGGGAACTAAAGGCCACCACCCCAATCCTGCACTGGGCATTTTCAAATGGAAACTGGATAACCATTTATTACATATGCAATAGAAAGGATATTAGTCAGGTGGCTAGAGCTAGGTAATGTCTGTGTTTTCTACTGAGACTGAGATTCTTTGGTGTTGTTACCTTTAGGAATGCAAGGAGTTGGGAGAGGGGAGGATGAGATTTGGAAACAACTAATAGTCTAGTTTGACAGAAATGTGTACTGAATAAAGGGGAATGGAGTAAAATAAGGCTACAAAATCAGATTGAGACCAAAATATAAAGGATCTAAAATGTTGGGAACTTTCACTTTATTTGTGGGAAACCACTGAAGTTAGGCAGTAACTGTTCAGACTCAAGCATTAGAAAGATTAGTCTGCCAACTTTCTGAAGGATAAATTGGAGGAAGGGAACACTAAAGGGAGAAAAATCATTAACTAATCCAGTACTGCCGGTCTATAAAACTTAAAAATATTATTTCATTTGTATTGGAATACTAATCTACTGTTTGAGCAGAAACTGATCTCTATAGCAGCCCAGAATCAAGGATCCTAGTTCTCATACAACTATAGTTTACATCAAACAACCAGTTTTATTGAGACACTGGTATAGGTTTCCAGAAAGAACCAGGCCTTCATTTTATTCAATTTTCCCAGAGTCTAATCAACTCAAAGGGTAAAACCTTGAGTATAAAAGGGTAACAGGATAGCCACTGGTCTTACCCACAATTTCCCCACAAACCCACAGGTCATGCTGAGTTTGGTGAGCCAGGAAATTAGGGGCTTCTAAAGTTAAAATAGCAATGAAATGGTATCTAAATCTAATTACTGATAATTGGTCTATAAGGAGAGAAAAGATCTGGAAGGGGGAGGAGGTGTCAAGGCCCTCTGGGAGAGCAGGCTGATTGACTCCTTATGAAAAGGTCTAAGGATCTTTTTTTCCCCTTTACAATGTATATATACAACACCTCAAGTAAAATGAGCCCTGAGTAACAGAAGTTTACTTCAGAATCCCCCAACAGCTCTTTGCAGGAAAGGACTGTTGTGTTTATTTTATAAATAAAGGCCCTAATACGCCTTCACAGGACAAGCCCTTAATGTTTATTGGTGATTTTGCTTATCTGTTACAAGAGGTTTTTTTTTCCTTTTCCAATAGGAGGGTGGTGAGAAGAAAAGAAAATAAATTTTTGTTAAAGCAAAATTTTAAATAAATTCTTTGAATTAATTTATTAGAATTGGCCTGAATCAAATCCTTTCTACCCAACTAACCATGGGAGTAACTAATCCACAAAGATAAAAGAATGCCCAAGAGTAATTCCACTTCTTCTAAAGGATTTTAATGACTGGGATTGGGAAGTAAAGGTGGATCTGATTGGAAAGCTTTGCTGTAAACTAGTCTGTTCCGTTTCAATATTTACTTAGCATACATTCTCCGTCTTCTAATTTTGTATTCCTTGGTTACATGATACATACAATCAACTCCAGAAAATATGCCCTACCGAATGGTGTGGAGAATTTGAAACAGTAGAGAGTTGATTGTGTCCTACCTATATTGCAGCTGGTGAAAGTAAAATTGGCCCAATGCTGGGTGAGGAAAGAAGATAGCCCTATGACCAGATGGATGGTGGAGGGAAGCTTGCAGATTATCTGACGATAATATAGAATTGACCATATTATAACAGACAAGCTCATTCAGTGTTCAGATAGACGTGGCAACTTGCCATACTGAAAAATTCCTATCCATGAAAGGGTGGTTTATCAAAAACAGTGGGACTTAGATCATCTTTTCACAAACAACCTGATTTTTCTTCCCCAGGAATCGGTTAAAAGCAAACTGGTTGGAGATTAGATCTGCTTTAGTAGCAGATGCATTTTTTATAAGGGGGAAAAAACAACAGCTTGAGACTTGGACCTGGAAGATGATGAATGACCCTTCCCCCTGCTTTCCCAGGATAACTCTCTCTGAGTTGGGTGAGGGTCTGAGAAGGGAGGTTTATTTGCTTGGGGGGGAAGTTCCTGTGTGCTCTGCCTTCCCAGGCTCCCAACTCAGGATCTTTGGAGGCAGCTTACTGAAAGGAGGCTAATTTGGAGGAAGCCAGCGCGAATAGCAGGGGATTCAACACAAATAGTAATTATGCTCACATGGCATAGTTTCTCTTCCCCAACACCTGGCCTGACTTAAGTAAGAGTTGAGCTGGGTCTCCATTAGATCAAATTTGCCTCAAGCCTCTGGCCCCAGAAGGGCTCCCAAATATTGATCTTATACAGACATCTTTAATGGGAGAAACCTAACCTACAAATGACTAAATCTCATTTCAGGGGATTTGAAATCTTCAAGGACTGAGTTCAAAACCTACACCTTCTCCCCCCCCAACTCTCCAAATTTTTTTTCCTGCATGCAGGCCCTTGCCAAGTGAGAGAGAGTCAAAGGGGGAAAAGAAGCAGGGACTATATTTTTCAGATGGGGCATGAAAAAAAGGATGGTCTTTGGGTAGGAAAAAAACAAGAACAAATTAAGGAATGTTGTGGAATTTTTTTTTCCTGTAAGAAACGACAAAAGGGATTGGTTTTAGAGATGTGTGAAAAGATGTAAGAAAGCAGAGTGAGTGATATTCACAAAAATAGAACAAAAATTACAGGACTTATATAACCAAATTTTAGAAAAAGCAATTGAAGAAGCCATAAATGAGCTCCAAAAGAAAAACGACAAGAAAAAGGAGACCGAGGTGGATTTTTAAGCAAATTCTACCAGACTTTTTAAAGAACAATAAATTCCAGTATTTAACTGGGGAAAAGTTATGGTAAATGAATGTATTGGAATATAACTGCGCTGGAAGAAATGATGAAAGGGGTGGGTTTCAGAGACATTTGGTAAAGACGTTGAAGAATGAAGTGAGAAGATCCAGAACAATCTAGACAATAATGATTATTGTTAAAAAAAAAAATTGCACGCACACCACAGTCACACACATAGACACACACTCACACGCGCACAAACTCACACCACACCTACACACACACCACACGCGCGCACACACGCGCACACACTTACACACTCACCACCCCCCTCCCCACGCTCCTACCGTGGCCCCGCGGAGCCCGGGCCGGGCCGGCAGCAGCAGCAGTAGCAGCAACGGCGGCGGCAGCGGGCGGGCGGCCATCCCGGACTGCAGAGCCTGGCCCGGGAGCAGCGCGGCGCGGAGCCTGGCCCGGGAGCCTGGCCCGGGAGCGGCGCGGAGACCCTGGCCCGGGAGCGGCGCGGGAGCCTGGCCCGGGAGCAGCGCGGCGCGGAGCCTGGCCCGGGAGCCTGGCCCGGGAGCCTGGCCCGGGAGCGGCGCGGGAGCCTGGCCCGGGACCCTGGCCCGGGAGCGGCGCGGGAGCCTGGCCCGGGACCCTGGCCCGGGAGCGGCGCGGGAGCCTGGCCCGGGACCCTGGCCCGGGAGCGGCGCGGGAGCCTGGCCCGGGACCCTGGCCCGGGAGCGGCGCGGGAGCCTGGCCCGGGACCCTGGCCCGGGAGCGGCGCGGCGCGGAGCCGCATGGCCGAGCAGTAATTAATGACTTCCCCGCCCGCTCCCCTCCGGCCTGGGGCGGCCGCGACAAGCGCTGATTGACAGGCAGCCCGAGCCGGCCGGCAGGTGGAGGGGGAGGGGAGGCACCTTGGGTGGGGGGGCTCCATCTACCCTCCAAGTCGATGCAGTTAGAATGAGAAGGGGGCAGTTTAAGGTGGGGCGGGACCTTTGCAGCGAGTTTTTCCAAAATCTGATCATCAAGATCCCGGAGGGAACTGATACCAATATCTATGAGCAAGAGTCATTTCCCATTGTATAAATGGTCAAAAAATCTGGACAAGCATCTCCAAAGGAAAAAGCAAACTAACAACAATCATCTGAAAAAAGGGAAACGGAAACAATCTTGTGGTTCTACACTTGTACCCCTCAGATTGGCAAAGGGGACAAAAATATAAGATGTCAGTTATTGGGAGAGAGGCCCAAGTGGTGCATTTATGAAATGTTGATGATGTTACTGCTTGTCCTTCATTCTCCAAGACCACCAGGACACCAGGGAGCTGATGCCATTGGATTTGAGTCGGGGGTGCTGCGCCGAGCTACCAGGCTCACTGTCTCCTCCAGTCACCCGGGGCCAGGGGCCAGATAGGAATCAGGATGACTGGAGATGACCTGGATGGCAGCAATCAGTTAAGTGACTTGCCCAGGCTCTAAAGGATGTGTTTTGATGTAAGGAGAACAAAGACCCGGCCGAGGGGTCTTTGCTCCCCAAGTGGAGCACGCTAAGGAGGGCAAGAGTGTCCCATGGAGTTTGAGGAAATCACATGATCACCTTTGGCTGGGGCAGAACCAGAGTTTGGGGGCTGTCTCCACTGCTCCACAATATCTTTTCCCTTTAGAAATCTGAGTTTTATTTTCTTTGTTTACTTCTCCCTTTCCTCAATACAAACATCTTTCCTTCAGGCCCTACCTTCCTGGGTAACTCTTTGGAGTCACCACTGTTATTTCCCTGACTTGGCAAATCCCATTATAATAAATTACAAAGAACATCTTATCTTTTTCGGTCCTACCCTTATCCTCTCATATTAAATATTGCTTAAGTTAAAGGAAATATTGACTAGAACTTAGCAACTCCCTGGCCAGATGCAAAAATGTGCCAGGTCTTACCAATTCTGTCTCCTTGTCATCTCTCACACTGATCTCCTTCACTCTATTCACACTATTTAATACTCTTCTAAATGGACCCTCTGTCTCCACATTTTGTCCTTTCCAATCTCCAAATAATCTTCCTAAAGTACATCTGTCTTTGCAAGCTGGAATGTCACACTTCTGCTCAAGACCCATCATTGGCTCCCTATGTTTACCTGTTGCCTATAGAACACAATTCAGATACCTAGGTCTAACATTTAAATATTTCCATCCTATTTTCCCAAACTTTCCCCCTGGATGCCCCAGTTCTTCTCTTACACTCTCTTTGTTCCAACTCAACTGGACTGTTTGCTGAAGTTGTCATTCTGTTTTATTTCTGGGTCTTTGCTCAGGCTGCCATCATGCCATCCTCAAAGAACTTAGTCTCAATTAATAATGCATAGATATTTTCAAGTTCAAAGAAAGCTTAAAAATGAGATGACCCAATTTTCTAATTTTATAAATAAGGAAACAGATTTAACATGATTACTGGCTTGCTTAAAATGAAGCAGTCAGGATTAGATCCCAGATAGGCTAACACCCAGTCTAGAATATAAAACAGTATTGTTAAGGTATGAGAAAAGTCCCCAATTACGGAACAGAGGCACTCAACATGATGGAGATGCAATAGCAAGGGTTTATTAAACTAGTTTGAGCTAGGGTTCCATCCTAGGACACGGCTAGGATCCTGGAACCCTGAGTAAAGTGAGGAGAGACCTTATATATGGTTCAGTAGGGAATTTCCAAGCATCTGCTGATTGTCTTGAGATAGTGCCGCGTGTTATCATTGAATGCAGGTCCTCGGGGAGGTTCCCCCATTGCATGGTCCTATAGATGACCAGGCAGAAACTTAGGAGCAGAATTTAGGCAAAAGTTCATAGCTTTCAAAACTCAGGGTCTTACAGTATAAAGTATCATTTACTGCTCTTTATAGGTCTCTCAGGCATGTAGGTAGATATCTATTTAGAAAAATTTAAACCATAAAAATTATACTTTTATCTTTGTGAATATAATTATATTCCTATTAATCAAAACCCTATATTAAATGGTCTTCCAGTAAATCTTCAACTTTTAAAAAGATTCAAGTTTGCATTTCTGCCAAAAATGAATGTATTCATTCCTCCATAACCTTACAGTATTTTCCATTGCCTTTTTTTTTTTTTTAGATTTTGACAAGGCAAATGGGGTTAAGTGGCTTGCCCAAGGCCACACAGCTAGGTAATTATTAAGTGTCTGAGACTGGATTTGAACCCAGGTACTCTTGACTCCAGGGCTGGTGCTTTATTCTCTGCGCCATTGCTTTTAAAAAAAAAAAAAAAAAAACAATGTGTTAAATATATGAAGCAAAAGTTTAAAAATCAGCTATGCCCTTTGAGCTAATAATTCCATCCTAAAGACATACCCTAACTATATCATCTCTCCTCCCCACCCTGCCCCCCCAAAATCAGTCAGTTCAAGTATTTTCTTTTTTTTTTTTTTTAGGATTTTGTAAGGCAAATGGGGTTAAGTAGCTTGCCCAAGGCCACACAACTAGGTAATTATTAAGTGCCTGAGATGGGATTTGAACCCAGGTACTCCTGACTCCAGGGCCAGTGCTTTATCCACTGTACCACCCAGCCGCCCCCCAGTTCAAGTATTTTCAAAGAAAATAAAGGAGAACCAGAAGAATGGAATGAAAGCTAATTACAAGTATAGAAGGAAAAGTGAATGGGAATTAGTGGGTGGAGGACCTTGATGGTGACTTGGAGGAACTATTATGATTATTTATATATTTATATTAACAAATTTACCCATGTGAGTTTTTAAGCAAGTTAGGATTTGCTGTTTCTTCTAATAAAACACTAGATTATTCTAAAAAAGAAAAACATTTTCAACCTAAACTCTGGTTACTTCAACACAGCTCCTCTTTGCTTTCTCATATACAACTTCCTCATTCTTGGAATTCCCGCTTCTCATCTTACTCAGTTGTCCTTCCCTCACCCCAGTCTATCACCTTTTAAAAAAACTAACCCAAAACTCATCTCTTCTCCAACTCCACTAAAGTGATTTACTTCTTATTGTCTCAGCAGTTCTAAGGCCTTTTTTTATGCCTGAGTACTTACACACACACACACACACACACACACACACACACACACACACACACACACATATATATGTTCTACCTTGCATTTATTTATGCAGCACCTTATACACAGCAAATCTCAGAATAATAAATTACAAAGGACATCTTGTCTTTTTCAGTCACGTGCTTAATTTCTCATAAAAATATTGCTTATGGTAAAGGAAGCATTGACTAGAACTTAACAATTTTTTTCTCTTATGGACTTAGGTTGTTGCAATATTTGCCATAATGGCTATTGTCACAATGGCCATTGAATAGGCTCTTTTATAATCATCATATTCTGTAGGCAACTCCATGTCTTTGTGATTTGACTGCAGATTGAGAATTTAGACTCAAAAATGGAATCAGGTGCTTTGCCCTCCAGTTGGGGGATTCAGTTGAAGATGAAGATGAATCTGCGGGCCTGATGTGGTCCAACTGGCTATGATCAGCATCTTCTCATTCTGGGCTTAAGATAAAGAGAAGAGGAACCACTGAGAGAGGGAGGGACTGAAAATCACTGATCAAAGCAGTTTACTGAAACTGGAATGCAGCCAAAGATGACCAAAAAGAAAAAAGGCTATACCAGCCCAATGGGGCCAACAAAGAGACACTAAGTGGGGAGGAAGGGAGTCAAAAGACAAGAGTAAGGAGATTGTTGTTCTGTCATATCCAGTTCTTTATGATCCCATGGACCATACTACCCATGGGCTTTTCTTGGCAAAGATATTGTTTCCTTCTCCAAGATAGAGAAGAAGAGGTTTACTGTTCATCTGACATGATCAATGAAATCACAGAATGATATTCTGACAAGTGTATGAATTGGATTTAAGTGAGACAGAGTTGCACAAAATCTTCAGCCTCACTCTTCCTGAGTCATTGAAGACCACCAGCTAGACTAAAGTCAGGACCAGTTAATGAACTGGGATGCAATGGATGACCTTGGTGTCTTTGATGTCTGACCAAGCTCTTAAGCTCATCATATTGGTCACAAAGTAGACTCTTAAATGTTTACTGACTGACTTGACTTTCCAGTTTTAAATCTTTGAAGATAAAAATTCTGTCTAGGGTCTAGCAAAACTAGAATCAGAAGCAGATTTTGAATTCGGGTCTTCCTGACCCCAGCCAGTACTCTATTAGTCACTTATCTCAGGCATATAGATTGTATCTGAGGTCAAATTTGAACTCAAGTCTTACTGATCCTAGGTTCACTGAGCTGCTTCCTGAAGGAGGGGAAGGAGTGAGGGCATGAAGAAGAATAAGAGAGAGTGAAAAGGAGGAAGTAAAGAGAATCCAAAGAAATCAAGAACATCTTAAAGTTGGAAGAGATCTCACAGGACCATTTAATCTAATCTCTTCTTTCTTCCAGATTTCCACTGCATTAGGAACTAAAAAATTCAGTGAACAGACTTGAATTCTTGGATTCAGAAAACCCCAGAAGCTGGTGCTGCCCAAGAAATGTCCCTTCTTTTGCTTCAAAGCTAGTTTTTGGAATTGCCCATGGAATGAAAAGTCTTCTTCCTCTACACAGAAGTGTAGGGTTTGGGAGTGGTGTTCTTGAACTCTGCTCTCAGGACAGGACCGAGCAGATTGATTACCGCAATGGGTTTGTGCTAGGTCATCATTTCTGCTCATGGTGGCTCAGGAGAGGAGACATCTCTTCAACCCCATTCCCCCATCCCCAAGAGCAAAGTCTGCTGTGCTGTGCACCAGTTTGGAAATCTAAAGGAAAGAGGAAACCCTTTGATATATCACAACTGGTTATTCTTCACAAGTATACAATCAACAGGAAGCAAGACACAACTCTGTTGAACTCAGTTTCTCATCTGTAAAATGAGCTAGAGAAGGAAGTGGCAAACCACTCCAATATCTATGCCAAGAAAACCCCAAATGATGCCACAAAGAGTCAGACTTGACTGAACAACAACAAATTATCAATCACTGTCATAGGAGACAGAACAAGTTTTTAACAAATAAACATCAGTTTCTTTCATAGGAGTGCATGCTCCTATGAGCATCAATCTCACATAAAGGAACCATTTGACTGATCCTCAGGATCCAGGTCCAAGTATTATGATTGTTGAGTTCAGTTCTAGGGAAATCTGACTTCTAATTATGAGGATTAACTCCCCCATTTTCATACTCACTCCCCCACTGTGGCATCAAATTTATAACTTAAAGTAAAACTATCTCTATAGAGTCCCTAAAGAGAATAGTCATGAGATATTCAATGTACAAACATCAACCAGATATGGGACAAACAAAAATCAAACATGGGACAGGGAGTGAATTCCTGTAACAGAAAGAAATGCTATACCTGGTGGGGGAGAGAGAATCATAGTATGTTTGGACAGAATTATTTAAATAGAATTCATTGAGTCAACTTATAACTACTTATAACTAAGCTGGAAAGCTAATAATACCTAAACTTCATAAACATTAAATTTTCTCAGACTCCATTGGACAATGAACACAGCACACAAATAACTAAATATAGTAAGCTCTCTATATTGCTTGTTCCAAAAGTATCAGAAAACAGCTTCTCTATATAATAGATTTTTTCCCAACAATTTCATGCACTTTCCCCCAGGTTTTCAAAATTCCTGAGGAAGATGATGTACCCCAGGCAGATTGAAAACCTAGCTGTAAAGGACATAAATCAAAATGGGACAGCACATCAGAAATATAAGTTTCTTGTAACTTGTGCCTCTTTTTGATACTTTGCACATAGTCAACATTTATCTAATTGAATGGAATAGTCACCACTCAAAAGTTACCTGCATGTCATGTTACTTCATTGTGATGCAGTGTGGTATGAGGCAGAGCCATGGAGTTGTCCTCAGGAAGACCTGGGTTTGAATCCTGCCTCATATACTTCCTGGATATATGACCTTGGCCAAGTCATTTAACTCCTGTTTCCTCTTTTATAAAATTTGGATAACCATATGCTGTATTACCTACCTCAAAGAGTTGTTGTGAAGAGCAAATGAAGTAATGTTTGTAAAATGCTTTGCAAACCTGAGTTATAAAATGTGAATTATTATTTTAATGTCCCTATCTGTACATCAAAGATGTAAAGTTCTATCTAATTTATTGGGCCGTTTCAGATAGAAACTAAATAATGGAATTTGATGCTCTTTACACAATAAAACTCATGATATTTGTGCATTTTTTTCTATCCATAACACACTCTCTTTGACTTCTCCCACATATAAGACCTTTCTGAAGAGCAGCTGGTGCACCCCCACTGGGTCTTCAAGACTTGTCAACTCAAATCTGTCAAGAGGTCTGTTCATCATTCCCTTTGGTGTACATGTGCCTTTTTTTTTTTTTGGTGTGTTTCCGGTGAAATCTCCTCAGATCACTTCCAAGCCCCAGCTGGAAAAATCATTAACCATTTAGAGAACTGGCCTATAAGGCTTGATGGGTTCAACATGTGTGGTCCAGAAAATCATCCATAATAAATGCCAAACCCAGATACTAACAGTGTCCTTTTGAAGGCCTGTGTAACTAAAACCTGTGGCTTTGTGACTTATTCCCATCCCTTCTCACTGTCTAGAAAAAAACTTATTCCTGAGAGTATCTAAGCAGCAAGAAGGAAAAGTAGCAGGAAGAAAAGAAGGTATTCAACCATATTTATAACCTTTTAGTCATTTTCTCAGAGAGAATGAAAGAAACCTGTTCCTCTTACTAGCTTCAAGGCTACCCAAATGAAGTAAGGTTGCAGGATTACAGGAGAATATTTCCTGGAATCACTTGAGATTTTAATGTATCTGTTGGACATTCTCTCCCTTCCTCAAATAGCCAGGAAAAGCAGCAATGAAGAGAGGTTATAAAGTTGTGTAGACTCATGGGACACCTGAAGGCATCCCCCAGTTATGGTAGCATGAACGTCAGTTCTTAGTCCTCTGAGCACCATTTACAAAGATATTCTTTAAATTATTATAAGCTTGGTATAAATGACTTCAATTCCTGGCAAAATTCTAGATCAAATTTTTAAAAAGATATTTTGCAGACACTTAAAAAAGGAAAGCAGTGATTCTGATGGACCAGAACACCAGGAATGGATGGAAAAAACTATTCTATATACTAATATAATGGAATTTGATTGTAATAAAATAAATGAAAAATATGAGAAATTTAGAGAAAGGTTGAAAGAATCATATAATCTGATTCTTCAGAGTAAAATAAACAGAACTAGAGGAACAGGAGAAAAAACAATTATGAAAAGGAAAATTAAAATAACTCAAGAAATTGGAAACACCATGAAAATACTGAAGAACAGATGAGATATACCTCCCCACTCATGGCAGATAGAAGATTGCTGGGACTGAATATTATACCTTATCATTTAGGGTCATTGTATTACATTTGTTTGCCTAATTATATTTCTTTGTTACAAGGAAAGGTTCAGTCCGGAGAAGGAGTGGGAAATTACTGTACTCAAAGACAAATAGCATCAATAAATGTAATTTTTGAAAAAGAAAAAATATCATGCGGGACTAATCACATTTTCTTTTTTCATTTTTTTTTTAGACAAAATTATCAGACTGGTAATCTTCATTAAAAACCCTAAGGCAATGCTTCACACTAACATAGAGGTAATCTTAGTTTCTTGAAAACTATGCAGGTGTGAAATAAGCTCTAGCTGTTCCTACACAGTGCAAAAAGTTTCATATATGGGCCTGGCAATGAATGAATACAAGAAAGAATACATGAATTAAAAAGAATTTAAGAAGTATATGTCTGGCATCCCAAGACCAGACTAGCTAAGATGGGTCATACTCATAGAAGCTGCATGGTGGTCTGCTTGCTAACAAAAGGCATGCTTGCAAAATTTAAAGATGCGGGGCAGCTAGGTGGCACAGTAGATAGAGCACCAGCCCTGGAGTCAGGAAGACCTGAGCTTAAATCTGGCCTCAGGCACTTAATAATTGCCTAGCTGTGTGAGCTCGGGCAAGTCACTCAAATCCCATTGCCTTAAATAAATAATTTTTTTTTAAATTAAAGATGGGGACGGCTAGGTGGTGCAGTAGATAGAGCACCGGCCCTGGAGTCAGGAGTACCTGAGTTCAAATCTGGCCTCAGACACTTAACAATTACCTAATTGCATGGCCTTGGGCAAGTCACTTAACACCATTGCCTTGCAAAAAAAAAAAATTTAAATGTGCCCAAAATGTGGAAGTTAGGAATTCAAAAAAGACCTCAGAAGACTTAAAAAAAATAGACCAAATCTAATAAGCTGAAATTAAATAGGCATAACTATAAAAATACTTATGTTCAAAAATTCACCTGCACAAGTAGAGGAGGGAATTGGAATTAGAGGGTTTAGTAGAGAGCAAACTGAGTAATAGTCATATGAAACATAGGCAAAGTCACTAATGCAATTTTACTCTGCATGAATGAAAAACAATAAATAAAATGTAAAATAATCCTGACATACCCAGCCCTCATCAGGCATTTGAAATGGTGCAATCTGTGGGACACTTTTAGAGAAGGACACTAACTAGCTGGAGATTATTTAGAGTATAATCAGGATAGTAAAGGAAATCAAAAATCATGTCAGAATGAAGAGAATGGGGAAGAGACTTAATAACTATCCTCAAATATATGGAGGACTATCAGTTGGGAAAATGCTTGGCAAGAACCAAGTGCTTACAGTAGAACTGGAATTCTGTACCAGTAATTTGGGTTTGATTGTGATTCCTCTATAATGGCATTAATAGGATCGATGTTTTGCCACCTTCCGAAGAGTCTCTCTCTCTCTCTCTCTCTCCTCTCTCTCTCTCTCTCTCTTCTCTCCTAGAGAAACTATCAGCTTACTTACAATTGAGCAATCAAGTTAAAAAAAAAAATTAAGCACCTACCACTGTTTGATGTTCTGGGGACTCAAAGATTGGTCAAAAAAAAAAAATAAAAGCTTTGAGGAGCTTACAGCAGAGACATGAAAACTATGTAGGAACAAGACTTATACAAGATAAATTAGAGATAACCTCAGCAGGAAGACCCTAAGATTAAGGAAGACTGGAAAAGGTTTCTTTCAGAATGTGGGATTTTAGCTGAGACTTGAAGAGTCAGAAGGTAGAGATGAGGAAGAAGAGAATTCTCGGTATAGAAAGCAGCCAGTGAAAATGTTCAGTCAGGAGATGCTTATTTGAAGAACATCTAGAAGGACAATATCACTGAATGAAAAGTATATTGGGGGAGACTAGAAAGTTGTGTGTGGCAGGACTTGGTTATAATGCCAAAGTATTATATATTTGATTACTGGAATTTACTGTGTAAAGGGGATGACGTAGTCAAACCTATTTTTTGTAACAACTGTATGAAGGAGAGATTGGAGAAGGGAGAGATTGAGGTAGGGAGATTATTGGTAGTAGAGGCATGAGATAATGGGGGTCTGAACTACTGGGGTGGCAGCATTGTCAAAAGAGAAAAGATGTAATAAAGGTAGAAATGACAAGACCTTGAGGTTTCTCTTTTGTGTGTGTGTGTGTGTGTGTGTTTGTGTTTACTTTCACAACATAACTATTATAGTGATGTTTTGCATGATTACACATTTTAACCTATAATCAAGTAACTTGCTTTTTCAGTGAAGGGAAGTGGGGTTAGAAGGAGGGAGAGAATTTGGAACTCAAAATTTAAAAAATGAATGTTAAAAATTATTTTTGCACATATTTTGGGGAAAATAAAATGAAATAAGTGTGAAGAATAAAAAAAAGAAATGACAAGCCCTGGTAATAGATGGGATATGGATGTGTTGAAAGAGAAAATGAGGCATTGAGGATGACATAGTTTGTATGATTTGAAAGTTAGTGGTACCCTTAACAGTGATAGAAAAGTTAAAAATAGGGCAGGGTGGGGCAGCTAGGTGCCACAGTGGATGGAACATCATCAGCCCTGGCATCAAGAGGACCTGAGTTGAAATTCAGTCTCAGACACTTAATACTTCATTTAGTTGTATGAACTTGGGTAAGTCACTTAGCCCCATTGTCTTGCAAAAAGCAAAAAAAAAAATAGAGAGAGCAGGGTTTGGAGGAAAAGATACTAAGTTCAGTTTTGGTAATGTTGAGTTTAAGATATCTATGGGACATCCAGTTTGAGATGTTCAATGAGTAGTTAAAGATATAAGAATGTAAATCAGGAGAGAGCTGAGAACCTTCTGCATAAATAGTTGAATACATAGAGGCTGATTATCTCATCAAGCAAAACAGTATAGAAGAGGGCCTTAGGGAGACACTTTGAATTAGTGGATGCAACTTATATGAAGATTCAGCAAAGGAGATTGAGGAGAGGTTAGATAGATAGGATGAGAATTATGGGAAAGTGATATAACAATAATAAAAAACATATCAAAGAGAAAAGGGGGATTGATTAAAGGCTGTAGAGAGGTCAAGAAGGCTGAGCACTGAGGAAGTCTGAGCAGTTTGGATTGAATGGTGAGCCAGACTGCAAAGAAGAGAAGAGAGAAGAAAAGAAGTGGAGACATCTATTGTAGATGGTCTTCTCAGAGAGTTTCTTCTCAATAGGGAGAACAGATATGGGACAAAATAATGGGATGAAAGGATCAAATGAAAGTTTTTGAAGTTGGGGGAAGACAAAGGCATGTTTGAAGGCAATAAGGAAGCAGCCAGCAGACAGGGAGAGATTGAAAAATCAAACTGATTGAAGATTAAAGATTTAAATTTGGCAGCAAAGCTAAGCTGATTTCATATCCTAGAACTGACTGAAGGAAGAAACCCTGACTTTAAAGTGTTTAATGATAAAGCAAAATGGCATTGGTTTGGACAATGTCCTCTGAGAGTCAGGATGAGAAAGGGGATACTGCTACATAAGTTGGGAAGGAAGGGAATTGCATCACTTATGGTTTTCCTGTAGCTTTGTTCAAAAGCATCTGAGTAGGCAGCTAGGTGGCACAGTGGATAGAGCACCTGCCCTCGAGTCAGGAGGACCTGAGTTCAAATCCAGCCTCAGATACTTAATAATTGCCTAGCTGTGTGGCCTTGGGCAAGTCACTTAACCCCATTTCCTTAAATAAAATTTTTAAAAACATCTTTTTAAAAAAGCATCTGAGTAGGAGTGAAGGCAGAGGATAGTAGAAATAATCAAAGGCTAAGGTTTGGCAAGGTGAAATGTTTGACTAGATAAGGAGACAAAGGATTCAATAGGACAATGCAACAAGGGGTCAAGATGGAAAAGAGTGAATAAATCTGAATTAGGAATCTGGGTCTATGAGAAAACTTAAGAGCTGCATGCTATAGAGGCAATAATATCTGATTTTCTACATCTATACTTGAAAGGTGGAAATTCTTCAGAGCCCAACCAAGAGAAGTTTCTACAAATCCCAAACTAAAAATTTCTTTCTAGTCTTAAAGAACCTAGCACTACCTCAGCAGTCTGATCTGACCCCACTATGGAACTGGTTGTGGATCCTCATGTGTATCACATTCTTTGCTCTTGGCTGGACTATGGCAATAGCCTGAGATGAGTCTCCCTGCCTCTCCCCACTCTAATCCATTTTGCATACATTCATCATAATAAAGTTGTTGTTTTTTTGCAAGGGAATGGGGTTAAGTGACTCAGATCTTTTATAGGAAGTTGCTACCAACCCTTTATAATTCTATCATCTTCCCTTTGTTAATTATTTCTTATGTGTTCTGAAAATAGCTTGTTTGTAGTTAAGTATTTACACATCATCTCCCCTGTTAAGACAGAGTTCCTTAGGGGTAAGGACTGTCTTTTGCCTCTTCGTATTTTCAGAGTTTAGAGCAGTGTCTGGTATATAAAAGGTGCTTGGTAAATTTTTATTAATTGATCTGTGTTTAAGCCTCTGGCCAAAAGGCAAGCATGGTTCAGAGGATCAAAAATCATCCTTTGGCCTCTGACAGGGAAAGGAGATAGAATTATGCCAAAGTTCTGATCACTGGAGTTGCAGCTCATTCATTATTCTTTTTTATTTTTATTTTATTTATTTTAGGTTTTCAGAAAGCAGTGGGGTTAAGTGGCTTGCCCAAGGCCACACAGCTAGGTAATTATTAAGTGTTTGAGGTCAGATTTGAACTCAGCTACTCCTGACTCCAGGGCAGGTACACTATCCACTGTACCACCTAGCTGCCCCTGCACTACCTAGCCACCCCTTCATTATGCTTTAAAGAGTCTGTCTAGTCTGATTGTCTCTCTTAAAACTATTAAAGCCTTAATAGCATAACACTGAACTAAGCACATCATATACTTATTTTTTTTTTAATTAAAGAGTTTAGGGGGCAGCTAGGTGGTGCAGTGGATAAAGCACTAGCCCTGGAGTCAGGAGTAGCTAGGTTCAAATCCAGTCTCAGACACTTAATAATTACCTAGCTGTGTGGCCTTGGGCAAGCCACTTAACCCCATTTGCCTTGCAAAAAAAACTTAAAAAAATAATTAAAGATTTTATTTATTTTGAGTTTTACCATTTTCCCCCCAATCTTACTTCCCTCCCCCACCCCCGCAGAAAGCAATTTGTCAATCTTTACATTGTTTCCATGTTGTACATTGATCCAAATTGGGTGTGATGAAAGAGAAATCATGTCCTTAAGGAAGAAACATAAAGTATAAGAGATAAGATCAGACAATAAGATAGCAGTTTTTTTTTTTTCTAAATTAAAGGGGATAGTTCTTGAACTTCGTTCAAACTCCATGGTTCTTTATCTGGGTACAGATGGTATTCTCCATCGCAGACAGCCCCAAATTGTCCCTGATTGTTGCACTGATGGAACAAGCAAGTCCATCAAGGTTGATCATCTACCCCCCCACCATGTTGCTGTTAGAGTGTGCAGTGTTTTTCTGGTTCTGCTCATCTCACTCAGTACCAGTTCATGCAAATGCCTCCAGGCTTCCCTGAATTCCCATCCCTCCTGGTTTCTAAGAGAGCAATAGTGTTCCATGACATACATATACCACAATTTGCTAAGCCATTCCCCAATTGAAGGACATTTACTTGATTTCTAGTTCTTTGCCATCACAAACAAGTCTGCTATGAATATTTTTGTACTATTAATGTTTTTATCCTTTTTCATCATCTCTTCAGGGTATAGACCCAGTAGGAGTATTGCTGGATCAAAGGGTATGCACATTTTTGTTGCATTTTGGACATAGTTCCAAATTTCTCTCCAGAAAGGTTAGATGAGTTCACAGCTCCACCAACAATGTATTAGTGTCCCAGATTTCCCACAACCCTTCCAACAATGATCATTGTCCTTTCTGGTCATATTGGCCAGTCTGAGAGGTGTGAGGTGGTACCTCAGAGAAGCTTTAATTTGCATTTCTCTAATAAGTAATGATTTAGAGCAATTTTTTCATATGACTTTGATCTCCTCATCTGTAAATTGCCTTTGCATATCCTTTGACCATTTGTCAACTGGGGAATGGCTTTTTTTTTAAATATGACTCAGTTCTCTGTATATTTTAGAAATGAGTCCTTTGTCAGAAATATTAGTTGTAAAGATTGTTTCCTAGTTTACTACATTGATCTTGGTTACAGTGGTTTTATCTGTGCAAAAGCTTTTTAATTTAATGTAATTGAAATCATCTAGTTTGTTTTTAGTGTTCTCCATCTCTTCCTTAGTCATAAACTGCTCCCCTTTCCATAGATCTGACAGGTAAACTACTCCTTGATCTTCTAATTTGCTTATAGTATTGTTTTTATATCTAAATCCTGTATCCATTTGGATCTTATCTTGGTAAAGGGTGTGAGGTGTTGGTCTAATCTAAGTTTCTTCCATACTAACTTCCAATTTTCCCAGCAGTTTTTATCAAAGAGAGAGTTTTTATCCCAATAGCTCTTTGGGTTTATCAAACAGCAGATTACTATAATCGTCTCCTGCTTTTGCACCTAGTCTATTCCACTGGTCCACCACTCTATTTCTTAGCTAATACCAGACAGTTTTGATGACTGATGCTGTATTACATAATTTTAGATCAGGTAGGGCTAAGCCCCCTTCTTTTGCACTTTTTTTCATTAAATACCTGGAAATTCTTGACTTTTTATTTCTCCATATGAATTTACTTACAACTTTTTCTAACTCGTTAAAGTAATTTTTTGGAATTTTGATTGGTAGGGCACTAAACAGGTAGTTTAGTTTTGGTAGAATTGTCATTTTTATTATATTAGCTCTACCTATCCATGAGCAGTTGATGTTTGCCCAGTTATTTAACTCTGATTTAATTTGTGTGAGAAGTGTTTTGTAATTGTTTTCAAAAAGTTTCTGAGTCTGTCTTGACAAATAGACTCCCAGGTATTTTATATTGTCTGAGGTTACTTTGAGTGGGATTTCTCTTTCTAGCTCTTCCTGCTGTATCTTGCTAGTCATATATAGAAAAGTTGAGGATTCATGAGGGTTTATTTTATATCCTGCAACTTTGCTAAAATTGCTAATTGTTTCCAGTAGTTTTTTTGGATAATTTCTTGGGATTCTCTAGGTATACCATCATGTCATCTTCAAAGGGTGAGAGGTTTGTCTCTTCCTTACCAATTCTAATTCCTTCAATTTCTTTTTCTTCTCTAATTGCTGAAGTTAACATTTCTAATATGATATTGAATAATAGTAGTGATAATAGGCATCCTAGTTTCACCCCTGATCTTATTGGGAGTGCCTCTAGCCTCTCCCCATTTGAATATAATGCTCGTTGATGGTTTCAGATAGATACTGCTAATTATTCTAAGGAACAGTCCACTTATTCCTACACTCTCTGGTGTTTTTAGTAGGAATGAGTGCTGTATTTTGTCAAAAACTCTTTAAGCATCTATTGATATGATCATATAATTTCTTTTAGGTTTGTTATTGATATAATTGGTTATAATAACAGTTTTCCTAATAATGATCCAACCCGGCATTCCTGGGATAAATCCCACTTGATCATAATGTATTATCCCAGTGATAACTTGTTGTAATCATTTTACTAAGATTTTATTTAAGATTTTTGTATCTATATTATCAGGGAGATAGGTGTATAATTTTCTTTCTGTGTTTTAACTCTTCCTGGTTTAGGTATCAGCACCATATTGGTTATCATCATATACTTACTTAGGTGCAAATGGAATTTATAGTAGTAAATAATTAAGCTATGAATCTAAACTTATTTCTCCTCATATAACTAATTTCTTCAGTTTTCTAAATTAATGTTTCCTGTCCCCCAAAGTCCTGCAACCTTGAGTTTATTAAGCACTTATACTTTGTATATATTTGATTTTTATTATGGATTTTCTATTCTATTTGATTTTTTTCTATTTTGTTGCCATTACCAGATAGTTTTGGCAGTTATAGCTTTACAGTATCTTTTGAAATCTGTCAAGGCATAAGTCTCCCTTTCATTAATTATTTTTTTGTTGTTCCCCCTTGATACTAACTGATTGTTTTTCCCCAAACATTTTATCATTTCATAAAGTATCCCATTGGTGTTTTCATAGTGTTTACATGTAACATATAAATTATTTTAGGAAGTATTGACATCTTTACCATATATTAAAAGTTGGCCCAGTCACATTGATGATATGTATATCTTTCCATTTGTTCAGTTCCTTATATCTGTCAAAATAAGTTTACTTTATTTATTTGTATCTTAGGTGAATGTCCATATATTTGAAATTGTCATTATTTATAAATTTTTTTATTTATTTTGTCTGATGCTTGAAATAGCTAAAGAGCAGATTTTGTTTATTTAGCTTATATCCTCTTAACACTGATAAAATTGTATAATACCTCAATTAATGTGTTTGCTGCACTTAATAGATTTTCTTAAAATATGCAATTATATTATCTGAAAATGGAGATCATTTGCCTTTTACCTTGACCAAGATGATATATTTGTCCTTGGTTATCGAAGAAGACCATAAGGAAGGTAATGCCATGACAAACTCTCACACCTTCATATGAATTGAGTACATTGTAGTCTTTATTTTGAAAAAAATAAAAAGGTTTGAGAAATAACATTATTTAAAGTCAGAGATAAGGGTGGTATAAGTGAAAATGAGTTTAATGAAGTCATCTTTATCAGGGCTTGGGGAATTTGAGACCTCATCATCAGTTATATTACAACCTTAAATCTAGAATTTAGCATAATCCAGAAAAAAAAAGGCACATTTGCAAAGTCATCTGAATGATGCTAGCTCAAAGATATTAGGAACTTCTGGATGAAGCTGATAGTAATCTTTTTTTTTTTTTGGCAAGTGTAATAACAGTCACTAGATGTAAAGTTCAGAATAAAGTAAGAGTCTTGATTGACAGAAAAGATTTATGACTCTTAGTTTCTTTTTCAACCTTAATATATCAAAGTTTGGTTTATAGGTATATTTTTTTTTAATTCATTGTTATCTGGAAATATTTCAGATATATACAAGAAAAAAGTAAAGCCACAGGTCTTATATCATGTACTATGTCTTATATCCAAAAAACAAATCTATTAAGTCAAACAAGTAATATGTTTTAAGTAATGAAACATGAAGTAACTTAAACAGATCATTTAAAAATCTGAATAGCATTTAAAAGGATCTATTAAGAATAATTTAAGAGATTTCAATAGATTATAGGCTTTGGTAAGTTTTTGTTTTTAAAAAATGATTTTCAGTTTTAAAAATATATTACTCACATAATATAGAGCTCTTTTTATTTGTTTGTTTTTTTTGAAAGGCAAATGGGGTTAAGTGGCTTGCCCAAGGCCACACAGCTAGGTAATTATTAAGTGTCTGAGGTCACATTTGAACCCAGGTACTCCTGACTCCAGGGCCAGTGCTTTATCCACTGCACCACCTAGCCACCCCTCAGTATAGTGTTCTTAATAAAATTGTCTTTAAAGTCGAAAACATAAACTTTACAAATACCTTGAATTAACTTTGATCTTCACATGGAAGGCAAAGTGGTGTGTTTTAACAAAATCAATCACCAGGAATATTTAGGTCACATCTTGGATGTAGAAGTGATGAAAAAATAATGTTGAACTGATTAAAGAAAAAAAAAAGAACTAATCCCAGTTTCAAGTGCTGACCTAACAGAAATGTGTGCTCCAGTCTGGTTCTCCCCTTAGATAAGATCTGAGGTAGCTCATTTCTATGGACCAATGTAATCGTTCTTCAAGGCACCATTGGTTTTACTTGTATTGAGGCCATCTATGATATGTACATACTGGGAGAAACAAAACACACTAGATCACTTTTCCTGCCTCTTTTTCTTTATGCTTTTATGTTACATCTACCAGAATATATTAGCTGTCACTAATGCTTTAAGCTTCTGTTTATATCTTACCTCAATTAGTATGACATTCCATCATTAAGTCAAAAAATTACAAACATAAACTACTAAAGATTAGCTCCTGCCAAACTGAGCCTAGCCACAAAAAAAAACTCTAAGTAGTTTCCATTTCCCATTTACACTTGTTACCAGAAACACTTTCCTAAATCTTTATATTCTTTTTTTTAAGTACACTTGTCCCATAATGAGGTTACATACATCACAAACAGTTCAACAAATAGTGCTAAGCCTGAGTTCTGGGTGCAACAACTCAAACCTGGTCCTTAGTCTGTTTCACTTTGGAAGGACTTTGGTCATTTAAACCTTAGCAAATATATCCGGTGTTATCTACTTCAACAAGCCTTTGAAATTTGTTTAACTAGTTCTCTAAATAAGAACACTAAGTCTCTGGTGAGATGCCTTCCTCTGTTCTCACTTAAGACAATAATGAAGACTCTAAGGTTAATCCTTGAAAGTAAGAATATTCTCCCAATGCAATGATCTGTGATATTACCTTTTCACATTTAAAAAGAACTCTCAATTTAAAAAAAAAACCCGACTATTGTGTTGCACACTTCAGATCTGATTAGTTTCATCAGTTTTCATTTAGGAAATTTTCCCAAGAGGGAAAAAGATTAAAAAGTACAAATCTGTTCTAAAATTAATATGCTGTTTTTCAGAGTGGTTCTCTCAAAAGTTTTCAAAGACCAGTCATATCTATGTTGTTTTTAGTGTAACCTATACTTGATAGATAGAATTCTGTACTTAGTTTCCTAAAGACAACCCTTTTCTTCTATCTTTTTGACTGGTTGGACTGGCAACACCAGATGAGAAATGCGACTCCACAGGCCACTCAGTTTGTCTGAATCCATATGGTTAAAAGAGTTGGGGGTATCCGAATTTGTGAATCTAGCCCAAAGCAAATCTCTCACTTTTTCTTCGGTTTCCCTTGGACTCACATTTGTAGCTAGTGTTTCTTCTTCTAGTAGAACTGTCAGTACCAGAGCAACATCCTTGAAGGCTGCATTCTCATGGTCACAATACTTATAGAAGATCAATGTAGAGCCTGCAGGAAGGGACTCAAAGCGATGGACCACAGCTGCTTTTCGTCCAACCTCAAACCCAGTGCTCAGTTCGATATCCACCAACAACTTGACAGTGTCACTGTCCTCAGAGGTCCGCTGAGCACCATCAATCCTAATGGCAGAGACATTCTGGAAGAAAGTGTAGGCATCAGCAATGTGGTGGCTCAAGCACTTCAAGGTCTCTTTTCCCTCCTGAGCAGCTGTAAAGATGACAGTGGCTGGCTCTGTGGGGCTAGAAGCATTCAGGTGCTTCTGGAGGAACTTGCGTCCCCTCTGCCAGAGGTAAGCACTCTGGCCTGGAAATTTGTCCTTCAGTTGGCTGAATTGATCCAGGAAGGCTTCCAAAGCATGGTTTTTTGGCACATGCTGGGCCTGAGATGAGAAGATGATTACCATAGAAGAAAGGAATACAGCCAAAAGACCAATGACACATCCTACAAAAGGTTAAAGGAAAAAAAATTAGACAAAGCATGAATCATACATACCCAAATCTTGGTTAAAGAGGAACCAATGAAGACAGTACCAACACACATTCATTTTTATTGACATTAGTAACTTTTTCCTAATTCTTTTTTTTTTAGGTTTTTGCAAGGCAATGGGGTTAAGTGACTTGCCCAAGGCCACACAGCTAGGTAATTATTAAGTGTCTGAGGCGGGATTTGAATTCAGGTACTCCTGACTCCAGGGCCGGTGCTCTATCCACTGAGCCACCTAGCTGCCCTCTCCTAATTCTTTTGACCTTTTTTCTACCCAAAATTCCCTAGACACCCATTCTCTGCTCTGAGAAGTTCTAATCATTACAGTGGCGAGATGAGAAAAACATAAAGTAGCATTTAAAAAATAACTACAAAAGATTTCTTTTCACTTTATACTTGTGACATTTCCTTCCTCTTTTGGATACTTCCATATTGCTACATACAGCAAACTGCTTGTCAGTTCTCAGTGTAATACCCATTTTCACAATCATCTAATTTTCCAACTTTTTTTTAAACCTATAAATGTATATTTTGAGTTACCTTTTGTAACTGATTTGCTGAACAGATTCTTTTCAGGATTCATTCCCACATACTGGATCTTCTCTTTGCTTTCTTCAGGTCTCTGTGTTTCCACTGTTTTTTGCTGATGACTTTTAACTTCTGGGAACAAAAGAAGAAAAATACAACAAATCATCACAAAGATTCTACTTAGTTACCTAACATCATTGACCTAAAGGTATTTCTATACTTTGTAAAAGTACAGAACTAAAATGAAAGATTATTTTTCTTCTAACTTTCAATCTTCTTTAAGGTTTGACTTTGTTATCCTTCCATTTGGGGGAATACAAAATGTTACTTCTTGATCAGTAACTACAAACTGAAATGAAACTCACTGCCTCATAGAGGCAAAAGGAAACTGTCTCCAAAGAGTTTTAATTCCATGCTAGTTTTCAGTTCCAGTAACACAGATCTGAAACAAGACTATGAAGCCGGGGCAGCTAGGTGGCGTAGTGCATAGAGCACTGGCCCTGGAGTCAGGAGGACCTGAATTCAAATTCGACCTCAGACACTTAATAATTGCCTAGTTGTGTGACCTTAGGCAGGTCACTTAACCCTATTACCTTAAATAAATTTAAAATATTTTTTTAAAAAAAAGACTATGAAGGTAATTCTAGGAATCAGAGTTCAGCATAAAATTATCTTGAGGAAAAAATGAGGTAGCTTTCATTACAGAAAAGATTTTAGAAATACAATATAAAATGTACAATACTAGGAAGGAGTATTTCTCAATCTCTTAAATTCAATTGAAAGTGAATCACACCATAGAAAAATAATATACATATCCTGGCTCCTGAGTCATAGAAAATATGTTGCTCTTCAAGATTGTGAATTTCTGAATTGAAATTCTACATTATATTAACTCCATGGGAAGCGTGCAGTAGTCATGTAGCTCTTTTGCTCAGTAAGAGTGCAAAAATATATTAAGAGTAATATAATTATCACACTCTACCTTTCAGCTCAGGTCTCTCCATCCTTAAAAAATTAACCTTACCATCCCTTTAACTTATTGCCTTCTTCTCTCTCTCTCTCCCACCTTTCACAGACAAACTCCTAGAAAAAGAAATCTGTCTTCTTCTTATTTCTCAGTCCTTGATTCTAACTGCATAATTCGATAAACTTCTCTTCCAAAGTCATCAGCATTTCCTTAACCATCCAATACAGCATCTTCTTAGTCTTCATTCTTCTTAACAGCTCTGCAGAATTTGATACCCTCTCCTTCTGAATACTCTTCATTGGATTTTCATACCACTAGTCTTCTCCTACCTCTTCCATTGTTACTTTTTTAAGTCTCCTTTGCTGGGTCTCGAACCTATCCCCAACATAGATTATATCCCAAGGCTCTGTCCTGAGCCCTCTTCTCTCTACATACCTTTTCTTATTAATTTCATCAGTTCTAAGCAAATTATTCCCAAATCTACAGTATCCAGTCTGACTCTTTCCTGAGCTCCAGGCTCCTATCACCAACAATCTTTTGAGAATTTCAAATTAACCTCTTTTCCAAACTTCCCTTATTTCTGTGGAATTTACCATTATTCTTCTTGTCATATAATACCCTCAGAGTCATTCTTGACTCCTAATTCTCCCTCAAAAGTCTCATGTTACTTCTGTGACATTTTTTGTATCTGTCCCCTTTTGTCCACTCACATAGCCACCCATCATAATTCAGGTCTTCATGTCCTCTGGACTAGACTAATGCAAAAGTTTCCTAATTGGTTTCCCTGCCTCAAGTCTCTCCTTTCTTAAATTCATTCTTCACACAGTTGCCAATGTGATTTTCCCTAAGCTCATTTCTGACTCAGTCAATCTACAACTTAACAGACCGTTAAAATATTTTATTATATTTACATACTCTATAACCTTCTCAAACCCTCCTTATTTATTTATTTATTTTTTATTTTTGCAAGGCAGTGGGGTTAAATGACTTGCCCAAGATCACACAGCTAGGTAATTATTAAGTGTCTGAGGCCGGATTTGAACTTAGGTCCTCCTGACTCCAGGACCGATGCTCTAACCACTGCACCATCTAGCCACCCCTCAAACTCTCCTTCTTAATTAATCTATTCTTGCTCTCTGACTGAAATGCATCCCTCCTCCTAAAGTCCATTTCCCAGGAGTTTCATCCAAAGCTCAGCTCAAATGCCACCTCCTGGTCTCCCCAGCCTCCCCCTCCCAAATAGCTCTGTATCTTTCTATAGATTCTTAGATGGAAGGGATAGATAGATAGATAGTTAGATGGATAGTCTATCACCTGACAGAATAGAATCTCCCTGAAGACATAGACTATTTCCTTTTTGTCTTTGTCTCCCCAACATCTAGTGCAATATCTGACACCCAATAGACTTTAATAAATGTTTATTGATTGATTGGACTAATCTTGAATTGGAATTGATTTTACAGATTAGAATCTCCCTGAGGGCACAGACTATTTCTTTTTTGTCTTTGTTTCCCTAATACAGTATCTGATTTGAACTAATCTTGATTCGGAATTGATTTTACAAGGTGACCTAGTTCAACATCCTTATTTGCCAGATAAGTAAAGACTTCATCTAAGTGATAGTATTTGAACTGAGTTTTGAATAAAACTAAATTAGGGGGATTTGAACAGACTCAGATAAAGAAGAAATGCTTTCCAGGCATGGGGGCCAGCCAAACCAAAGGCACAGGAGTTAGAATGTCACATGTGAAGAAAAGTTCACTAGTCAGTAATTAAGAAATATAGGCACAGGCACAGAACCAACAACAAGGGTTTTAGACAATTTGGGTACTGACTCATATTGTGTTAACAATAATGGGCTATTATTACATTTATTGGTTTTTTTAGTTTATTTATTAGTATTATGTTAAAAAAAAAAGTATAGATCATCCACTTTATTGGGTTGAATTTTTTTTTCTTACCTTGTACTCCAAATCGTTTCCTCACCACTGTCTCATTTTCTAGGATTTCTTTAGTAGGAACTGAATTCTGGGTTTCCACAGTGTCTGGACACTCTTGATAAGTACCAAGCTCCTGAGGAGTAATGGACTTTTCATTATCTTCTCTGAGAACTGTAAAGCTGTTCTCCTGAGGAAGAGTTGGACTTTGCTTTTCATTTAAAGAACTATTAGAGTTTTGACCCAAGGATATTTCACATGATCCTTCTGAACTATGAAGATAACTTTGTTTACCACTGGGATCATCCTGGCTTTCCTCCTGTTCTGGTTCTGTTTCTGGAGAGTTCTCTTCATCTGTTTCATCAACACTTGCACATATATTTTCTGCATCCAGGCTTTGTGAACCTATTGTTGCTATCTTAATAACATCCTTAAGTCCAGAAATAGGACATCCAGGCTGATTTTCTTCAATGTCACTTGATACTGTTATGGTCTCTTGAGCCTGAGGAATCATTGTTGGGTCTTTTTCCAGATTCTCTTTCATTTGACATTCTGTTTAGATTAAAAATTCACAATTTATTGTACTTTCTTGAGAATGACTGAAAATAACCTTCTGCCTTTCTAAAAATAAATTCCTAGTATAAATTCTCCAATTCTCTTACCACTAAAGATGTTTTCTTTTACCTAAATTATCACATGTACCTTGTCATTCTACTTTTGCTTGGCAAATTTTCTTTATAGCATCAATAACCTAGATTCTACTCTTAGTTCTCTTAATTTTGCTACTAGATGAGCTTTCATTTTATCTTGCCAGGGTTCAGCATCTACAGGTCTTCTGGGCCCACATAATGGCATGCCTTCTTCTCTTATTTGGACCTTCATCTTCTCCATTAGTAACCTGAAATCTACCCCTAGGTCATTCCCTCCACCAGTCTTGTTCCCTTAGTATATTATCTTCTCCCACAAAGCAAAACTATCTTGCTTGCTCATATTTTTATCCCTGGACTTAGCACATAGTAAGCACTTAAATAAATGATCTACTGAATATATTATTTTTATCCTACAAAAACTGTTCACCTATTTCTCACATAGTATTGGCAGGCTGGAACATTTGAATTAAACTCTTCCCCTGCTCATACAATGATTAGAAGCCCAACAAGTATATTAAATTCCAGTGCCCTAAGACTTTACAAATTTTGTTCTGTTAGCCTCTCTACCATTCCTTTTAATGTAGCTATCATTTCTGAATTTCATAATCATTATCCAAAATCTTAGGTTATCAATTTGGACATGCAATATAGGCAGACAGACATAGAGATATATAGCATATCCATCTCTATCTTTCCTTCTGATAAAATACTTAGCTTTTTTTTTGTTTTCCCTGAATCTAAGATTTTATCAGAATAGAGAATTCCTGGTTCCCTCCCCCAATAAAGCTATCCATTTTCTGTAATGTATGTCAAAGAGTTGCCTAAGGCCCTGAGAGAGACTAGCTACATGGTTAGTCAGAGACAGTACTTAACTCCAAGTGTTCTTAACCCCAAGGTTGGCCTTCCATCTGCTACACCACACATTATCTATCACATGCTTACTATCATTCTAATGTTCAAAAATAGTAGTCATGGCCAATTAACTTGTACCAAACTGAAGAAACTCAATTATTTTCATGTTTAAAAGATGATTAACAGCGATTTTCTGTATTAATGCATCCTGTTTCCTAGACTACGGTCCTCAGATTTCAGTACTATAAAGGCTGGACATACCTTCTTGAGGATTTCTACATTCATTCTCGGACATTTTTATGTCCTCTCAGTTTCACTCTCTGGTTTTCCTTATGATGATATCTTGCTTTCTTCTGTTTTGTTCAGAAACAGCTCTTTCAATCTCAACAACTTCATGCCTCTCAGGATCCAGAAACCAGGGCTCAGAGTAACTTAAGGCAAACACAGCTAATTAATGCAAACACTGAAATAATTGAATGGATGAGTTTCTATGCATATGATGGTAAAGATCAGTTGAAGTAAAACATTTACATTCCTTATGACTAGAACACCTTCCTCTTTCTTTTTTAATTCCTTTTGAAACATTAGCTATGCTTTAAAGCCCCAGTCAAATGATATCCCCTCCACAAAACCTTCAGTGATCCTTCTACTCTCCTAAATGAAAGTAATTTCCCCTACTGCTGAAGTCTCTTAGCACTCTGAATTTTTCATATTTATTCTGCATAATAGTCATATATATATATATATATATATGTATATATATATATATTCATCTCCTCTGCTGGGTTGTAAAACACTGTATTACTTCTGTACTTCCTTTTTGTAAAATGCCAAGTAAATAGACATTATGTGAAAATGATTAGGTAATTATTACATTTTTTAATTCTTTAAAAGATTTCTTTCCACATTTCCAGAGGGTAGGGAGAAAGATGAGAAACAAAAACCAACTTAAAAATAATCACATCAGAAAAGAATTGAAATTTGAGGGAATGCTCATCAACTGAGGAATGGTGGAACAAGTATATGAATGTGATGAGGTACTACTGAACTGTAAGAAATCATGAGTGGGGGCGGCTAGGTGGCATAGTGGATAAAGCACCGGCCCTGGAGTCAGGAGTACCTGGGTTCAAATCCAGTCTCAGACATTTAATAATTACCTAGCTGTGTGGCCTTGGGCAAGTCACTTAACCCCATTTGCCTTGCAAAAATCTAAAAAAAAAAAATCATGAGTGGAAGGACTTCAGAAAAGCCTGGAAAGACTTACATGAACTGATGCTGAGTGAAGTGAGTAGAACCAGGAGAACATTGTACAGATTAACAGTAACATTTTGAGAGGATCAACTTTAATGGACACAGCTGCTCTCAGCTGTTCAGTAATCAAAGACAATTCTGAAAGACCTGTTATGGAAAATGTCAACCATATCCAGAGAAAAAACTATGGAGCCTGAGTGCAGATCAAAGCATAAACTTCTTTTATTTTTTTTATTTCTTATTCATGGCTTCCCCCCACCCCCAGCTCTAATTCTTCTTTCACAACTTGGCTAATACAGAAATACATTAAATATAATTCTACATATACAACCTACATCAGATTGATCATTGCCATAGGGATGGGGGGGGGGAAGGAGTGGTAGAAAACTGAGGAACCCAAAAACTTGCAAAGCGATGAATATTGAAAACCATCTTTGCATGTAATTGGAAAAAAAATAAAAACAAAAATAATTACATCACAGCCAACTATTCTAAATGTTAGGAATCTATTACCTTCTTGTGTCAAAGGAGATGGAGCATTAGTAAGCCTATCTTTCAGAGAGATTAAATAAATATTAAATTTTTTTAATGATTCTAAAATGCTGGAATTAAACTAAAATTTAAAAATCACTGTTTAGCTATCATATGTATTCAATACTATACAGATTCTTCATGAGACTTCAATTCCCTTCCCCTTGTTCACATGGATAGATACAATCTTTAATGCTGTCCTGAAACTATTATTTACTATGATCACAAAATTTCCAAACATATTTAAAAGGGATCTCAGTAATTATGTGATACCCAAATAGGAATCTCCTCTACAACAAATGGTATTCCAGTCTCTAAGCAGAGACTTCCAATGAAACAGGAGTCTACTACCTACCAAAGTACATTCCACTTCCATTCAAGTTAAGAACACCCCTAAACTTTAGGAATTTTTTTCGTGACATCAAGTCTGAATTTGCCTTTTTTTGAATCTTCCAATTTTTGTTTCTGGTTCTTCCTTATAGAGGAATTCAGAGAATCATGGAAAGACTGATAACTGAAGTAAAAAGTATTAAGCAGAACATGGAGAACTATATGTACCATGATTACAATAATATGAATGGAAAGAATGCAAAACTGAGGCAAACTCTAATTAGAAGTAATAATCTCATAGAAAAGAAAAATGATGAACCTCACTTCTTTCAGCAGAGATGTGGGACTACTTATGTACAGTCAGAAGTACTTATTGTATGAATTGGTTTTCCTTAAGTTTTTCTTTGTCATAAAGGAGGGATAAAGTTTGGAGGTGGGGAGGGTGACTTATTTGAAAATGTGATAAAAACAGAAGTCATTGAGAAACATACTTTAAAAAAGTATCTATAGCTGACAAGGTTCTTTAGACCAAAACTAGTACTGAGAATCATTATCTGTAATTTTCTCTGTAGCTCGGGGATATTGCCATATTCCCATACAAACCTGTCTTCCAACATGATACATGAGAAAAGCACAAATCCTAGGCTTTTTTTTCAGAGTCTCTCCTAAACCTACATTACAAAAAAAGAATAGGTCAAAAGAAGATCATACTTTCACATCAAAATAGAAAAAGTACTTTCTTCTCCTAAGACTTAGAAAAACTTTTCAATTTCATTGGATTACTTTTCTTCACTACTTACTTTTCCCTAAGGGGCAGTTAGTTGGCGCAGTGGATAGAAGACTAGCCTTGGAATCAGAAGGACAGGAGTTTAAATCCAGCCTCAGACACTAAATACTTACTAGCTATATGACCTTGGGCAAGTCACTTAACCCTGACTGCCTCACATCCAGGACCATTTCCAATCACCTTGATTCATATCTGGTCCCTGGACCCAGATGACTCCAGAGGAGAGGGAACCCCTCACTCAAATCTAATTCACATGCTTGTCAAGGCACCACCTCCCTGATCTCCTGGGCTTCTTTGAGAAGGACAAATATCACTATCACTTTTTCCTAAAGAGAGATTGGGGGCAGGGCAGCTAGGTGGCTGGATAGAGCACCTCCTGGAGTCAAGAGGACCCGAGTTCAAATATGACCTCAGAGACTTAATAATTGCCTAGTTGTGTGACCCTGGGCAAGTCACTTAACCCCATTGCCTTAAATGAAAAATTAAAAAAAAAGAGATTGGACAATTTTTTTATTAAAGGAAAAAATGCCTTTGATATTGATATATATATATGTATATGTATAAATAGGTATATTTTCTCTGTGATATATCTGATTTTCAAGACTTTCTTATTTCAGTTCAATTTTAGGAGTTTCCCTAGTGAGTTTTGTATATGTAATCCCTTCAAAGAGCTCTTAGTTTGACTGTACTCATATTTTGACAACTACTCTAAGGCAGTGTGATGTATTAGAAAGAGCACTGCATTTGGAATCTGAAACTTAGGTTCAAATCCTGAATGGCACTTTTTTTAATCTGTGTGGCAATCTTACTCAGAGGCCAATGTTCTTTTTACCTTGCTGCTAATTACAGAGCAAAGCTCTTCAGACCAGTACTATTATCTGTACATTACAGACCAAGTCCATTAATAAAGAATCTGTGATTCACATAACCAAAGGTTACATGATAAATTCAAAGCATAACTGATCATCCAGATCTGATCTACTTACTACCATACCAGAGAGTGTATGCTTCACTGTAAACATTTTCCACCATATCTGGTAATATTGTTTCCTCAAGGTGTTTTAACACACTGGAAAACTCCAAAGAACAAGGTCAGGGGAATTAAAAAAGTATTATTTTAATTTCCCAATAGTAGGTAACAATTTATGGGTCACTTATTTACATAAAAAAGGATTAGGTTAGAGACTTCAAACTTAATTTCAAGAGAATAGGGAAAAGAAATTTAACAAGTATTACTAATTATTATTGTTGTTATTGTTATTTTTGTTTTATTGACATAAGAATTGAAACAGTAGAAAAGATATCTGGTCAGTAGGAGATTCCATTTTAGTTAACAGTATAAATTAAAAAGATAAATAAAATTTTGAGAGAGTTTCCTTGATTTGGGTTCAAGTCCTGTTTTTTTCCCACTCAGAGGCTAATGACTCTGGGCAAGGCACTTAACCAATCCAATAAGCCACCAATAAGATATGCTATAGGCCTGATCTGTTTTGACAGGAAAAGTTCCTCACTGGGAGCTGATACAGACAACATCTCAGGTCAAATAAAATAAATAAATAAAATTTCACAATTCGGTATTTCTGATAACAGAAAGAAATAGTTATAACAGACCTGCTGTCTACAGCTAAATTTTAAATTCAAATAAATTCAGATCAGCACTACTGTACTAGGAGGAAGGCAGGACTGATATCACTCTCATTTCTCTCACCATCACTTGCACAGTGCTCATCACATAGTAGGTAGTTAATAAATACTGAGACAACACAGTCTTTCGAGATATCATATGCAAGGAAGGAAGACAGGATAACTTTCTGTGATTTGGAGAGGAAGGACATTGCATTCATATTATATAACCAAAAGTTAAATGCATTGGAGAACCTATGTGTCCAAAGGCTTCAAACTTTGCTCTTTTCTAACTCTTAAAGGCTTTAGAATTCATCGTAATGTTGGGGTTCTTGATTCTTGGACAAGGGAGTTTGTTAAAGCTTCTTGCCCGAGGGCCCAGGTACCCTGCTTTGGTGTCCAGTCATGAGAGAGCATCCGTAAAAAGGATCCCCTGAAGCTAAGCTATAATTATTTGATGGTATTTAGGAGTGATGTGAGAAAGTCGGCATAGACCAAACAGAAAATCTGTCTTAGGGAAAGCAGGGTGAGTTTAAGTAGAAGAATCTGACCCCCTTAATTATCAGATGGCTGGATGTTAGAATCTCTGATCTGCTTTCCCAGGGGAACCGGTTTGGGGAGTGGGCTAAGGAGCCAGGCATTGCAAGTGAGACCGCAGGAGAAGAGGGTATTCTCATTTAGGGACCAGTCAGGAAATGAGGCAGGATCTAGGCGGGGACAAGTGGGAGAAACTCTCTCAGGATTGCTTTTCTACATCATAAGGGCCTTCTCAAGCCTATCTTTGTCACAAGGTCAAATGGGTTGGAATTTCCTCAAGCCTGTGTCTTAGAGGGGAATTTCATATCTCTATATCTCAAGGCTTCTCTCAATCATAAGCCCCAATATCAATTTATAGTTTACCCTATCAATAAGGTTCTATCTTCAAAACTGAACTACTATTAATTTTACTCCATAGTTGAACTATATAAGAATTTCAACCAGACCCAGGATCTAGGTTTCCAGTTCCGTCTCTAAAACCTGTAAGAATTCTCCTTTTCTACCTTTCCACCAAAACAGGAAACGATGCATTCTTCCTTATTTGGTGGCTTTTTTTTTGACTGGTGCGGGTGTGGGTGTTGGTAAAAGGGCTGATTATGAAAAGTAAGCATTCTGGAAATTGAAACAATGTAAAGCTGAATGCTAATTTTAATACAGGATTGTTAGTGCTGGGACTTTAAAGGTCAATTATTCTAACCCCTTTATGTTCCAGATGAATAAATTGAATTTACTTACTCATAAGACTTTTGATGACAGGAACATCGTTCTTAATAGTGGATTTTGAATCAAAGCCCACTTCAATAATCAGACTCCAAAGGCATGAAACTTTTCAGTTTTCAATCCAGACTGGAAAAACAGGTAGCTAGCTACACACACCCATGGCCTCAAATCCTTTCCCGGTCAACGTGACAGTGAACTTTGTCCCAGGGAAAGGGCCTCCAGTGGAATGCTGGGAGTAGTAGTTTTTTCTACCCTTCCTATAAGGAAGTTTACATTACCGCAAGTTACAACTATTAAGGACATATACTTGCCACATTTTGTTTGGCAAGCTGCTCTTCAAAATTCTATTACTTCTCTCAGTCTGAGTTTTCTCAGTTTTGGAATAATAATATATCACTTAAATCACAGGGTATTGTAAAGATCAAGAAATTTTACATTTATAACATATGTAAAAGTGTTTTGCCAACCTTAAAGCATGTTATAAATGATAGCCATAATTCTTTAACTTCCAACTTTTAAAGTTAGGCTAAATTATTGTGGTCACTTTAAACATATAGATTCACAGAATGTCATAGCTGGAAAAAGATTTAGCCCAATCCAAACATAAAAAAGGAAAACCTTGAAAACCTCCAAAGAAAAAGAATCCATTATATCCTGAAAAAGTCCATTCCACTTTTGGATAGTTTGAATTATCAGGAATATTTTTCTCATGTAAAGACCTAATTTTCCCTTTTACATTTTTTATCCATTGCTCCTAGAGGTTCCTGGGAGTCAAACAAAAGTAATAGAATTCTCTTCCAGGTGACAAGTCTTTCAATGTATGAGCCCAGCTATAACAGTCCTCTCTCCACATACTCTCAAGTCTTCCCTTCATTAGGATAAACAACCCCATTTTCTTCAACCGATTATCAAGTTTACTAGTGGTAGACCAAGGGAAAGTCACTTATCCTTGAAAGCCTTGGTCTCTGTATCTACTAAATGGGGATATAAAGCACTATATACACATTATTGTGGTAACAACGAAGAACATGTAACATCCATAAAGCAAGTGAGAGTAATTAGAAGGAAAGGTGGTCTAGTGTCTAGATCCTTCAAAGAAGTAAAGGTAATTAGGTAAGGTAAGTAATTTGCACTGGAATAAAAGGTGGTCATCATTAATAATTTTGGGGGCCATAATTCCAGTTAGACTAATTGGATCAGAAAATCAACTAAGAAAAAAGTACAGGTAATTAAGGAATAGGACAGTGGGCATAAAGAATTTTTTTCAAGACATATGCTAGTAAATCAGCAAGACAGAAAGCCAAGTTCCTTTTTGACAGTTAATAATGTTTTTGATATGGGGATGCTATCAATATAATAAAGTGTTCGGTAAAGTATATGATGTTATTGATGCAAAATACAGATCAACCACTATGAAATGAAAAACAAAGAAGGCCAAGACTAGCAACTCAGTTTATCTTTCACTTAAAAGTTCTGAATTACTATACTGCCAACAAAGAAGAGATACCCCATTTAAAATAACTAAAATAACCATTTATCAAGATAAAATCAAAATGGATAAATGTCCTAGATATAAAGGAAGGTCTCCTAAGTAAATTAAAAGAACATATTACCTATCAGACTTATGAAAAGAAGAATTTGTGTACAAACAAAAGATAGAGAATATTGGGAGATGTAAAATGGATTATTTTATTATATTAAAGTAAAAAGAGTTGATACAAAAATATTTATAGCAGCTTTTTTCATAGTGACAAAGAATTGGAAATTGAAGGGATGACCGTCAATTGGGGGACAACTGAACAAATTGTGGTATATGAATGTGACAGAACACTATTTTATAAGACATTATGAGGGACAAGACTTCTGAATAGCATGGAAAGACTTGCACGAACTAGTGCTAATTGAAGTGAGCAGAACCAGAAGAACATTATACACACTAATAGCAACACAGAATGATGATCAGCTACAATGGACTGGATCATTTCTGCAGTACAATAATCAAAGACAATACTAAAAAATTTGTGATAGAGAATCCCATTCATATCCAAAGAAGAAACATTAAATGCAGACCAACATTTACTATCTTCAATTAAAAAAAAGTTGTCTTATGAATCATGTCTTTTTTTCTTCCATTTGGATGTGATTCTTATTTCATACATGATTAATATGGTTCCTTGTTTAGCATGGTTATAGCTGGAAAGCCTATATTCCATTGCTTTCTCTCAGGGGGAGGGGGGGAGGGAAGAAAGGGAGGGAGAAAAATGTAAAAAATTAATTGTTGAAAACTACCCTTACATATAGTTGGAAAAATAAAGAAATGAGAGGGGTAGCTAGGTGGCACAAATGGATAGAGCACCCACCTTGAGGTTAGGAGGACTTGAGATCAAATGTGGCCTCAGATACTTAATAATTACCTGTGTGACCTTGGGCTAGTCATTTAACCCCATTGTCTGGCAAAAAAAGAAAAAGCATTTGTACAAATAAAACCAATAGAGTCAAGATTGAAGGAAAGAAGAAATTGAGAGGGGGAGGGTCTCATATCCAAAATAGAGAAAATTTTCAAATTTATAAATATGAGTTGTTCCTTAATTGATAAATGGCCAAAAGCCATAAGGATTTATAAAGATGTATGAAGGACTTCAATTAAGAACTAAAGAATTTAGTCACATGAAAAAACTCTAACTCATTATTGGTTATAGAAATGTAAATTAAAACAACTCTGAAATATCTTCATACCTATTAAATTGATTTAAAATGATAGATGGAGAGGTGGCTAGTTGGTATAGTGGATAGAGCACCAGCCCTGGAGTCAAGAGTACCTCAGTTCAAATCTGGCTTCAGAAACTTAATAATTGCCTAGTTGTGTGACCTTGGGCAAGTCACTTAACCTCATTGCCTTGCAAATAAAATAAAGTGATATATGGAGAAAATGACAAATGTTGGGGGGGGAATATGGAAAAATTGAGACACTAATACACTATTGGTGAGACTATGAATTGATACAACCATTTTGCAGAGCAATTGTAATTATGCCCAAAGAAATATAAAATTGTGTATATATACCCTTTAGTTCACAAATACTACAAAGTAGATGTTTCCAAAGTAATCAGGAAAAAAGGAAAAAACCCTCTAAATTTGAACATATTTATAGCAGTTCTCTTTATGGTGGCAAAGAAATGAAAATCAAGGGGTTGCCTATTAATTGGGGAATGGTTAAAAGAGTGGTAGTATAAGATTATGATGGCAAACTACTGTGCTATAAAAGAAAGGACAAACAGGTTGATTCTGGAAAGGCATGGAGAGACTTACATGAAATAAGAGTGAAATTAGCAGAACCAAGAGAATGTTGTATATAATTTTGGCAATGTTTCGTGATTAATTATGAGCAACTAAAGTTATATATATATATATATATATATATATATATATATAAACTTAGTCATTCATAGTTATTCTGAGAATTATAAATACTCGTCAGCTTCAAAGGACCTATGAAAGTGCTATCCACCTCCAGATAAAGAACTGAGAACTAATAGCATGCCAAATGTGGTTTCACATATATATGTTTATGTGTATATCAAATAGTGGCCTTTTCTAGTTTAAGGTGGTGAGAGATGGAGAGAGACAATTCAGAAGTTTAAAATCTAAATTATTTTTAAAAGTGATGAGTTATTAAATTAAGCCCTTTATGAAATTTTATAGCCTTATATAGTTACAATTGAAACCAATGATTTTATAACAAAGAGTTAAATTATGTCTACTAGAAGGCACAGCTCTCCTCCAAATCACTCCAAAAACCTCCAAAAAAATGACTTTAAACAAACTCTAGAGTGACAGAACCCACAAAAAGACTAAATGAAACTATTTTCCAGCCCATGATCAGATAGAGGGGTCTGTCACACCAAGGTAAGAGAGGAGTACAGTGCAGCAAAGTTCATGCCCAAGAGAATTGGCCTCAGCAATCCATAAATAGCCAGCGGGGTACCTGGGTCAGTGGCAGCAGTGACAGTTTGCAGACCTCTCAATCCAGAGATTGCCAAGGACAATTTGGAAGGTCAGTACGAAAAGTCTGCCATACCGGCATAAGAGAGCAGAGAATACAGTCCAGCACTGGCCTCAGCAATGCAGACCTGGCCCCAGTGGATGAGGAACAGCCCTTGGGAGTTACTGAGTCAGCAGCTACAAGTACTTCCAGAGTTCTCAGTCCACAGATGATAAGGGAAATCAGAGGGAGATTACAGGAGTCTTTTGCCATGACTGAGGCAGAACTCTGTTGTTTTGCCCATATTCTGATCTGGGTCACAGTCCCAGGAAGAGAAGGAGCAGTAGCACAATAGAGCATGTTGCCACAAGAGACTGGGGGACCCTTCTCATGTTTCAGGGCAGATAGGAGAGTTTTTAGTCATCCCACAGATCAGAGCACAGGCCAAGAGAGTAGTAAAACCTTTCCTTAGATCATAAGACCTTAGAAGAACTGAAAATTTGCAGGTCCCTAGAAGTATCTCTGAAAACAGTTGCCAAAAAACCCAAAAGATTGAGACACCCCTCATTCTGGAAGCAGAGTCCTACCTTAACAAAGAATTAAAATCAAGTCATAGGCTGGGGATATAAGCAAACAACAGGGAAAAAAAAAAACCTGACCACAAGACAGTTACTATGATGATAAGGAAGATCAAAATACATACTCATAAGAAGACAAAATCAAAGTTTCTACATTCAAAGATTCCAAGAAAAATATGAATTGGTCTCAGACCATGAAAGAGTTCAAAAAGGATTTTGTAAATCAAGTAAGGGAGATAGAGGAAAAATTAAGAAGGGAAATGAGAGCGGTGCAAGAAAATCATAAATACCAGATCAGCAGCTTAGTGAAGGAGACACTTAAAAAAAGTGAAGAAAATATCTTAAAAACTAGACTGGACCAAATGGAGAGAGATACAAAAGCTCACTGAAAAAAAACAATTCCTTAAAATATAGAATGGAACAAAGGAAAAGTGATGACTTTGTGAGAAATCAAAAACAATTTAAAAAAACCCAAAAGAATAATAAACTAGAAGAAAATGTGAAATATCTCATTGGAAAAACTGTCCTGGAAAACAGATCCAGGAGACATAATTTTAAAATTATTGAATCACCTGAAAGCCATGATCAAAAAGAGAACCTAGACATCATTTTCCAAGAAATTATCAAGGAAAACTACCCAGATATTCTAGAAGCAGAGGGTAAAATAGAAATTGAAAGATCCATCAATCACCTTCTGAAAGAGATCCCAAAATGAAAACTGCCAGCAATATCAATCATAGCTAAATTTCAGAGTTCCCAGGTCAAGGAGAAAATATTACAAGCAGGGCAGCGGCTAGGTGGCACAGTGGATAGAGCACCGGCCCTGGAGTCAGGAGTACCTGAGTTCAAATCCAGCTTCAGACACTTAATAATTACCTAGTTGTGTGGCCTTGGGCAAGCCACTTAACCCCATTGCCTTGCAAAAAAAAAAAAAATATATATATATATATTACAAAATATATATTACAATATATATATATATTACTATATATATTACTATATATATATATATATATATATATATATAAAAGAAATAATTCAATTATCATGGAACCACAGTCAGGATAATACAAGATTTAACTTCTACATTAAGGGATCTTAGGGCTTGGAATATAATATTCCAGAAGGCAAAAAAGAGCTTGAATTAACAACCAAAAATCAGTTACCCAGTAAAACTGAACATACTCTTTGAGAGGAAAATATATACATTTAATGAAACTGGAAATTGAAGGCATTCCCACCAGGTTAGGGAATAGCTGAACAAATTGTGATATGTGATTATTATCAAATGCTATTCTGCTATTAAAAATGAACAGGGGGGCAGCTAGGTGGCACAGTGGATAAAGCACTGGCCCTGGAGTCAGGAGGACCTGAGTTCAAATCCAGACTGACAATTAATAATTACCTAGCTGGGCAAGACACTTAACCCCACTGCCTTGCAAAAGCCAAAAACTAAAAATAAAAATAAAAACGAATAGGATGCTCTCAGTAGAACCTGAAAAACTTATATGAGCATATTCAGTGGGAATGTACTATATATTGCAGCAGTATTGCAGGATGATCAGCAATGTGGTAACCCAAGACAACTTTGAAGATCTTACGATAAGAAATACTATTCATCCCCAAAGACAGAACTGATGGTGTTTGGATACAGACTGAAGCATAGTTTTCTTTTACTTTATTTTTCTTAAGGTTTCTCTGTGTGTGTGTGTAGGAGTTATGTTTACTTTTATAACATGACTATTATGGAAATTATTTTGCATGACTACACATTTTTAATCTATATCAAATAAGTTGCTTACTCAATGAGAGGAAGCTGCAGTGGGAGGAAGAAAAGAGAATTCAGAACTCAAAGTTTTAAAAATGAATGTTAAGGAGGTAGCTAGGTGGTACAGTGGATAGAGCACCAGACCTGGAGTCAGGAGGACTTGAGTTCAGATCCCACCTCAGACACTTAATAATTGCCTAGCTGTGTGACCTTGGGCGAGTCGTTTAACCCCATTGCCTTAAATAAAATTTCAAAAAAATTTTAAAATATTAAAATGTGCTTTTACATGTAACTGTAGAAAAATAAAATATAACTGAATTATGTCTACTACACAGCAACAGGGTACAGAAGGAACAAAGGTCATTTGCTATTGTTGCTAGGCAGTACAATAATAGAACACTGAATGACAAATACATCTGAGTCAAAGCCAGCCTTAAGATGCTTAAGAGTACATCCAGCCTCAGACACTTGCCCACCTACCTTGGGCAAGTCACTTAACGCCATTGCCTTGTAAAAAAAAAAAAAAGGAAAAAGTATGAGCTGTGTGTCTCAGGACAAGTCATTTGACAGTTATCTTTGTATAAAATGAAGATAATAAAAACCACCTGTCTCCTAAGGTTGTTGTGAGGATAAAATGGGAAAACATTTTATAACTTTGCAAACTTTAAGGAGCTCTTGAAATGCTATTGTTAAGTTTTACTTATTGTTTGTGATTTAGTCACCATCTGTCAAACTGAAAATCTTCCCCAGCTCTTCCATTCTCTATTCTCATTCCCAGCAGCCTCAGCGGCACACCTCTGCCATCCTGCTACTTGGTCTCCCCCTTTCCTGGTGTCCTCTGGAATCCTGATTATTGTTGATAAACTTCTCTTTCTCTTGGATGGCTTCCTTAGTCTTTCCAACTTCTTGGATTCAAAGAAATCTGACTCCCCCTTTCCATCCTCCTGTGCTAAAAGTACTCTTAGAATCAGGTAACCAACAGTCATTTGAATATTTACTGGGCTAAGCATTGGGTATACAAAGAATGGAGGAGTCCCTTGCCCTCAAAAAGCTCACAGTCTAACGGGGGAGGTAAAAACTAGGTCGTATATCTATACAGAGATGGGAGGTAATATTATTCAATAGGGAAAGTCATTCTCATCTCAGGATGGGGGAAAGGTGAGGTTAGGAAAAGCCCCACAGAAAGTAGGCTTCGACTCGGTCTTGAAGGAAACCAGAAAAACTAAGAGACTGAGATGAGAGGGAAGAATATCCCAGGTGGGTATAGAAGTCTTCTGAACATATACAGAAGTGACAGCATCTGGGAGAGACTCAAGGTTGAGATTAGAGGGTTGAGGGTGAGGGGGCTAGGGGAGGGGGTGGGTGAAGGGAGTAAAAATAAGATGCAGGGAAATTAAAAAATAGTAATTATAACTGAGTGAGAATGGAAAGTTTATTAAGGGGGTGGCTAGGTGGCGCAGTGCATAGAGCACCATCCCTGGAGTCAGGAGTCCCTGAGTTCAAATCTGGTTTCAGACACTTAATAATTACCTAGCAATGGGGCCTTGGGCAAGCCACTTAACCCCATTGCCTTGCAAAAGAAGAAAAAAAAAAGAAAAAAGAAGAAAGTTTATTAAGTTGTCTTTGTGGTAGCAAGGAACTGGAAATTGAAGGAATGCCCATCAATTGAGGAATGCCTGAAAAAAATTGATGAAATACTACTGTGCTGATGACAAGGTCAATGACCTTATAAATGCAAGCAAAGACTTGCATGAAATGGAGGGAGAGTGAAGTGAACAGAATCAAGAAAATATTTTATACAGTAACAGCACATTGTTTGAATAAGTTATTCTGACAATTAAAAATACACAAAGATATTAAAAAAAAACCACTCTCTGCTTCCAGAGAAAGAACTGATAAATATGAATAATTTTATATATATGTATATATACTGCTTCTGTCTAATGGTAGTCATCTCTAGGGTCTGCCAGACATGGAAACAAGAAAAGGAGCATCAAAGGACCAAAGAACTGCAAGGTCAGAGTAGCTAGATCACATATGTGTAAAATTGAGTAAAGTGTTAAGATTTTAAAGGGGAAGGGGACAGATCATGAAGATCTTTTTTTTTAAAGTTTTTGCAAGGCAATGGGGTTAAGTGGCTTATTCAAGGCCACACAGCTAAGTAATTATTAAGTGTCTGAGGCCAGATTTGAACTCAGGTACTCCTGACTCCAGGGCTGGTGCTCTATCCACTGTGCCACCTAGCTGCCCCAGATTATGAAGATCTTCAAAAGCCCAACATAAGTTTTTAATCTGATCTTGGAATATGGAACCACAGAACTAAAAGTTGTGTCTGAGTTAGGTCCCTACCTTAAAAAACTGTTCTAGTAACTGAGATAGACTAAAGTGAGAAAAGACTTGAGCTGGAGTTCTGGCTCTATGAATAGAAAGCATGGGATGAATGAGAGATGCCATAAAGGTTGAAATGACAAGATTTGACTACAGATTGGATATGAGGGACATGCATGAGGAATAAAGAATGACCAGAACAACAAGGTTTTGAACCTGAATGGGGAAGAGAACAAGTGCCACTCTGCAATAAGAGGGAAGTTCAGAATAGAATTTAGTTTGGTGCTTTAAAAGACAAAATTTTCCTCTGTGGCATTCCAAGTACTTTACTATGAAGTATTTCAGAAATGTAACCAAACAACTCCCTAGCAAGGGATTGGCTGGCCACAAAATCCACTGGGATCTGCAATTCTTCCCAATTTAGAAGTCTCTCCCAGGAGACCTGCATATCCCAGTCAATCCTCAATAGAGGTTGTTATAATTTTCAGAGACTGGTAACTGAAATGATCAGAAGGAATCCTTTCCACAAGCCTAAGTGAGAAATTCTCTGTGAAAGTCCACAAATTACACCAGCTCTGGAATCAGAGGCTGTAGGCTCAAGTTTCATCTCTAATTACCTGTAAACCTTCAGGTCACTGGATCTCTCTGAGCCTATTTCCTTTTCTGTCAAATAAGGGATTGGCCTATATGGCCTCTGAAATCCTTTCCAACTCTAACTCTATCATCTAGAGGGATTTCATTCCTAAATACAGCCCCTTCCACTGTCGGTCAATTAGGTCATAAAACTCTTCTCTAGGTAAAGCTTTGAAGGGTTGCTGGGTCAAACCCAGATATTGTTAGGCATCTGTAACTTCTGCTGCCACCTCACAAACAAAGGAGGGGCCAGGATATAAGTGGTCCTCCCAGGTAGACCAGGGCCACAAACAAGCAAACTTCTGTCTAAAATTGTCTATGCCTTCTTCTTCTTCTTTTTTTTTTTTAAATTCATTTCTCTGGGGAAGCTATTCTTGAACTGTTTTTGGAAGTGTACTAAGTCCTAAATGAACCCCTTTCAAGATTGTACACAAAAGAAATTTAGTAATTACCCTCCACAACAATAAAGGCCCAAAGGTAAGTTTTAATGCCTCTATTATTTTTGCTTAATCTACCCTTTAAAAATGAGGCCTTTAAGGGTTCTTTTGAGAGTATATTCAATATAACATTTGATTTATTATAGACAGTATATTTTACAGTCAACTAAGTATTAACTGATTTTTATGATGTTAATAATACTCTTTTAAGAAGAGATTGTTAAAACACCACCTGCTAGTTAACTACTTAAGCAATTTTAAAAGCAGCAAAATATTTGTGGTCTCTTGTATCTATCCCTTAGGCTAAAATAGACCACTTTCATTTTCCCTTCACTTTAGGCAATAAAAAACAAAATGTAACAGTGCTATTTCATACTGAAGTTTCCTTTATCTTTAGTGTTTATTTTACTGAAGACCAGTGTTCTTAACATGCCAAAAAGTGAGCTGCTTTTTAAAGGCATTATTTATAGACACTATCATGTTACCTAACACAATGTGGTAACTAGCGTCTATATTTAGGATAAAATCCAGAGAACAGCAAAGTTCTACCTACAAATTCTGAATCTGTGATCCTTTGAAGAAAAGTTGAGCTATTAGTTTACATTTTCCAAGAGTAGTTTAAACAATATTTAAATTTCTAAAATTTCAAGCACACTTTTTTCACTTTACACAAAAACCTAAATGTAAACCATTTATTATTCACTAAATGATCTTCCTTGACCTCAAAGTCATAGACTGATGATAGTTACTATGTCCTTTGTAAAGATTTTTTAGACATCAGGTTTTTCAGATTATGACAAGCCCATTCCAGTGTTAAGTGTATTATTTATTGTGTACTATGTTGGTTCTACCTGTTTTTTTTTAATATTTTGTATTCCACTCTGTGGCATAGATATTGCGTATGTAATACATGTTGGATAGTAAACTAAACTTGAGAATTGTTGGATGAAATCTAGAATAAACTTATGCAGGAAGCTCCTATTGCAGTTAAAAAAAGAGAGTACGGCTGAATTCCCCAAGTACTCCTTAATGGCACAGTGGAGAAAGGTCGGCTTTCGGATCACTTTAGGACGAATTTTTTTTTTTGTTTTTGCAAGACCACGAGGCCACACGGCTGGGTCATGGAGGTCGGATTTAAGCTCGGCCCCGGGCCTCCGAGCCGCCCCAAATCTTTTCGTTTTAAAGAGTTGCAATCATCTGTCTGCAATTCGGGGTCTTGGGGAGGGTTTCGGGCTCGGGATTTCTCGCTGCTTCGGGGCCTTCCGCGGGCGGAGGCGGCCCAGGGGGTGACGGCCGCGTCCGGGCGCTTCGGCCCTCACCAAGGGATGGAGATGGGGCAGAAGAGTGTGTTTCTTCGCTTTCGCTCCGTCCTGACTCCGGGGGCGGCACATCGGGCAGGGCTCGGCCGCCGGACTGGCCGGGGCGCCGGGCCCGCGGCCAGGAGGGCGGGAAGGCGAACACACCCAGCGGCAGCTGACCCGGCGCCGCCCGCCCGCCGCCGCCTCACAAGCCTCGGGAGCGGCCATGGGTCCGGAGGAGGCCGGACGCCGCGGCGGCGGCCCCGGAGGCCCCCCGCCGCCCCGCTGAGGGCCGCCGGCCCGGTCCGCCATGGCCCGCGAGGGGCCGCGCGCCGGCCCCGAGCCCGAGCCCGAGCCCGAGCCCGAGGGCTGGGCGGCGGCCGTCACGCCCAGGGCCCCGCTGCGACGAGGGAGGAGCCCGCCGGGCCCGCAAGATGGCGCCGGCAGAGCCGCGCCCGGAAGCGCGGCCGGAAGCGCCGAGGCGGGGCGCGGCCGCCGACGGGAAGTGAGGTTCTCCGAGCTCCCGCCCCGAGTGTACGGCGACCGCGGGCCGCCGGCGGCCGCCGGAAGTGTCCCCGCGGAAAAGCCGCCCCGGCTCGCCGAGTTCCGCCCCGCGCCGCCGCCGCCGCCGCCGCCGCCGCCGCCGGACGCAGCGCCCGCGAGAGCGCCTCCCCGCCTCCCGCCCCGGGCCCGCGCGCGTCCCTGGCGCCCGGCGTCTGCCGACATGAACACGAGGAGATCGGCGCGGCGGCAGCCGCAGGAGCCCCCGCCGCCGCGCTCGCCGGCCGCCGCCCGGAGGCCGCTGCGGGACCCGCAGCCCTCGCCAGGTAACGGCCCGGCCCGGAGGCGGCCTTCCCGCCCGTCGCCGGTCTCGCGAGGGCGGCGCTCCCGCCTGGGCACCCGGGGGGCGCGCTGGTCCGTGTCGGGGGCGCCCCGCTGTCACCCGCCGCCCCACGCGGGGGCCTCCCCCGGCCCGACCCCACGAGGAGCGGCGACGAGGGCGCCGCGCGGGGCGGCGCGGCCCTTTCCCTCTCCCAGTGCCCCCTGCCGCCCCTCCGGTAGCCACAAAGAAACCCGAGGCCGGGGGAGCTCGAGTCGGGAAAGTGCCCTTAAGTGCCTGGGTGTGCCGGGCACGGGGGGCAGGGACAGGTGAGGTGACGGGGGGATGGCGGGGACTCGTGGACCAAATGGCACGCAGAGGATGCGAGTCGCTAGTGAGGTGGACGGGCACGGGGTTTAATTGGCAGGGTGCTGGATTCAGCTCACCTAGGGGCTAGGGACACAAAAACAGCCCTGCCCAGTCAAGTTTGTATTTTGTTTGCTGAAACATCATTCAAACGACTATCTACGTGCAGGAGAAAAAAGAGATCATCACACACACACACACAGGACACGTAGGAGGTAATCTCAGAGGTCACCGGCATTTCAGAGTGGGTGGCAAAGGCAACTTGCAGAAGATGGCACGGATCCTGGAGTCTTTTTAGTTTTATTTTTTGCAAAGCAACGCGGTTAAGTGACTTGCCCAAGGCCACACAGCTAGGTCATTATTAATTGTCTAAGGCCCGATTTGAATTCAGGTCCTCCCCCCCTACCTAGCTGCCCCCGGATCCTGGAGCCTTGAAGGAACCTAAGAGGCAGAAAGGAGAAAAGACATTCCAGAAATATGGAACAGCCTACAAAAAGGCACCAAGAGGAGAAATTGTGGGCAAGGGATAGTAGTAGCAAGGCTAGTAGTGTTACCTGACCTTGTGAGTGATAGTAAAGAACAAGACTTGAAAAGCTAAAAGGGACCAGGTTATTGAGGGCTTTAAAAGCCTAAACTATTTTATATTTGTTCCTGAAAAAGTGCTAGGCAGCCATTGATGTTTTACTGAGTTAGGAGAGTAACCTATATTTTATGAAGATCATTTTGACAAATTCAACCTCGCTCTCAGTCAATTTATTGATCACCTATTATGCATCAAGCAAAAAGATACCCCCCAAAAATCCCTACTCTGGAGTTCACAATCTAGTGGAATCTCTGGGTCTCAATTTCAAATTCACCACAAGTAAGATGAAAATAAATATAGGCTTTATTCTACATCATGAAAAGTAAAGGGGGGGAGGGAGAGAGTGGCTATCTGTCCAGTTCAGTTGATCATGAAGCCAGGAAATCCAGATTTAAGTCTTTCCTCTGACAGAAGCTGACTTTGTGACCCTGGAAGTCTTTTATCCATTTAGTCACACTCCAGGAAACTCTAATATTTTAAGTTGTCAAAGTGGAATGTTGTCCTATATTTCTAGAGGGAGTAGTCTCCTCCCCTCCAGTTCTGAGATAAGTGATAATATCCCAGGTCCAGTCTCTAGTCTTATTGGCTGTTAAAAGGGGGTTGTGAGGAAAGTTCATTATCAATGTGAGCTATATTCTTTATTGGCATTTTATGACATATGAAATCTTGTTGATTTTAGAGATTTCACATTCACCCAAGTTTGTATATAGTGGGCATTTTGTACATTTTCTGTGAAGTATTTTTTCGTGTGTTTGTGTCACATTCACCCAAGTTTGTATGTTTTCTTTAAAATATTAATTGCTTTGTGTGTGTGTGTGTTTATGTGTTCAACAGCATCATTCCCTGTCATTTTTGCTGTCCCCAATAGTGCTCATTTGCTGGTCCCTGAATGTTCTCCACTCTTCAGTGGATCTTTCTGCTCATTATATTGAGCAGATCCTTCCTTACTTCCTTTCTCATCTTGCTCACATAGAGCCTCCAGTGGGAAATCTGGTTTCACTTCTTAATACTACTTCTGCATACTTTGCTAATAAACCTGATATATTGAAATATTTTCTTTCCCTGGCCACTTTCATGTCTTCACTACTATTTGTAGTTAGTATTTCTTACTTTGTAAATTCCAAGATTTTTTTTTTAACCTTAATGCACTTAGAATTTGCTAAGTGCAGGGCGGCTAGGTGGCACAGTGGATGAAGTACTGGCCCTGGAGTCAGGAGTACCTGAGTTCAAATCCGGTCTCAGACACTTAATAATGACCTAGCTGTGTGGCCTTGGGCAAGCCACTTAACCCCATTTGCCCTGCAAAAAATGAAAAAGAAAGAAAAGAATTTGCTAAGTGCTAAAAAGAATGTAAGTGAATTGAACTGATGCTGAGTGAGATGGGCAGAACCAGCAAAATACTATACACCCTAACAGCAAGATGGGGTCAAAACAGCAAGATGGGGTCAATCAATGATCAACCTTGATGGACTCACTCATTCCATCATTGCACCAATCAGGGACAATTTAGGGCTCTCTGCAGTGGAGAATACCATCTGTATCCAGAGAAACAGCTGTGGAGTTGGAACAAAGACCAAGGACTATCCCCTTTAATTTAGAAAAAAAAACTGCTGTCTTATTGCCTGATCTTGTTATCTCTTATACTTTATGTTTCTTCCTTAAGGATATGATTTCTCTCTCATCACATTCAGTTTGGATCAATGTATACCATAGAAACAATGTAAAGACTGGAACATTGCCTTCTGTCAGGGGTGGGGGGAGGGAAGTAAGATCAGGGGGGAAATTGTAAAATTCAAAATAAATAAAATGTTTATAAAAAAGAATGTAAATGAATAAAGCCTTTTAGAAGACAGTTAAAGAAGTAACTTTAAAACATTAACATTTAAATGTTTTAAATTTATAGTCAAGAAGATAATTGCATTCAACAGTTATTTATTCAACAACTATGCTTTGAAAGAAATTTAAAAACTAGGGACACGTGAAAAATTATACAATTTTTCTCCCTCAAGAGGAAGATGTAACATATAAGTATAATAACAAAATGGAATGTGCAAGGTAGAGATGAAGTTTTTTTAATTAAAGATTTTATTTTGGGTTTTAAAATTTTTCCCCTAATCTTACTCCCTTCCCCCACTCCCCACAGAAGGCAATCTGCCAGTCTTTACATTGTTTCCATGGTATACATTGACCCAAATCTTATCTGAAGTTTTGTTTTTTAAAAAACGTGTTGAGAAAGCAGTGTTTTTCAATCCAAAGATTAGACTTCATTAAAGAGCTGGCTTCTGAGTTGAATAGTTGGGCTGTCCCCCCCCCCCCACAAGTTTAACTTTTAACATGTTTTGTTCTTTAGAGGATGAACCATTTCCTGAAACCATCATAAGCCAGACAGTCTCAAAGAAATCACTTAGGAGAATACAAGAGATTCCAGGTAAGAAAGATTTGCTTTTTTTCCTTGTCCTTTTTTTACAGTTCTTTGCCATCTGACTACATCAAGTCAGCCTAAAGTTGATTTTTCAGACTATGTACCATTTCTGGCCTGGCATGCTCTCCAGCTCTCCCTACTGAACTGTGTCATCCAGAAAATTGGATTCAGTATTTCAGATGAAGTCTAACTGCATTTATAATATTGCCTTACATTTTAATACTGTAATTATCTTCCTATTTGGTTATTAAGTGTATTTTGAAAGGAAAAAAAAAACAACTGTAAAATATTTTTCCTATTTCCTGATGATGCTGAAGAAGATCCTAGCTATTAGAATGTAACCATTGATAAACTTGACAGTGGTGAGGGTTTATAGATTCAATGAGATGATAACAGGGAAAGGGTAGATGATGAAAAAAAAGGCTAATTTGTGCTTTGAGTTGAAACATCTCACAGATCACAGCTGTTTCATTCCCATGAGCCCCCACCCCATCTAGTATTATTAGTAGAATAACATTTGATAAAAATCTTCGCAATTTAAAGTTTAGCCTTGTAGTGAAGCCAGCTTAAGTCCTACTTCAATTTAGGGAATGCCAATTATTTAAAACTAGGTTATCCTTGACCAGTGGGTAACTTTACTGAATGGTTATAGAAAAACTAATTATCTTTCCAAGAATGAACAAATATGTTGATATCGTACTTTGCAAATCTTAAAGCAGTATATAAATAAATGATAGCTGATAGGAGTTTTAAAGAGAACTAGAATAATTACTGCTTTATCATATATCCAGTAAGAATTGAAGACTGAGTGACAGACAGAAAAAAGTAGAGCATAATTCACATTGTGTTAATCTTTTTGAAAGATGCTGTATCATTAATAACACTAGAAATCAGTTCCCATATCAGCTAATAATACCTAGCATTTTTATATTGCTTTAAGGTTTTCAAAAGGCTTTATATATATTATACTGTCCTCACAACAACAGTGGGAGGTGGCAGCTAACATTTTACATATGAAGAAATTGAGGCAGTTGGCAAGTGGTTTGCTCAGGGTCGCACAAGTATAAAAGTGTCAACCAAGAGTCAAACTCTCCAAGGGTCTTCTTGACTCCAAGTTCTGAGCTCCATCAGTTGTAATATAGTTGCCAGATTTTTGAGTTACTTGCATCTATGACCCACTTAATCAATTTAGCAAAATTTCAGTGTAACAAAATACATTGGAGACTCCTTCAGAATGAATGTACCTACTTCATAACTATTTTTCAGTGTGGGACCTCCATCCACCAAGGCAGATTGCAATCTCTCTGCCTTAGTAAACTGTTTTTATGACTTGCTATGATCAAGAATATTCATCACCTAATTGTAAGTCTTCTGGGGATAAGCTACTCTATGCTGATCCCTAAGCAGTAGCTATAATTCATTGGCATCTTGTACTTAAAAGCTTTTCTAGATTAGTAGAGCCTACTAAAGTTTGGAACTCCTTTAGTGTAGCTTTTGATGAAAACCCAAAGTCAATTCTAAGACAAAATATGAGTAGGTGGCTGAGATTTAAACATTTTTGTTGCTTTCTACTTAAGTAATATGTTTTTAATCAACATTTGTTATCTGAGCTTGAATGTTAAGTCTTCTGTTGCCCCCGGATTTTCAATTTGGGTGATTTAGTGAGCTAATTTTGTATATTAAAGCCCTACCGTAAGTTGTGCTACCTATCCTCAAATGTATACAAACATTTCTTTTTGGTTGTTGTTTTTTTGTCCTTCATTCTAGAAGAGGACCATGTCATCAGGGATATACCATGACATGAAAGTAAATTGGATTTGAGTGGGGGGGGGAGGGGGGAGGGCATGCTGTGTGAAGTCATCAACCTCTCTTTTTCCTCTGAAAAAGTCTGGGTCCAGTGGCCCGATATGAATCAAGATGACTGGAAAAGGCCCTGGATATAATTAGGCAATCTTGGCTTTTTAAAGCTAGGTCTTTTGCAGGTTACAGTTTGACTGAGGCAATTTCCATTCAATGTTTAATGTTAGATAAGAGAGAGCTCATGAGCAAAGGCCAAGAATGACCACTTCCAAAAAAGAGAAGGAAAAAAAGTCACTGGGTGGGACGGTAAGATTCTCGGAATATCTCAGTTATTAAGGCCAATGGAAAGAAAAGAAGCAAAGAGCCTATTTTGCTTAGTCCAAAAAAAAAAATCCAATCCAGGAGGGGAAGGACCTTCAAGGTTTCTTTCCAAAGCATAAATAATTGTTTTCTGAATTCACTCTGAACTAATCAGGGCCCAAACTGTGGCCAAATAGGCTTAGCCTGACACCCATTGGTGGCCAGTCAAGGAGAGCCAGAGATAATTGGGGACCTGTAAACCCTAAGGAATCTTATCAGGAGTCTTTGGGGCAGAGCTCCACAAGTACTGAAAGAGAAAGAAGGAAGAAGCTGCTGTGTGTAGCCCAACTTGTGATCCTCACAGAGGTTGTCCTTTGTCCTTCATTCTCAAAGAAGACCTACTTTGGAACAGTAACCAAAATGCTAGACTTAGAATCAGGAAGAAATGAGTTCAAATGTGACCTCTAAGACTTATTATCTGTGTGATTCTGGGCAAGTCACTTAATTTCCATCTGCTCAAGTTCCTCACCTGTAAAATGGGAATAGCAATAATACCTACCTCCTAGGGTTGTTGTAAAGATCAAATGATTCATTGCAAATTTTAAAAAAACTACATAAATCTTATTTTTGATGTTTTTACTGTTATTTTACAATTCAAATTCTACACACTCGAAGCCAAACCCATTATTTTAGTTTTACCACTATTCTCTGAGGTTCCTAGGCTCAAAAAAAATTTAATGATTAATGCTTTCCTCTTCTCCCTCCATATACCATCAAATACACCTTTATTGTCAAAAAATCCTATAATTTGTCCTTAGAAATCTGTCCCATGTCACTCTTCTCATTTCATCATCTTCCTACCTTCAAGTTTTCATCTCCTGGGGTCTACATTAATGCAACAGTCTCTCAAATGCCACCAGATTAATCTTCCTAAAAGACTACTGCATAGTGTTCTTTATTACCTGGAGCAAACTGACCAATGGGAAAAAAACATCAAGATCACATGATCATAGAAAGGCTCTCCATTTCAATCCCCTCATGCATAAAGTAGCTTAATTTTATTTTTTTCTTTTAAATTAATTGAATTAAATTACTTAAATTAAGGGCATTAAAAAGAATTCAGTTAAGTATAAGAAAAAATCAGTTCCATGTTATGGTCAAAGAGAAGATTATGAGAAGAAATGTAGGAGAATTGATTGATACACAAGGTGACTATTAGGGATCGTTCTTTTTTTTAAATTTATTTTTATTAAAGATATTATTTGAGTTTTACATTTTCTCCAAGTCTTTCTTCCCCCCCCCCCCCCCCCAGAGAGCACTCTGTCAGTCTTTACTTTGTTTCCATGTTATACCTTGATCCAAATTGGGTGTGATGAGACAGAAAAATCATATCCTTAAAGAAGAGACGAGAAGTCTAAGAGGTAACAAGATCAGACAATAAGATAACTTTTTTTTTCTAAATTAAAGGGAATAGTCCTTGAACTTTGTTCAAACTCCACAGCTCCTTATCTGGATACAGATGGCACTCTCTTTGCAGACAGTCCAAAATTGTTCCCGATTGTTGCACTGATGGAATGAGCGAGTCCATCAAGGTTGATCATCACCCCCATGTTGCTGTTAGGGTGTACAGTGTTTTTCTGGTTCTGCTCATCTCACTCAGCATCAGTTCATGCAAATCCCTCCAGGCTTCCCTGAAATCCCGCCCCTCCTGGTTTCTAATAGAACAATAGTGTTACATGACATACATATACCACAGTTTGCTAAGCCATTCCCCAATTGAAGGACATTTATTTGATTTCCAATTCTTTGCCTTCACAAACAGGGCTGCTATAAATATTTTTGCACAAGCAATTTTACCCTTTTTCATCATTTCTTCAGGGTATAGACCCAATAGTGGTATTGTTGGGTCAAAGGGTATGCTCATTTTTGTTGCCCTTTGGGCGTAGTTCCAAATAGCTCTCCAGAAAGGTTGGATGAGTTCACAGCTCCACCAAGGGATGGTTCTTTATGAAAAAAACAATAAACTAGGAATTCAAAAGGTTGGGGTCCAGTTCTTGGAATTCTGCCATTCATTAACCCAAACTGAGCATTATGAACAGGAACAGTTCCCTTAAAGTCAAATGAACAAGTCCTGCCAATATTTGGCTCGCTTTCAGCTTCACACCTCCCTCTGCTCTTGCTGATCAAATTGGAAATCTTCAGGCAAAGTTGGAATTACCATTTATTGTGAGTGCTGTTAAGGGACTTCTCATCCAAGTTAAATTGGAGTAGATGCCATGGAGAGTTTTCCAACAAGGGTTCTGTGAATATTGCCTTCTGTTAAGTCTGTTTTTTATATTCAAAGTGGGTATGATTGGGGGGGGGTGCGGCTCGGTGGTGCAGTGGATAAAGCACTGGCCCTGGAGTCAGGAGTACCTGAGTTCAAATCCAGCCTCAGACAAGAATCTAGGCCCTGTGTTGAGTGCTGGGGATACAAATACAAAGAAGTAATATTGTCCCTGTTCTTTAGAAGCTGTCACTCTTAATAGGGAAAGACCACACTCATAAGGAATCAGATTTGGAAATAAGAGATATATTTATAGTGGATAGGGGGACAAAGGCTGAAGCTACTTCCTGAAATTCTCAGGGAGTCTCAGCTTAGAGGAACATAGATGTAGAGCTGAAGGGGATCCTCAATATCATTTAGTTCAGCCTCTTCATTTTATAGATGAGAAAATTGAGACCCAGGCAGGTTAAGTAAATTGCCTGATGTCACAAAGGGAATAAGATAGCATTTGAATCCCTATCCTTTGTCTCCAGATTGCTGCCTCCTATAAACTGGGCCTTGAAATGTTAAATGTTCTCATTTTTCTTCTAATCAGCTTTGTAGAGAGGTTCAAAGGGAAAGAAAGCAAGAGTATCTCAGTACTGTGGAAATTAATTCTTCCACCACTCATCATAATAAACTCCCTCCCTCCCCTCCCCAGGATTGCCTGAAATCGAGCTCAGAACCTAAAATACCACCCAAATGGGAGTGTAATAATAGGGAAAAGTGCCTTGGAAGACAGGGGAGTGGTCTCTGACTATAGGAAGAAGCCTACATCAGCTTCCACTCCTCCTGACAAGTTCTGACTTCCTTTCAGAATTGCTTCTAGAACTGCTCAGCCATAAAAATGTGGAGGGTTGAAAGAGTGGGAATTAGAGCATATTGTTGACTTCTGCAGTATCTCATATTGCTGCTTTGTGCTTTCCTCTTCCCATGGCCGTAGCTCAGTCCACTCCAACCTTCATCACCTCTTCCCTGGGCCTTCTAAGACCTCAGAAATAGTCTCCCTGGCCATCCATCCCTAGCAGAGCTGCCAAAATCTTTCTAATATCCAAATCTGACCTCCTCACAGTCCTGACTTCGATGACCCAGTGCCATTGGAGAACAAACTATTAAACCTCTAACCTGTGCCAGACACTGGGGGTGAAAGAAAGACCAAAAAAATAAGTCCTTGTTCTCAAGGAAATCAAATCAAATGGGGAGAAAACATGGAAACAACTGTGCACAAACTATGCATGGTACCTATTGGAAATAATTAGCAGAAAGCAGGCACTTTTAAGATTAAGAGGGATCAGGAAAGGCTTCATGCAGAAGACTGGATTTTAGCTAGCACTTGAAGGGGAGTCAGGGAAACTAGGAGGTTGAGGAGGGAGAGCATTCCAGGTATGGGGACCACCACAGAATATGCCTGCAGTTGGGGAATGTAGTATCCTGTGCCAGGACACCAGTCTTTTTGGATCAAAAAGTATATGTGGGAAGTATAACGTATGTAAAGAGAACTTAGAAGGGCACACAAAAGTCTAGGTGATGTAGGGCTTTGTAAGCCAAATGGAGGATATTAAAATTGATGCTGAAGGTGATAGGGAGGTGCTGGAAGTTTTTTGAGCACAGGGATGCTATGGTTTTCAATTCTACTTTTTAGGGAGATGGATTTGATAATGAAGTGGAGATTGAACTGAATTGGAGAGAGGCTCATAGCAGGGAAGACCAACCAGTAGGATATTTCAGTAGATTTGACGTGAGATAATAAGAGCCTACACCAGGATGGTTGCAATATTGGGAGAGAGAGAAGGGGATAGATATTAGAGATAGTACAAAGGTCCACATAGTAGGACTTGACAACAGATTTGAAAAGGGTTGGGGAAGGCTGGTGAGAGAATGAGTCAAAGATTTTGAACCTAGGGGATTGGGAAGAATGGTGGTACCTTTGACTGTAATAGGGGAGTTTGGGAAGGGGAGAGGTTGGAAAGAAAGATAGTTCAGTTTTGGACATATTGAATTTAAAATGTCTTCAGGACATCCAGTTAGAGATGCTCAATAGGCAGTTGGAGATACAAGACTTCGATTAGCAGAGAGGTTAGAGTTGAATAAATAGATTGGAAAATCATTAGCGGAAGCAAGAATTGAGTCCATGGGTATTCTACAATGTGAATCCAACTTAACTTCCTAATATTATTTTATATGACTCTCTTACATAAACTCTTAGGATGTTACTAGTTTTTCCTTCAGCTTGTCCTGTACTCTCCGCTGCCTCTCATCCCCTTATACCTGAACTTCACTCCTTTCCTATCTTTTGTCTACTTAAAATGTTTGACTGAGGTGTTACTTTCTCCAATTCTGTTCAACAGAAGTTTATTAAATCCTGACTGGACTTAATGTGAGACACTGCAGTAGGTACTAGTGTTATAAAGATAAGTCATAAAACCCTGATATTAAGGAGTTAGCATTTTTTTTCATAACAACAGGGATATTGGTCTCCAGAATCTCTTCCAATTTGAGGTATCTGGTCTTGTTATCCAAAGAAAGGAAAATATAAGATAATTTGAGCTGATGAAAATAGGAAAGACTTCATTAGAAAGTGGTTCTGGGGGCAGTGAGGTGGCATAGTGGATAGAGCACTGGCTCAGGAGTCAGGAGGACCTGAGTTGAAATCCGACCTCAAACACTTACTAATTACCTTAGCTGGGTGACCTTGGGCAAGTCACTTAACCCCATTGCCTTAAATAAATAAAATTTAGAGGGCAGCTAGGCACTGGCCCTGGAGTCAGGAGTACCTGAGTTCAAATCCAGCCTCAAGACACTTACTAATTACCTAGCTGTGTGACCTTGGGTAAGTCACTTAACTCCATTGCCTTGCAAAAACCTTAAAAAAACACACACACACACACACACACACACACAAAGAGGTCCTGAAGGAAACCCAAGGACTTTGTGAGGCATTGGAGAGGTAGAATTTTCTTCTGGCCACGAATGGTATGAATGCATGGCCACAGTGATGCAGTGTCGTGTTCCAACTAGTAGACATGTAGAATGCATTCAGAGAAAGGAGTTAACATGAAATAAGCCTAGCAAAGGGAGGTTGGACTCATGCTTCTATGGATGTGAAAGCATTTTATCTGGAATTAAGTTTTCCTAGCACTTCTTTCTTCCTATCCTATTCTACCTTTTATTTACTTAATGGATGTATCTGATCCCCTGTTTCAGGATTGATGCTAGTTCTCTCCTTTGTATTCCCAGTACCTAGGACAGACAGGGAAATTATTCAATCAATATAGAGCTGATTCTTAGGAGCTCTAAGACAAACTGATCTACCCTGATTTTCAGACCATCTGTTAAATTTAATCTCAATTTTCCCAAGGTTTTATGAGGGGTTATAACTACTTTCCTGGCCTGGGCTCTGGTCTTTGAGTAATCACAAGCACCCTCTGACCTGGAGCTGTGAGGAGGGTCCCTACTCCACTGAGGCAGCAAGCTCTTTTGTGCTTCTGCTTCTCTTTCTGGGACTGGGATCCCAGATTGCAACCCAAATCTGAGTATGGGCAAAGCTACAGTCCTGCCTCCATGATAGCAGAGACCTCTGTAATTTCCTTATCTCCCCCCCCCCCCCCCCCCCCCCACCATCTGAGGGTTGAGAACTCCAGAAACACTTGATGATGATGATGATTCAGTGACTTCCTGCTCCTGGTCTGCTGGGGTCCATACTGCTCCACTGGGGTCTGGGCTGCATAGCTGGGCTCCAGGATACACTGCTGAGGCCTGTACCACACTGTGCTCCAATCTCACCCCAGTGTGGCAGAGGTTTCCTGCTGACCTTCCAAGTTGTCCTTGGCAATCCCTGGACTGAGAAGTCTGGAAACCACCATTACTGCCCCTGACCCAGTGGTCCTGTGGTCTGTTCTGGAATGAATGGGGCCAGGCTGCGCTACTGTTCCTTTCTAACCCAATGCAACAGACCCTTTCTGCTCATCTTCCAAGTTGTCTTAGACTGGAAAATTGTTTCACTCAGTCTTTTTGTGGGTTTTGCCACTCTAGAAAATATTTAGAGTTGTTATTTAAAGGTGTTTGGAGTGGCTTGAGGGAAAGCTTGGGCAAGTCCCTGCCTTTCCTCTACCATCTTCCTTTAAGTATGACCCCAGGAACCCAAAGTCAGTCACTTCTGGGCCATAATGCAAGATAGAAGCAAGCCCACTGTGGGCCATGCCCTGAGCCTAAGCTCTTTACAAATCTACACTTAAGCCCATTTAACAGTTTGAAGAAACCAAAGTGGACAGTGACTTGTTCAGAATCACATAGCTAGTGAGTGTCTGAACCTGGATTTGAACCGTGGTCTTCCTGACTCCAGCTCAGGGATCTAACTACCATCATACCACCTCCAGGACTCAGTGACATACTGGAAATTAATTTCAAGGATAGTATTTGGTAAAAATTCATACAGAAAATGGTGCTTGATAGTTTCTTAAATGCTAATGATTAATGTGAAGCATTAGTTAAACTACAAGATATGTTATATTGGGTTTGAGAATACATTAAATTGGGGGGAGGGCTGTTTTTGGTTTTGTTTTGTTTTAAGCAAATTACCTTTATAATGCTCTTTTCCCTAACTTACTATTAGAATTTTAACACTTAAAATTAATTTACATTTCCTAAATGCATTCAAGCTAATCAAGTGGAAAAAATGCGCTGGGAAGTTTGGAGACCAAACTTGAATTTAAAATTTCAATAGATAAGTCATAGATATTGACAAACATGGGATAAATTTTGTATTGAATTGTATATTTTATGGTTTTAAAAATTTGAATTGAGGAAAATAAAGGACTTGTATTTAATGTTCCCCTTTATCAGTATAATATTGCTCCTTCACTGTTGTCTGACTTTGATTTATCATCATGGTGTAGAGATGTCAAAAGGAAAATATTGGCAAGGAAAGGCATTGAACTCAGGATAACAAAGACTTTGCCCAATGTCTTAAGGACCAGCCCAGCAAAGGACAGGGCAACTTTTCTCCAGAAGGGGAGGTCTGCAGATTGATTGAGAGTTAGGGGATGGGGTGGAGTTAAAGACAATAGATTATCACAGATCTTTTCTTGTTAAATTATTCTGAAATGTAGGAAATTTAGAATTGGTTAGAAGGAGAGAAGTTCAGTGTATGTGTAGTATGTTTACTATTTCTAATCACTTACTGTATTTTCTTCCTATATTAGTATCTAATGAGGATTCTGCAATTCTATCTGACCTTCGTAGACCTCCTATAAAAAACTCAGCATCTGGTAAGTGCTTATTTTCTATGTGTTTCTATAGTTTCATTTATTAGCATGATAATTTTAAGACTAAGAACTAATTTTTTTCTTACTGGCTCTACTAGTATCTTGATAATAAAAGATTAAGTTTTATCTTAGGACTATAAAATTGTCTTATGCAGATTAATCATTATATGAGCCTTTGCTACACTAAACTTTTTTAAATAATTGTATTGGCTTTTGAGTTGCTTTTCCATGGCAGTGGGGGCGGGGGGGGTCCAAACAGTCCTTATAAGCACAAATCTCAACTTAGGTTATGCTGTGACTGTAATTATATTAATTGAATTGAAAAGGCACCTTTTCTTTCCCAGGGGATTTCTGCCTCTATGCATCCTGCCTCCTTTTTTTTCTTTTTAAATTGTGTATTTTTGTTTTGATTTTTAGTAGTACACTGCTTCTTGCTTCCTTATTTGTGGCAGTATGTTGTTTTCTTCTGGACTATAATCATTTTTTACTCTTTGTTTTAGATTATTCCTCATTTGGAACAAATGAAAATACTAAAATGAAGGAGATAGGTTGGTGACTGTTCCTTAAATTTGCTCTTTATGGAAGTTCTGATTTGTGGCTTTATAAATATAAACAAGGTTTGAGGGCTTATTATGCTATGAATAATATATTGTCTATTACAACAATGTCCTGACTTAAAAGTTGACTTGAAAGTATTGGTTTCAGGGGTGGCTAGGTGGTGCAGTTGATAAAGTACCGGCCCTGGAGTCAGGAGTACCTGGGTTCAAATCTGGTCTCAGACACTTAATAATTACTTAGCTGTGTGGCCTTGAGCAAGCCACTTAACCCCATTTGCCTTGTAAAAACCTAAAAAAAAAATTGGTTTCAGTTTTACAAAATACAAATAGTGAATTTATTAAAATATTGTTTCAACTCATGAGTTCATACAAAAAATTTTCATTCATTTTAGTCTTTCAAATTCACAGTATTGAGGAGAAGGTGGTAAATTACATGACTAGAAAAGTTAATATGAAAAACACCTAGAAATTCTTGAATCTCTAGCTCCATCCAACAAAAAAGCCTGCTGAGAGTGAGTGAGGGAGGGTGTCATCTGGGACACGCCTCAGCAGGACTTTTGACCAACTGAGGACATCCAGAGAAGAGAGAACAAGCAGGATAATAAAAGAACTAGGAACTGCCATTTGGATTAGTTTACAGAACTGGGATTCTGTTTAATTTGAAGAAGAGAAGACCTGAGAGTAGGAGACAAAGACAGGAAAATGTAGTCCAGCCTTCTGGCTTTATAGATGAAGAGAGGAAGACACCTGTTTGAGGTCACTTAGGTGATATCTAACAGCTCAGATGACACTCAGGTCCAATGACACCACAAAGGATCACAGTGCTCCACGCGATAATTCTACTATATTTGAAGGTTTGACTTTTAGTGGAAGGGCCAGGCTTTGTCTGCTTAGGGGCCTGAAGAAAAAATCTTGAGCTAAAGGGGGGAAGTTACAATTTCTTCCACATAAAAATTTACCAGAATTTAGTCTAATTTGACTTTTTAATAGTATTATCTCAGAAAATAATTGAATTCCCTCTTAGGTTCAAAAAAAGGTTGCATAATTACTTGTTTGTGATTTTTAAAGACAAGATTCATGATTCGAATGGAGTTTTGGACTGTTTTGATCCTTTCTAGTTTAAAGTGTGGTTCTTTGTATCGTGCCAGGCTAACTTGCATTGAGGTGAAGTTGCTAGGCACATTAGTTTCAATTCTTACAATGGAACAGCTTAATTTCGCAATGAGTCACAAAAGGAAAGGGTTGGGTTTTTGCTGGGGTTTTTCTAAGAAGTTGTTCTTTGGTATGAAGACCAGCTCAGAGTTGAACAACAGCGTCTGTTTCTTCCTAAATTGCCCACATCCAGAATTGACTACTGAGCATTGAAAGTGGCCCTTTCAGAGGCGGAGCCAAGATGGCAGCAGGAGAGCAGCTTTTCCTCAGAGCTTTTTCCAAAATATTCCAAAACCTTAAAATTATGACTCTTAACTAAATTTTCAAGAGACAGAACCCACGGAAAGATCCAGTGAGGAAATTCTCCAGCCCAAAATAACCTGGAAGACTGTGGGAAGGCTCTGTTCCATGGGTTGGGAGGGCAGCAGCGCAGCCAGGATCACTGCACGTGAGCGAAGGAGTTCCAGCCCTCCAGGAACATCTTCTGGGGCACCTGGGTCCCTGGGAGCACTGGCTCCTGGCAGTAGAAGCTGTTTCCTGACCTGCCAACTCAGGGTATACCAAGAACAACTTGGAACATCAGTGGGGAAACCTCTCTCAGAGTGAGTGGGAGCCAACATGGCCCTCACCACAGCCGTGGTCTTCAATGAAGCTGTCGCCCTCAGTGCAGCCCAGATCCCAGGAAATGGAAGCAGGTCTGCAGGGAGCTGCTGGAAGCTGCTCCCCAGAGCACTCAGCCCACGGAAGGTAAGGGGGTGGAGGGAGACTGTCGAGGTCTCTCCTCTGTCCCTGAGAACAGTACTCTTGTGCTTTGTCCATATCCAGACCCTGGTCACAGTCTGGGGCCCCACACTGCCATAGCAGAGCAGGGACCTTCCTCACGGCTCCAGGGCAGAGGGGTATGCTTTGTGGTCATCCACAAACCAAAGCACAGCCCTGGAGAGCAGTCAGAGCCTCATATAAGACCTTGAAGGAACTGAGGTCCTTGTGGGGGTGTCCCAGTAATATTCAAAAGTTCAGAAAGCACCCCAAATCAGGGTACAGGCTGAGGAAATGAGTAAACAGAAAAAAAGGAACCTGACTATAGACATTTATTTGGTCTCATGGAGGACTAAAACTAACACACCCTGAAGATGAGAAAGTCCAAGCTTCTGCATCTAAAGCCCAAGAAATGTAGAAGTTGGGCTCATGCTATGACAGAGATTAAAAAAGATTTTGAAAATCAAGTGAGGAAGGTAGAGGAAAAATTGGGAAGAGAAATGAGAGAGGTTCAGGAAAAACATGAAGACCAAGTCAGCAGTTTAGTCATGGAGATCCAAAAAAATGCTGAAGAAAATAACATGTTAAAAACTAGTTTAGGTCAAATGGAAAAAGCAGTCCAAAAAGTTACTGAGGAGAATAATACCTTAAAAAAGCAGAATCTGGCCAGAATTGGCCAGCAGAAAAGGAGATAAGAAATCTTTCTGAAGAAAACAACTTCTTCAAATGTAGAATGGAGCTAAAGGAAGCCGATGACTTTGTGAGAACTCAATAGACAATAATACAACACCAAAAGAATGAAAAACCTAGAAGAAAATGTGAAATATCTCATTGAACAAACATGATCAGGAAAAGAGCCTTGACTTTATTTTTAAAGAATTTCCACAGGAAAATAGCCCTGATATCCTAGAAGCAGAGAGTAAAATAGAAATTGAGAGAATTTACCAATCTCCTGAAAGAGATCAAAAAAAAAATCCCCAGGAATATTATAGCCAAGTTCCAGAACTCCCAAGTCAAAGAGAAAATATTACAAGTAGCCAGAAGGAAACAATTCAGATATCATTTTGCTGCAGTCAGGATTACACAGGATTTAGCAGCACCCACATTAAGGGCTCATAGGACTTGTAATATGATATTTTGGAAGGCAAAAGAGCTTGGAATGCAACCAAGAATCAACTACTCAGCAAAACTGACTGTCCTCTTCCAGGGGAAAAGATGGACTTTCTTATTCTTTTTTTTTTTTTTGCAAGGCAATGGGATTGCCACACAGCTAGGTGTCTGAGGCTGGATTTAAACTCAGGTACTCCTGACTCCAGGACAGGTGCTCTATGCACTGCGCCACCTAGCTGCCCCTGAAAAGATGGACTTTCAATGAAACAGGAATTTCAAACTGTTGAAACAGCTAGAGCTGAACAGAAAATTTGATCTTCAAACACAGGAGTCAGGTGAAGCATAGAGAGGGTGGACGAGAAGGGTAAATTATGAGGGATTTAATGATGATGAACTGCATGTATTCCTGCATGGGAAGGTGATACTGATAATACTCATATGAACCTTCTCATTTATTAGAGCAGTTAGAAGGGGCTTTTATAGACGAGGCACAGAAGAGAGCTGAATTTGAAGGTATATTTTTAAAATGGAGTCAGTGGGTAAAAAGGAAATGCACTGGGAGAAAGAGAAAGGAGAGGTAGAATAGACTAAGATATTTCACGTAAAAAAATTGAGAAATACCTTTTGAATGGTATGGAAGAGGGGAAGGTGAGGGCAATGAGGGGAGTCTTCATTCTCATTGGAAATGGATCAGATATTGCTATCTCTTAGACTTTATGTTTCTTCCTTAAGGATATGATTTCTAATCGCATTCAATTTGTATCAATGTATACCATGGAAACAATGTAAAGACTGGCAAATTGCCTTCTGTGGGGGGGGGGAGTAAGTTTAGGGGAAAAATTGTAAAACTCAAAATAAATAAAATCTTTATAAAAAATGAGGAAATGGATCAGAGAGGAAACAACATACATACTTAATAGAGCATAGAAATAAAGGTGAGAAAGTAGAGAAAGGGGATGGGAGAAAGGGGGAGGAAGCAAAGGGGGGATGTAGGTGATAAAGGAGAGGGTAATCAGATATGACACATTTACATTTTTACTTTTTACAAGGTGGTGGGATTGGGTGACCTGTCTGGGACCACAGGGCTGGATGTTGGCAGGATCTCTGGAGTGGAATGCAGGCTTCCTTCACTATATTTCTCATGAGGTTTTTTATTTTTGTGGGGGAAGTGGAGAATTATGTTTACTCTTACAACAAGACTATTTTAGTAATGTGTAAGTAATGTGTAAATAAATATAAATTAAAAAATATAGAGAAAATTTAGTAGGTATAAGTAGGACATTAAATCATATGCTATCATGCAAGAATGTTTATAAGCAGAGGTTATTAATAGGATTTTCCTAAATGTCAGTTGTTTCAATAATCTTCACCCTTTTATCCCCTTAGAACTACATTCAGTATATTTTTTCCATGTAGCAGAGTATAGGGGGGAAAAGCTTAACATGCTCATGCTTGTTTAATTAAAATAAAACTGCATTTTATTATCCGATTCTTAAAAAAACAAAGTGGTCCTTTCTCAAATACTGCCTGATACTAACCTCCAATTATTTCTCCTGCCTGACAGTTTCCTAGAGCACTTTTGTATCTAGGCTCCCTTTTGCGAACATCACATCCTGACCCATTTTAGCTGTATATCTTAGTTACCACAGCACACAGATTATAATCTCTTTGTGGGCAAGCACAGTGTCATGTTACCCTAAAAGGTAGTCTGTTTGTTGATTTTGAATTTGAATTATCTGTTCCAATAGAATAAGGACAATGGATCACTCAAATTGTCAGTAAGCACAAATTCATTCATATGAAGGATTATTGTATTCAGATACAATTAAATACATCATAGGCCTTGAGTTGGAAAGCACCTCAGAGGTCACCCAGACCAGCCCCCACTTGAACCAAGTATTTCTTCTACAAGAGTCCAGTCAACCCAGTGGGTCTGTCCTTGAAGTTTGAGGCTAGAGGACTGAGACCCCTTCCCTTGTGAAGCATTCTATTCCAGTTTTGGGATTGCTCTCCTGCTATTATACCATCAGACCTCAGGATCCATCTGCTTTAGAAAATTGTCTTTGACAGTGGTTGATAGCATCATGATTTCCTTTAGGATATGATTCTCATAATGGTTTGACCCTCTACATAAACAGAAACTTAAATTAAGCCCTCTAGATTTGCTCAAGCCCTCCCCTGCCCTTTTCAACCTCCTTCCCCTTTCATTGCTCTCTTCAGCCTCTAGTCAAGCTAAGAAGTCACTAGGTAATGAATGTCTTTTATGATGATATTTGAGGCACTTTCATATAATGATAAGGAATTCTTTGGGGTTACAAATTCTTAACTAGTCTCAAACGGATGATCTATTTATTTAGCCTTGATTCAACAGTAAGAATATACCATAATCATCTCTATCTTCTTAATTAATTACTTTGATCAGGACAATGAAAGATGAATCAAAATGAATATCACTGGAAAATATAGTTTTGAGTTAAGACTCATGAGATTAGAGATGGAGGTAGCTAAGTGAAACAATGGAAGGAAAAGAGGATTTAGTTGAGTTTAATTCCTGCCTCAGATACTTATTATCTGAATAACTCTGGGCAAATCATGCTCTTTGCCTCTATTTTTTCATCTATAATATGAAAATAATAGGACTTAACCTCCCAAAGTTGTTGTGAGGTTCTAATTGAGTGAATGTTTATAAAGTATTTTGCAAACCTTAAAGCTCTATGCAGGGCTGGCTATTATATTACAAAATAACCATTTCCTAATGCCCTTAATCATTGTAAATCAGTTATCATGAAGTTACTAGTAGAACTTAGAAGTCTCCTTTGCTACCTATTCTAATTTATTTTAAAAAAATATATCTTAAGACAACTGTTTCTCTTTTATCAAGAACACTTTTTGTCCCAAAATAGGATTTTAATTTAGCAAAGTTTCTGAATGATTATTAAAAAGAACAATTTTTAATTCCTGTTTTTGAAAAGCAAGTTAAAATATATAGGAAGCTGAAATGGCTATTAGGGAAGTGAAATTAAAATGTAACAATTCATCTAACTGCCATTTCATCATCAGATTTACTTTTAAACATGTAGAATTGTCAGTAGTTTTTGTAAATCTCATTAAATCAGATATTACATTTGAAACCTACAATATAACTGAGCTCTTGAGTCTAGTCTTAGTTTTGGATAATGCTTTTCTCAAGTTTCTGGCCGCTACCCTCTGTTGCATAAGAGCCTGAAAATACAGGCAAAATTATCTTTTATACCACGTTTATAATATGACTTTATAGCAAATGACCAAACTGTATCCATGCGTTGTTGTATCACGATCCTAGAATTACAAAGTGAACTTATGCCAACTCCAGAAATACATCTTCAAGACCTTTAGGAGCTATGAAATATAAAATAGGAGAGATTCATTGTAATAAGATAGCATTTTAAATTTAACCATGACATTTTTAGTAACTAATTTTGGGCATGAGAGTCTCTATCAGATTCTACTTGAAATTTTTATTTACTAAAATAGGATTCCTAACCCTATTGAAATTTAAGTGGTTTATTTAAAAACTTAATAAGGCTAATTAATTTGCTAAATAGCCTCGTGTACTATCTCGTACCTTGTTCTCACCTGGATACTCTGAGAATACCTAATTAAATAACTGTTAGAATGTAATCTCTTTGAGCCTACGGATTGCTTTTGTATTTATTTATAGCACAATAGGTTTTTAATAAATACTTGTTGATTGAGTGTCTGAACTAAGGAAAAGTCCTTTAAAAATGTATCTAAATATAGTTTTGTTTCTTTTAGGCACATTCGATGAAATAGAAATAGAGTGACAAGATGGTTCCTCTTGGAGGATTTTTAAAAATTCTATCAGTGATCATCTTTATTCTTAGTTAATTTTCTACTATCAGTAATCTTTACTAGAAGAAAAAGTTCATTAAATATTTAGGAGAGGAGTGAGGGGAAGGAAATTCAGTAATTAATGTGATGTAAAAACAATATATTGTATAAAAGTTTTTATAACTAAAATACTTCATTTATAGTTGCTTTTTAAAAACATATTAGGTAAGTTCTTCACTCTTGGTCAAATAAGTTCACCTATCAACAATCCAGAGAGAAGTATCAGGCTTAAATTTTACATTTAGACTGAATCTTGTCCTCTCTCTTCTCTTCACTTCCCTTGGGATGCTTTAATCCATTGCAGTGCCAGTTTCATCAGGAAAATCAGTTTCTTTGGCCAGCTGTCTAGTTTTTAAAAAATCTAACTTGTTTATGCTACAATTGTTGTTTGGTCAATCAGTCAATCATGTCCAATTCTTCATGACCCAATTTGGGGTTTTCTTGGCAAAAATACTGAACTAGTCTGCTATTTCCTTCTCTAGTCACTTAATCCTCATCTGGTAAATTGAGCTAGAGAAAGAAATAGCAGACCAGTTCAGTATTTTTGCCAAGAAAACCCCAAATTGGGTCATGAAGAATTGGACATGATTAAGTGACTTGAATCAGAATCATACAAATAGTATCTGAGGTCAAATTTGAACTCAGGTCCTTCTGACTCAAGGCCATCACTCTTATGTCACCTAGCAGCCCCTTAAAAAAATACATTTACTCTCATTCCTAATGTTTATGCTAATTATTTTTCCCTTTATTCCTTCAATTTTTATTTGTTATCTTATTTAACATGTCAGTGGAAATTCCTGTCACTCTTATGACATAGTAGCAAAATTTCTGTCAGTGTCATCATAAACATCTTCCAGGATGATTTCTCAATCTGTCAAGTCTGAATCTAATGATAATAATAGCCAATATTTATCTAAAGCCTACTATGTGCCAGGCACTTCACAAATATTATCTAATTTGATTCTCACAACAATCCTAAGAAGTATAGGTGCTGCTAGTCTATTTTTACATATGAGGAAACTGAGGCCAACAGTAGTCAAGTGACTTATCCAGGGTTACACAACCAATAAGCATCTGAAACCAAGTTTAAACTCAGATCTTCTGACTCTAGGTGCCCAGTACTCATAACTGTTGTGCCCACCTAGCAAAGATATCTGGTTGAATCTTGAAATGACTCTTAAGAGTTTAACAGTTTATCCAGCTGAAAATATTAGAATTATTAGATGACCCCCCCCATTTCATTTTCACTTTGCAGAATTGGTGTTAACTAATTTTAAGTGTAATCACTGCGTTTATTTTTATTTTTTGCCACTGAGACTATATATATAACTCAAATGTGACTTTCTTTTTTTCCCCTAGGAGGCACTAGAATGCAAGTTGATTTCTCTGAAGAAGGTATTATCTTTATGGATTTGTCTGATTCGGCATTTGTTATAAAAGCAATTTAATCCTGGTTATAAGTAATATTACACCCAAACTCTGGGCTAAGACAGAAAACAGAATGTCTTTTGAGGTTGAAATTCATAGAAAAAGAGGTAATGAGTGGGTGTCTATATGGGTTTACATGTTTTCTTTTTTGGCATTCTTTTGTAAAATGCATAATGGACAGATAATTAGGAATAGTTTTTAGGAATTGATAGTTATCATTCATTATATACGTAGTATCTTTGCCAAATTGAAAAAGTTCTGGGAAAACAAAAGCTCCTGGTTTATCCTAGATTTGATTCTGTAATTTTTTAGATATGTTCCAAGGTTTCATATTAATCTATTTTTGAATGGGTCACAAGTTATATTTAGTCTTTTAGAGTTCTTGCTTTCAAATATAATCTGGATAGGTCAACCCTAACTGGCATGCTTACTCGCCCTGTCAGAATCAATTATACATTAAAATTTGTTTTCCTTGCTCACCTTTTTTAATATACCTAGTGTCTCCATGTTTGCTCTGTGGTTTTTCAGGGTAACCTTTATGAAGTTAATCTTTTAGATTTGTCTATAAATGTTTGTTCAGGTAATAGATGACTTAAGGATCACAAAATGAATGTGTCTGGCCGTTTGTGGCTAGCCAAACAAAATAGATAATGAAGGGACAGACAGAATTTATAAACCATGTCTCATGTGTATTCTTGTTAATTTTGAAGTATGACTAACTTATAGTCATTTAAAGCAGTACCATCATCCTTTTGGTTAAAAAAAATTTTTTGATAAACAAACTGCAACAACCACAAAAAATAAGCATAATAAATGAAAAGACATTTTCTGTATATAGCATGATGAAAAATAGGCTTTATCTATATTTGAAAAATACCTGTTTCCTAGGTACCATCATATCTAAGCTTCTGAACATTTTAAGACTCTTTCCACCAACAGTTCTTTAAGCAATTTATTATATGTTTCCAGGGGAAACTGAAGAGGAGGAGGCAGAACAACACCACAATATCTCTGAAAATGATGTGAATCCTTCCAGCTATAGTGATGAGGATTCTCTTAAGTCAAAAGGTAAATGATGATGTCTGATTATCTTGACCTTTGTATAGAAGGATTAGTTTTGCATTTTAAATGAGCGCTTGTTAAATTTTTTGGTCCATTTATATTCTGAAGTAAGTTGATGAGATGAATCATAATATTTGGGCAAGCTAAGCACTGTTTAGCCTGCTTAGATCATAGGGTCATAAAACTGAGAGGGACCTTCCCTACTCTCCTCATTTTACCAACGTAGAAGCAGAGGAGCAGATGAGATTGTGAGTTACCCACTGATGTCAGGTAGTAAGGAGGGTGGACTGGACTTTGAAACCAGGTCTTCTGACTACAACTATTGGCTTATTTTCCCTCTTGTCATATTGCCTCTCAATATTGGAAAAAATGTGTACATTTGTAAATGTGCCATTATGCTAGTTTTTAAAAAATTAGTGAAATTATATTGACATAGCTATTCTAAAGATTTTTCTGACTTTAAGAAATTGATAATAGTTTTAATTAAAATTTTTTCCCTAGTTCCATTTTGAATTCAGTCCCACATCAGCAATTGTTATTCTGGGGTTCAGGAGTCTAGAATTGGCAGGTACTTCACAGACTGTCAAATCCAACTTCATCTTACATAGGATGTAATCAAGGCCAAAGAGAAGGGAAATGATCTGTCCAGGATCATTTGGGTTAAATGTCAAAAAGAAAGGATTTGAACCCAGGCTTCAAATCTAAGGCTTGATGCTTTTTCTAACCCCATTGATCTTTTCAGTTGTTTAGTCTTAATGCAGAGAGGATTTGAACCCAGGCTTCAGATCCAAAGCTGTATGCTTTCTCTACCCCACCACACTGACGTTTTCATTTATTTAGTCTTAATGCAGAGAAAATGTGTCAGGGATACTAACAAGGTCTCAAACACAGTCCTAGCTTTAGTCCTCCATAGCCTTGGTTCTCAGATTTTTCTCCCACAACTGTTACTTTGTTTCTGTGATCCCTCTTACTAGCTAAGAGAGTAAAGCCAGAGGTTCTGCGAGATGGAGGGAGGGGAGGGGAGGATTCCCTGGGACTTTTCGAGGCTTTCCTTGTGTTGCCTACCCCACCATAGGCTGGAGAATGCCTTTGAGTTGCTTGTTGTCCCCAGGGAAGAGATATTGCTCTATCGTTTCGATATGTTTAATGGTAACCCCTTGAAGGTGACTAAACTGTTTCATCTTCTAGAAATATATAATAATTGGACAACATGATTGAATGGTTAGAGCCCTAGACTTGAGTCAGGAAGGCCTGAGATATTAGCTGTGCTACCCTGAACCAAATCACAACTCTTTCTGCCTCAGGTTTTTGATCTGTGAAATTGGAATAACAATTCTACCTATCTTCACAGTATTGTTGTAAGGATTAAATGAGATAACAGGTATATAGTGCTTTGCAAATCTTAAAACCCCATATAGGGGCGGCTAGGTGACACAGTGGATAGAGCACTAGGAGTCAGGAGTACCTGGGTTCAAATCCAGCCTCAGACACTTAATAATTACCTAGCCGTGTGGCCTTGGGCAAGCCACTTAACCCCATTGCCTTGCAAAAACTAAAAAACAAAAAAAAACCCCTATACAAATGCTAGGTATTATATGATTAATCAGTACTGAATTATTCAGAACTTTTTCTTGAATCTAATAGGACAGGTATTGGAATTTTTTAATGATCCCCAGATTACTTAGTATTTGCCATCTGTTAATAGTGACTGGGGCAGCTCAGTGGCACATTGGATAGAACACCAGTTCTGAAATCAGGAGGAACCTGGGTTTAAATCTAGCCTCAGACATTTAATATTTATTTAGTTGTGTGACCTTGGGCAAATCACTTGATCCCATTGCCTTGCCAAAAAAAAGCAAAAGAAAAATGTTATCTGACTTAGACTATGTAAAGCACTTTGTCAGTCCATAAGTTCTATAGAAATGTGTATTTATTATCTTTAAAATCTCTTTATTTGGGGGTGGTTAGGTGACACAGTGGATAGAGCACCGACCCTGGAGTCAGGAGTACCTGAGTTCAAATCTGGCCTCAGACACTTAATAATTACCTAGCTGTGTGGCCTTGGGCAAGCCACTTAACACCATTTGCCTTGCAAAAACCTAGAAAAAAAAAATTAAAATTAAGTTAATTTTAAGATTCCAACCACAATAGACTGTAATACAGCATAATATATCATAATTGTGGGGCAGCTGAGTAGTGCAGTGGATGGAAAACTGGCCTTGGAGTTAGGAGGAAGTTTGTAATCCACCCTTAGACACTTGTGTGACCTTGAGCAAGTCACTTAACTGATGACTTGGCATTCAGGGCCATCTCCAATTGTCATGATCCATTTCTGGTCACTAGACCCAGATGGCTGTGGAAGAGAAAATACAACTGGTGACTTGGCACAGTATCCCCTCACTTAAATCCAATTCATGTGCTTGTCATGGGTTCACATCCATGATGTCATGGTCTGCTTTGAGAATGAAAGACAAACACATCATCATCATCATAAACATATGAAGTCCTCAAGCATACAGGAAAGTAATACATTATTTTTTATTTTTTACTTTGTAAATGTTCTTAATCTTGATATAAAACTGGAGAACTCAGATTAAAACCATAACTTTCTATGACCATTATGATTTTTTTTTTTTTGGCAAGGCAATGGGGTTAAGTGGCTTGCCGAAAGCCACACAGCTAGGTAATTATTAAGTGTCTGAGGCCAGGTTTGAACTCAGGTACTCCTGACTCCAGGGCCGGTGCTCTATCCACTGTGCCACCTAGCCACTCCCATTATGATTTTCTCTGAAGCTCATGGATCCAAAAGTTTCACTGTATTTGAATAATCAATACCATTAATCACTGAGGTCTCACAGAAATGATGCCAATAAGGGTTATTTGAAGGTATAAAATTCCTAAATCTCAGATATAATAAAACTATTCCACACATAGCACATCCATTTTGGGTAGATAAAAGACAATGACAAGTGTGACTTTATTTCCTGATCCTCTTTTGGGGGGGGGATATTTATATTATTACAGTAATCTTGTACCATTGTGCCTTGGCTATATATGCTCCTTCTAACTGCTCTTATAAATGAGAAAGTTCATGAGATTTACCAGTATCTTCTTTCCATGCAGGAATACAAATAGTTCATCATCATTAAGTTCCTCATAGTTGGTCCTTCTCATCCACCCTCTCAATGGTTCACCTGAGTCCTATACTTAGAGATCAGACTTTCTGTTCAGTTCTGGTTATTTCAGTAGGAATGTTTGAAAGTCCCCTGTTTCATTGAAAGTCCATTAAGTTCCTCATAGTTAGTCCTTCTCGTCTGCCCTCTCAATGGTTCACCTGAGTCCTATACTTAGAGATCAGACTTTCTGTTCAGTTCTGGTTATTTCAGTCGGAATGTTTGAAAGTCCCCTGTTCATTGAAAGTCCATCTTTTCCCCTGAAAGAAGATGTTTAGGGGGCAGCTAGGTGGCGTAGTGGATAAAGCACCGGCCTTGGAGTCAGGAGTACCTGGGTTCAAATCCGGTCTCGGACACTTAGTAATAACCTAGCTGTGTGGCCTTGGGCAAGCCACTTAGTCCCATTTGCTTTGCAAAAACCTAAAAAAAAAAGGGGGAAAAAAAGGAAAAAGAAAGAAGATGTTTAGTTTTGCTGGGTAATTGATTCTTGGCTGTAAATCAAGATTTTTGCCTTCCAGAATATCATATTCCAAGCCCTAAGAACTTTTTTTTTTTTTTTGCAGGGCAAATGGGGTTAAGTGGCTTGCCCAAGGCCACATAGCTAGGTAATTATTAAGTGTCTGAGGCCAGATTTGAACCCAGGAACTCCTGACTCCAGGTATGGTGCTTTATCCACTGTGCCATCTAGCCGCCCCTCTACTGTGCCACCTAGCTGCCCCACTATGATGCCAAATCCTGTGTAATCCTGATTATAGAGTCACAGTAGTTGAATTGTTTCTGGCAGCTTTTAGTATTTTGTCTTTGACTTGGGAGTTTTGGAATTTGGCTATAATATTCCTGGAAGTTTTTCTTTTGGAATCTCATTCAGGAGGTGATTGGTGAATTCCCTCAATTTCTATTTTACCCTCTGCTTCTAGAATCTCAGGGCAATTTTGCCATATTATTTCTTGAAAAATGAAGTCTAGGCTCTTTTCCTGGTCATGGATCTTCAGGTAGCCCAGTAATTTTTAAATTATCTCTCCTGTATCTGTTTTTGAGGTCAGTTGTATTTCCTATAGAATATTTCACATTTCTTCTAATTTGGGGATTTTTTTGAAAGTTTTATTTCTTCCTGATTTCTTGCAAAGTCATCAGCTTCCTTTGCTTACATTCTGCATTTGAAGGAGTTATTTTCTTCAGAGAGCTTTTTTATCTCCTTTTCCAGCTGGCCAATTCTGCTTTTATTTTTTTCTTTTTATTTAAGGCAATGGGATTAAGCATGACTTGCCCAAGGTCACAGTTATGCAATTAAGTGTCGGAGGGCAGATTTGAACTCGGATCCTCCTGACTCCAGTGCCACTCCTCTATCTACTATGCCACCTAGCTGCCCCCAGTTCTGCTTTTTAAAGCATTCTTCTTCTCATTTGCCTTTTGTGTTGCTTTTTCCATTTGGCCTAAACTGATTTTTTTAACATTATTTTCTTCAGTATTTTTTTGTATTTCTTTTACCAAGCTGCTGATTTGGTTTTCATAATTTATCTACATCACTCTCTTTTCTCCTCCCAATTTTTCCTCTGCCTCCCTTAATTGCATAGCCCTAGTCCATTTTCTATTTCTCTTGGAGGTTTTGGGTACAGGCGCTTCAATTTTGTCATCTCCTGAATTTTCCATGGGGCCAAAGTAATTTTCTATGGTCAGATTTTTCTTTTTCTTTGGTTTGCTCATTTCCTCAGCCTGTGACTGATTCACTGCACTTACAAGGCTTTTGGGGGTTTTTGGGACAACCCACTGGGACCTTAATTCCTCCAAGGTCTTATAAGAGGCTCTGACTGCTCTCCTGCCTGTGCTTTGGTATGTGGATGACCACAGGCGCTCTCCTCTTCCCTGGAGCTGTGAGGAGAGTCTCTGCTAGGCAGTTGTAGTAGCCCAAACTGCAACCTGGATTTGAGTGTAGACCTCTGCAGTCTCTCCCACCCCTTACCATCTGTAGGGTACACTCTGGAGGTGCAGGTTGGCTTCCCTTTTCCCATTGCAGGTTCTCTCAGCAGGGTTGCTCTGAGGCTGGTGCTCACTCCACACTCAACTCTGGTGCGGCAGAGTTCTCTCACCACCCCTTCAAGCTGTTCCCAGTGATCCCTGGAGGTCTGGAAACTATCCCCTCTGCCACGGACTCAGATGCCCCTAAGAATCTAGGCACTCGGCCTGGCCACACTCACAACAGCTTTTTCTAACCCCTGTCCTGGTGAAACAGAACTTTCCTTCAGAACTTCTTTGTTGTCCTGGACTGGGAAATTGTATTACTCAGTCTTTTTGTGGGTTCTGCCCCTCTAAATTTTGACTAGAGTCATAATTTGATAGATTTTGGAGTTTTTTTTGGGGGGGGTGAGTTTCTGGGAATTCCTGCCTTCACTCCATTATCTTGGCTCCGCCTTCCCTGATGCTTCTCTTTATCTGTAAGAATTAATTTTTTTCTCCAGAATTCACTCTTATATGATGTATTAATTTGATTTGCCTGCTGCAACATTCAGCAGTTTTCTAATTTTGTTATTTTAAAAATCTGAAGCTTCTTTTTACCTTGTATATACTTAAAAATAACACTGCGCTAGGAGTCCCAGAGACCTGGCTTCCACTCTCAGCTCTACCACTAACTCCTGACATTATCTGGACAGGTCATATTCCTTCTTTGAGCCTCAATTTTTTCATTTTGAAATGAGTGGGTTAAACTAGAGGAACCAGTAAGATCCCTTCCTGCTCCTAATGTATATTTATACTTTGCTGTAGCTTTGTCATTTTGAATCATTAGAATTTTCCACAACTAAGAGGTTTTTAATCACCTTCCTCTTTGCCATCTATGTCTTGTTACAACTATCTCCAAAGAGTATACCAAGGGGGTGACTAGGTAGCACAGTGGATAGAGCACCAGCCCTTTGAGTCAGGAGTTCCTGAGTTCAAATCTGACCTCAGACACATAATAATTGCCTAGCTGTGTGGTTTTGGGCAAGCCACTTAACCCCATTGCCTTGCAAAAAAAAAAAACCTAAAAAAAAGTATACCAGGGAGAAGGCAAAAGCAGCTATTAATTTTTTTTTAACAAAACTGGGACTTCCCCATGATTTCTTCTATCCACCATCACACCCACCGTGAAACAAGTCAGCACGTCCACCATGCCTGAAGATGTATGCCTCCTTCACCTAGTTTATCATCTCACTGACAAGAGATGGAAAGGTACTTTCCCTTGAGGCCTCAAAAGTTATTCCTATTCACTGCATCAATCAGTATTCTGAGGACTGTAAATGTTATTTTCTCTCACATTAATGTATTCATTGTATAAATTGTCCTCATTACTATTTACTTCAATCTGCATCAGTTCAGATTTGTCTTCCCAAACTTCTCTGAATTCATCTAGGCCAGGTGTGTCCAACTGGTATCCCATGGGTTCGCATTGAAAATGACCTCCCAGAGGCAGCTAGGTAGTGCAGTGGATAGAGCACTGGCCTTGGAGTCAGGAGTACCTGGGTTCAAATCTGACCTCAGACACTTAATAATTACCTAGCTATGTGGCCTTGGGCAAGCCACTTAACCCCATTGCCTTGAAAAATCTAAAAAAAATGACCTTATTTTTTGTTATATTACATGTTATTGTTATATTCATTGGTAATATTGGATTTTATGATAAAATAATTTTCCAACGAGTTCAAATTTGAATCTGTTTAACCCACTCCCAGTAAGTGTACATCCTATTTTTCTCAGATGCTATAAAAAGGTGCCACTGCTTTAAACTATTTTTTTTTTTATTCATGAAACCTCTTCCTGCCATCTTTGACCTTCTTGGTCATAATTATGCCTAATAGTAGCAAAACTGGGTCGGATTTAATCCAATTATAATTCAGTGACTTTTATAGTATAATTCCAAGTTATTGCTTATCAGAATGGTTGGACCAATTCATACAAATTATACAATTCTAGCAGATAATCTTCAGATACCACAGTGCATTCAATCATTGCTTTGTGTTGGGGTTTGGTTTTTTTATAAACTGTGTTATATAATTCTAGCAAATACTTCAGTTACTATGGTAGATTCAATTACTGCCTTGCAGCATTTTAAAAATAGAACTTAAAGTAGACCCTAAGTAAATTGTGCTTTTAAAAAATAAAATGTTTTATTTTGCAGTATGTCTGCCTTTATTTTTAGATCTCCTAGTCAGTGTCCATAATTTCATTGGCAGTCATCAAAGAGTATTTTTCAAGGCATGTTTCCTTCTTTCCACCTTCTTACTTTTTTGTTTAATGAATAGGTTCAGGTGCTGTTCTTGTTGTTTTTCTAGACCATCTTTTACAGTTTAAGAATAGCAAACAATAAAGAGAAATCTGTGAAAAAAAAGGATGGGGAAAGTATATATCTTACTGTCTGAATTTCTTAAATTAGCCATGTCTATTCTCAGGATTGAATTTGAAATTTAGAAACCCGAAGTCACTTCCTGTGGCTTTCCTTGGCATTGATTCATTGTTGAGAGTGGCCTTGTGATTTTCTTCATTGCTGTTGATTACACTGAACAAAAAACAGTTGGAACCTACTTTTGTCCTTTGACAAAAGGAACTTCCTGGGTCTGCTTTGTTGGGTAGGATGCATAAACAAATTTGGTATGGTACAAAGTACTCCTTATATAAAATTCCACATTCATTCGAAGTTCATTCCCCAATTCTCTTTTTCAAAAGTTGTAGCCTAATTAAAGAAACTTTGAGGATTTAATTATTGTTTCTTTTATAGCCTCCTTTACAGATTTTTGACCTTGTTCTTTCATTTATCTAGTGCCTGAATTTCAACTCAAACATGGCAAGATAGAAATAATACTGAGAATGGAATAAGGACATTTGAAAAAATTGCTTTTCTCTATCTTCCATGTGCCTTTTGCTTCTGAGATCTTAGAAAATTTTAGATTTCACTCTGTATACCAAATATCCAAGTGTTACCACTATACTTTTCACAGAAACTTGCAATCAGTTATGTCTTGGTAGCATCAGTATTTTCATACTTGGGTTATACAAGTTTTATGGTTCATTTTGAAGCTTCCCATGATAGAGTATATCACTCCTACTTAGTAACCATCTGACAATGGCCACCAAGTTGCTTAGAAGTGCATCCAGAGTATTTCATTGATAAAGCTTCATGTGAACTTGGAGGTACTTTCCTCATATATGTGCTTAAGGTACTAATCATATAAAGAAAATCTTAATGGTATTAAACAAATGGAATATTAAAAAGACCTGACTCTTGACCTTCTAAAAATAGAGGGGAGAATGGGGTTAGTCTTGGCATCTGGTCACCTTGGGCCAGTGGAAGTCTTGAGATCATTTTGTTTTTTTCCTGATCTTTTTGGGGAAGAAAATCAAAACAAGAATTGTTTTAGCCTTCTAAGTACTCTTGCTTTCTGTTGCAGACCAAGAAGTACAACTTCCCAATAAGCCATTGCCATTGCCGAGTAAGTACATGAAATGTGTTTGCTTTCTTTTTTCTAATGGCAGGGGACATATAATCTTGCTTTTTTTCTATAAAAAGTATCACAATAGGGACTCAGATTATTGACTTTAAATCAAAGGTAGGTCAAAGATACCCTGTATGTGGTAGTTGCTTTTGTAGTATGAATGTATTGTCATCCAGATACATGCTGAATTTTTTTTTTCCTTTTTGACATCAGTACCAAAGTGGGACAGCAGGATGAAAAAATGGGAAGGGTCCATAATTCATGGGCAATTTATTTAAAAGTTATTAAAATGAATCTCATTTGTTTGAAAATTATACTGGAAAATGAAATTGAATTTTATTTGTCATTCATTCTCAGTTAAGAAGTAATCTCTCCATGATTACATACTTAATTTTGTCTTAACTAGTGCCATGACATTTAAAGATGTGTAGTGTAAATCCATGGGTTATAAGGGTTAGGTCAGATGGTATTGAAAGGTTTTTACCTAACCTTATTTTGGTATTCTATCTGGAATTTCAGGAACCTTGGCCCATCCCCCCACACTCTCCCCTTTTACCTTTATTTTTGACCTCAATGCTTCTAATTAGTCTTTTGTTGACCTTTCTGACTCAATAACCTCATAACATTGTAGTCTTAATGGATGTAAATGTTTCTGAAAATCTATACATTGAAATTTTCACTTCTTTCCTTTTATACTCCAGACCCTCAGATTCCAATAAAACCTGAGGAATGGTTTGGACAGAATGCAAGACTACGGACAAAATCATCAAGTAAATGAATAATTCTCTGCTTGCTATAAAATGTTCTTAAAATTATTTACTAAGAGATATAGTTCCCTCAAAGTTCTACTTTTCTATATGGTATTTTTTTTTGTTCAGCATAAAAGAGCTTTTTAAAAAAAATTTATTTTGCCTAGTTCTATTTAGTTTTGCATTTTAAAAAATGCACAGAAAACAAAAAAGGGGGTGGAAAGTTACAGAGCAATTCTTATTGCTCTTATTAAATTTAATTTATACTTTTAAAAAATTTTAAAAGATATTTAGTTCTGTATTGCCAGTTTTTGGTTGTTGGTGGGCTAATGATGACGTTATAATGATTCATGATAATGTAGAAAGAGTAAAAAAACCTTATTTAATTCCAAGGTTGAGTTCTGACTTGCTGTGTGGACTTGAATACACACACACACACACACACACACACACACACACACACACACACACACACACACAGGAAAGAAAGATGCCTTGGCTCTTTTTAACTAAACAGAATTGGTACATTGTTCTCATACTGTATTGACATTTCTTTACTGATGACAGTATCTACAGTAGACAAGAACTTGATTCAATTTCCTGTAGGTTCCTTCTCTTGTAAGACATTCGAGTTTAGTTTGTATAGAATACCAACATTATTTAGAGAAGCTTTATTTACCAGCATTTGAAGTAATAATGCCTGTTGCCTTTAGATTTTGTTTGCAGTTATATGTTTGGATTATTTTATGTTTTTTAAAGAACTTAGGAAATGCTTTTAACTTTACATCATGACTAGTGATATAACAAATCCAATGTACTTAATACTTTCAGCAGAATTATGTCAAAAGTACCATCTTATCCTTAGAAGAAAATTTACTTAGATCTGAGTGACATTCACCCTAAGTGCCTACTCTGCTTTCATTCATCAAGGGCAAATTGGATATTTATGACATCATTCTTGAGCCATACAAAATTATCAACTTCAAAATTAGCCTAATTGATTGATCCCTAGTGTGAGTCCCACCTGCAGTTGCCTTGGTGTAGTACCAGACCATATAATTTCTTGGGTCTTATATGCCCTCAGGCCAGAGGTTCCCCACTCCTGATCTAGGCTAGGTGAGTCCCCTTGGATTTCAGAGAGGTCTGTGACATGGTAGGTCTCCTGAAGCTAAATGAGTGAATGGAATGTAGAGCATGCAGAGAAGGTATGAGTTAATTGTCTCTGCTGCATTACCCATGTTTTCCTCACAAAGAGTTGGAATTGGAATGAAGTTGGCCTTCTCATTTTAAACTTTTCAGAATCCTTGCCTATTATTGGGCTTATGTGTACAACATAGGTATCATTGGCTGTCATTGTTAAGCCTTGTTATTCCACTTCTCCTGGCCACTTGGGTGTGTGTGACAATGTGCTATTATTGCTCATTGTCTGTTACCCCTAGAATGCCTCTATCCTTTCTCTTCTGCCCAGTACAGCCTGATCTCCCTATCTTTCTCCTTTTATGTTCCGTCTGTTTGCTTCTGCTCATCAGCAGTCTCAGGTAGACTTAACATGAACGACCCTTTTTGTGATTCCTAGCTAACTTCTGTGGTTGGTATTTCCCAAGGACAGTGTCAGTTGCCTAGAAGACAACTGTGTTCACCATGATACTATAGTGAGGCTGAAGTACTCCTCCCCGCCTCCCCAGGCTTGTTGTTCAACATTATAGAGAATTTGTTTGTTAAGTTTATAACATACATACCTCATCCATGATGTCATTTTAAAGCATTTCATACGTGTCTTGACAATGAAGAAAACAATACAAATATGGAGTGGGAAATAAAAATACTAGGTGCTACAGCTCTTATTCAAATGTAATAGAAGCTGGGGTGGTAAGAAGAATAATAATAATAGTGGTTATAGCATTCTATTCATGTGGGGAAGGACCATTCTACATTTACTTCAAAACAGACTTTGCACTAAAGATACTTTCTTTCCTTCAGCATTCTAGAATTCATGTCTCACAATCTTCTTTGTATAAATTTGTCAGCTCAGCTAGAAAGCAGTACTATACTGTCCTCACTGGTGCTTTAATGCCACTCCACCAATATTTCATGTCTATTTTCCACCTTAGCAAGAACATTTCCTCCAGTTTTAGTGAACTTCTAAAATAGCAAAGAACAGAGAAATGAATGGACAAAAACAATTCATGAGTTTTTCAGCTATATTATCCCTTCATATTGCGGATAAATTATAGGTCACTGTATAGTAATGATGATGATAATCTCATATTTAGTAGTATGGTGTAGTACAAATATTATTGCTGTTTTACAGATAAACTGAGGTACAGAGGGATGCCCAAAGTTACAAAACTAATAAATGTTGGAGCCCAGACCTCAAAGCCGAGTTTGATTCAAGTTAGAGAGGACCATAGAGGTCCTCCAACAGCCCCCCTCCTCCAATTTTTATAGACAAGGAAGCTGGAGTCCAGGGGAGAGATAAAGGAACTAGCCAAGCCCACATTCACATAGTAAGTGGGAAAGGTTGAAGCTTGAACTGAGGTCTGCCTTCTCCCAGTCCAGTACTTTCTACACTAAAAGCATTAGGTTGCTATTGTCATTCCAGAGCTCTCTGTTATTGAGGGTAAAGGAATCAAAGCCATGACTGTTTAGGCAGTAATTAGGAAAAATTTGAGCCCCATCCCATAAGTTTTCATTCTGGAAATTTGTATTCCTTTCAATTTTTTGTTATTAAGAATGAACACTGTTATTTATACAGATTTTAGAACATATCCCTGCCTTACCAATGGTATTCTATATTGGTTGTTTGGGAATGGTAAATGTGAGATCTGTTTTTTTTTTAATTAGGTAAATCCTAGGTATATAATACCTGTTATTGTCACCTTATCATTATGGGAGATTTTTTAAAAATTAGGACTCGGCAATATCTGAGTTGAACTAAGAATTGTAATAGGTGATCAGTTAGCCCAATCTAGCCTCATTTCTATGACTGGTTTAGAATTGCCTTGAGTCTTTTGAGGATTATTTTTTGAAGTGGAGTATTATCTAGGTTTGCTTTTTGGTCTTGAAGCCAAAATGTTAACTGTCTATTCCAGAGATTCTTAACCTGGGTGTTATATGGGGTTGAAGAATATTTGAAAAAACCCAACTAATCACTTTACTTTTATCTGGCAAAATAATCCAATGTTAGTTTTAAAGGAAAAAAATTGAAAGTGTCCAAGATTTGGGCAATACAGACACCAAACATCATTTATCTGAAAAAAAAAATCTAAAAGTAGCCTATATTTAATTCATTATTTTTCCTTGCAGTATCTACAGTAGACAAGAACTTGATTCAAGATCATTTTTCAGATGGTATGACACATTAAATTTTGTCATGTAATTGACCTATTTTCTTCTTTCCTTTGACTTGTCCCAGAACATTCTCTATTCCTGTTAAATAATTGAATAAGATAGGATAGTGATACTTCAATTGACTTAAAAGATGTTATCAAAACATTCAGTATTAGATCTTCAAATTTTAATTATAGCCACTTTGTACAGATAATGTGGAGATCTGGTTTTATAAGCATTGTATAATTTGTTGGGCAGTTTAATCTCCCATTTGACAAACATATATTTACTACTATGTACAAAGCACTATTCTAGGTTCTGAAAAAAGGTAGAGATAAACAAGATACAAAATATTATAAACTAATACAGAAAACAGAAAAGAAATAGATTATTCCAGTTCAGATGAGAGTGGTGTTGGTGTTTCAGGTCATAAAGTCTGAGATTTAGAACTGGAAAGAACTTTAAAAAGGTTGTTTGATCTAATCCCCTTATTTTATAGATGAGAAAACTGACACCAGAATGGTAAAGTTCGTTGTCTTTAGTCACAAAAGTAGTCACTTGAAAAACTGAAATTTGAATCCAGTCATTCAGTATCTGACCCCAAGTTTTGCTCTCAAGCCCAGTCAAAACCCACTCTCGTCTTGAGGAATTACATCTAGTCCACACCCCTCATTTTGTAGATGAGGCAACTGAGGTACAGAGAAATTGAAGTGACTTTTACCCAAGGTCATTCAGGTAACAAACAACAGAGCTAGGCTTCACACCCAGGTCCTCTGACTTGAGGTTCAGAACTCTTATCATCATATATTGTAGCTATCTCTGCTCACATATCATCCTTTTTCCATAGCTGACAGCTGGCCTTACAGGGTCCAGTTGTGGATTCTTCTTTCCTTAGGGCTCATTATTGTATCCCTTCATGTTTATGTTTGGGGATGTTTGCTTGGTTGCCATGGTTACACAGGGAATGACCACCCTGAGGCTTGCCATGGAGTGTTGTACACTTGACCCTAAAAGTTTTAGCAGTAGTGATTGGCACGAAGTTATTAAAGGAAATACAGAAGGCAAAAAGGAGAACTAGAATTTTGGAGGATAATGTTGAGCTCAACTTCTAATACATAGAGTTCAAATTTAGTTCAGGAAATAGCTCTTAAGTACCTAAACTACATACAAAGATCATGCTAGGCTCCAAAAATGCAGCATCAGTAGGATTCAACACAAGTCATGCTTGTTTATAGGGTAGAAAAACCATTTATTAGAAATTCAAGGAGGGAGAAACCATGTTAGTTGGAGGCAATGTGGAGACAGGGAAGAATTTCTCCCCAGCAGTGCACAACTGTGCAAAGTGCTTACTTTGTGTAGACTTAAAGTAGGGACTCTTAAATTTTTTTGTGTTGTGGAGCCTTATTAACACTAGACTGCTTCTCAGAATAATGTTTATAAATGCATAAAATATACAGGATTACAAAGGAATCAGTTATATTTAGATATCATTATCAAAATATTTCTTAAAACAATAGAGATCCTAGATAAGAACCTCTAACTTAAGTGTTTATTCTTTGAAGGAGAAGACAGAAAGTAGAATCAGAAATTAGGGTAGCAGTAGCTTTATTCAGTACTACTGAGCTATCAAAAGGGTTTAGAATTGAGGAGGCTCTTGAGTTTAAAGGTCTTTGATAACTTTTGAGAAAGTGGTTTCAGGAGAATAAATTGGGATAGGGGGCAAACTGGGATCCATTATTTCAAGATATTGAGAAATGAGTGAGTGACAAGGAAATAGAGCCATTGAATGATTACTATTTTAAAATGTTTTTTAATATGATGGTGAAATTAACTCCATGGGAAAATAGAATCAAAAAAGAAGAGGCAGAGGCAATGATAATTGGAGGAATAAATGAAAGGATTAGTATTTTTAGGAAAGAGAGTTATATCTTCTTAGATGACTGGGAAGTTGGAAAAAATGGGTAGAAACAGAAGCTCTGGAGTTGAAAGCTATATATACTCACTCTTGATCTCTTGATATTCTTTCTTTTACTGTATAATAGTTTTTATTTTTCTTATCTTGATTAGAGAAAAATACCAGAAATTTAAAACTGAAATTGACTGTTCTTTTTTTAATCCTTTCAACAGATGATAACTTTTATAAATCAGACCTTAGAAACAAATCGTTATCTGTCAACCAAAGTAAGTCCTTCTTAATTTCTACTTTCTCCAATGAAACTGTGTTGATTATAAAGGTAATTCATGGAAGTATCAAATCTCAGAATTGAAATGGACTTTAGAGACTACCTCTTTAGAGACTATACCTTATACCTGACCCAGATTCCTTTCTGGTTATTCCACAATTAAGTTTTCTAATATTGTTTAACAATAGAAGAGTTAAAGCTACTGTTCTTGAAGAAACATCACTTGAACTCTTCAGGGAAGCATTGATTTTAGAGTCTGTAAATATAAGAAAAGCCACACACTGGAATCTTTTCTTTAAGTTCTGTTGACCTCACAGTCAAGAGGATTTAGAATGTGGGACTGGGACAGTTTGTGATAGTTTAATGCTAATGACCACTTAGGCTGGACCTTTCAGAATGCTGCTTCTTAAGGTATGGAAAACTATAGAACAAAGCAACGCCCTTCTCATTGGTTTGTAATCAAGGAGGAGAAAATTCCAAACTCAGTTTTGCTACAGTTAAATTATATGGATCACAAGAAAAAATAGAATCAGCCTGTGGTTCCCCAAAAACCACCTGATATTTATTAGTCACCTACTAATGTGTACAGAACACTATGTGCAGAGAGACCAGGCATGTGAAAGACCACAGTGAAAACAGTCCTTGCCTTTGAGGAGTGCTAATGTGAACACATTCTAGGGCCCCAAGTATTCACATAGACAGGTAAATACAAAAAATTCAAGAGAATTTGGAAAGGGGGAAAGCTCCAGAAACTGGAACAAGTAGGTCTTGTAGGAGACTGCAATAAAAGCAAAACCACCTGTCATTAGTGACATATGGAAGAGATTAAATTATTTTTACTTTTATTCTCATATGACAGTTGCAGTATTAGAAAGAATTTCATCTAAAATTGTCTACTTTTTCAGTGTAATATGATCTAATTTCCTATAGCAAGAAATGAAATTTCATAAATTTTGTCTAATATTGTTCGTTTTCCAATTTCACATTGCCCTGTGCCACAGCAGAAATAAATGTTTAGGTATGCTGTCTGCTGGTACTTTTAAACTACTTATGGCATTTTTTCTATTTATTACCATAAGGCTTTTTTTTTAACCATCTCTACAGTTTTAGAATTTTAGAGCTAGAATGAACCTTAGAAATATCTATTATCCACCTTAAATATTTTTGCATGTATAACTATTTTAATGTTTTTTGAAATGTAACAATTTTTAATCTTTAGTTTCATCAACCCTTCATTTTTTCACTACCCTCCCCCTTACTAAATATTTCTAAAAGAACAATAATAAGTTACAAAGTTTAATGTTAAATTTCAACAAGTCACTCTTTTATGATGCTGAGAAAGTGATGTTTATGTTTGTCACTTGTTATTCCTAAGCAGATCAGTCCAAAAAGAAATCTTCTATCAAAGCGTGGTTGCCAGTGTTATTACTAATTTTTGTTACCAGTTGTTTCTACATGAAATGGACTTCAACCAACAATGTAGAAACCACCGCTGTGCAGAATTTCCAGAATCAGATGAAAAAACTTATGAATAAGTACCAAAGTCAGGATGAAAAGTTATGGAAAAGGAGCCAGACATTCTTGGAGAAACACCTGAATAGCTCCCACCCTCGGCCTCAGCCTGCCATCTTGTTGCTGACTGCTGCCCAGGATGCCGAAGAAACTCTCTGGTGTCTGAGTGAACAGATTGCAGATGCCTACTCCTCTTTCAATAGAGTCCGTGCAATCCGAATTAATGGAACTGGCAGATACACCCAAGACAGTGATAATGTCAAACTGGAAGTGGATCAGAAACTAACCAATGGGTTCAGAAATGGCCAAAATGCAGCTGTGGTTCATCGCTTTGAATCACTGCCTGCAGGCTCCACTCTTATCTTCTACAAGTACTGTGATCATGAAAATGCTGCCTTCAAAGATGTGGCCCTGATTCTTACAGTTCTACTGGAAGAAGAGACACTGGGAACTGATTTAGGTCTAAAGGAAGTTGAAGAGAAAGTGAGAGATTTCCTCAAGGCCAAGTTTACCAGTTCTGACATCCCTAATTCCTACAATCACATGGATTCAGACAAACTAAGTGGACTATGGAGCCGTATCTCCCACCTAGTATTACCTGTCCAGCCTGAAAATTCCCTGAAAAGTGGGGTGTGCTTATAACTGAGGGAGAAAAGGAACTTCTGAAGCCCTCTGACCAGTAATAAGACTCAGAGCTCTTTTTGCAAGAACCATTTTCTTTTTAAAGGAAATTAAAGTTCTGTTGTGAACATAGGACATAGTGAACGCAAAGCACTGTAAATGCTTTTAATTTCTTAGTCTTCTTTATATGGTCTGTGATCCTGAATAGGATCTTTTTCTGTTATGTGTAGAACAGTGAAGAGTTGACTTCGAGTTGCAATTTGTTGCAGGTTCCACAGAGAGTTCTCTTTGAGGAACCTGGGACCCAATTATTATAGGTTTGATCTGATTAATGAATAAACTCCTTTCCCATCAACTTTTCCAATTTTTCAGTTTAGGTATTTTCTTCCAAAACTTTCCCTACCACCTGCCCTCCCTATTCCCCACTGCCAATACTTTTTCATTGGCCTAGTAAGGCAGCTCTTCACACATAGCTACATACTTGTCTGTTCCCCTTTCTTTAGTACATTTATTTAGCACATGGATTTACCCTATTAAACTATTTCTTAGAAGAAGCACTGAAAGTTTTCAATGGTTGGGGAAATTAGGGGGTAAAAATCTTGCACAAAATTAAATTTAACAATAAGCCATTGAGACTTGGATGATCTAGGTGTTTATAGCATCCTTATCATCTCAGTTAATAATTCACTTTCCTATTTAGTATAGCCATCTCAGAATATTATAAGAAATTTCTGATCCTAAGTTTTAGAAGGCTATATATATATATATATATATATATATATATATATATATATATATATATATATTGCCTAATTTCAGTCCTACTTCTTGAAGGTGGACAAATCCTGGATAGTTTGTTGAAGATATATATAAAAGCTTTGATTTTAAAAAATCTAATATGACAGGATCAGTAAATAATAACTTCTCTGAACATTTGTTTTATTCTGAGTCCTTTAATAGAACTCCGTGAAGAATATGAAGACTTACTATGCATATGTTTATTTTTAGTGCCTCATGCCAAAAAGAAAATAAAGTACCACAGATAATTTTTAATGTATATTTAATGTGCTTATATATCAGTTTTAATTTTCAATCTGTAATTTATAGTAGTATTGTCTCTTAAATTGTTTTAATTTTTCTTAGATTCTTATAATAATGGAGTGACCTTGGGGATATTTTTTGTTTGTGAAACTTGGATAATCTTTATTCTTATTTTCTTTCAGAGTATTGTTAGAGTTAGACATTGATTTCATAAATTGCCTTTGAATGACCTATATTTGATGGTAAATGATGGTAGTTCAATTTTTCTTTGATGAGACCACCTAACATTCATAAATCACATCCCTATTAAGATGATTTTCTGACAATCCAAAGTCATATCAGTTGAATCATTTTACCAAAAAAAATTCCAAACAGGTAATGATTAGAAATATTGTCATTTTATAAATAAAAAAAAGTGGTGGGTGGGGAAGTAAATGTTTCTATTAAATATTTTGCTGACCAAATAATTTTAAGTGATTAATATTGCTACTTACTGTACCTTTTTGGAAACATTAATTGTAGTAGCTTATTTGTAAATGACTTTCAAAACTATTTTAGTAATTTAAATAAATTTACTTTTTTGGTTTTTATTCAGAGTATGGTATGAACTTAAATGACAAGCAGTTAAACATATTCCTTGTTCTTGTCCACCTGGCCTACCAGTTTTTCACTATCCATCACATTCCATTTCCCGTCTCTGTCCCTTTGCATGTTGTTCCCTGATTCCGAAATGCATTTTCTCCTCACCCTTGGTCTCTTGAAATCCTTAGTGTCATCCAAAGTACAGTTCATATGTCACTTTCTATAAGGAGCTTTTATCTCCAGTTTTCTTAGACAGCTCTCCTTGATATTGTTTTGTATAATTATGTATCCGCTCATCTAAATACCTGTAATAATCCCTCAGTAGAATGTGAGCTCCTTGAGAGCAGGCCTGTTTTATTTTTTTCCTTTGTATCCTCAGCCCCTGAAGTGCCTTTACACAGTTGGTGCTTAATAAAGATTTGTTGAATTGAATTAAATGATTCTTGAATGAGCTTGTTTATATTGGGAATAATTTATCTTGGTGACTTTTACTAAGAGACACTAACACTAAAAAAATTTGGGGTGTCCCTCACAAAAATCATTCAATTCAACAAATACTTTTGGCCTTCTATGCAAAAGAAAAGATTTGGAAATATAATAATTCCTGAAAGAACCTTGGAAGACATCATGAAAAAGGTGGCACAGAGCTGGACCCCAAAGGGAAAATTTCTGAAGGGGGGAGGTATATTGACTTTAGTAATAAGGTATGAACTTCATAATCCTCTTCAGAAAAAAGGAGCTATAGAACATCCCTGCTGCATCAGGCCAAAGGTCTAAAATTCAGAGTATTGGTTGAATAATTTTCATTGAGGAAAAAAGATAATTGATTTACATTTTTTTTGATTTACATCTTAAGAATTGTCAGATACTACCATTACTGTGAATAGGGAGACAAGAAAATGAAATTCCCTGCCCTCAAGGAACACAGTCTATGAAGGGAGTCAGTTAATATTTATGTATTATTTAAGGTTTACAAAATTCTTTACCTAGTTGATTCTCACAATCCAATGAGATTTATTAGTTCCTATTATCCCCATTTTATAGATGAGAAAAGAGACCTTAATCAGAAAACTTAATCAGAATGGGGCAGCTGGGTGGCTCAGTGCATGGAGCACTAACTGGAATCAGGAGGATCTGAGTTCAAATGTAGCCTCAAACACTTGATATTATTATATGAGTTACTCATTTTGCTTTGGGCTTATTTCCTATCTGTTTTATTTCTATATTTAGCCCTCAGCTAAATGTTTGGTAAAAAGTCAAGTGTTTTCTGGAGTTTCAGTCTGTTTTGTGTGACCTTGGGCAAGTCACTTAACCCCATTGCCCCACAAAGAACAAAAACAAAAAACTTAGCTAGAACTGCACAACTAGTATCTTGAGAAGATTTGAATTCAAGTATCCCTTAATGTTGCCTCCCAACTAGAACTTATGTAAGTTTATACATATGTACATGTATACAAAAACACATTTTTATTTAGCTTTCAGTCTTATCCTTTGTGACCCCAGTTGGTATGTTCTTGGCAAAGGTACTGGAATAGCTTATTATTTCCTTCTTTGGCTCATTTTGCAGATGAGGAAACTGAGGCAAGCAGGATTAAATGATTTGTCCATGATCAAACAAATGGTAAGTTTCTAAGGTCAGATTTAAAATCAGGTCTTTCTAACTACTGACCCTGCCCACTATCCACAATACCATCTAGCTGCTCCTATATTCACATACTTATGTAATTTTTATTTTTGGTAGAGACCTTATTGGCATCAGAAAATCCCTTCATAGATACAGATAAGTAACACATCAACTAACATTCTTCATTGGTTGCCTTGCATTTTCCAAGTGGTTTTGCCTAAGGTCACACATTTAATGAAAAGGATTAAATCTGATAAAATTTGTTCATGGCAGTGCATGTACATATATAATGGTATTTTGGCTAACCATGCTTTATATAGGTAATTCAACAATAATCATAACCAAAATATTCTTTACAAAAAAAACCATTAGTTTAAGGGTTATAATTCACAACTAGAATTATTTCCATTCTTCTTGTCTGAGCTTTCTCAGCTGAAAAAAAATGAAGATATTTGCGAAAGACCTCACTAAAAATCTTGATGTTATCTACAGTCCTAAGGAAAATATGCATCATTATCATCATCATTATTACCTAATTTCAACTTCACAAAAAAGCAAAATCATCAAAACAGACTCAAATTCCAGAAAACACTTGACTTTTTACCAAACATTTAGCTGAGGGCTAAATATAGAAATAAAACAGATAGGAAATATGCCCAAAGCAAAATGAGTAACTCATATAATAATCCACCATCCAGCAAAAAGTGACTGGAAATTTAGAGAAGCAGAGTTGGGAACCAATTGGACTCTGGCATCTGGGAAATTCATGAGTCAGAAAGTACCAGGTCCTTGGGTAACAAGCTGACTTGAAAGACTCCTTGGAAATTTTACTCCCTGTGGCTTTATGATTTCATCAATAACTCAATAGTGTTTGAATTTTTATAAAAGTCTTTAAATTTATTAGGCAGAAATATGACACCATAAGATTTCCAAAAGATTCCAAAAGACATAATTGGGTATGTTCCCAAAGGCCAAAGGTTTGTCCTGAAATATTTCTGCTTCCCCAGGATAAACTGGTTTGTAATTGTCAAACCTGTTTAAGCCCAAGAGAAGGTGTAAAGTGCATTAGTCACAGAGAAATTCAGCTTCTCAATCATGTTCAATTTTGCCCGAGTCTTGAGCACTATACCAGTGTTACCAAGTCGCAAAACACGTGTTCTGCTTCTGAAAAGTCTTCAACTTCCTCACCAATTCCAGTTTTTAGATTCCAGTGGCTAGTATGGTAGACTACAGTTTAAACTAAAATTTGATTGATCATCCATTTAGTTCTGGGCATCTCTGTCAATGAGGCTCCCTTTCATTTAAGATTGAGTTTTTTTTTTTCCTATCAGGTTGAGCTTCCATTCTGAGTCTACCTCCCCATTCAGATGCCCTCTGCCAACATCTCCTTCCTCTGGCTCTGTCTCACATGAAGAGGTGGCCCTTCTCCTTGCCAAGCTCTCTGATTGCCTCTCTACCATCCACAATTTTTTTTCACTTTTCTTCATTCTTTTCCTATATACTGACTGCTTTCCTGTTGCTTATAAACATACCCAGGTCCTCACTAGGTTTTATTCCAGATCATTCCTCCCTTTTGTGGTTAAACTCCATGAGAAGGCCATCTACAACTGATACCTCTGCTTTCTTTCCTCTCACTGTCTTAACTCATTCTGACTTCTGACCTCATCATTCAAATGAAACCTCTCTCTGAAGTTACTAATGAACTCTTAATTGCCAAATCTAATGACTTTTCCTCAGTTCTCATCCTTCTTGACCTCTGCAACTTTGACATCTCATCAGTCTTTTCTCCAACACTCTTTCCTCTTGAGGTTTCATCCATGATATTACTCTTCCTGTATCTGTCTGAACTTTCCTTCTCAGTTCCAACATTTCTTGGTATCTCTTTCTATTCCAGGCATATCAATTTTTCTCCAGAGATCTGTGTGTACCATAAGCTATCCTTTTGGAATTCTAGGAAAATTTTCCCTGAGTTCCTATACCAAAGAGTAACTGAAATTTCACCCAATACATTCCCAACATTATAAAATGATTGGCATGGAGTTTCTAATTCATCCTTCACTAGGACAAGAAAATAGGGGCTGAAACTGACAGTATTAGAAGAATCACCCTATCATTCAACTGGGATACCCCTAAAACCCTTGGGGATGATGTAATCAGTTTTCTGGACCCTGTTAATTAGTTAATTAGTTCCAATGAGAACTGAGATAAGGATCCTCAAACTTATAAAAGTTTACATACTGTTAGTACAACCTCTCAGGGCTAACCCTAGAACCCTCATGGGAATATATTAGACAAACAACCTCTCGAGTAACCCCATAACGCTCATCAGTTATAATAATCATGCTCAGGGGACCCAATTCTTCAGTGTGAGTGGGCATTGGAATAGTAGCTCCAGAGTATATACTATAGATATTAAAACACTGAAAATTGATTGATTAAAGGAAGAGATGAGTTTGAATACTGGTCTTTTTACCTTAAAAATTGTATAAAATTACCAACTCTGCAAATAGATATGAATGAAGTCGAGAACTATATAGAACAACAAAAGTAATCTTTCTACATAAAAAGAAATAGTGTTTAAAGTCCTAGACAAATCAGGAAGCCAAGCATATTCCATTTCTCATGCCATATGAAGTCATACCTCAGATAAGGAAATATTTCTGGCGCCTTTCATCTGAGGATTTCTAGGCACTTCACTGACATTATCTCATAGTAAATGTTAATACTCAACTTTTATAGGTGGATAAACTGAGATACCAAGAGATTAAAAGGCTTGCCTAATAAGATAGAATGAGTCAGTAGTCTAGCTGTAAATAATGTCACCCAGGATTTCAGGTTCCTTTGTCTATGACTTAATCACAAGGGGCACTTTCCCAAGTTCTTAAAATAGGAAAGGAAATCATTTACATGGATTTTCATAAAGTCATACCTTTGTAAAAAAAAACCCTAATACATTTTACCATAATTAAATTTAACACATCTATTTCCAGTCACAGTTGATCCTTGTGAGAGGGAGGTAATTAGAGGAGTTAATTATTGAAGATGGAATCTCTTCAAGTTGTTTTATAAAATTGACCCAGAGGGTTCTACTCTTGAGATGGAATTGTATCATTTTGTCTTCAAAGTTTCCAGTACTTTTTTCTTGGAGAAAAAAAAGGCCTAGAGATTATCCCATACTTAATCCAAATGCTACCTGGATCCCACAAATGTCAAGAGATGAAGATACAGTCATATTCCATACAGGCAGAGGTTAAGAAGAAAAACCCTTATTGCTACTTCAAGATGTCTACTCCCTATTTCTCCTAGTAAGAACTTTCTCATAGACCTTTTTTCATCCTGTCTTGGAAAAAAACAAGTTTTCATATTCACTAATAATACTGTTTATTAAAAAAAAACACATGAGCAAACATACAGCTTAAATGATCTTTGCACCAGATTCTTGGGCTAATGTTAAACTGGAAAAACAGGATTAAAAAAATGAAGTACTTGAGGTATACCACATGTAATTAAATGTGAACTCTTGAATATATTTTTAGATGGAGCATTCAAAAATGAATTCCTTGCTAAGGCCAGAGGAGAGGATTAAAGGTTTCTTTTTTAGCAATCACTGCCTGCAAGAGGTCCCAAATCAGTGCAAGATATTGTATATCCACATCTCTGGATAGACTTACCCTTTTTCAGCACTCACCCTCTTCAAGTCTCTAATGTTATTGGGGGATAAATGTAGCATTCTTAACTCTAGATATACCTGTATGGAAAAATTGATTTCCCAATCTTTTCTTTGTGTGATCATAGATGATTCTATCATATTTTTCCCCACACATGTACAAGATGGATAGGCAGCAAGGAAAAGAACACACCAGAATCCCAATTATTAGCATCTTTTTCTGATAATTACTTATTTCAGTGAAATCCACATACATGCCTGTACTACCCTTAAATGCTCTAGGATAGATGCAATGTTGTATTTGTGAAATAAATAACAATGAAATTGTACACACCTAGTTCCAATTCAATTCAACATGGATTAAGCAGCTTAGCATGGCAATTCAAAGAGGTTCAAGTGAGATAATATGTGTAAGGGAGAGTGTTCCATTTTTCCCCATTTCAATAATGAAATCACAGAAAACCCAGAATGCAATGTTAAATGTAAGGGAGGAATGATGTGATTCCATTCTTTCCCCAACTACCCATAGATGTAACCAAAAATTCAACCATCCAATGGACCTAGAATTTAATCACAAAATATAAAATGAATGGTAATTTTACCATAATGTGTGAATAGGTCCTTAATCAATCTGAGAGATTTTAGGGTATTGGTCACTGACCACAGGCAAAATGAGCCAGTTTAAGATACATCTTATAGACTTTAAACAGTTTGCAAAACTTTGCAAACTTTTATGCACTATATAAATAAGTTATTATTGAGATACAAGACATAGTTCCTGCACCAATGAACTTGCAATCTAATAAGAAAACATAGCTAAATACATATATATATATGTATATATATATATATATATACAAATATGTGCTGATGCTAACTAGTATTTTTTCTGATTTCTTTACTACATTAAATAACTTGCTAAGGAGAGATACAAGACATAGTTCCTGCACCAATGAACTTACAATCTAATAAGAAAACATAGCTAAATACATATATATATATATATATGTATATACATATATATATATATATACAAATATATGCTGAATGCTAACTAGCATTTTTTCTGATTTCTTTGCTACATTAAATAGCTTGCTAGGGAGGGAAATGAGGATATATTTGGAAATGCAGATGATGTAAAAACAAAACATATTAAAATTTTTTCAACATAATACAAAATGCCATGACTGTTTATCTGCTAATAAGCTATGCTTTTGTCAGTGTGATAATACAAGGCAGATTGCTACCTCCCCATAATTCACATTTTCCTGACTCCAAGTCCAGTCCTGTATTCATTATACCAAATTGCTTCTTTTGTCCTTGAGAGCTGAGAATAGACCCCAGAGGTCACCCAGCCATCATCACCTTGTTCCACAATTAAAGCAATTGAGGCTAAGAGAAATTGAATGATTGACCTGGGAGACACTGATTTTAAGTTGGAGGAAAGATTCAAACTCAGGTCCTCTGACTCCTAAATCATTATTTCTGCTGTACCAAGCTCTCCCTCCTAAGGGAGTTCAAGTTGTAAGAGACCTTTGAGATCACCTACTCTGACAGCCTCAGTCCAGAAAAGTTATATAAATGGATTTTTTTTGGTTTTCTTAAATTATAGACCTGTGATTTCACTGATGTAAGCTCCTGATGAGTGGACTCCTCTACTAATGCAAATTGTTCTTCAATTTATAGTTTAGAAAATCACCTGATTGGGGCGGCTAGGTGGCGTAGTGGATAAAGCACTGGCCTCGGAGTCAGGAGTACCTGGGTTCAAATCCAGTCTCAGACACTTAATAATTACCTAGCTGTGTGGCCTTGGGCAAGCCACTTAACCCCATTTGCCTTGCAAAAACCTAAAAAAAAAAAAAAAATAGAAAATTGCCTGAGGCTCAGAGTTTGAGGTATGGTCAGAGTTCCTAAGCTAGCCTGTATAATTAGAGGTTAAGACTTGAACTCCGATCTTCCTTATTATAGGACAGGCTCTCTATCTTCTACCCCCACAGTTGCCTCTTTTATGGGTCAATGGTCCACAACATACTGCATTTTTATGACTTGTTCATACAGATAGCACTGAAATTTGCAAGAACTCATTTTCCATAAAGCATTATTTATTCTGTCTTTGGTTAAACAAATTGCCATATTTGTTGATTATGTTATATAAAGAGGATATTGCAAGGAATCTTAGAATTGGATTTAGAGTTGGGAAGAATCCTAGAAATCATCAAGTCCAGTTTCCTCATTTTACAGAGGATGTGACTAAGGCTCCAAAAGATTAGACATTTTGCCCAGTGTTATTTGAAGCTAAAATCTTACCTCTTAGAATAGTGTCTAGTTAAAAATACTATTTATTTTGTGCAGGCTTTTCAATTTGTGATCTGGCTCATACATAAAACCATATGTGTGTGTGTATATGTGTATATATATATATATATATATATATATATATATATATGAATATTTATATTTAAAAAATGCACTTGGTTCTAAAACCAACCATGTTCACATTACTGCCCCATTCTTTGTCCAATTTTATCTACCTCTGCTCCCTTGTTATATTTCCCAGACTTTCTATTAGAGAATGAAATTGGATTTGCTTGTAACTCAAAGCTCATGCGTTCTCATTCAACAGGTGGAGGCACCCAGTCTCAGAATTCCAGTAGCATTTTCAGTGACTGTGGGTCTTCTTTCAGAACTGGCACCCAGCTGCCTCTTCTATTTTTAGCATAGTAACACAGATAGCCTGCCAAGAGTGGACAACTTCCCACTGCCTATTAAAGCAAGGAAAGATCATCCTGCAAAGTATGGCCTGGTCTTGTTTCACATGGCTCTTGGCAGCTTTGTATCATTAAACATTTTTGTTTCTTTACAATTGCAGCTGTCTTGCTAAAAGATGGTTCCACAACATATTGCATTTTTATCATTTGCTCATATAGACAGCTCTGAAATTTGCATGAACTCATTTTCCATAAAGCATTTACTCTGCCTATGTTTAAACAAACTGTCACATTTGTTATGTTATATAAAGAGGATGTTGGCAAGGCTCTATCCATTGTGTCACCCTAGCTGTCTTATATACAAAAAATTTGGGGAATGACTAAACAGATGATGATGAGGTATGAATGATGTGACTGCACCACCAGAAAATGACCAAACTGATCATTTTGAAGATATCAGGGAAAAATTTTATGAGCTGGTACAGAATAAAGTGAGTAGAACCTGGAGCTTTTATACAATAACAACATTGTAAAGAAAAACAGTTTTGGAAAGACTTAAGAATTCTGATCAATTCAATAACCAATCAGCATTCCAAAAGACCAATGATGAACTGGGAGAAGAGTTAAATGAGTATCAAGGAGATGTCATAGAAAGAAAATCGACAAAATTTAACAACTGACTAATGTGGGAAATGAAGAAGAAGGAAGAGTTAAGAATGACTCAAAGACTGCAAATTTGGGTGACTGGGAGAGTGATGATGACTGCACCAGAAAAAAGGAAGTTTGAAGGAGGGATAAGTTTTGGGGGACTTTCCAGGATATTCAAATGGTTGTAAGCAGTTGATACTGAAGTACCAAAATTCAGGAAAGAAATAGGAACTAGATAGATAGATCTGGAAATCATCCAAATGATAATGAAACCCATAGGAGTAGATATCTGAAAGCATAATGTTTGTGGGGGGGGAACATTTGAGGGAAATTAAGACCAAGATCATAATTAATGGGACTTCTGGCAAGGAAAAGTATCACCTCTCCCTTTGAGATTGAAGTGATGAAACAAAATATGGTCATGATGGGGGTGTTGAGGTAGAAGAAGTTGACATCAGATGACCCCTATGTTTTCATTAAAGGATAAGCCAAGATCCTTTCCTAAGAGGGACGGAATGTTGTGAAGCTGTGATATGATTTAGAATATTGATAGGGAGAATCTGAGAGTCAATAAGGGAAGAATAAAAGAATTTCCATGCAGTAATAAGGATTGGTCGAGATTGGATATGATAAATCTGTAGTGGAATCAATCAGCATGTTATTATACTTTTCCCTTTAACATTGAGCTGAATGAGAGTAGGAGAGAAGGTAGATGACAAGAATAACCCAAAGCTGAGATTTTTCAAGATATGTCTGGCAATAGAAGGTGGGTGTAAGGGATTCAAGGGTAGAGAATGTTATATATTTGATCAGGCTGACACAGGGTTAATATAGTGAAGAATGGAAAGTCAAACCAGAGCAGTAATGACTGAGGACAAAGAAGGGATTAAGAGTCTTTCTAAATTGATTTCATATTATTCCCCCTCACAAAGTCTAGAATCCAGTCCAGTTGCTCCACTGTCATTCCCTCTCTTTTCTTTGCATAGATTGTCCTTCAGGTTTAGAAAGTATTCCATCCTCAACTTTTGGTTTTGTTTCTACTTAGCTTTTAAGGCTCATCTTGGATGCCATGTGTTTATATGTATGTGTGTGTGTGTGTGTGTGTGTGTGTGTGTGTATATACATATACATACATATATATGTATGTATATGTATATACACACACACATATACATACATATATATGTATGTATATATAGATACCTATCTCTGTGTGTATGTCTGTGTTTGCATGTTTGCATAAATAAACTTATCCATGTGGTTTCCCTCAAGAAGAATGTAAGCTTCTTGAGGATAAGGAATATTTCTTTGTTTTCATTGTTTTCTTTGTAACCTTTGCATCCAGCATAGTTTCTTACGCATTGCTTGCCCTTTGCTTTACCCTACTTCTCTCTGACTAATGGGATAGGAATGTAGTCACCAAATAGGAGGGGGAAGAAGAAAAGGGAGTAACCAAACCTTAGCTGTTATCAAGTGTGCCAACTGGAGCAGAAATGATAAGAGTCATCCAAGGAGAGGGAGTTCCAAGACAAGAGAATGTAGTGTGAGTATGGGAAAGGTCTCTGTGCCAATATTTGCCTTTGAGCACACTCCATCTCTCTACTAGCAATGAACAAGCTTCAGAGAATAATTCAGAACCTATATTATCGAGTTGACAAACCAGTTGCTCCAGAAAGCAATCAGAAGGCACAATTAGAGATCCCAGTCAGTGACAGAGTGCTGAACAAGGAAAATTGTGAAGAATAATAATCAGTGCCAGAGGTTCCAAGCTCCCCCCCACCCTGATTACTGGACACTGATTTTGGAAGGTCATGAATGGAAAAGCAGCTGGAAGACACTGGGCAGTTCCAGCCCAGTGGCTGGAGTTACAAGCAAATCCAGTGGCTGACATGGGGCTGAATCTAAGCATCTGAATTATGTCCCTTGAACTCTTGGGTTGGGAATATGCCTATAGACTTGTTTAGGATTACCTGAGTTTGGGAAAAGTCAAAGGTTTGCAGTTGATATAGGAGTTGTTTTAATATACTTGATTTTATACCTTCTGCTCTTTTGGTTCTGTGAATTATGTTCAGTTAAGCTATGTTTATATGGTCCACATTTTGCCATGATCATAAGATCAATATTCATCAAAACATAGGATTAAAGAAAAAAATGCAGAGCCTCCTAGTTGATGGGGAGGTTTAGTCAAGAAATTTAGCAGTGAATTCCACAAAGATCCCACTCCTAGACTAATACCTAAAAAGAAAAAGGATCTAAAGAATGGATGTTATCACCTTTCTGAAAATCACCTGGAGCCTATTTCCCTTTGGTTCTGGATGAAGTGCAAAACTGCAGGAGTGAGAGTGGGACTAATGATCTCTGGTCTTTCTGGTTAATTAGAATTATGTAAGTAGCCAGCAATCATGCTTGCTGGTCAGACTCCTAGAAGATACTTAAATACATGCTTGTTGAGTGAATGAATCAGAACCATTGAGGCAAGGGATCCTGACATGAAAGTTAAGTAGTAGAATCAGTGAAAAGAATTTAAAGATGATGATGAAACCAGAGATATGAGTATCTCTTAAGGATGAATAAAGTGAAATTAAGATGAAGGCAGGGTATGGGAAATGAAGCAGTAGAGGAATACTAAGGGACAATGAAGTATGTACTGAAGTCCTTAGTATGAAGGTTGGTACTAGGGGAAGAGGAAAGCTGTGGGTCAGGTATTTAAAACTTTGAAAAACAAGTTTTTTCTTCTTTCTACTGCTGCTGCTGGAGAAGCTGGGGCAAGGCAATCTGAGAGATATCTGTGGTTCATTTTGGGTGATGAAATCAAATACTCTGACTCAAAGAGGATAAGAAAAGGCATGGAATTTAATTCAAAGGTTACTACAGAAAGTTCCCAGTTCAGTTATTTAAGATTACAGAAAGGAGAGATCACTATGATAACTGGGCTTAGATCAGTGTAAATCCAGCATGGAGAAAGGGGTTGGTCAAACTTTTATAGTGAGCCCAGCCCACCTCCTGTGCAGGGAGGAGTCAGGGAGAGGAGGTCCAGGAGTGATCCACCTGAGGTGATTGGAAGCTCATTAGGCCAAGAGCCAAATGGGTGGGTGGGGGGGTAAGGAGAAGGGTCTGAAGGTGTTTTCTATTATCTTAGTGACTTTACATTTGAGAAGAGGGTTAAATCGAACAATGAAAAGGGAGTCAAGAGGACCACAGAAAATGTCAATCACAGATAATAGTTCCTTAATATTACAGAAAAAGCTAGACAAATATTTCTCCTTTAACACTGCAACACAGAACTGAACTTTATGATATATCTGGAGAGATCAAATCTCAGAGCAGAAGAGGTTGCTGAGCAACTATACCAAAGGGAGAATCTGAAAGTAGCATTGAGAAACAAGGGTTTTTTTTTTTATTCCTCCTCAGGTTTCTGTTAATCTAAGAAAGTATGGGAGAGAAGAGGTAGACCTAACTGAAGGTCTACAGAATTGTGCTGACCTCATTGCTATATGCCTATGAAATCTAGATAGTTTACCAGTGCCATGTCAGGAAACTGAATCATTTCCATTTAAATTGTCTTTGGAAGATTCTGAATGTCACCTGGCAAGAGAAGATCCAGACACTGAGGTCCTTTCTCCAGCTAAACTACCTAGCATTCCAACATTACTACAGACTGCAATGACAGTGGCCTGGACACATTGTTGTACGCTTGCCAAAAAAAATTTTATGGAGAACTCACACAGGACAAGTACTCACAAAGGGGTCAGAAGAAGAGATACCAGGATACCCTGAGGGTCTCATTGAAGAACTTTGGAATTGATTGTACAGCATAGGAGACACTGGCATAGGACTTCCCAGCATGGTGTGCCTACATCAGTGAGGGTGCTGCACTCTATGAGGAAGGCAGAATTGAAGCAGCTCAACGAAAATATGGCATCTGTAAATTTAGAGAACACACCCCAAGGTATTCACATGAACTATTTGTGCTCAACCTATGGTAGAGCATTCCAAGATCACATTATTCTGATCAGTCACAGTCGGACACACTGTAATTTGTCTCAAACATAGCAATATCATTTTGATCTTCAATAATAAAAGACAAGAACCTATCCAAGAAGCTAAAAGAATGCACAGTAGTTTGGGGTGGAGCCAAATGACAGAAAAAGGACTCTTCCTGAGCTCTCCCTGAGACCCCTCCAAGCATTTTAAACAATGCCATTTAAACGATTCTTAGAGCTGCAGAACTCACAAATGGATGGGGTAAAACAATTTTCCAGCCAACTATAACTTTGAAGTTCAGGAAAGGTCTGTTACATCCAGTTCAGAGTGGAGCACAGTCCAGTACAGACCCAACTAGCACAACCAGAAAACCAGGAGCAGGCCTTGGAGGCAGCAGCTGCTTCTGGAACTCTCAGGCTACAGATGGTAAAGGAGTCAAACAAATTAGTTGGAAGGAGATTACAGGGATTATTTTGTGAGCACTGAGATAGGATCTGCTCATGGATCTGGGTTGAGACAGAAAAAGGACTCTTCCTGAGCTCTCCCTGAGACCCCTCCAAGCATTTTAAACAATGCCATTAAAACGATTCTTAGAGCTGCAGAACTCACAAATGGATGGGGTAAAACAATTTTCCAGCCAACTATAACTTTGAAGTTCAGGAAAGGTCTGTTACATCCAGTTCAGAGTGGAGCACAGTCCAGTACAGACCCAACTAGCACAACCAGAAAACCAGGAGCAGGCCTTGGAAGCAGCAGCTGCTTCTGGAACTCTCAGGCTACAGATGGTAAAGGAGTCAAACAAATTAGTTGGAAGGAGGTTACAGGGATTATTTTGTGAGCACTGAGATAGGATCTGCTCATGGATCTGGGTTGAAGTCCTGGGTGGAAGTCCCAGGGTGAGGAGAAGCACTGGCAAATCAGAGCTTATGGCTGCAGTGGAGAAGGGACCCATATCAAAGTTTCAGAGCAGAAAAAAATGCTTGTGGTCATGCGCAGATCAGAGCACCCCAGGAGAGTAGTAAACCTCTCTCCTTATATCATACCATCTTGGAAAAATTGAAAACTTACAAGTCCCTAGAAGTGCCTCTAAAAACAGCTGCACAAAATCCCTGAAGCTTGAGACAGTATGCCCTCCACCTCTACCACTAGGAAGCAGAGCCCTACTTTAACAAAGAGTAAAAAGTCAAGAAATAGACTAGGAAAATGAACAAACAATAAAAAATTCTGACTATAGAAAGTTGTTATGTGATAAGGAAGATAAAAACACACTTAGAAGAGAAGATAACAAAATCAAATCTCTTTCATCCAGAGTATCCAAGGAAAAATATGAATTGGTCTCTCAGATCATGGAAGAGTTCAAGAAAGATTTTGAAAATCATGAAAGAGAGATAGCAGGGGCAGCTAGGTGGTGCAGTGGATAGAGCACCAGCCCTGAAGTCAGGAGTACCTGAGTTCAAATCCAGCCTCAGACACTTAAAAATTACCTAGTTGTATGACCTTAGGCAGGTCACTTAACCCCATTGCCTTGAAAAAAAACGAGAGAGGGAGAGAGAGAGAGAGAGAGAGAGAGAGTGATGTGAGGAAATCATGAAAAAAGAGACAACAGCTTGGTAAAGGAGATAACAAAATAATGCTAAAGAAAATAACATTAAAAAAACAGACTAGGCCACATGGTAAAAGAGGTACAAAAAGTCAATGAAGAGAAGAATGCATCAAAAAACAGAACTGGTCAATTGGAAAAAGGGTCATAAAAGCTCACTGAAGAAAATAATTACTTAAAAATTAGAATTGAGCAAATAGAAGCTAATGACTTTGTGAGAAATCACGAAACAATAAACCAAAACCTAAATAAAAGACAATGTGAAATATTTCGCTGGACAAACAATTAAATAAAACCAGGAGAAATAATTTAAAAATCACTAGACTACCTGAAAGCCATTATCTTTCAAGAAATTATCAAGGAAAACTGCTCTGATATTCTAGAACCAGAGAGTAAAACAGAAATTGAAAGAATCCACTGATTACCTCCTGAAAGTGATCCCAAAATGAAAATTCCAATGGATATTACATTTAAATTCCAGTGCTCCCAGGTCAAGGAGAAAATATTGCAAATAATCAGAAAGAAGAAATTCAAGTATTGAGGAACCACAGTCACTAGATTTAGCATATTATACATTAAAGGATCAAAGTGTTTGGAATATGATACTCCATAGGACAAAGAGGTGTCACAATATTAGAACACACCCTATATTCCAGAATTAAGGTCAAGCAAGCTGTGCCTTGAGCTTGAGAGGAGGTAGTATTACAACCAAGAATCATCTACCAGCAAAATGGAGTATAATTCTTTAGGGGGAAAATAGGCATTAAATAAAATAGAGAATCTTCAAGAATTCTTAATGAAAAGATTAGAGTTGAATAGAAAATTTGACTTTCAAATACTAGACTCAAGGGAAACATAAAAAAGGTAAATAGGAAAGAAAAATTTTATAAGGGACTTAATAAAGTAAAACTGTTTACATTCCTGTAACTCATAAGAACTTCCTCATTATTGAGGCAGTAGAAAGTATATATAAATATATATATATACATATAGGCAGAGGGCATGGTGTGAATTGATATGAAGAGACAGTATCTAAAAACATTAAATTAAGAAGTGAGAGGGTAATATAGTAGGAGAAAAGGAAAGAGTAAGGTAGAATATGATAAATTATCTCACATAAAAGAGGCAAGAAGGGGAATGAACATACCTTACTCTCATCAGATTTGGCTTGAAGATAGAATAACATACACATTCAATTGAATATCAAAAATCCACTTACCCTATAGAAAAGTAGGAAGGGAAGGGGAAAAGAGAAAGGGGGTAGTGATAGAAGGGATAGTGATTGGGGAAGGGGATAGGAATAATACTCTTTTGAGAAGGGACAGGTTGAAAGGAAAGAGAGGGAGACAAGAAATGGGTGGGAAAAAATAGGATAGAAGGAAATACAGTCAGCAATAGTAACTGAAGAAAATTTTGGAGCAAGTTTCTCTGATAAAAACCTCATCTATAGAACTAAGGCAAATTTATAAAAATAAGAACCATTTCTCAATTGATAAATGATCAAAAGAACAGTTTTCAGATGAAAGTAATCAAAACTATCTATAACCATATAAAAAAATGCTCTCACCCACTATTGATTGGAGAAATACAAATTAAAACAATTCTGAGGTAATATTTTAAACCTATTAAATTGACTAATAAAACTGAAAAGGAAAATGACAAATGTTGAAGGGGATGCAGGGAAAAAAATGAGAACTTAATGCATTATTGGTGGACTGATTCTATCATTCGGTAGAACAATTTGGAACTCTGCTCAAAGGGCTATAAGATTAGGACTGTATACCAAAAGTGATGAAAAAAAAATAAAAAGGAAGAGAATCCCTCTATATAAAAATATTTATAACAACTCTTTTCTGGTGACAAAGAATTGGAAATTGAGTAAGATATCCATCATTAGGGGAATGGCTAAATAAATTGTGATATGTGATTATGATGTAATATTATTGTGCTTTAAGAAATCATGACCAGCTGATGATGGGGGCAGCTGGGAGGGGGCAGTGGATAGAGCATGGGCCCTGGAATTAGGAGGATGTGAGTTCAAATCCAGCCTCAGGCACTTAATAATTACCTAGCTGTGTGACCTTGCCAAGTCACTTAACCCTATTGCCTTACAAATCACCCCCCCCCCAATAGAAATGATAATCAGGATATTCTCAGAAGAAACGGGGAAGACTTACATGGACTGATGCAAAGTGAAATTTACTGTGTACAAAGTAGCAAAAATATTATAAGATGATCAGTTATGAATGACTTAGTTATTCTCAGCTGTACAATGATCCAAGACAACTCTGAAGGACTTATCATGAAAAATACTATTTATCCCAGAGAAAGAATTGTTGGTGACTGAATACAAATTGAAGCATATACTTTTTTTTGCCTTATTTTTCTTGAGGTTTTGTTTGTTTTCTTTTACACCATGACAATTGTGGGAATGTTTTTCGTGACTACTATGTATATAACCTATATCTAATTGTCTGCCGTCTCAATAGGGGGTGAGGGAGAATGATGGGGAAGGAGGAAGGGACTCAAAGTTTAAAGTCAAAGTTTAAAAATAACTGATAAAAATTGTTTTTACATGTAACTGGGAAAAAATAAAATACTAAATAAATTAAAAAACAAAAGAGTGAACAGTGAAAAGATCCAGAATGAATGAGTGTTTGTTAATAATAGGGTGGAAGTTCCAGAGGGCACAACAGAAGGAAAGGGCAGAGGAAGGTATGGATTGTAGAGGATAGGGTTAAGGTAAATAGGGATGGGAGTATGAAGGAAAAGAATAGGGAAGGAAAGTGTTTTCACTTTAGTAGATGTCAACTCTGAATCCCAAAGAAGAAGAAAGCAAGAGCTGGGAGTTTGCCTTCATAGTATAGGAGAAGAACTAATGGATCTGGACCCCTGCCCTTCCCTGTCCTGTGATGACTATGCATGGATCAATAACATGTAATACACTGAATCCAGGTATGAGGAGTATTCTCTTTTCAGTTGTCTAAATTCTGTTCAATAATAATTTTTCCCTACTTCAAATTGTTGTCCTGTGAAGTCGTCAAGCTTTTGTTCAACTTTTGAGAAGTTTGAAATCTTCCTTGGTGATCGACTCCTAATTTTAACTCACTATTTACTAAAAAGTTTGATAATTATAGAGGTTACATAGCAATTGACATTCTGGGTCAGATCTGTGGTTCATTCATAAAGATCTTCACCTTTTTAGATCTGCTATCTGTGATAATTAAGAGTTATGTGATTACAAATGCCTTGTAAGCATAGATAAGGCAACACTCTTCAAAGAAAATCAAAGGATGTTCTGCATTATGTTTCTGACAAGGGAATAAGGATCACACAGTGCTTATTCACTGTTTATCATTATTTCAGGACTATTCATCATGACTGAATCATGGCCTTAGCAATGAGTTGTTACCAGTCATGAGTAAAGATAGGAGATTGTTTTTGTTGAGGATTGATTTTTACAGGAAGCCTCATCAAGTGAACAACTGACTTTATTTAGGTACATTCCTACTAAGACAGACAACACAGTGAATAGAAGTTTAGCCTTGGAGTCAGGAAGACATGAGTTCAAATCCTATCTCTGACATATATAAGTGATGTATGAGACAGCAAGTTAGTTCACCTCTGTGTCCCTGGAAACCTCTAAGAATATAAATTAGTTGAGTTTCTGATTTATTCTGTCAACAGTGTTTTCAGACTTAATCATATCCTACCCCCCAAGTCTTACACTATACAAATATTGCAGTAAAAAAAATAAAAGGTAAATGGAATATACATGTAATAAGAAATAAAACACTTATGGTTTGTAGAAATATTTATCTCCTTGAATAAAATACATATATTTTGTAGTTCTTTTTAAAAGTATTTCACTATTTCAAGGATCTGTGGCTCCATCCACTGATGCAAATTGGAACCTATTCCATGCTTTACATGACATTTTATTGAATTGAGGTCTTTTAAAAATCATTACCTGGTAATCAAACCCCTCATGACTCTCTGAATTTACAATATCCCTCAGATGATAGATATACTGTCTGTCATTGGGCTCATACTTAAAGCTTTTTTAAAATGATGGAGCCTATAAAAGTATTGTCATTGATTTGGGAACTCAAGATTATCTTCACACCATGATGAACCTTTAGAGTAGGACTTTGGAGGTAGTTAAATATAATCATTAGTCTAAAGTGCTTAATACTCTGCCTGTGGTAGAGATATACCTCATATATCATGGCTTCTAGCTTCTATTTGCCATTCTATTACTATATATATATATATATATATATATATATATATATATATATATATGTATAAACGTAAGTTTGCTTAAGATCCTTTGAATCAGGAAGTTTTAGAGAAAAGGATATGAGATAAAATACTTTCATTATCTATTCTGAACTGACCCAGAATTAGGTAAATCTAGCTACACCCCATGTATCTTCATATTGGCTAGTAGTGGGTCTTATATTTTTTGATCACTTGGGATATTAATCTAGGTTCCTAACATCTTTATTGTAGAAAAGTTCAAGGGGACAACACTGGAGGAGAAAAGCATGTGGATCCTCCCTCCTGGAAGAATAAGCTCTTGTCGAACTGGGCCTTATTGACATCTCTCCTGTAATAAGAGACTGATAGGAGTGTATCTCATTCTCCCCAAGGTAAAAACTTCCTCTTTTGATAGAAGCAAATCATGTCTGCTTTTCTTCAAGGTAACGATCTGATGCTGCTCTCTCTTTGCTAGTAGTAGTCAATAAGGTGATATGAGTCCTTGTACAAGAAATGGGTTTAGTCCCCTGCCCAGTGTTAATAGATTCAGAGTTTTTGGTGAGTCTAGATATGTGCTGCTTGATGGGATCTGGACTTGTAGTTATATATATTTTTTTCTCTACGGTCTCTTTCTTCCAGGAGACTGCTTGATTATGGTTCTCCTCTGCTGTTAGTCACCAATGTTATTTTTTATTCTTTACCCAGGTGGATTATTACTGCCACCTTCTAGCCTTCTCTCTCATTTCCTTTCTATCACTCCATCCTTATTTGTGGGTTAAAATTTGGGTTATGTTCTCCTAGTTCAAGATTTTGCCTGATTCCTAGTGTTCAGGTTCAAGGTTTTCTACTTTTGCATGAGTGTTTGTTTGCTGGCTTTTTTCCTAGAATAGTTCCTTTTGTGACCTTGATCTCACAAAGTTCAAACTTGGTTTTCTTTTTTTGCTTTAGTTTATTTTCCCTATCTACTCTATTTTCTCTATCCTTGTTGTGCTTAAGAATTCTGTCTCTCTTCTTTCTGAGTGACATATCAAATCATATTCCTTTTATGGGGATCAAAGAAAACCCATATTAATAAATTCTAGCTCCTCCATGGTTTGCCCAACATGCCTGCCTTCAACTCAGTAACAAAATGTTGTCTAGGAAATTTTATACTTGTAACAAAGAATGAATTTGAAAGAAAACATCCTTACATTTATGCACCATGAATCCTACAAGTCACTGGGGATTTACAGAGACAAAAGTGAAATAGTTCTTTCTTTCAAGGAGTGCACATTCTACTGAAAGAAACAATGTGTACATATATAAGTATATAATATGTACAGGATAAATACACATTTTTTGGGGGGGTGGAGGATGGGAGGAGATTGTAGCAGCTAGGAAAAGGCATTAGGCAGTCTCAGTTAATAAGAATTTATTCATGTAGAAGGAGGTGGCTGGGTAGGGTCTTCAAGGAATTCAGAATTCTAAAAGTCAGTGTGAGGAGAGCATGCATGGGTGACAACCAGTGCAAAGGCTTGGAGATAGGAGATGAAATGGCATATTGAGAAACAATTAGGGGGCAGCTAGGTGGCACAGTGGATAGAGCACCAGCCCTGGAGTCAGGAGGACCTGGTTTCAAATCTGGCTTCAGTCATTTAATAATTGCCTAGTTGTATGACCTTGGGCAAGTCACTTAACCCCACTGCCTTAAATAATTTTTTTTAAAAAGAGAAACAACTAGAACACAGTGTCATTCAGTCAAATGGTATTTATTTTTAAATATATTTTTATTTGTTTCTAAATTACATGTAAAAATTTTACACATTTTTTAAAATTTTGAGTTGTAAATATTCTCTCTGCCCTCCCTCCTCAAGAAGGCAATTTGATATGATTTTATATATATATATATATATATATATATATGAAATCATGCAAAACATATTTCCAAATTAGCTGTGTTGCAAAAAAAAAAGACAAAAAAATACAAGAAAAAAGAGAATTTAAAAAGTATACTTCAAAGTGTGTTCAGAGCTCATCTGTTTTTTCTGTAGAGGTAGAGAGCATTTTTCATCAAGGGTTTTTTTGGATTTGTCTTGGATCATGGTCTTTATTAGTCTTTCATAGTTGATCATCCTTACAATATTGTTGTTACTGTGTACAATGTTCTCTTGGTTCTGTTCATTTCATTTTGCATGTGTTTATCTAAGCCTTTCCAGGTTTTTCTGAAACCATCCGATTATCATTTCTTATACCACAATTAGTTTTCTAACATAAAAATTATATACCACAACTTGTTCATCCATCCCCCAATTGATAAGCATCCCCTTGATTTCTAATTCTTTGCTACCATAAAAAGAACTGCTTTAAGTATTTTTTTTTATATTTTAAAAAGTAAGTTAAGTATTTTAAAAAAATTTCTTTGGGATACAGACTTAGTATGGTATTGTTGAGTCAAAGGGTATGCACAGTTTTATAGCTTTTGGGGCATAGTTCCAAATTGTTCTCTAGAATGGTTGGACTAATTCACAACTCTACCACCACTGTATTCGTTTCTCAATTTTTCAAAATCACCACTTTATTTATTTTTTAAAATTTTCTTTTAATTTATTTATACATTACTAAAATATTCTTGTTGTAAGAGTAAACATAATACCCCTTCTCCCCATAAAATCTCATGAGAAATAAAGTGAAAGAAAGAGAAAAAAAATGTGTTTCAGTCTGTGTTCTGATACCATCAGCTCTATCTCAGGTGGATCACATTCTTTATCATAAGTCCATCATAGTACTTACTTCCATATTTTTCCACAGTTGCTGTTGCTGTTTGTAATTCCTTCCATCCATTTCTCCCCACTACCATCTATTATATTTTTTCTCTCCTTTCACTCTGCCCCTTCAAAAATGAGCTGTGGGGCAGCCAAGTGGCACAGCGGACAGAGTCCTGGCCCTGGGTCCAAGAGGCCCCAAGCCTACATCCCACTCCAGCCCCGTGGTCCTGAACAGGCTATCCAATCCCACTTTGGCAAAAAAGTAAAAATGTGTTATTTCTGACTATCCTCTCCCATGATCTACCCTCTCCTCTATCATCTGCATCCCCTCCTTCTCCCCCTGTCCCTCTTCTCTCCTTTTTCTTCTAGATTTCTATACCCTCTTGAGTATGTATGCTGTTTTCTCTCTGAGCCCTTTCTGATGAGAAGGAAGGCTCCCTCATTTCCCCTCACCTTCTCCCCCTTCCATACCATTGTAAAAGTTATTTCTTGACTCTTTTACATGAAATATCTTAGTCTGTTCTACCTCTCTTTTCCTTTTTCCCAGTACATTTCCTTTTTTACTCATTGACTCCATTTTTACAATTATATTCTTACAATTATACCTTCATATTCAGCTCTCTCCTGTGCCTCATCTATAAAAGCTTCTTCTAACTGCTCTATTAAATGAGGTTTATATGAGTATTATCAGTATCATCTTCCCATGCAAGAATACACACAGTTCATCATCATTAAATCCATCATAATTTACTCTTCTCGTCTACCCTCTCTATGCTTCACCTGAGTCCTGTACTTGAAGATCAAACTTTCTGTTCAGCTCTGGTTGTTTCAACAGGAACATTTGAAATTCCCCCATTTCATTGAAAGTCCATCTTTTCCCTGGAAGAGGATGTTCAGTTTTGCTGGGTAGTTGATTCTTGGTTGCATTCCAAGCTTTTTTGCCTTGCAGAATATTATATTCCAAGCCCTACGAATCCTTAATGTGGACGCTGCTAAGTCCTGTGTGATCCTAACTGTAGTTCCACGATATTTGAATTGTTTCCTTCTGGCTGCTTGCAATCTTTTCCCTTTTACTTGGGAGTTCTGGAATTTGGCTATAATATTCCAGGGGTTGTTTTTTTTTTGGGGGGGGGGGATCTCTTTCAGGAGGAAATCAGTGGATTCTCTCAATTTCTATTTTGCCCTCTGCTTTTAGAATATAGGACAATTTTCCTGTAGAAATTCTTTAAAAATGAAGGGCAGCTAGGGGACACAGTGGATAGAGCATCAGCCCTGGAGTCAGGAGGACCCAAGTTCAAATTTGACCTCAGACACTTAATAATTACCTTGCAAAAACTAAAAAACAAAAAGTAATTCTTTAAAAATGAAGTCATTCTGGTTATTGTTTCTCCTGGATCTGTTTTCCAGATTAGTTATTTTTTCAATGGGATATTTCACATTTTCTTCTAGCCTTTCATTCTTTTGTTATTGAATTACTGTGTCGTAATTTCTTGCAAAATCATCAGCTACCTTTAGTTCCATTCTACATTTGAAGGAGTTGTTTTCCTCAGAGAGCTTTCTTATCTCCTTTTCCATCTGGACAATTCTGCTTTTTAAAGCGTTCTTCTCAAGAACTTTTTAAACTGTTTTATCCATTTGATCTAAACTAGTTTTTAACATGTTATTTTCTTCAGCATTTTTTTGGGTCTCCTTGACTAAGCTGCTAACTTTGTTTTCATGTTTTTCCTGCATCTCTCTCATTTCTCTTCCCAATTTTTCTTCTACCTTCCTTACTTGATTTTCAAAATCTTTTTTGATCTCTGTCATAGCCTGGGCCCAACTTCTATATTTCTTGGAATCTTTAGATGCAGAAGCTTGGACTTTCTCATCTTCTGATTGTGTGTTTTAGTCCTCCATGGGACCAAAGTAATTGTTTATGGTTAGGTTTCTTTTTTTCCCTATTTACTCATTTCTCCAGCCTGTGCCTGGTTTTGGGGTGCTTCCTGAGCTTCTTAGTATTATTGGGACACCCCCACAAGGACCTCAGTTCCTTCAAAGTCTTATGGAAGGCTCTGTCTGCTCTCCTGGTCTGTTGAATTACCACAAGCTCACCCCTCTACCCAGGGGCTGTGAGGAAGGTCCCTGCTCTATGGGGGCCCCATACTGCAACGAGGGTCTGAATATGGTCAAAGCCCCAGAGTCCTGTCCCAGGGACAGAGGACAGACCTCAACAGTCTCCCTCCACTCCCTTACCAGCTGTGGGCTGAGCACTCAGGGAGCAGCTGCCAGGTAGTTCCCTGCTGGGCAGCTGCACAGGTTTGCTTCTGTTTACTGGGATCTGGGCTGTGCTGAGGAGGGCCAGGCTGACCCGGTCTTAGTGCTGGCTCTGGCAGAGATCTCCCTACTGATCTTACAATTTGTGCTTGGTGCTCCATGGGTTGGCAGGTCAGGAAACTGCTTCTGCTGCCAGGAGATGGGGCTCCCAGAGACCCCCACATCACCACTTTATTAAATGCCTATTGTAAGCCAGGTACATAAGGGATGGGGATATTTAAAAAAAAAAGCAGTCCTTTTTCTCAAGGAGCTCACAGTCAATGGAGGAGACTAAAAGCTATATACATATATAATGGGATAATTGACAGAGAAAGCACTGGAATTAAGGGGGAGATTGGTGAAGTTTTAGAAGGGATTTTTAGAAGAGCCTCAAAGGAAGACTGGAGGCAGAGAGGAGGAGGGAGGGAATTCCACACCCTTACTCTAGCTGTCTCTCATGCCTGAGATAGTTGCTCTCTTTACCTCTGCCTATTAGTGTTCTTGGCTTCCTTCAAGATGCAGGTCAAATCCTATCCTCTGGATGAACAAAGATATATGGGATAAATTGGGGGTGATCTCATAGGGAAGGCACTAAGATTAAGGAGGACTGAAAAGACTTCTTGCTGGAGGTGGGGCATCAGCTGAGAGTTGAAGGAAGCCAGAGAAAAAAAGAGGTGGAGATGAGGGAGGGAAGGGAATTCCAAGTATGGGGGATATCTACTTAAAACACTTGAAATCAGTAGATTGAGTAAGAGGAACACCAAGGGAGCCGGTGTGCCTGGACATCAGAGCATATGGAGGTAATGTAAGAAAAATGAAGAGGGAGCTAGGTTATGGAGGCCCTTTGAATGTCAGAGGTTTTTATATTTAATACTGGAGATAACATGGAGTCACTGGATTTTACTGAATGGAAGGGAGGGGTGATATGGTCAGACCTGATATATTGAATTTCAGAGTTAGTGAATATGGGTATGGAACGCTTACAGGTGATGTCATGATCAAGGGTAAAAAAAAAACCCATTTATGTGTAACTTGTTTGTTCTTTGTTTTTGTGGAGGACCAATGACATCATGGGGTGAATTGGATTTAAGTGAGGTAGAATTGCAGTAAGTTGTCAGTCTCACTATTTTTTCCAGAGTCACTGAAGTCCAATGGCAGGACAAAGGTCAGGATAACTGGAGTTGACTGTGGATGACATTGGTGTCTTCTATGTCTGTATAAGCTTCAGCTACCTTCATGGCCATTGGAAGAAATTGTACTCATCCACCCATTCTGCTGTGGGGGTAAGTCTTCACATCCTTGGGACAGACACTCCTGAAACTCCCTGGTGGGTTTGAGGCCTGTTAGTTACCCTCAATAATTTATTGGGGTAGATGGTTGTGCATACTACAGTTTCTTGGAATTACAGGTGAGAGTTAAGTGCCAGGTAGATACCAAGGGTGGATGAGTTGCCCTGAAGAGGGCTTGGCAAGCCCTTACCACTACTTTACTACACCAAAGGTGTTAGTCCTCCTTGGACATCCCCCAAACCCCTTGTATGTAACTATGATGGAGTGAAGAAGTGAAGGGAAATGAGAAGTGAAGAATTGGGAGGTTAAGATTATATTAATAATATAAATGGGAAGTTGGGGTATTTGAAAGGAGTATCAATATATTTGTTAAAGTGTCCTAGTATGAAGTAGTTGAGGAGAGAAAGACAGCTAGTCAGATACTGAACTCATTGAGGAAGGAAGGAGAATGTCTTAGAAATCTGTAGAAGACAGCCACCAGAATCTTGTGTGATATAGACTGAATGAATCTCAAAGGAGGAAAAATTGTTGAATACTTAGAAAGAGAGCCTGTAAATGATAAGGTGGAGCAAGGAGTTCTAACTCTCCCATGACTAGTGAGTTGTTGGTATGAGTAGAAGTGCAACCTTGCTGGAAAGAGTAGCCCAAGAAGCTGTAAATCAGGAAGGCTAGTGAGAAAAAGATGAAAGGAGTGATAAAGGGAAAAAGTTTAAGATATAGTTCAATTTGTTACCTATGGAGCAGGCATTCCAGAGAGCACAATGGAAGGGTTGGGTAGTTTTAGAGGGAGAACTTGGTGGAGTTGTATTGAAAGGAATATAAATAAAGGAGAGGTCAATGGGGGGCATGGAGAATGGGATTGAATAATGGCAACTGGAGGTTCAGAATCGCTGGGAGTTCAGAATCATGGGGTGGGGAAATATGTTAATTATTGAGGAAGGAGTTCCAGTAGATTGTTCTTATTTATGGCAATTCCTTCTCCAGTAGAGTTGTCCTAGATCATCAGGCAGCTGCAAAGATGCTGAGGTGGAGGGTAGTAGGGCACAAGGAGAATGCTTCGACACAATCTAAACTGATCCTGCCGAGACACAGGAGCCTGTGAGACGAAGTAATATAATAAGCTCAGAAAGGTGGGCTGCAGGCACATTGTGAAAGGCTTTATATGCTAAACACAGAAGTTTCTATATTATCCTACAGTCAACCAGTTAATCAACAAGCATTATGAAGCATTTATTATGTTCCAGGCTCCTTATCCCTTCCAAGGTCAAATATAAAGTCATCTATTGGGCATTCAAAGCCTTTGATAACCCTATGATAATTCTTATCTTTCCATTCTATCTTAAACCTCCACTTCACCACATACTCTATGATGCAGGTCTTCTCTCTTTCAGTCAAGCAAGATACTCCATTTCCTACCACCAGTGATTTTCATTGGATACCACCTATGCCAGGAATTCTTTCTCTGTCTCTTAGCTTCTTTCAAGTTCCAGATAAAATCTCATCTCTATAGGAAACTTTTCCCAATCCCTGTTAATTCTTAGTGCCTTCCCTCTGAGCATCAGGAATATCACGTTGATGGCTTTGTGGAGATAGATGGGTAAAGGAAGGTGGCTGGAGGAAGGAAGTCAGGGAAACTGGTGGTGGTGAAGATGAGGAGGGACGGGCAAAGAAAGTACCCAGAACTGAGAGATGGAGTATTGTTCATGTAACAACCGGGAGGTCAGTACCTCTAGGTGAAAGTGTGTGAGTGAGTGAATGTGTGAGTGTCTGTGTGTCTGTGTGTGTGTGTCTGTGTGTGAGTGTCTGTGTGTGTCTGTGTATCTGTGTGAATGTGTGTGTGAGTGTGTGTTTGTGTGTGTTTCTGTGTGTGTGAGTGTGTCTGTGTGTGAGTGCGTGTGCGTGTGAGTGTGTGTGAGTGTGTGAGTGTGTCTGTGTGTGAGTGTTTCTGTGTGTGAGTGTGTCTGTGTGTGAGTGCGTGTGCGTGTGAGTGTGTGTGAGTGCGTGTGTGTGTGCGTGTGTGTGTGCGTGTGTGTGTGTGTGTGTGTGTGTAAGTGGTGTAAGGAGACTGGAAAGGAAGGGAGAGGGCTTTGCATTCTAGAAAGAGAGGATTTTATTTATGATTTCGAAAGCAGTGGGGAGCCAGTGGAGTTTATTGAATTAGGTGTGACACGGCCGCGGCTGAATTTTAGGAAAAATAGGTTAGTGGCCACGTAGAGGACGGAGTGGAGTTTGGAGGAACTTGAGGCGGAGGGGGCGAGCCGATGCGGGTCGGGCGACAGCACAGAAACTGGGGAGGGGGCGCGGAGATCACCCCCGACGGCCCTGCGGCACGCTGGCTGCGGGGGCCGAGGGCCGCGGGGAGGCCCAGGGTGACCCCGGTTTCAAGTTTGGGGAAAGGTGAGATGCTGGAGCGCTCAAACGCAGCGGGAGAGGTGTCTGGGGAAGGGCGGCTGATGTGGCCGGGGTGCCAACGTCCCGTTGGAGATGTCTGAAAGGGGATGTCGGCTCCTTCTCAAGGGAGAGGTTGGGGGCGGCTAGGCGGCGCAGGAGGACCTGGGTTCAAATCCGCCCTTAATCATTAGCTGTGTGGCCTTGGCAAGCCGCTTGACCCCATTGCCTCGCTAAAACCTACAAAAATAAAAATAATAAAATAAAAAAAAAGGACTACCGGAGTTAACTGTGCCGGAAGGTTGGGAGGAGGGGTCGGAGCCTCGTCCTTCCCCCGTGGGCAGCTCGGCCACGCCTGACATGGCGTCTCCTGCGCGCCGCGCCTCGATGGCGGCCACACTCATCATGGCCGGCGCGGAAAGTCGCGGCTGGCGCAGCGAGTCTCGCGAGCGTTGCGGGGCCGGGGCCGCTCCCGCCGTGCCTCGCGCCTGTCGCCGCCGCCGCCGCCGCCGCCGCCGCCGCCTCAGCCGCCGCCGCCGCCTCAGCCGCCGCCGCCGCCGCCGCTCCTCCTGCGCGTCAGTCGTTGGTCTGTAATGGCGACCGAGCTGCCGCCGCCTCCTCCGCCGCCCCTGCCGCCGCCGAAGTGACTGTCCGGCCGGGAGGCGGGGAGCCGGGCCGGAGCCAGCCGGAGTCCGGGCGAGTGGCGGGAGGGGGCGCCCGCTCCTGTGCCGGGAGGCGGCCGGGGCCGGGCCCGGCCCGGCGGGGAGGCTCCTCGGCCCCGCGGGATGAGCCGGCGCGGCCCGGGCCGGAGGCGACGCTCAGGTGAGCGGCCGGGGCCGGGGCCGGGGCCGGGGCCGGGGCCGGGGCCGGGGCGGGGCACCTGCCGGGGCCGCGGGGCGCGCTCCCCGCCCCTCCCCCTCCCGGCGCCCCCAACTTGGTGGGACTCCGCGGGGCCCGGGACGGGGATCGCGCGGCCGCTTGGTGCCGACGCCCCGAAACCGGCCTCAGCCCGGAGAAGTTTCGAGGCTCCGTCCGGGGCTGAAATTCCGGGGGTCTGTATCTTGGGGCGCCCGGTAGCAAACAATGAGACGGAACTTTGGGGAGCCGTCTGCGTACACATGTCGGGCTGAATTCCTGTGATTTTTGCCTCCTTGCTCGGGAATGCTGCTGGTTCGGCTCCCCAGACCTGAAGCTGGCTGTGGAGGCCAAGCCACGGCTAGCCTCTTTGGGGAGAACCTGGGCTACTGAGAGTTTGCTAAAAGAGATGGGGCCGAAATTATGCTAAGGACCTCTTAGTTATTAAAATAGGATTAATTTTCACCGTTTCCATTCAAAATCTCCGTACAAATGTCAGAATTAATTCCTGTGATTTTTTTTTCCTCCTTGCTTGGGAATGCTATTGGTAGACGTTTGGTCTGGTTGTGTAAGGGGATGTTTCTCAAACTGTTCTGAGCAACCTCCTGTTCTCTGAGACGTGAAGGCATCACAGAAAGAGTCGGGAGGGACCTCAGCCTGGCGGAGTGGCAGGCAGGAAGGTAGTGGATGTGTCAGTGCTGTTGGTAGAAGTTGCTTCTGCCCTATGGTTATTACCTTTTATTCTGAAACTGTCAGTGCTGTTGGTAGAAGTTGCTTCTGCCCTATGGTTATTACCTTTTATTCTGAAACTCTGTAAAGACACACTCTTACTTGTAATCAAGCCAGGCAGAACGGCTAAAAGCTGACTTATAGTAGCGGGGGGGCAGCGGGGAATAGAGCACCAGCCCTGGAGTCAGGAGGACCTGAGTTCAAATGTGGCCTTGGACACTTATTGCCTTGCAAAAACCTAAAAAAAAAAAAATTATAGCATATAAGGAAGAAAATGGGATTTTTTTTGGGGGGGGCAAACATTGCTTGGTGCACTTTCCAAGCACATAGTAATAAATACTTCTTGACTTGACAAACATCAGCTAAAAATAAACTTTTTATGAAAGACTGTCCCGCTGACATGCCAGTATTCTGTGTCTAAGTGTAGAACTATAATGTGAGTGAATAAAAGTATTTCACTAACTTTGGAGTCACATTTTTTTTTTTTTGTTTGTTTTTAGGTTTTTGCAAGGCAAGTGGGATTAAGTGGCTTACCCAAGGCCACACAGCTAGGTCATTATTAAGTGTCTGAGACCAGATTTGAACCCAGGTACTCCTGACTCCAAGGCCTGTGCTTTATCCACTACGCCACCTAGCCGCCCCAGTGTCACATATTTTAGTAGAAGAATATTAGACTTGTGTCGTGTCTCAGAAATAAGTGTTACGATGGTTTTCTATATAAGCAGATTTCCTTCTGAGTTTTAAATGCCCGCATCTGCTTTTGTCCGACATGTTTGCTATTAAGAGTAGGGGGCGATATTATTGTTTACCTCTTTACAAAATGTAATAATAATAATAATAATAATAATACTATTTTAATAATTTAGGGGTAGCTAGGTAATGCAGTGGATAGAGCACCAGCCCTGGGGTCTGGAGGATCTGAGTTCAAATGTGGCCTCAGACACTTAGTAATGACCTAGCTGTGTAGTCTTCAAGCCACTTAACCCCATTTGCCTTGCAAAGAAAAAAAAACCCTAAAAAAATTAAAGAAAAGGTTAACAATTTAATGTAGAAATCTAATAACATAAATAACCTGCACTTGCAAATTTTTCATTATGTATGACATCTGTATACAGATATAAGAATTAATTCCTATGCATTTTTTTCTCATTGCTTGGGAATACTATTGGTAGATACTTGGTGGTCTAGTTGTTTAAGGAAATGTTTCTCAAACTGTTCTGAGGAACCTCCTATTCTTTGAGATATGATTAAAAAATCACAGAAAGAGTTGGGAGGGACCTCAAGTGGCTATTGAGTCCAAACCATATCTGTCCTCTTTCATGAGAATTTTGATGTTATTGAGAGTTTACTAAAAGAAGAGATGGGGTCAAAATTATGTTAAGGACTTTTTAATTATTAAAATAGAATTAATTTTCACAATTTTCATTCACAATATCCATATAAAATTATCCTAGGGATTATTTCATATTTCCATATTAGCATTTGTATATTCTGTCAAAAATTGGAGCTCAAGTATTTTAAGTCCTATTATTTTGAGGAATGCTGATCTAAGTTCTTTGCATTTTCTTTTTCCTCTACCATTGATTTTTTTAAAAACTTTGCTTCATCACACTATTGGCAGAAAGAAAGAGTCTAATGGAAACACTAAAGTAGTGAAGTTTTCTACTTATTAGTTTTTTAAAAGGTTTGGTGGGGTAGGAATTTGAAGCTTTTTACTGAATTAAACTTCAGTCAACAGATATTTAGCTTGTTATTTGCATGGTACTGTGTGGGGCTGGAGAGAATAGAAGGTTGTTAGAATAAAGATGAGCAAGATATATGTATTTTCAAAAAGTTTATAGCCTGATAGTCTGGTAAGGGAGGACAAGTACAAAGTTAGAATGTGATTGCAGTGGGAGCAGAAATAACATAAATAAATAGAATCCCATCAAGAAATGTTGTAAGAGGAAGAAATCACATCTCACAAACTTTACTTTTCCTTATGTTTATATATATATTATACATATATTATATATATATATATTTATTTGACTCTCACAATAACTTTGTGAGGCATAGTAGGGATTTTTTTTAGTTTAGGAGTTAAAGGCACAAAGTTCAGTACATATAGTTACATTTGATATTCCACTTTCCCAACAGTACAAATTATCAAGAACTGGATTAAAATTTTGGGGGGAGGAAGGAGAGTTGAACCTTAAAGGATCTTTTAGACTAGAAGGAGGGGTGGAATATGTATTTTTCATATTAAGAACATTATTTTCAAAGTCTCCTGAGCAGGGTATAGAAAGATATAAATAGATATGAAATGGAGATGAGAGAGCAGAATGAGATTAGGGAACAGGGAAGTAGGCCAGTTTGCCCAGAGTATAGAGTTTATAAAAGAGAATACCGTTGATATAGGACTGGGAAGCTAGGATGATTGGACTTTTATTTTATTAAGGAGGTAATGAGTTTCACTGAAGATTTTTTCATTCTTTGGCATCCCGAAGAGTGACTTAGAAATAGAGAGAGACTCAGACCAGGGAAACCATTCAAGACATCAGCATACTCCTTCTGCCAAGAAGTGGAAAGCTTTAAAATAAATACTAATGACAATATATTTATATAGTGCTTAAAGGTTACAAATGTTTATCATAATCCGGAAGCTGAAATCAAGAGAGACTGTGACTTGTATATTTTGTCACAAAGTAGCAAGTGTCAGACTTGGGATTCATACCCTGGTCTTCTGACTCTGTCCAGTGCTCTTGTTTACTACACCACAGTTCCTGAAATATGATTGACATATTTAATAATTTTATTTTGGGTACTTACAAAAATCTGAAAGTTTTGCTTAAATGTGAAGTTAGGTCTCACTATCAGCAACATAACTAAAAAGTTACAGACTTTTGGTTGAGATGGTTTTTTTTTAATTTTAGAAAACACAAATCTTCTGAAACTTGACTCTATCCAATAAAAATCATAGCCATGATAATAATAATAACCTACATTTATATAGCTTTTAATAATTTGCGCAATCTTTTCTTAGTCACTCAGGGATATAGGTAGTTGTGAATTTTATTTTCTCATTTTATAGATGTGGAAACAGGCTCAAAGATTGGCCTGGAGCCTTGATCTTCTGATTTAAAGTCTAGTGTCCTGAACTATTGCAATATGCATTTGATTGATCTTCATGCCTCATATTTCTTCTCTCTTCACTCTTCTTACCTAGACTTAATCACTGAATGGACTTTGCCTCAATCAAACTGAGACCTGGGACAGACCAAGGTCTCCTCCCACTCCATCCGTGGCCATCCTTAGTCATCAGACTGACCCACATCTAGTCACAGATTCCAGAGGAGAGAGTGAGGCTGGTGACTTGGCATAGGATCCCTCCCCCCCCAATCTAGTTTACTTGCCTGTCATGGCATAGCCTCCCTAAAGTCATAGTCCTCTTAGAGAACAAAAGACAAACAACAATGCTCCATATAGCTGATGAAATGATAGTCCTAAAGATTTGACCTTTGTACCACCTTATTCAGAAAGCTCCAGAGGTTGTGGCGTCTTGGATAAAATGCAAATTTGTTTGGTATTTAAAGCCATTCACAATCTGACTTCAGCCATGCTATACATTTTCAGATGATTTTTTTTTTACTACTCTTTTTCTTTGATGCTGCCTAGTTCTAGCCAAGTTAGCCTACTTGCTGTGCCTCATCTCCTATCTCTGGGTCTTTGTACAGACTGTCTCCTATGCTTCAATTATAATCTCTTCACCTTTGCCTATTAGAATCCCTGGCTTCCTTCAGAGCTCAGATCAAATGCTACCTCTAAATGAGTCTTTTTTGCTGATTTTCTTACCTCATTATTTTGTATTTATTCATACACGTGATTTTCCCCAATAGATTGTAAATTCCTTGAGAGGGCAGAGATTTATTTTATCTTTGTATTCCCCAGTGATTGGAATGGTTCCTTTCCCATAGTAGGTGAATGAGTAAAGATTGTTGATTGATTAGACTTTCCACTACAGCTTACAACTATGATGAAAAAATGTTCTGTTTCTGTTGTTGGAGACAAGTTTTAAAAATTAATTTCTTGTTTTTCTACTTAAAGATAATTCTTATTAAAATTGTATTATCATAATCTTTTTTAATTATATAAACATTTGTTTTCCAGTTACATACAATAGTAGTTTCTTTTTTAATTAAAGGTTTTATTTATTTTGAGTTTTACAATTTTCCCCATCTTACTCTCCCCCCACAGAAAGCAATTTGTCAGTCTTTACATTGTTTCCATGTTGTACATTGATCCAAATTGAGTGTATCACAGATAATCTTAAGAAATTATATTATCAAAAGATTGTTTGAGTTTGGAATTTAATGGCTTATTGCACATTAACTTAATTATTCTAATAGACTGTTAAAAACTAGTTTGCATTTCTCCCAATTTTTGGTGGAGTTTATCAACTAGAAATTTATTTTAATATGACTGAAAATCCAAGGATGAAAAATTTGCTCCAGATATGATTAATTTGTGATAATATTATATGATTGTGATATATTTGTATTGGTGATAGTTACTCTGACATGGTACAAAGTGAACTTAAGATAGCACTGATATGTCATTGGGCACATTATAATATTTGTAATTCTTTCCTTTATTCCCAATTCACATTACTACAGAATTTTAGAGCTGAAAGGGACCTGAAAGATGATCTTATTGAACCTTTTTATATTACATTGAGGAATTCAAGATTCAAGGGAGGTAAAATGATTTGCCCAAGGATAAGTATCATAGTTGGATCCAGGACCCTGTTTTACTAGCTCCTATTTTAGTTCTATTCTTCTCTACTATCAGTCTATATTTATTTGTTCTAACAGATTGATGATTCATGTAGAATCTTAGCTTTGGGAGTAGTGATGCTTATATCTGATGGAGATTATCATGAGTCTGTCGATTTTGTACCTAAAAGATGGGAAAAGTAGTAGTGATCTATTGCAAATTTCACCATTAAAGAATATTTAATATTTCATTAAAAATCATTCCATCAGCAAATACTTAGTAAGTAAAAGCTTAATAAGATAATTAAAATAGTCCCTGTCTTTAAATAGCTGACTTCCATTGGAGGACACAACAGCTATAGCTGTAAGTAAACTAAATTAGTTTCCCTCAAAATTCCTTGATGTTTACTTTTCACACATATTTATATATGAATCTTACATAGAGGTGAGTTTGAAGGAAGCTAGAGATTATAAGAGGCAAAAGTGTTTATGATATATTTCTGATCAGGTGCTAAGATTGTGTGATGATGATGATGTTGATGATGATGTTTGTCTTTGAGCGAAGAAGATCATGAATCTGATTGTGTAAAGATATGAAGACTGTAGATAAATATCCTACATGGGAAACAGTAAATAAGTCAGTTTCTCTGGAATGGAGAGTGTGTAAAGGTGAGTTATGTGTAATAAATCTGAAAAAGATAGGCTATGGAGGTATTTGAAAAGGTCTTTGAATGCCAAACAAAGTTTGTATTTTTTCTTGTTGGCAGTAGGGAGCCACTGGAACTTTTGAGCAAGAGAGTAATAATAGAAGAGTTTTGTGGGGGGGATTTTTTGGTGGGAGGGGAGACAGTTGTGGTTAAATGACTTGCCCGGGGTCACAGTTAGTGTCAAATGTCTGAGGTCGAATTTGAACTCGGATTCTCCTGACTCCAGGGTTGGTGCTTTATCCCTTTTTTAAATTTTAAGTAAAAATTCCATTAAACTTTTTTAAATTAAAAGTCAGAAAAGTCTTGGAATTAAATGCTATGTCTTTTGGGTTAGACTTCAAATGTGTAACCAAGGGATACTGTGGAATATCAAAATGTATGCATATGTATGTTTGAACAGAATTGGAACTTTAAAATAAATGGCACTTAGTGTCTTGGGGGGAAAAAGAAATATTACTTTAGCAACTGAGAATGGAATAGAGAGGAGACCAGATGGAGAAAGGGAAATCACTTAGCAGACTTTTGCAGTTACACAGATAAGAGGTGATGAGGGCTTAAACTAAAACGGTGGTTGGGCTGTTAATGGATAGAAGAGATGCCATGGAGTAAAATCTGGGAGATTTGGACACGAGAGATAAGGGATTGGGAAGAATTGAGAATCCAAGATTTTGAACATGAGTGATTGGAAAGATGGTAATGTCTTATTTAGAAATAGGGAAGCTATGGAGAGAGGGGGAGAATTTTTTGGGAAAGATAAATAAATTTTATTTTGGATATATTGAGTTTGACATGCTTACGGGATATCTAGTTGGAAATGTCTAGGGAGCAGTTGGAATGGGAGCTCAGGAGAGAGACTAGGACTGGATAGATAGAACCAGAAGTTCCATAGATCTCAGGAAACCTGATGGGATTATTGAAAGAAAAAAGATGACTAAAGACCAGAGACCTAGGATACAGCTGCAGATAGGGAGTAGGATATGGATGTTGATCCAGAAAGGGAGATTAATTAAGAAGGAATAGCCAGAGAAGTAGAAGAATCTAGAGAGATCATTGAATGCCCAGGTTGGAAATGTAGGAGGAAGGAGACAGTGGCACACGATGCAGAAAGACTTAGAGAGTGCAAGTTAGGATAAGAAGATAAAAAAGGTGGAGAAAACCAAGAGTGTACTAACAGTTCTGCCCATTTTATTGACAGATTTTATTTCTGAAACTCAGTAATCTGTTTTCAAAAGTGCTGCTTAAATTGCTTTTTAAAAAAGAGGTAATTGTTCAGGTTCTAAAGTTAATTTATGTGTTGCTCCAAGACTTCAGTATTCCCCATAAATTCTGACATATCTCCAGTGGTGCAGATAAAAACCCATCCTTCCCATCCATGCCTTCTCAATATATTTGTGGTTCTTAAAAGAAGAGAACTTCCTGTGAGATCAGTGATTTTAAATCTAGTGTTCTTGAATTTCTTAAAAAATTTTGATGACTATGTTTTAGTATCATTGGTTTACTTTGTAATATTACACATGTTAATTATTTTAAAATATTATTCTGAGAAGGGCTTCATAGGTTTCACCATATTGCCAAAGAAGATTCCTAATAGAATAAGTCTGAGAACCTCTGCAGTAGATCTTGAAAAGGTATCACTGAGTATGGGAGTTGATGTAAAGTAAAGAAGTCACATTCATGAATAATATCTATGTCTGAAAAATAATTGACTTCATTCATGATTGCTATGTCTAAATGGGTATAAAAATAACATTTCTTTTAGGATTGATAGTTAATTTAAGCATTAGCAATTTTGTCATTAACAATTTATGTTTTAATAACGTGATAGAATGGGAAATTTTTCATCTGGGAATTTTTAGTATATTTGTGAAGGATAAATTCTTGACTTTCATTTGTGTTTAGATTCTTAGTCCAATTGGAAAAATGGATGTCAGCATTTAATTGAAATAGAATTACTTCTCTTGTTAAAATCATTTTGATTTTCATGCATAAACTGTTTTTAGCAAAAGAGCACAAATTTTGGTATTTCAAAACCAAAATAAGTTTTTCCCCATTGATATTTTATTTTTTCAGTTACAGTTATGAAAGTTTTTCAACATTCATCCACATGCATATGAATTTTTTTTTATTTTTAGGTTTTTGCAAGGCAAATGGGGTTAAGTGGCTTGCCCAAGGCCACACAGCTAGGTAATTATTAAGTGTCTGAGACTGGATTTGAATCCAGGTACTCCTAACTCCAGGGCTGGTGCTTTATCCACTGCGCTACCTAGCCACCCCTACATATTCATATGCCCCTCGGTGGGAGTGGGGAACAGTCTGGTAAATATTGCATATACACATGCAATTTGAAGATTTGTGTATTGACCATTTTTCTGTATGAAGAATTATGTTTGAGGGAAAAGAACCATGGGATAGGAAAGAAAAAAATAAGAGAAATTTTAAAAAAGTGAATGTAGTGTTCATTCAGATTCTGTAGGGTTTTTTGTTTTGTTTTTCTTCCTCTAGATGGGTCTAGTATTGTCCACAGCAGGTCTCCTGGGGTTGTCCTGGGTCTCTGAACTTAAGAGAGGAGCTGCATCCATCAAGGTTGATCAACTTACAGTGTGATTACTGTGTACAATGATCTCTTGGTTCTGCTCCCTTCACTCAGCATCAGATCCTGTAATTCATTCCATGTTTCTCTAGAGTTTGACCATTCATGGTTTCTTATAGAACAGTAGTATTCCATAACATTCATATATCATAACTTGAAGTTCAACCATACTCCAGTTGATGGGCATCCTCTCAATTTCCAATTCTTTTCCACTACAAAAAGAACCGCTATGAATGTTCTGGAACATGTAGGACTTTTCCCATTTTTTATGATTTCTTCTAGATATGGGCCTGGTATTGTATAGCTGGGTCAAAGGGTTTGGTCATAGTTCATATTACTCTCCAGAAGGAAAAACAAATCAAGTTACTGAGATGTAGAAATATGAGGATGACAGTTTGGGACTGATCCTTTTAAAGCATTAACTCAGGGCAAGATTTGAGCAGTTAACAAATATTTGTTATGTACCTACTATGCACGTTGAGGATACAAAGAGAAAAAAATCTAGCAGTCAACCCCTGCTTATTCTTTGGGGGGAAAACAACATGTATATATTTAAGTATAGTCCTGTGTAGAGGTAATATTCCTTGAAAACATCTCAAAAGTAAACAATTTGTATGTTGATACATTGAACCTATGGGAAATAGGGGTTAAGTTTCTATAGCCATTGCTGAAAATACACTTTTTTCAGTGGCTAGATGGCACAGTGGATAGAGCACTGGCCTTGGAATCAGGAGGACGGGAGATCAGATCCGACCTCTGACACTACTGGTTGTGTGACCTTGGGCAAGTTATTTAACTCTGATTGCCTCTTCCAGGGCATCTCCAGTTGTCCTGGTTCAGACCTGGCCACTGGACTCGGATAACTCTAGGTACCCCTCACTCAAGTCCAATTCATGTGCTTGTTTTGGCATCACCTCCCTGATGTCATGCTTATCTTTGAAAATGAAGGACTAACATTATTATTGTTATCATAATAACAAAACATTAAAACATTAATTCTGATAATGTGTACTTTTCCGTAACATAACCATGAAATAGCCCATAAAATGCAGTACATGAAAAAATTGGCAACATGTAAAAAACTTTTTTCTCACTAGTAGTTCCCTAGAATTCTGTGACCTTTTAGGCTAACTTCTTAATTTAAAAAATTGATTTCAGTCATTCACTTAACAGCTGAAATCTACAGTACCATAAAAACTGAACAACAAATAAAATTCTTAAAACTAAAACATCTTTCAATCCGAATCTTAACTTGTACTGTGTCAAATGATCGGGAGGATGTTGTTTTCTATATAATATCACTGTAAACATCTCTGTTGACTGCTTTCTGAAAATCTAGGGAGAAGTTGCTGAGACTTTAGTCTCTGCTGTTGGAAGACTTCTTGGTTCCACTTTAGAGCCCAAAGGACTTGTAGTACACTCTAGGGGCATAATTGCGATACAAAACATGAGTTTTAAAGACATGCAATAAAAATATGCAACAAATTCATAGGAAACTCTACAGCAATAAGTGGACTAAGACCAGTGAAGTGCCTTGTAGAATACCAGCTGCTTCACAAATCTATATCATTTCTCCCCTCATTTTTTTCCTCTACTATGACTAACTTTGAATGTATGAGGTTGCCAACCAAAAAGTGAAAATGAGGTCACTAATAAAAGTCACACAGATGCTTGAAGCCTTAATAGGTAATTACTGAAGATTGACTATAAATGCAAATTTGATTCAAGGTGAATACATAATATAATTTGTAGGAGGCATTAGGCTGGGGGAACCGGGCAAGGCTTCATCATGTTGGAGATGACATGAGCTTAGCTTTGAAGGGAACAAGGGAGTCTAAGGAAGAAATGAGGAGGAAATGCATTCTATGCATGGGGGGACAGACCAGGTAAAGGTCACGGAAGGTGGAATGTATATGTGGAATGGCAAGCGTGCTGGAAAAAATAAGGGGTAAAAAGACTATTGCCAGGACATTATCATTGCTGTTGCTCTGTCTGAAGTTTTCTCCTTTTTCTTCTATGGGGAAGGTTGGGGATTTGACAAAAACTTCAACTAGGCACTATTCAACTAGTTGTACCCCTTCACTTGCTCTCTCTGGCTGGGGGCCAGATGAATTCCTCATGCTTCAGAATAACCACTACCAGCTTTTGTAAGTGGGGGTATGTATGGATAAAAAAGGGCAAAGTTGAAGTTGAAGTGTCTAGAAAAGCCTAGAGTTTGTTTGGGGGAGCAGTGACTGGTAGAGATTGACTTTTCATATTTCTAAATGAACAACTCATAATAGTGGATAATCTCCAGATTTTTTTATATATGATGTTGAAATGTATTTTTGAACAACATTAAGTGAATATTTGATGTTCTGGAAGTTTAACTTTTAAAAAATCATGAATCATGTTCTAAAGAGTTGGCTCAGAGGGCCTAGGAAACTTTTCAGTTTCCCTGTTGTGAGCACTTCTCCTTCCTTTTACTTATTTTATGATAAATAAATAGCTTGTTCAGATTGTAGCAGGGTAGCAAACAAAAGTAGGGACTATCTTTTCTCAAATCTCCATTAAGTATGATTAGTTTTTTGTGTAAAATAAGAGAAACCTGAAGTTTCAACAAAATGATAAAATATTTTAGGTGCTTATCCATAAACTTGAGAATTTTTTCTCCCAGTACTTGAGTGTTGACTTAAAAGTTATACAACTCAAACTATAGTCTTCTTTTTTCCTGTGTGGAATGAGGAGAATCATGATAGCAACTGATTCAGAAGACTTTGGGTTCACCACTTAACACTCAATAGCTTGTGTGATTTTAGACAGTCACTTATTTTCTCTGGACCTCAGTTTCCTCCTCTATAACAGAAGATAAAACTAGATGGCCTCTAAAGTTCCTTATAGCCCCAAGTCTGTGACCTGTGAACCCTGAACCCTCTTACTTCTCTTTCCTATCCTCCTTTTTTTATCTCCTTTTTTCACTTGGCAAAGTTGGCTTTCAATCTCTCTTCCATGATAAAGCCCCTGTATTTTAATGCATAGAAAGGTATTTTCCTCTTTTTTTTTCTTTCTACTTTAGGATGTGTGTGGCTTTTGGTTTAATTCTTCTAGAGAAACTTTACTTTTAGAAACTTGAATTGAGGAATTATTGTTCTTGGGCCACTTCAGTTCACTGAATTCACCAAGTCTTGGTGAGTCACTATTTCACCATTTGCATAGTAGAAAATTTTTTTCTAGATTTATTTTTCATGTTATCAGTCACTTAGACTAATAAGCTGGGAGTCATTCTATTGCTCTCTTGCCAATAACCAGTCAGTTACCAAATTCAGAATTATTTCTTCTTTCTTAATGCCTTTTACATTTTGTTCCATCTTTACTCTTCCTACTGACGCTATCCATCAGTTTTCAATCCCCTTCTTCCCTGCTTGGCAACATAGTTTATCTGATACAACCTCATTAATTTTGTAAATAAAAAAATTTAAGATTAGACTCTAGAGATTGTGAAATGTCTGAGGTTATATAGCTTGTTGTCTAGAACCTAAACCCTGTAGTCTAATCCTTTCATTTTTGAGTTGAATAAATTAAGGCCCAGGGAGATTGTAACTTTTCCGGAGGTAGGGGTGGGGTGGTTCACATTGGTGGTAAAACTAAGAGGTAAAATTTGAACCCAACTCCTTATGACTCCAGGGTCAATCTTTGAAGCGATTGTATGTATTTGTGTAATCCTTCTGTATGCAGGAACTGTTTCCTACTTCTTTTAGGGAGCTAAGGTGGTAACAGTGCAGAGAATATTAGACTCGAAATTGGAAAGAAGAGTTCAAATGCTGCCCCAGATACTTAGGTCAGTGACCTTGGCCACTGTACTTAACCCCTCAGACTTGTTTTCTTATCTGTGAATAATATAGAATAGCTATCAGTACGGGTTGTATGTACATATGTAAAGTGTTTGTAAACCTAAAAGTGCTATGCAAATTGTTAGTTTTTTATTCCTTATATCATTTAACCAGTGTTATGCGTATATTAGACTTAATATATGCTTATTAATTTAATACTGTGGTATTTTAATAGATCTTTTAGTAGATTCCATTGGGATAGATACTCGTACTACCCAGAGAGTACAACTCTTTCTTACCTTCTTATCCTGTACAATTTTTGTCCAGATCTTTTAAAAAAAATAGCCACTACATTCACTTGATGTTCTTATTCTTGTGTCCCATCTTTTATCCTTCACTCCTGTTCCAAAAAGTTGATTGGTTGTGTGGATACTATGTAAACAAATCTTTTTATTGACTAAGTTAACACTTAGATTGCAAGTACTACTTTATTTTTAATAAATTATTTTATTTAAATTTTTTTAATTCAAATATTTATTTCTCCCTCTCCCCATTGAACATATTTTAAAACTTCCCAAAACAAAACCTTCATAATAAATACATAAAGTGTAGCAAAACAAATTTCCATGTTGACTATCCAGATATTCAGTTCATTAAAACATTTATTAAGTTCCTACTTAGTAGATAAGTTTTTTCATTAATTTTACCATCTCTATATGTACCAGGCACTGTGCTAAGCAGAGGCATGTTTTATTCTGAAAGTCCATCTTGTCTCTGGCAGTAGGTGGGTGGTGTGATTCATCTTCAGTCTCCAGATGCATGGTTTATCATTGCATTATTCAGAGTTAAAATCTTTCAAAGTTGTTTTTTTCTATGGTGGTGCTGTGTTACAATGTTATCAATCCGCCCACTTCATTCTGTATTGGATCACAGAGATCTTCATAGTTTTCTTTGAAACTGTCCATCTTGTCATTGCTTATAATATAACATTCCATTACATTCATATACCACAACTTATTTAGTCATTCTATATTAGGTTTATGAGTTCAGCGAGGCTTTTTGCTTTCAGTTTTACTAATCTCATCTTTAATTTTCAGAATTTCTCCTTTGTTGCTTAGGTGCCAATTTTTTTATGTTTTTGTTTTTCTAATTGAATGTCCACTTCATTGATTTTTCTCTTTTGTTCTTTTTTTAATCAACAGAAGTGTTTAGATGTATATATATTTTCCTAAGACTTGTTGTAACTGCAACCCATAAATCTTGTTGCATTGATTTAACTATCCTTTCTTGGATGACTTTTTCTTTTGTTTCTGTACCCATAATTTAAAATTATATTAGTTTCCAGTTATTTTTAATTCTATCTCCCAAGGCTCATTTTATTGCATTGTGCCTAAGGATGTTTTTAGCATTTTTTTTACTTATTTGTTTTCCAATTATATACAATATTAGTTTTTTGTGAGATTTTTTTTAAAGTTTTGAATTTTGCAATTTTCCCTCAGTCTCCCTTCCCCATCCCCCCACTTGCCCACAGAAGGCAATCTGATAATCTTTATATTGTTTCCATGCTATACATTGATCAAGATTGAATGTATTGAGAGAGAAATCCAATCCTTTTTTCTAAAAAATTAATATTTTATTTGTTTTTCAATTATATATAATAGTAGTTTCTACCCATCATTTTTTGAAAGGTTTCGAATTTGACAATCTTTCCTCCACCCTTCTTTCCCTCCCCAATCCCCTCACAGAAGGCAGTCTGGTAATCTTTACATTGTTTCCATTATATATATATCTATCTATCAAAATTGCATGTGTTGGGAGAGAAATCATATCCTTGAGGAGAAAATAAAATATTAGAGATAGCAAAATTATGTAGTACATAAGAAACTTTTTTTAATAAAAAAAATTGAAGGTAACAGACTTTGGTCTTTGTTTAAACTCCATAGTTCTTTCTCTGGGTACAGATGGTATTCTCTGTCACAAGGGCATTGTTCTTAAAAATTGTCCCTAAAATTGTCCCTGATTATTGCATTGATGGAATGAGCAAGTCCAATAAGATTGGTCATCACCCCTATGTTGCCATTAGGGTATACAGTATTCTTCTGGTTCTGCTCATCTCATTCATCAGTTCATGCAAGTCTTTCCAGGCTTCTCTGAATTCCCATCCTGCTTGATTTCTAATAGAACAATAGAGTTCCATAACAGACATATATCATAATTTGTCCAGCCTTTCCCCAGTTGATGGACATTCACTTGATTTCCAATTCTTTGCTACCACAGACAGAGCTGCTTTGAATATTTTTGTACAAGTGATGTTCGTCATTCCCTTTTGCATGATCTCTTCAGGGTATAGACCCAGTATTCCCTCCATTTTTGGAGTTTTTAGCGTTTTTAAAAATATTTTTTGACAAGATCTTTATGCTCTAATACATATATGCTCAGTTTCTGTAAAGAATGCCATCTACAGGGCGGCAAGAATGGATCCTGTCTTAGGTGCTCTCTCATAAAACTCATAAGCTAAGGACTCTTAACTAAATTTTCGTGAGATAGAACCCACAGAGGGACACGGTGAGACAGTTCTCCTACTCAAGGTAACCTGGAAAAGAGCAGAAAGGCTCTGCTCCCCGGGGTTGGAGGGGTGGCCAGCCAGAGGGGTGGCCCGCCAGAGCGAAAGAACTTCAGCCTCCTGGAGGCAGCCCCAGGGTGCTGGGAGCAGTGGCTCACAGCATGGGAGAGTTTCCTGAGCTACACCCCGGGGAGGACCAGGCACAAATTGGGGGAAGGGGGGGGGACGGACCTCTGCCAGAGTGAGCATGTGAAGCCCAGCCCTCAGGGCACAGAGAGCAGTGTGGCCAGGAACAGAAGCAGGCAGAGCCAGTAAGCAGGAGCCCCCAGGGCATGAGCCCATTGAGCCTAGGGAGGGGAGTGAAGAGAGAGAGACTGCTGAACTCTGTCCTCTGCCCCTGGAACAGGACTCTGGTGCTCTGAACACATTCAAATCCTGATTGCAGTCTAGGCCCCCCCCCCCCACCTCAGCCCCATGGCAGAGGGGCTTGCATATGGTCATGCACAGACCAGGAGAGAGGACAGAGCCTCACACACTGAGACCCTTGTGGGAGTGTCCCAAAAGCTCAGGAAGCACCCCCAAAACAGACTTAGGCTGGGAAAAATGAGCAAGCAGAGAAAAAAGAGGAACACCATTGAGAAAGATTTTGCATATGAGCCCAAGAAGGATCAAAATACTCAGTCTGAAGATGAGGAAGCAACAAGCTCCTGCATCTAAAAACTCCAAGAAAAACAGAAATTGGGCTCAGGTAATGACAGAGCTCAAAAAAGACTTTGACAAATCAAATGAAGGAGTTAGAAGAAAAACTGGGAAAAGAAATGAGAGAGATGCAGGAAAAACATGAAAATGAAGTCAGCAGCCTAGTCAAGGAAATCCAAAAAATGCTGAAGAAAATAGTATGCTAAAAAACCAGCTTAGGTCAAATGGATAAAACAGTTCAAAAAGTTATTGAAGAGAAGAATGCTTTTAAAAAGCAAAATTGACCAGATGGAAAAAGATAAGAAAACTCTGAGGAGAACAAATCCTTCAGACAAAGAATAGAATTCAGGGAGATTGATGCATTTACCAGAAATCAGGAATCAATACTTCAAAACCAAAAAAAATAAAAAATTAGAAGAAAATGTGAAATATCTCATTGAAAATGCAACTGATATGGAAAACAGACTTAGGAAAGATAATTTAAAAATTATAGGAATACCTGAAAGTCATGATCAGGAAAAGAGCCTTGACATCATTTTCAAAGAATTATTACAGGAAAATTGCCCTGATATCCTAGAAGCAGAGGGCAAAATAGAAATGGAGAGAATCCACCGATCCCCCAGAGAAAGAGATCCCAAAAAAACCAACCCCTAGGAATATTATAGCTAAATTCCAGAACTCCCAAGTCAAAGAGAAAATATTACAAGCAGCCAGAAGAACACAGTTCAGATATCATGGATCTGCAGTCAGGATCACACAGGACTTAGCAGCAACTACATTGGAAGCTCGCAGGGCTTGGAATATAATATACTGGAAGGCAAAAGAGCTTAGAATGCAGCCAAGAATCAACTACCCAGCAAGGCTGAATGTCCTCTTCCAGGGAAAAAGATGGACTTTCAATGAACCAGGGGAATTCCAAATGTTCCTTTTGGAATGGCCTGAGCTGAACAGAAGGTTTGATCTTCAGATACAGGACTCAGGTGAAGCATAGAGATTGGAGGAGAAGGGGAAAATATGAGGGACTTAATGATGATGTCCTGCATAGAAAAATGACACTGATAATACTCATATGAACCTTCTCAGTTAATAGAGCAGGTGGAGGGAGCTTTTATAGTTGAAGCACAGGAGAAAGCTGAATTTGAAGATTATGGTGTAAAAATGGAGTCAATAGAAAAAAGGGAAATGTGATGGGAGAAAGAAAAAGGAGTGCGGGAATAGGCCAAGATATTTCATATAATAAGATTTTTCTTTATTACAATGAGCTATTGCAATGATATGGAAGGGGGGAGGCAAGGGGGAATGAGGGAATCTTCGCTCTCATCAGAGGTGGCTAGGAGAGGAAACAGCATATATACTCAATGGGGTATAGGCATCCGGAGTAAGAAGGAGAGAAGGGGAACAAAGGGAAGGGGTGGGGATGTGAATGATGGAGGAGAGGATGGACCATGGGGGGAGAGTGGTCAGATATAACACATTTTCTTTTTTACTTCTTGCAAGGGGCTGGGATTGGATGGCCTGTCCGGAACCATAGGGCCAGGTGGATGTTGGGCCTAAGGGGTGGTATGGGGGCTCAGGGCCTCTTGGCCCCAGGACCAGGGATCTGTCTGCTGCACCACTCAGCCACCCTACAGCAAAGTCAGAGTGAAAGGACAGAGAAAACATAGTACATGGTAGTGGAGAAATATGAAAGGAGGGAGTTGCGATCAGCAATGGCAATGTTGGAAAACTATGGAAGTAACTTTTATGATGGACTTATCATAAAGAATGAGATCCATCCATGACAGAGTTGGTGTTGGAGCAAAGACTCAAGCACATTTTTTAGTATTATTATTTTTTGGGGGGTTCAAGGCAAATGGGGCTGGGTGGCCTGCCTGGGGCCACATAGCAGGGTGACCATTGGGTGTCTGAGGCCGGATTTGGACCCGGGTGCTCCTGGCTCAAGGGCCAATGCTCTGTCTGCCACCCAGCCACCCCTACTATTATTACTATTTTATTTTATTTTGGGTCTTTTTTTTTTTTTTTTTTTTTTTTTTTTTTTGGTTTTTGCAGGGCAGTGGGGTTTGGGTGGCTTGCATATCACATGGCTGGGTGATTGTTGGGTGTACGGGCCGGATGTGGGCTCGGATGCGGGCTCGGATGCTCATGGCTCCAGGGCTGGTGCTCCGTCCATTGCGCCACCTGGCCATACTTAACAGTTATTACTATTATTATATTTTTAATTTTAATTTTTTTCTCTCCCCTTTACTTTCCTATTGTTGTTGGATTCATACTTGGTCTTTCTAGCTTGCAAACTAGCTGTATGCCTCAACTCCTCACTCCTCTTACCCTTCTTATCCAATTTTTTACAAAAACCTGTTGATTTCGCCATTGCAATGCTTCCTGACTACTCCACCTTTTCTCCTTTGACATTGTTAGCTGTCACTAGCTCTCATTGCCTCATGATTAATCAATGGTGGTAACCCTCTGGTGGTGAGTCTTTCCAATCTAATCCATCCTTCATTTAGCTACCAAAATAATTTTCTTAAACCACATGTCTAACCATTCCATTTCTAGTTTGAGGACCAAATTTGAAATCATATGCCTGGCATTAAAAACTAGACTGGAAAGGTCTGAGACCTTATCCCCCTACCACATTCATTCTTTCTCTTTCTCTGTATATGTCTGATTTAAGAGACTTAAGGTGGGAAAATAACTTGAGGTTAAATTGAAGAACTTGAACACATGTATAAAGTTAAATTTCGAATAGACATTATGAATATTTTTCTAGAATTTTATGAATAGATTTTTACAACAAAAAAGGAAAGGAAACTAAGTTCTGCAGACTAAGGTTGTAACTTTTCCAAATTAGCTTGAACTGTTTCAAGTTTTGCCATTCATTCTTTTTTTTACATTAATTTAAAAATTTTAAGTTTAACACCCCCCCCCCCTTTAGGTCCTCTATCCTTCCAGTGATCAGGGTGCCCATTATGCATGTCATGTCATACAAAATATATTTTCAGATTAGCCATATTGCTCCCCCTCTATCCTCCCAAATCACAAAAAATAAAGTTCAATAAACATTTTATTCTGCACTTGGAGATTCATTTCCAGGTGAGTATCTTTTTTAAAATCAAGAGTCTTTTGGAATTGTTGTAGATCCTTGTATTGATCAGAATCACTAAATCCTTCACAGTTGAATATTGTTCTAATACTGTTGTTATTGTGTATAATGTCCTGGTTCTGCTCACTTTACTTTGCATCAGTTCATAGAAGTCTTCCCAGGTTCCTCATATACTCTTTGATCTAGTGATATTGGCCTTCTGACTATTGCATAAATAAAATGTTCCATATTTAGAGGCTCATACTTGGGAGTGCCTTCTTGCCTCATCTCTATCTACTGACTTCCTTTAATCCTAGCTAAAATCCCATCTTTATAGGAAACTCATCCCAGTTCCTCTTATATCTAGTGTCTTCCCTCTCAATTATTTATGTGTCTGGGCTATAACTTGTTTGTATGTTGTGAATTCCTTAAAGACAAGGAGTATCTTCTTCCTCTTTTGGTATTCCTGCTGTTTGTTTAACACTGTGCCTGGCACATAGTAGACTCTATAAATATTTATTTAACTTATTTAGATGCCATGCTATTTGTTCATTTATTAAATGTTATAATGTGCATATTTTTCGATATTTATCTTAGTTCCTGTGTTTCCATTTCAAAATGTCTATTCAGTTTTGACCTTTTCATCAGGAATGCTGGGAAATACTTTATTTCATTAAATATCCAGTTCTTTTCCCCATAGCATTATGCTTTTGTCAAATTATTCTTAATTGTAATTCCTTATCTTTATCTTTTGCCTCTGAAATATCAGATTCTAAGCTCTTTTATATATTAACAGTTATAGTCAAAGTCAAACAGAGTCAAAAGAAGACAAATTTCTGTTATCCCAACTGGATTTCCTTGTTATTTGAAATCTTTCTTTTTTGACTGCTTGTAGTATTTTTCTCCCTTTGACCTGAGTGTTCTAACTATGGACTTTGACTATGATATTCCTAGGAGTTTTCATTTTGGAGTTTCAAGAGGTGACTGACTAGTGGAGTTTTTTTTTTCTGCTTTGTCATCTAAGAGTTCTAGGCAGTTTTCATTTATAATTTCTTTTTTCTTTTTGGTCATAATTTTTTGATAGTTAAGTATTTTTTGGATTATTGCACCTTGTTCTCCAAATCAGTTGTTTTTGATATCAGTTTTTAATAGTTTACTCTTTTTTTCCAATTTTATGATTTTATTGTAATAAAAGATATTTTTCCCTGTTTGGTTTATATTTTAGGGCATTCTGTTCTTGGACAGGATAGTCTACTGTCTTTTCTAAGGTGTCATTTTTCCTCTGTAGTTATTTCATTTTGCATTTCTTATTTGATTTCTGGATAGTCTTGCATTTTGTGTTTAGAGCATTTTTTTTCTCTGAAGTTTTATTTACGCTTTTTGTGAGGTTGCCTTCTTCCTTTGGGTTTATATACTCAATCCCCAGAGTATTTTTTCTTTTTTTTTTTTACAATTAAAGATTTTATTTATTTTGAGTTTTACAATTTTTCCCCCAATCTTACTTCCCTCCCCCCACAGAAAGCAATTTGTCAGTCTTTACATTGTTTCCATGTGTACATTGATCCAAATTGAGTGTGATGAGAGAGAAATCATATCCTTCAGGAAGGAACATCAAGTATAGATCACAAGATCAGACAATAAGATATCATTTTTTTTTTTTGTAGTCCTTGAACTTTGTTCAAACTCCATGGTTCTTTATCTGGATACAGATGGTATTCTCCATTGCAGACAGCCCCAAATTGTCCCTGATCGTTGCACTGATGGAATGAGCAAGTCCATCAAGGTTGATCATCACCCCCATGTTGCTGGGGTGTACAGTGTTTTTCTGGTTCTGCTTATCTCATTCAGCATCAGTTCATGCAAATCCTTCTAGGATTCTTCCCCAGGGTATTTTCTAATAGAATTTGATATTTTTCTTGGTTTGGTCATTTTAACAGCCTCATTGTTAGAAGGTTGAGAGGATCTGAGCTCCTGCCTTCCTGAATGGAGTAGGTAGACCTTGATAGGTCCTGACTGGTAGCCAAGACTAAGCCCACTTTCAAAGGATTTGGGGCTTTTTTGACTCTCAGTTATGCCTAGGCCCTCCATCTTATAACAGAGCTCCTGAACTCTAACCCCCTTGCTGCTGGGATTGCTTTGACTAAATTGGACTCTCTTTACATAGTTTCCCTTTTGTCACAGGGATTGGGCTGCTTTATGATTTGTCTGAGGCCTTCTCTTTTTTCAATGTTTACCTCACTGGGATCTGGGGGTCACTATGGCACATGCTGGGAATTACAGTCTACTTGATCTTTGTTTAGGATCCTTCTCTCCTTTTAGTGGCCTTGGGCTGCCTCTTCTGGCACTGAGGTCCCTGGCTTTTAGGCTGTGCTGGATTCTCCTAATTGATCTGGGAATGTTTTGCCGTTGTTTTAGACCTACCCCTGAACTTGTCTTCCTTAGTATACTTGTCGCATTGCAGTTCTTCAGTGTACCCTGGACTAAGTAGAAAAATTTATGCCCTTTAATATTGTATTTTTTTGGAGGGGTTGGGGGGGAGTTGTTTATCTCGACTCCTTTATGGTCCTAGTATGCCCTCATCTTTCTCACAGATGGATCTCTTAATTCTCAGATCTGATAGTCTTTTCTCCATTCTTTTTCTCCTTGACTGATTGTATTTTATACTCTTGACCAGCTTCTCCTAAATAATTTTTCCTCTCTGGATTTTGTGACTATTTGACAAATCTTTCTCAACCCCCTTTGCTGACTCATCATCCATTTTTCACTCTCTCACTGTGATTGTGCCCTAAGATCCTTTCTTAGACCTTATTTTTTCTTCTACACTTTCGGTGACTTCACTAGTTTCCATGGATTTCACCATCATCTTTATGCAGATGACTCATATCTTGCTCTCCTTGAACTTTATATCATCAGGTGCCTATGGAACATTTCAAACTGCATGACCCAGTGATATCTCAAACTAAGCATGTCCAAAGCAAATTAATTATCTCCTCCAAACTCTCCCTTGTTTTAAACTTCCCTATTTCTTTGTAAGGCACTCCCATCCTTTTAGTGTTGCACATTCATAATCTCAGTTTTGTCTTTGACTTCTTTCTCTTCCTCCTACTCACTCCCTATTCAATTAACTTTAGTAACTTCCTGTTGTTGTCCCAAAGCATAAAATACAAATTCTTTTCTTTAGTTTTTAATCTGCAATTTAGCCTGCATTTATCATTTGTAGATAGTTTTTTGCATGTTGTCTCTTTCTGTTATTGTGAGTGCCTTAAGATTAGGGTTTTTTTGTTTGTTTTTATTTTTTGCCTTTCTTTGTATTCTCCATGCTTTGCAGTATTTGGAAATTATAGCATCACCTTCCCGATGTCACGTTCCTCTTTGATAATGAAAGTCCAACAACAATTAAGGCAGGAACCTAGTAATAAATGTTTTTTTTTTTTAATCTTGACTTTAGTTTAAAGCTCTTCACAGCTCCTGTTTTCTTTTTCTGATCTCTTTGGACATTACTCTCCCTCTTGCATTTATCAGTCACCTCAAACTGTTCTTGTCCTTGTTTTTCACACACTAAACGCCATCTCCCATCGTTGTGTATCTTTAGTGACCATTTCCTCCACTCATTCCATCCTTTTATTCAAAATGCATTACCACCTTGTTCATGAAAATTTTCCTCATCCTCCCAACTGTTAAGTGTTTTCCTTCTCAATCTACTTTGAATTTATCTACTTTTTAGTAGTTGCATTTATTCACTTTATATTTGGTCTATATAATTCCACATGTATCTGTGGCCTCTGTTAGAACATAAGGTCACTGCAAATGGAGTTTGTTTCTTTTTTTTTTCCCCCCATTACAGCATCTGGCACATAATTGGTGCTTAATAAGCATTTGTTGCTTGATATATCTCTCAAGGTAGAATGTCAGCTCCTTAAGAGCAAGGGCTAAACAGTCCTTTTGTCTCTTTGGGTCACTAGTGCCAGGAACATTGTTGACCCTTGATAAATGCTTGTTGACCGATTTGCTTAGTCTTAGCAAATATAAATATACAAACACACACACACACACACACACACACACCAATCAGATTCAAATACCCTTAGCAGATAAATTTTTTCATGGTCCAAATTTTGATTTTTGCAAACAAGAATATATTATTTTAAAATAGTAATATATTTTAATTGCTTCATTAACAATTAGTATTTGTCATAAAGCTTATTCATCTCATAGACCTTATAGTGACATTAAAGAAGAAATTATAATCTCTTTAGAGTGTCTTTGAAAGATTCATAGACTTTGTTGTTTTTATTTATCTACAATGTTATAAAGTCATTAAATAAATAGAAGCAAGATGGTTGTCTACTGTTTAAATTTTTAGAATGTAGAAATCCTTTGCCCTTTATTGAACTGATGGAATATTTGGAGATGTAGTGTGGTGTAATGGAATAGCAGGTTGAACTTGGAGTTAGTAAAAACTTGGATTACCAGTGCCTGTTTCTGACATTTATTATATACTTGTGTTAATGTATGATGACTTTCAATGACCCTTCCAGTTCTAAATCTGATACTATGATTCAGTTACTGCTTCAAACACTTATTAGCTGTTGGATCATAGGCAAAACATTTAACTTTTTTGAGTGCATTTCTTTATCTTTAAAAATAGGGAAACTAATAAGTAACAGCAGCTAATTTACAAGACTTCTGAGGATCATATGTATGTAATATATAAAGCACTTTGCAAATTTGAAGGTACTATGTAAATGTCATGTGCTTTCATCATCATCATCATTCTCTTCTTTGTCACCATATTTATTATTATTGTTTATTAAGGTTCCAGGTTCTACCTCTCTTCAGTGAATTTATTGGTGAGGGCTAACTAGCAAATATAATTTTTGAACTTTGAGTTAAAGAACGGGCAATTTTAGAATGATTTATTTGCATCAGGTGATGAGAGTTCAAGATACAGAAATGATCAGAAGTAGAAAACTACATCCATAAAGAACTAGCAAATTTTCAGAAAAATGAAATATGTAAGAAGTAATACAACATAGTAAAATATAATTTTAGTATTGCTAGATTTTATTTTTTGCTAAAGTCCAAGCCAAGGATAAAATATTTTTCTAATAGGAGTCTTAAGTCTCTCTCAAAGTATTGTCTCCTCAAGTAGCCATTTTATCCAACTAATAGAGACTCAAATCCTGATAACAAATGATGGTAATAGAATGTTCAGTTTTTCCAAGTTTATGTATATAAATTTCTAAGTGAATGCATTGTGAATAATGATTGTTTTCTTGAGTAGGATGATAATTTTATTTTGCCTAGATGTGCCTTCTCCAAAGAAGAACTAATAATTTGATAAGTTGTTATGGTTCAGTACTTAATTTGAAAATTAAGTTTTAAAATTTTTTAAAGTTGAAAGTAATCTGGTAACATATTTTCATACCTTTGGTTGTACTAAAGTGAAGATGTGGAAGGGCAGAACCAAGGAAGCTAGGTGGAAGATTGGAGATGTTAAAGCAGAAAATGAATGACTACTTGAGGTTTATTATGGAAGGAATTTCTTCAACAGATAGGCATTTGGACTAAGTCCCTTCTAATTCTGGAATTCGGGGGGGGGGAATCCCAAACCTTTTTTGTTTGAAGCCTTAATGAATATGCTTTTTTGCCTTAAATAATTTTTTTTGAACTTCCTAATTTTGTCCTTAAGAGGTCACCATTTGTAGCATTTTTTTGTTGTTGTTGCAAGGCAGTTGTTGCAAGGGTTAAGTGGTTTGCCCAAGGCCACACAGCTAGGTAATTATTAAGTGTCTGATACAGGATTTGAACCCAGGTACTCCTGACTTCAGGGCCGGTGCTCTATCCAAGGTGCCACCTAGACGGCTCTATTTGTAGCATTTTTTACATAATTTAATTTTTCTTTTGAACTTCCTGATTTTGTTCCTTGAGAGGTCACCCTTTCTAGCATTTTTTATTAATTTTTTTTCCCTTTTAGGTCTCATCTCAAGAGCCATTAACCCTCTTCTTGTATCTCTCCTAGGTGAGCATGAGTACTCTCCCTGAGCTTCTTATAGTACTCTGCTGTATTTTTCTTTTTCATTTATATAAGCTCTTAACTTATCATGGCTTATTTAAACTTTGTATCTTTACCAAAGTCTGACATAGAATTTATAAGACAGAAGGTGCTTTACACAGGTTTGTTGATAACTAATTTTTCTTTTTGACACAGAGTACTTTGTTGCCCTATGTTAGAAAGTTCTTAAGAACAGTTTGTCTTATATTTCCTTGTTAACTCTAGTGCCTACAACACAGCAATTTGGACATATTAAGTGTTTGTTAAATTTTTAATTGAATTACTAATGTATTATATTCATTATAAGGTTTAAAAATATAGTAGATTATACTTCCTTTACCATAGGAATAGAGGAAATAGAACTGATTGATTAAGAGGAGGAGGAATGAAGAAGTTTAGGATGACCTTAGAGGCTGCAAACCTGGAGGAACAGAACAGTGATAGCTTTTTTCCCCACATTTATCTTTATTTTTTATTTATTTACACATTACTAAAATGTTCTTGTTGTAAGAGTATACATTATTCCCGCCCCCCCAACAAAAATATAAAACCTCCTGAGAAAGAAAGAGAAAATAAAATGTGTTTTGGTCAGTGTTCTAATACCATCAGATCTGTCTTTGGGGTGGATTGCATTCTTTATCATAAGTCCATCAGAGAAATTACTTCCATATTTTTCCACAGTTGCTGTTGCTGATTGTAATTCCCTCCATCCATTCCTCCCCATTACCAAGTTTGACACATTTGTCTTCGACAAATAGGAATATCCATAAAAGCTTCACCATTTCCTCTTCTATTTGTATGACATTGGTATACATTATTGGCAAACGTCTCTGTTTTATGTCATATATTATATTGATGTATAGTAACTCTATAGTAACTCTATAGACTTTAAAACTTGTTTTTAAAAATGTCAAAACCTAAAACCTTTGATTTTAATAATACTTCTCAAGAGTAGTATTGATATTGCTATTTTATAGTAAGTAAACTGGGGTTCATAAATGGTGAGATTATTTGCTCCAAGGTGTAGGGTGTAGCAAGTGTGTTGAATTGGGAAGTTGAATTCAGGTTTCATGGGACTACAAATTCTAGCCATCTTTCTGCTGTATCAGGCACCAGTCCTATCCAACAAGCCTTTCTATTTTTTCCCCTCATTCATTCATTCATTCTTACTTTGTACCAAATAATATGGTTTTTAATACATTACTAAAATATTCTTGTTTAAGAGTAAACATAATACCCCTCCCCCCAAATATATACCCCATGAGCGATAAAGTAAAGGGGATAGAAAAAAAATTAAAATTAAAAAAAAATAATAATAATAGCAGGTATGGCCAGGTGGTGCAATGGACGGAGCACTGGCCCTGGAGCCAGGAGCACCCAAGCCTAAATCTGGCCCAACAAGTCTTTCTTAAGTGACTGTTTTTATGCAGTGCACTGTTTCTAGATCATGGGGATGCAAAGCAAAAATTACTGCTTCCAAGGTGCTTACATTCTACTAGGGAGATGTAACATGTCAATACTGGTGAGTTATTAGCAAAAAGATAATGCCTGTAATCATCAAGCTATCTAGTTTCTTTCAACAGTATGAACAGCTCATATTGTTTCCATTCACAGTAACTTAAAACAGGTATGTCTTTAGGTGCTACTTTTATTGAAGGAAAGGTTAACACCTTTTTTAGGTAGCTGTCTCCTAAAGACAGAGATCTTTTATAGATAACAAGTTCCTTTTCTAACTTGAATGAAAGTCAAGATAATGTTGGGAATTAGTGATTTTCTTAACTTTTTTTTTAACCACAGTGTGACCTTCAAATTGAATACATTATGTTGTAATTTTAGGTAAATTGGCAAAATGTGGAGTGGCAAGTCGAAAGAGGTGCCTTTACCAAACCCAAGAAATCTTCATAATAAGGATAATATTCGAGGTATGGATTTTTTGTTACTGAACTTAATATCATGTTTAGACCTTAAGAATTCACATAGCCTAATATGTGATAACATGTCACTTCATTTGGGTCAATGTAAAGAATTCCAGGAATGAGAATACAATTAGTTTAATGGACACCTTGTGAGGCTATATATGCGAAAGTTTTTTTTTTTTTGGTGGTTGTTTTTTTAAAGACTCCCCTGTCTATCAAGGATTTTTATGGAGTAGATTTCTTAATAAAGTGGAAGGGTACCATTAAGAAATAGATGATTTATATGATCTCCTTCAATCCTTAAGATTCTGAGATTTTTAAAAATAGTAATTTATATATGTTTAACCATATGTTGGTGTTAGACTAAAATGAATATGACAGGGCTTTAAATGGCAAATGTAGGAGCTGGCACTCTAGTCTTGAAGCAATTGGGAGTATTACATCTCAGTTATTTTCAAATAAATCCTTTCCAATATTCTGTCCAGTGAGACGTGTAACAAAGTTATATAACAAAGCATATGTAAAAAGCAAGTGAGCTAAACTAAATGCCACAACTAACATCTGATAGCATATACATTATTTTATACACATAGGCCCTCATAGTAACAGGGAATGGAGAGAGGTAGATTTCATCTCTTCTGCAAGATGAAGGTTGGTTATAGTGATTTCACAAGATTCAGTACAAAATTAAAGTGATTTATTCGGTTTTGATTTTCTCTAATTATTAGTGGTTTGAAATATTTTTTATATTGCTATTTGTACCTTGGATCTCTTCCCTTGAGAGCTATTTGCTCATATTTTTTGCTCTTTTCTATTTGCATTTTGTACTTTATATTCATTGATCTGTGTACAAATTGTCTTTTCCTCTTCCAGCCACCCCAGCAGACTCTTCAGAGCACGAAATGTTTTGTTATTGTCTCCTTCCTTTTTCCTTCCCAATCCCTGGGAACCCCAATCTAATAAGACTTCCCTTGCTGGCATATTTGCTGATGTACATTCCAATCTTTGCATATGTAAAGAATAATTGGATTTAATTTGGAAGATTTTATCAACTTCATAAAATTTCTCTATTTCCCATCCTATCCTCTTCCCAAATGGAACTGATGTTTGGACTTTAGTTGTAATTTTTTTTCATGGAGTCATTATTTTAAACACTTGTCACGGGTACTTCAGTGGTTCATGAAATGGTCTTCTTACCTCTGGACATTTGACAAAATCACCTCTTGTTTACTTCTTTCCTTTTTCAAATAACCTTCCTTTGCTTGCAACTTCCCTTTGTTGCCTTATTATTTATATCAAGAATGTCAGGACTAATTGATTCACTTCCTCCAGATTGCTAATTGGTCATTGGACAAAGATTTCATATTTAGAGTACCAAAAGCTAAGTTAATAAATAGTGACATAGATTTAGAACTGAAAGGGACCTTTGAGATCACCTAGACTGATTTTTCATCTTACAAATGAGGAAAATTTAAGCTTATTAATTGACTTGTCCCACACGTAGAAAGAGATAGATCTGGGATTTAAATCTCCATCCTTTGAAGTAGGTCACTCTTTTTTTCATTGCACCTTACTACCTCCCATATTTTTAGTTTGTCTAAAAGCTTCATGGCTGTTAGAATCCTTTACTGCCTCTTCTTCCATTCTACCACTATCCTTTCAGAAACTCAAGAGGACTGAATATGAACAAGGACCATTTTATAATTTTGTTTCATGGATTGCTGTTGCTAAAGAATTCATCACCTACTGTTCAGAATTTTAGGATCAAATCTTTCCCCACTTAGTAAGACAGTAAGACTTAGTAAGTCCTCAGAAAGCAGAAAAAATCTTTTGCTGCAACTAAGAATTTTGCAGCTTTTGTCAGAGTTCTAGCATAACCTTAAAAAACCTAGGTTCATCTCATGATCTTAGTGTGGTATCACAGTAGAACTTTGTGGAATAATTGTTTCGAGTGCTAAAAAAATTTGTATGTATTTAATCCAAATAGAAGAGTCTTATCTACTATTTTTATTCAACAGATGTAGTGCCATCATGGGATGCACTTTCTCAGACTAAGGCTGCTGTAAGTATTAATATTTTTCAGTTTTCTCCTTTCTTGATTTAAAATAATTATAATGTAATTGATTTATATTTTTTATTTGTTGTACTTTAAGATAAACATGAATAAGGGAGCCACAATTTTACATAGGAGATACCATTACAAAAGTAATTTTAATTATCAATGTTCTTTATTCAGATCCATAGGGATCATTCTTTATAATGCTTGTAAGGAGGAAATGAAGTAAATGATAAGTTAAAGGGAATGTAAAAGAACATCTTCAGTGGCCTTTAAATTTCTGCCAGTAGTTAACTTTTTTCCACAGCAATAAAAAGCTCCCTTTTTTATTCCTGCAGAAGGATGAGTAACTGATCCCTGCCCAAGTCTCCTGTTGAGTATTTCTGCCTACATTTCACAAATTTACAACCTTCTTTTCTCCTACCTGTATAACTTTATAGGGAAATTTGTACTTCTAGTCTGCTTTAATCATCTCCTTATTTTTATATAGCAATCCTATTTCAGCTAGGGCCCTTATTTGACGCCAAATTCTCACATCTAGTTCTCTCTGAATTTTTTTCCTGCTCAGACTTTGCTTTGTTTTTAAATCAGATAGCGAAAGTGGACTTGGAAATGGTATACACTAAACTCCTATGATAAAGTCTGTGTTCATTGGTTAAACAGGATCAAATCAAATTTCTTTTGTCTGTTTGGTTTAACTCTTCTTATGCCATTTTCAATCTATAATGTAATCTTTTTTTTGCCTTTAACACCAGGATTATAAGGACAATACTATAATTTGATTTATATTGTAACTGTTTTTAAAACTCCTGTATGTATGGGTGATGTGAAGAATGTTGATTTATACTTTAATATATCCTTGAAACCTAAATTTCATTTCATTAATGATGTATTAGTTTTCATCCAGGAAGACATAATTCAAGAACATATTCACAGAAAGAAACCATGGTTGTCTAGTCAAAAACACTTGTTTTGCTGGATCATTTTTTTCCTCATGACTACCTGTGGGATGTATCATGAAGAATATTATTATAATATGTGCCAAACCATTTCAGATAGTTCCCTGTTTAAAAAAATCAATAATAAAAAGTTCAAAGCCCAAATCAAAAAGCAGAGTGTCTTTGATACTTTAAATGTTATTTGTCCTCCCTAACCCACATTTGAATGCTTTATAACTTGATTTTCTTATATTTTAAATAAAATTTAATTTTAACATTAGTATTGTAAGTTTTCCTGTGTGCTTTCTAGAAACTCTGTAGAAGGCTGTGATTAATTGCTTTGTAAATCCTGAAGCTATCGATTATTATTATTATTATTACTCTATGTAATTTTATATATACAAACTTAAACTATTTTTGAAATTAACTTGTATATTTTTTGTGTTTGAAACTTTAGCTGAGGCATATTGAGAACAAATTAGAAGTAACCCCTACCAGCACAGCTGTGTTTGATTCTATCATGGATACCAAGAAATCTGCTAATGCTATCAGGAAAATAAGTAGGAAAGGTATGTATGAATATCTAGTTCTAGATATAATGTGGATAATTCATATAAGCTTTTGGAATTCATTTTCTTTCAAACTGTTTTCTTTTCATAGGCTTGCATGTTTATTTGTTTTAAGTATTTAGTCAATAGTGAACTTTAGAAAATTCTCTAGGATCAAATAAAATTGTTGTAATCTTTGGTTATCTTTTTTTTTATTTGATGGAGGATGGCAATTTTGTTAGTTTTGGTTAGGTCTTTTGTACTACTGAATTTGATTTCCTTTTTCAGAATGAAGTCTTTGTTTAGAATTTATAAGAATTTTACTTTCAACTAATTCCCTTTGTGGCAGATTTTGAATAACACAAGTGTTTTGCCATCAGGTAAATTAAATGAAAGTTTCTTTTAGTTTTGTATGGGAAGTGGAAACTGTAAAAAAATCTAAACAGGTTCTATCTTAATTTGATATGAATTTTCCACTTGGTCTTTTTGACAGTGCAATTTTTTTTAGATTTTTTTTTTTTTGGAAGGCACTGGGGTTAAGTGGCTTGCCCAAGGCCAAACAGCTAGGTAATTATTAAGTGTCTGAGGCTGGATTTGAACTCAGGTACTCCTGACTCCAGGGCCAGTACTCTATCCACTGTGCCACCTAGCCGCCCCTTGACAGTGTTATTTTAAAATATTTTATACTTTCTTGATCTGTAACCTAGCTTCTTTTATATTTAGTATAGTGCATTTTATGCAGTCTCATCTGTTTTCTGACTATGAAAAATAATTGGCTTGATTGGGTTTTCTCAGATTTCGAATGCTTCTCAAATTCTGATTACTAAATAAAAGCTAAATAAACTCAGTGGTAAAAAGAAAATATTAGAGATAGAATTTTATTTAATATCTGGTTTCCCTAGAAGTCCTTTTTAGCTTAGAGTTATAATTAGTGCAATGATTTTTTTTCTTCATGTTTTTTATTTATTTAGAACTTCTAGTACCCTGCTAGAATATCAACTGTAATGACAATGTTACTAAAGAATATTAATTTCTTGAATACTGACCACTACAGGTTTATTCATATTGTGTAAATCATGTAGCTTCAAGAATTTTCTTTTTCTTCAGATGGTAGATATCTAGAAGATTATTTGGGTATTGCTCCATCCAACAAGACATCCAAATCTTGCAAAGAAAAATCCTCTAGAAGTCCTCTTCGAGCCACCACCTTAGAGAGCAATGTGAAAAAGAATAACCATGTGGAATTCCGTGAACCCTTAGCTTCATTTAGGTTAGTGTTGAACTAAATTAAATTTGTTAATAAATTTAGCCTTTAACATTAGACTATATGATAAAGCTATAATTTATTTAGCAAATGTTTATATCACTTTGGCCTTTAAATTGCTCTTATGATTCTTTACAAGGAAATAGGCTAAAAACCCTTAATATATTAAATGTAGCCATTTTTAGTGTATCCTTTGTGTATGGGCGGGGAGGGGGAATTAATGGGACTGTTTACACTATCAAATTTAATTTCCTTTTCCAGCATGAGGTTTTTGTTTATAATTTATTAGGATTTTTCTTTTAACCAATCTCTTTTCTGGGAGATTTTGAAATATGCAAGTATTTTTGCCATCAGGTAAATTCAATGGAAATGTCTTGGAGTTGGATTTGTATGGGAAATGAAAACTATAAAATATAACAGGTTTTATATTAGTTTGATAAGATATGAATTTTCCACTGGTTTTTCTTGACTTATTTTAAAGGGGTAGTATAGAGGAAAGAAAAAGGCATGCATAATTATACAGTATCTGCAAAATGCCAGGTATTATACTAAATTCTTTTTACAAATATTATCTCATTTGATCCTCACAAAACCCTTTGAGGTTGGTATTGTTGTTATCCCCATTTTACTGTCGAGAAAACTGAAACATAGAGAAGTTGCTCAGAATCACACAACCATAAAGTCTCAGGCTAATTTGAACTCAGGTTATCCTGACTCCATACCCAGCACTTTTATCTACTATATGTTCATCTAGATAGAGGAGATGTAGTAGTATTATCAGTAGGGCATTAACTTTAAAATAAATATCTTTCAAGAAGGAGATTTTTATCTATTACCTGAAATTTTTAATGACACTTTTAGGTGTTATCTGAAATAAACTCTCCTTTTATGTAAGGAAACAACAATAAGATTTGAAATTTTTTGTAGTAGTAATCAGTTACATTTCCAAAGCAAGGTACGGTTAAAGAAAAGCTAAGTTCAAATCCCTGTTCTTTATTTGAACTCTACAACCTGTATGACCATCAGCATCACTTAGCCTCTATTTGCTCATTTTTAAAATGAAAGGATTAGACTCAGTTATCTTTCAGGTCTAAATATCAGAGCCTAAAAAAAGCACATAGCTTGGAAGTGTAGCTTGGAGATAGATCATGTTCTGTTTGAATACAAATTTAACTAAATTTGGAGAACCCTGTTGCTAGCAGGTTAGTTACTAGATGATGACATTATTCTAAACTTCAATAACTTAAAATGCTGTCTAATGTCATGTCAAGTAGATGCAATCTGTGCCCAGTGGACATTGTATCCTGTGGGTGAAATGAAGAATTTTTCTAGTATTGACTTATAGCCTTAATAAAAGTACAGTCTTGTGAAAATATTGAATCTTTTTAATGCTGTTTTCCTGCTTTGGTCAAGTATTTTCTGTAACATCCAATAGTTGATATCCAAGAGTTGTAATATAAAAGGTAAAGAGTAGATAATATTGGGTATAATTCATAATTGACAATTTGAAGTATTCAGCAGTCATAAAATTACAGAAGCAAGTGACATTGCACAATGTCAGTATGAGGAGAGAATTGATATGAATATTAGATCTCTGGACATGTCTTTTGTTTCTTTTGTATTAATTATAATTTTGAAATTGATCCTTTAGTCATTGAATTCTTTTAATATAAACCAAAGTTTAGGAATCTAGAAGTAGAAATAGCTGATTCAACCAACCAGGACTTGGGTATGGTTTGGATTTGATTACCTTTGAGGTCCCTTTCAACTCCCAAATTGGCAGGAACATTGGCTTTGTAATCTGGTTTCAAATCCTTGAGCTGCCATTTTTCATCTGTTTGATCTTGGGCAAGTCACTTAATCTCTTTGTGACACAGTTTCCCCATTTTTCAAATAAGGTTGGAGTCTATGACTTCTATGTTCCCTTGCAGTTCTAATCTGCAGTTCACTTGTATGGATTCTCTTTTTTGGTGCTGAACCTTAGGTTAAAGACTTGACAGAAGATTTGTATCAATGTTAGAAACAGAAAACCTGAGAATATGAGATGGTTTTGGGAGATGATAAATTGAGTTTGGACATGTTCAGCTTTAGGTTACAAGCCATTCAAGTGGAAATATCCAGCAGGTATTTGAAGATAATTTTTGTAGGTTTGGGAGCCTTCAGACGAACCTTCAAATGAGTAGATGCTGTAACATTGAATAGGATATTGGGAAGAAGAGATATTTAAGATAGAGAAAAAAAATCAAAGGACTAAGAAATGAACTTTGGGAAATATGCTCAAGGAAGAAAAGAGGAAGGGGAGTTGTCAAATAAGATAGAGAAATGATTATGAGGTGTTCTAAGCACATAATTGAAAAATTACTTTCCCAGGGATAAACCATCAGTAGTCAATCTGGCACTAGAGAAAAGGTCTGTGATTCAATCCAATACCCACTGTCTTCTATCATAACAGCTAATGTTTAAAATTTGGTAACTTTAAAAAAAGTTTAGCAGCATAGTGAATGGAGTACTGGCTTGAGAGTTGGGAATATCTGCCTCTGATGTATGCCAGTTGTGTGATCATAGGAAGCCACTTGATTTCTTAGTATCTGACAATGCTGTTAAACTATTCATTTCAGAAAGCTGCTGATTTGTAAAAAAAAGAAAAGAAATGAAGAAAACTAACCATAGGATAGCTCTGCGACTAGTTCATAAGCTAACTATTTTTGTCTTTTAGACTGAAGTATTATTAACCTCAGCCTTTCACTAATTGTCTTGATAATATCATTTGGTTAAAAATTTTATTGATTTTATAATTACTATAGTACTTTTTGTGCATTAGATCTTCTTATAACTAGTTTAAAATTGCGAATAATGAAGTTATTCCAAATATGATACTTTTGCTCTTTTGAAATCTTTTTAAATAGTATTAAAATATTATATGACAGTATCATGAATAAATTTCACATAAATTTTCTTAATTATTGAAACTCAGCCTCTTAAGTGTGTTCCTTGCTCCTTCCTTTCTCTCTTCCTTTCTACCTTCCCTTCTCCCTTTCCTTTTTTTTTTTTTTAAAAGATTTGGTTTCCCCACACTGGAAATATACTCATAGATTCTGGGCCACTATTGATCAGTATAGGACCTAAATTCATGCTGCTTTGAAACCAATCAGTTTTCCCCTCCCTAGGGCAATCAGGGGCTACAACATACTATTGCTAGACTTAGTATGGATGCTTCATAAACTCATTTCACTGCTGCTGGGAATTCCTGAACTCAAGAAATCTCTCAGCCTATCCAGTAGCAAGGATTATAGGGTGTGCCTCCATGTGTGGCTATTTCAATCATTTTAATGGAAAAATTTTAAAAATAGTTTGTGCCATTCTTATCTTAAAACATAATTAAAATTTTTTGATGACTCAATATCTTTCTTTGGATAATTATAGTGTTTTTATTATTGTATATTGATAACCTCAGTATTTAGTAAGGTGTGGAAATCTATGCCTGAACTTAAAAGACCCAGAATGTTTTAGGTTTGTTTGTTTTGAGGGAGGGGCTTCTTATGCCTGCTTTTTGTAGTTTTTTCCTGTCTCTTCTCTTAAACCCAGCTGTCACTTCTAGAAAGAAGACTCTTCTAATCTTTTCCCACTATTCTGTTGTTGCCTAGAAGATCAGATAGTCAAGTTTATTGAATTTGTGCATAAATAAAAGAGTAAATAGACTATAAGTGAGGAGACCTCGAAGTATTCTTCTTTTAATAAAATAAGTTCATGGACTTGGTAAGATATATTTTGGTTATTCAGAGGTGGGGTTTTTTTGTTGTTGTCAGACTTATCCCCTTATTTTGAAATTTGGGGGGCTTATTTTATATAATGCATTTATTGGAAGCCATATTACATTTCTGTTTATAATTTTTTAAAGATATTCATTACTTAAATTTATTTGGGTAGTTAATATTTTATAGTGTAATTTGCTTATAGATTTTATGTATTTGGGGCCAAGAAGCCAAGTTCTAATTCAGTGTCTTGGGACCCTTAAGGAAATGTCTCAAATTAGCTTTAGTGTGTTTTATTCTTTCTAGATTTATAAGTAATTGTCTCCTAACTTTATGGTTTTTGAGTCAGTATTTCTAAAGGTGTTTTTTTTAGGCTTTAAATTTTTTATAGTCATAAGGTATGTAGAATTCTAAACTCAATTTTACCTATCTAGCAGATGATTGTATGTTAACTTTATTCTCAAATTGATCTTTTTTCCTTTTAATTACATCAAAGGGGGGAGACCTTTGTTGCTCCATCCAGTCTAAGTTCTAGCCAGCCGGATGTTAAACATTTGTATGGTTTGGATACCACTAAAACAGAAGAGACAACTGTTGGAGGAAATCGGATGATATATAATCGGGATGACCGGGATGTACATTGCCAAGATTTTGACAGTTCTCAGTCATCTACTGTAAATGAAACTGTTGTTAGGTATTTAAATGATCGACCAGCAATTGATGCCTTGCAGAATTCAGAAGCTTTGTTCAGAACAATAGCTCCTATAAGAACTGAGGAAGAAAAAGCTAATGGGTCAAAAATAAATGATAAGACTTCAATGAGTAACTTAAATCGTGATGTTGATATAAAAGTGTCAAGGCCAAGTGAATCTTCTCCATCATCTGCTAGTACTACTAGTACCAGATTAGACATCTTAAAACGACGACAGCATGACTCCAAATTAGAAAAACTCAAGGAGCGGATTAGGAAACAGTGGGAGAACTCAGAAGATGTGAGTGGCAGAGGTCAGCATCTGGGACATGTTGACCAGCCAGTAATGCTAACCAGTGTTGACAATGGAGTGACAGCAAAAGTTCGGAAAGTAGCAACAGCTCCACCTGCTCCAGCATATAAAGGTCTGTGTACTCTGAATATAAACTTTATTGGAAATGGGCACCTTCTTTTAGATAACATGTTAAAATAATTTGTTTAATTGTTTTAACTTATTGAAGCTATTTAATAGTAGATTGACATAATTGATAGAGAAATAATATTTACTATTCTGTAAGGTTAACTTGATTGATTTTTTTTTTACTCTGAGCAGGGTTTTTATTGGGATCACAGTTAACAGGGTAGTTTTAATTAAAGATAACATTTCTTTTGCATCTTGAAAATAGCATCATTCTTACTGATTTCTTTTTTTATACTTATTAGATGTTTTAGTCATGTAACAGAATTTTTTTTACAAATATTTTCAATATATTAAATAGTTATATGTTTACCTATCAGTAGATATTCATTTGATGCTTACTTTGTGCTTATGTATGGAAGAAGCACTTGGTTAAAGATAGGATTGCCATTTTCTTTAACTTGTAATTGTGTGTGTGTGTGTGTATGTGTTAGTATTCACATTTCATTTGTGCAATGAACTCTAATGTTGGAATTCTTTTTTTTCAATACAGATCAGCAACTGTAACTAATATTTTTTTTTTACTTGCAAGGAATTTATATTCTAAAGGGGAGTCAACAAGCATATGCCTAAGTATATATGTATCCAAAACATAATTTGGGAGGGAGGACATTAGTAGTTGCAAGGATCAGAAAATACTACATATAAAAGATTTATGGTAGATTGAGTCTCTTTGCCCAATTCTATTTTTGCATACTTTCACAGATCTTTTTAAAGTTTTCATCCTGTAGCCTATCAGTTGAATGAAATCCTTATTAATAAATTATACCTCAGGGATAGTTTTCTTGCTCACAAGAAGTAGTTAAAAGTGCTGGAAGACTTGACTCTGATGGAAATCCTTTTCAAGGCTTAGTCCTTAAGACCTGAATTTCTCCATCTCATAACTAATATTCTTAAAGAGTTGCCTGGGGGCACTGAAAGTTTGTTTTGTACATAATCACACAGTCTGAATGGTAGGACTTGAACCCAGATTTTCTTGCCTCCACAGTGTAGAACTCCATCTGCTATAAGACATTTTCTCCTGTGTCAATTTTATTATAATTGAAACAAATATATTACTCCTAAATATGAGTCTTTAACTTTGCACACTTGAACCTTTTTTTCTTTCAAAGACCATTGATAATCAGAAAAAAATTGAGAACTATGTAAGTGAGGAGAAAAAAGCTTAATTTAGTTTTTTTCTTTGGAAGAAAAGTGGAATGTTTCACTAAATTATTTTAAAAATTGAGTGGAAATATATTCGAAGGGAAGGAAAAAAGAATGGAAATAAAAGGATAATATAGAAAGGTTAGGTTATAGATAGGAAGGAATGAATTTCAATAGAAATAGAGATAAAAGAGTCATACTTTCTTCTGCTTTTCTGCTTTTCACCAGATTATAGTTGCTTAGGACTTAAAAACTGTAGATATAAATAAAGATAATAGGTTTTGGTTTTTGTTCTTAAACTGCATGAAATTAGCCAAAGCCTGGATGGAAATTGCAGCCTTCTTTTCCCACACCCAACTCAAACCTACAACATACTTTTGCAGAAACCACAGTTGTTCATTGCTGTTTTATGCTGTGCAAGGCAATGAATGTCTCAGTCTGTTTTATCAGATTTAGTTAAGTGAAAATTTGTACATGTTTTAGATTGAATATTGAATAGATAATTTTGTTAATGAGTGATTAATTCAATATAAAATTGACAAAATTATCCATAATCTCTAAATTCTAATGCATATTCCCTTATGCTATTTCTTCCTAATAAAAAGAATCATTCTCCTTAATATAAATTCAGTAATGAATGCCAGACCAAGAGCAAACTAAACTCATCAGACTCTTATCTCTGAAATGCTGATCCATTTTGAAATGGTCTATATATTGCTATGATAAATGATTATCAGCAGGAGTATTCTAATAATTGATATTCACTGGTAATTGAACTATAGTACATTTTTAAATGATTAATGATATGTTTGGAATAGATTGAAGAAATAGGTTTTAAAAGACCTTTTCTTACACTTTTCAACAAAATGCTGAAATCTTAAAATAACAAAACAGAAAAATGGTGACCATGCTGGACTTTATTTTTGAGATTGGAGGCGCACAGTATTTTGAGAATTTACAGAGAAGGAGGAATAGGATCTTTTTTCTTTTTCTGCCAAAACATTTTCTTTTTTCCAAGACTTGTGCCATTTCCTCAGATTTATCTTTATTTTACTAATGGCAACTCAAAATTTATTCCGTAACTCTTTCCTAACCTTGTGATTTATATGATCACATATGTATGGACACATATTTTACATAGTTGTAAATTTTTATATAATCTTTCCATTTTTGCTTTTGCTTTTTATTATATTCTTTAGATCTTGTCATATTTTTAAATATCTTCTTATTTGTTTGTCTTTATGTAAACTGTATTAAGCCTTTTCTCAATTCTATATATTTGGCTTATTTCTGTAGTTTTTGTTACATTATTATGTAACTATAAAAATCTTTGTATAAGAATAATTTTTCTTTCAAATTACTTTCATATATACTTTCTGTTTTCTAATTATAAGATTAGTGGTACATCTGAAGTTCTCTCCCTCCTCAATTTTTCTAGAACTCTTTGTCTTCTCCTTTGAAATGTTTGAATGATACCCTACTTGTAGTAAAATTATCTATATTCCTGCTGTGTCCCCTAGAAGAATGCAAGTTCCTTATTAGGGTAGTAACTATCACTTTTTTTATTTATATTTCCTCAAGACTGTATACATAGTTGACATTAAATAAATGTTTATTGAAATAGATTAAGTTAAATATATTTATTTCATTGTTAGATTTTGTTTTCATTATGCAGTTTAAAAATAATCATATACTGCTTTCCTCTTGCTGTATCTTTTTTTTATGATTCATTCTATTACAATATGATATGTAGTATGTGATCTATTTTTTCCTAGGAAAAATCCCAGCCTTCTGAGATAGCTTAGAGACAAATCTTAAATGTGTTCCATCTTGTTTGTTTACCATAGGCTTCAACCCTGCAGAGACTAAAATTCGAACCCCTGATGGAAAGGTGTGGCCTGAAGCAGTGTTTCATAATATGAGTAGAGATTTATATCAAGATCTTGGATTACATTTTGGTGGTAAGAAGTAGATTCTTTAAAAATATGATTTGAAGATTCTGTATGCATGATTGCATCCATTTGACCTTTTCTGCATTTCCTCCTACCATCTTTACCATACTCAGAAATAAAATGGAAGTAAAACCAAAAAAGGAATCTAGCATGATAGAAAAGTCTTCCTGATACTTTACACCATTTCCCATTTCTGACTCAATCTTGGATCTAAAACAGAACTGCAAAGCACTCTCTGTTGCTTATATAGTAGGTTTATAGCTCACACAGAATTACAAAGAATGGGTAGAATTAGCATTTACTTAAAGATTGGCAGGCATGAACATGTGGTCTGCATCCGTGAAGGATATGCCTGAAATTTGGAAGTTACAGATCTGTTGAAGTATTTTAACTTTTCTAAAGCACTTTATGAATATTATCTCATTTGAATCTTTTAAAAAACCCTGTGTGATAGATTGGTACTATTAATATTCTTCCTAGTTTACAGATTAAGAGACTGAGGCTCAGAAATTAAACCTTGTCTGTGGTCACATAGCTAGCAAATATGGAAGAGTAGGATTTGATTCACATCTTCCTCATTCCAAATCCAGTATTTTATCTTCTTCATAAGTACCTTCTTTTTATTCTTTGATACAGGGCTAAAACTGGCAAGGCTGAAGTCAGGGCTACTCTAAAATGCTGAGTTGTACTAGCCTTCTGAAAGAGATGAGTGAAATGCAATTCTTCTAGATCTTTTATATCATTGAGTTTCTCAATAATTTGTCATGCTACTGGTGAAAAATGATCTTTTGAGATTGAAAAGTAGAAAGGACATATAATATGGGGGGGGGAATTATAATAAAAGAAAAGGCAAATGGTGAAATGATGGGGGCATCTTTACCCCCATCTTTCCCCCCTCACATTCTTATTCCTTGATCCTGAGCCAAACTCCATCTGGACAGTTCACATGCCTTAGAGGAAAAATGGCAATTGCCAATTCTTTTCCTTATGTTGTTGCTTGTCCTTTGTTCTTGAAGAAGACCATAATATCAGGGAAATGATAATATCAGGGAAATGAGGCTGTGACATGTGTGTGAATTGGATTTGGGTGAGGGAACATTGTGCAAAGTCATCAGCTCACTGTCTCTTCTGAAGCCAACTGGATCCAGTGGCCAGATATGGATTAGGATGACTGGTGATGGCTTGGATGCAGGGGAAGACCTTGACCATTTGGTGAATAAGGTTAGGTAAGAAGGAGATCAGGCTAAGAGGGAAAGAATGACCTCTTTTATTGTTCAAAAAAAATTGGTCTGGGAGGGCAAGACCCTTTGAGTTTCTTAGTGATTAAGGCTAGTAAGAAAGAAATGAAACAAAGAATAGCCTTTTTTGCATAGTCCAAAAAAAATCTGTCAGGAAGGGGAAGACCCTCAAGATTTCTGGCCAAAACAGAAATGGGAATTACCAACTTTTTTCTTTTCAGTGAGTTGATAAAATATCAGGTCTTATCATCTGGCCTAATATCAACTGACCTACTGTTGTAGTCTAAGGATTTTGGGACCTTGTCCTGGGACCCTAGCTGATATACCCTCAGTACTTCTGGGCCTTTCTATCTGCCCATCAACTGAATTTGTTTTTATATCATTTCTTTCACTTTCATTGTAAGCTATTTAAAAACTAAGTCAGTCTTATCTTGCTTTTTGTAATTATATCTCACTCTTTAGCATAGTGCTTTGCAACATAGTTATAAGTACATGATAGATACTTTTTCATTCATTTATAAGATGAGGAATAGTAGGTTCATTATGAAAGTGTTGACAATTACAGGAAAGATGAAGCCATTGATATCTTCATTAATTCATTTTTTAATTTATTATTTTTTTAAATACTTATATATCAGAAACATTTTAGTCATCTTTATTTTGAAACTTAATGTCTCAGGTCAGGTAACTTAAATTTAAGGATGATAACATTTAACAGTGACTTTTTAGTTTATCTGTCTTTAAAAGTTAGCAGTTATTTCCAGTTTTCTGTTTGACTGTATCAAAATAAATGTAAGAAAAGTGATTTTTTAAAAATTGTCTATAACATTTTCTGTCATGGATACACCTCATATGATGAATCCCATGATAGATTATAGAATTCATAAAGGATTTTGAAGGATTTTTACTAACTATATGAGTTCTCTGCACAAAACATAATTTTTTTCTTTTGTCAGACTGAAGGTACTCTTGATGTACCCTTGTGTCTTTTGTAGGATTAAATTTGAGGTTATAGGTCTGACTTGTTTTGGGAGAATTCAACTAGATAGAAGAAAAAAATTGTTTATAAAGGTGATTAAAAAGGATCTGTGAATGCCCTATTCCTGAAGTTCTTTTCTGATAGATTAAACATTATTATGTCTTGGATAATTTATAACTGGATATAAATTCCTTGAAAGCAATAGGAAATACTAGATGTCCTCCTAAGATTTTTTTTTTAACCATTGCATAGTACTAGAGTATTTACCAAATTTTAAAAACTGATTATTTGGAGAATTCTGTCCATGATTTTTTAATTTGAAGAATATCACAATATCAGTGAGTAATTCTGCTGGTTTGTATGTTTCTGTATCAGACTTTTTGTGTTACAGACTACATTAGAGAATATTTTGGAGGCCAAGAAATAGATGCATTCACAGGCCAACTCTAGAAAACATTAAAAGATGATTTGTCCTTAACTCTTTTCTTATAGCTTAAGAAAAATCATTTTTAAATTTTGTTTTATTGTTTAGCTTGTTTTGAAACCAATTATGGTTTCATTGAAATTGACAGCCATTAAAAAGTATATATTATGGGGCAGCTAGGTGGCGGAGTGGATAGAGCACCGGCCCTGGAGCCAGGAGTACCTGAGTTCAAATCCAGCCTCAGACACTTAATAATTACCTAGCTGTGTGGCCTTGGGCAAGCCACTTAACCCCATTGCCTTGCAAAAACCTTAAAAAAAAGTCTATATTATGTTTGGGTCAAGCCTCTAGGATTATTTCTGTTTATAGACTAACTTAGGAAGGAAACTTATGAAATAGAAAGAACATTAGAAAAGAGTAATGAAATGTAGGATTGTGTTGGAAATCTGCCAGCACTTAGCTATATGATGTTGAACCTTTGTGTAAAATGAGCAGCTTAGATTAGTTGATTTCTAAGATCACTTTCAACTCTAATAACCTTCATGAGCCTGTTTTTTACCCTTATTGACATAATTTACCTCTCCTGATAAACTTTAAAATTGAATTTTTATCTAAAATCTTTTTTTTTTTAATTTTTATTTTAGACAATGGGTTAATGACTTGCTTGAGGTTACGCAGCTAAGCAGTTATTAAGTGTCTGAGGCTGAATTTGAACTCAGGTCCTCCTGACTCCAGGGCCGGTGCTCTATCCACTGTGCCATCTAGCTGCCCCTTTGCTTAAAATTTTAAAAAATTCCCAATTGTTAACAAATTGTTGGAAATTTTGTTTATATTACAAAAGGACTCATCACATAAATCTCCCATTTTAGTGGCCAATTGTTTAGTATTTGTATAGTATAATTAAGTACATTCACTGGATTGGAGTTTTTAAAAATAATTCAACTTTAATTTATAGGTAAAATGACAAGATGTAGTTCATAAGGAGAATGAGAGTTGTTTCTCTGAAAATTATCTCATAAAACTTTATCTTAGAATTGTAACAATAGTTCAATTAGAGAATACTTTTTTAAAAAAATAAACCAGGATTCTTTCAAGGTATTTAAATGAAATTCTAAATGTTATAATTGACAAAACTTAGTATAGTTTTGTGAAGCCCTACTGAGAAATTGAAATAACAAACTTAAATTCAATTTGTGGAATTTATTCTGTAGCTCTTTATAACATAACATTGACTTACAAACCTTTTTTATAAAAAATATTAGAGCTGAGAATTGGTGTGTGTTTTAAACATTACATATATATAAAAACCAAAGTTGACCGTTTATTGGCTCTGCTTTGCATCCACTTTTTAGTATTTTTTTTTAATTCTCTTGGGATAATAATAATTGTCTTGCATATGATTTATGCTTTTTGTCTTCAGAAGATGTCTCAGCAAAAGAGAAGCCTACTGAAAAAAGTAAGGAGAAGAAAATAGTCAGACCGGTTAGAAAAGTACAAAAGGTAACACAATCAAGTCCAGATTGCAAGTCAGGTTAGTATATGTTCTTTCATCAGTTCTATACTGAGACCACATATATTGAGGTAGATTACCATAGAATTAATGAATGAAGCAAAGCATTATGAGTTTTGATCAGTACTGTTCTAGGTACACTAAGGGTAATTTGTATTTCTGACTGGAATTATAATTTCTTATCATGGTTTGTATAGAAACTGGGAAAAAAATGAAAATGATCACTGTATATTTTTGAATTCATGTTAAGAGATATCAATTCACTATGCTATTCTCTTAAATTTGTAGCATTTTTTGCCAGCAAATAATTTTGTCTTTTGAGTATCTTCTTGGGGTTTCAGGGAAAAATACAGACAATGATACATTTTTATGGTTTGGAATATATTAGGGAAATCCCTTAGCACATACTTGAATAGAGTAGTAGATGATTTTCTTCCCATGGGGACATTTTTGATGTTAATGAAATCCCTAAGTGCACATTTGTAGGTGTCTACAAATATTGGACAAAATACTAGTTTCTGCACCTTGCTGTATAGGGCTATGAAGCAGAGGTGTCAAATAATTCCATATTTCTCATGGAATTGGTTTCTCTGATAGTAAAATTCCTCTTGAAAGTGGTCAAGTTTCAGTGTTAGTGTTGGGAATTTGCACACAGGTAATTGTATCCTATTGAAAATATTTCTTCTTTCCCTTTTCCTTCCCCTTTTCTCTCCCTTCCTCTCTGCAGTGGTGTCTAGGAAACCTAGATTTGTGTCCTGCCCTAACATTTATTACTGTCTAGGAATATGGAGTTTTATTTATTGATCATATAGAGAGAATATAGTACACCCTTAAGTTTCACGTATAACTCCCAAACTGTCACATGATCTTTTAAAGATTATTTGATTTGTATAATATCCTAAAAATATTTGAATTCTTTTTCTGAGATTCTTTGAAAAAATTAGCTTTTTAATATTATATAATTGTTGACTCATAGCCAGAGACAATGTAGTATATTGAGAAAAAGCATACAAATAACAAAAAGAAGCATTGCATATGAAATTTTAAACTTCTATTAGATAGCTTGTTTTTTGATTTTATGTTAAATTTAATATGATAGTAACAAATGAAATTATAGTTCCAGGCCTTATCCTTACAACCTAGTGACAGTGATGCAGTGGATAGAGCACAGGCCTTGGAGTCAGGAGGACAGGCGTTTGAATCCAACCTCAGACACTTGTGTGACCTTGGGCAAGTAACTTAGCCCTGATTGCCTCACATCCAGGGCCATCTCCAGTTGTCTTGATTCATATCTAGTCACTGGACCCAGATGGCTCTGGTATCTTAGCACAGTACCCTCTCACTTGAATCCAGTTCATGTGCTTGTCTTTACATCACCTCCTTGATGTTGTGGTCTTCTTTGAAAATGATAGACACAATATTACATTAGTACAAAATTATCCTGTTTGTGTCCCCTTCTGAATTTTTTCTTTTATATATTTTAAAAATTGCTCCTTTCTTATATCTCTAATATTTTCCACAAATTCAGTGGAAAGATTAATAGGCCTGGACTCAAGAAGAAATCATCTTTCTAAGTTCAAATTTGACTTCAGACAAATGTCTGAAGCTGTGTGACCCAGGGCAAATCATTTAACCCTGTTTACCTCAGTTTCCTCATTGGGAAGATGAACCAAAGAAGGAAATGGCAAGCTACTCCATTATCTTTGCCAGGAAAATTCCAAAGAGTCAGACACTACTGAAAAACAACTCAGCAACAGCATCAGGTGATAGTTGCACGTAGCTTAATAATTCAAAAAAAAGAATTTGTAAAAATTTAAAGAATCACATATGTTTTGAAAAAAATTAATGTAATTCTTAAGTTTTAAGAATGGGAAGCATTTAATGTTTTTCCATGATATGAATAAAGACATATCTGAAAGGCAGTCATTTTGGAATATACACAATAATGACTAGATTTAGTATATACTAGCATAATTGTAACATAATGATGTTATTAATTGTTCTAGATGGTGCAGTTTAACAAACAACATAGTTCCTTGTGTTCAAAGAGATTAGTAAGGTTTAGTCAATGCCCAAGTAACTATAGTACAAAATGAAATGTGATGTATAAAAGAGATGTAAGAAAAGTGTTATGCTAGAATTGAGGAGGCATGTATCAGAGCTTTATGAGAGTGATGTGGTATTTGACTTCTGTCTAGAAGGGAATAGTAGAATATTCATAAATAAAAGGTAAGGTGAGGTTGGAGTGTTACTATTTGGTGAATTGCCTGAAAGAGTGATAGCAGACCCCCAATTTCAGATCATTCAGTGCTTTGTGATCAAACTGGAAAGTGCCCTATACAGGTCCTTGAATAGGTTCTTCTGTTTCAATTGCTTTTTTTTTTTATAGTAATATGAGTCTTTTATTTTTTTTAATTTATTTTTTATTCTCATTTTGTACAAATTTTTTTTACACTAATAAAATATTCTTGTTTACAAGTAAACAAAATGCCCCCCCCCCATGAATATAGATAGACTTGCTTGGGTGAAAAAAGTAAAGCGGAGAGAAAAAAAATTAAAATTAAAAAAAAATAATAGTAATAATTGTCGGTATGGCCAGGTGGTGCAATGGACGAAGCACCAGCCCTGGAGCCATGAGCACCCGAGTCCATATCCAGCCTCGTAAACCCAACAATCACCCAGCCATGTGACATGCAAGCCACCCGATACCCACTGCCCTGCAAAAAACAAAAAGAAAAGGAAAAAAAGACCCAAAATAAAATAAAATAGTAATAATAGTAGGGGTGGCTGGGTGGCAGAGCATTGGCCCTTGAGCCAGGAGCACCTGGGTCCAAATCCGGCCCCAGACACCCAAAGATCACCCTGCTCTGTGACCCCAGGCAAGCCACCCAGCCTCACTTGTCCTGCACCCTCCCCCAAATAATAATAACAGAAAATGTGCTTCAGTCTTTGTTCCAACACCAACAACTCTGTCACGGGTGGATCACATTCTTTATGATAAGTCCATCACAAAAGTTACTTCCATATTTTTCCACTGTTGCCATTGCTGATTGCAACTCCCTCCTTTCTTATTTCTCCACTACCATATACTATATTTTCTCTCTCTTTTCACTCTGACTCTGCTGTAGGGTCACTGAGTGGCGCAGCAGACATATCCCTGGTCCTGAGGCCAAGAAGCCCTGAGCCTCCATACCACCCCTTAGGCCCAGAATCCACCTGGCCCTATGGTCCCGGGCAGGCCTTCCAATCCCAGCCCCTTGCAAGAAGTAAAAAAGAAAATGTGTTATATCTGATCACTCTCCCCCCATGGTCCATCCTCTCCTCCTTTATTCATATCCCCACCCCTTCTCCCTTCCCCCTGCTCCCCCCTCCTTACTCCAGATGTCTATACCCCATTGAGTATATTTGCTGTTTCCTCTCCTAGCTGTCTCTGATGAGAGCAAAGGTTCCCTCATTACCCCTTGCCTCCCCCCTTCCATATCATTGCAATAGCTCATTGTAATAAAAAAATCTTATTATGTGAAATATCTTGGAGTATTCCCCCCTCCTTTTTCTTTCTCCCATTCCATTTCCCTTTTTTTCCTATTGACTCAATTTTTACACCATATTTTATCTTCAAATTCAGCTTTCTTCTGTGCTTCAACTATAAAAGCTCCCTCTACCTGCTCTATTAACTGAGAAGGTTCATATGAATATTATCAGTATCATTTTTCTATACATGCAGTTCATCCTCATTAAGTCCCTCATATTTCCCCCCTCTCCTCCAATCTCCATGCTTTACCTGAGTCCTGTATCTGAAGATCAAACCTTCTGTTCAGCTCTGGCCATTCCAAAGGGAACATTTGAAATTCCCCTGGTTCATTGAAAGTCCATCTTTTTCCCTGGAAGAGGACATTCAGCCTTGCTGGGTAGTTCATTCTTGGCTGCATTCTAAGCTCTTTTGCCTTCTGGTATATTGTATTCCAAGCCCTGTGAGCTTCCAATGTAGTTGCTGCTAAGTCCTGTGTGATCCTGACTGCAGCTCCATGATATTTGAACTGTGTCCTTCTGGCTGCTTGTAATATTTTCTTTGACTTGGGAGTTCTGGAACTTGGCTATAATATTCCTAGGGGTTGGTTTTTTTGGGATCTCTTTCTCTGGGGGATCGGTGGATTCTCTCCATTTCTATTTTGCCCTCTGCTTCTAGAATATCAGGGCAATTTTCCTGTAGTAATTCTTTGAAAATGATGTCAAGGCTCTTTTCCTGATCATGATTTTCGGGTATTCCAATAATTTTTAAATTATCTTTCCTAAGTCTGTTTTCCATATCAGTTGTTTTTTAATGAGATATTTCACATTTTCTTCTAATTTTTCATTTTTTTGGTTTTGAAGTATTGATTCCTGATTTCTGGTAAATTCATCAATTTCCCTGAAATCTGTTCTTTGTCTGAAGGATTTGTTCTCCTCAGAGAGTTTTCTTATCTCTTTTTCCATATGGCCAATTTTGCTTTTTAAAGCATTCTACTCCTCATTAACTTTTTGAACTGTTTTATCCATTTGACCTAAGCTGGTTTTTAGCATGCTATTTTCTTCAGCATTTTTTGGGATTTCCTTGACTAAGCTGCTGACTTCATTTTCATGTTTTTCCTGCATCTCTCTCCTTTCTTTTCCCAGTTTTTCTTCCAACTCCCTTATTTGATTTTCAAAGTCTTTTTTGAGCTCTGTCATAGCCTGAGCCCAATTTCTGTTTTTCTTGGAGTCTTTAGATGCAGGAGCTTGTGCTTCCTCATCTTCAGACTGAGTATTTTGATCCTTCTTGGGCTCATTTGCAAAATATTTCTCAATAGTCTTCCTTTTGTTTCTCTGCTTGCTCATTTTCCCAGCCTGGGCCTGGTTTGGGGGTGCTTTCTGAGCTTTTGGGGCACTCCCACAAGAGTCTCAATGTGTGAGGCTCTGTCCTCCCTCCTGGTCTGTGAATGACCATATGCAAGCCCCTCTGCCACAGGGCCAAGGTGGGGGGGGGCTGCTGTTCTATGGGGGGGCCTAGACTGCTGTCAGGATCTGAATGTGTTCAGAGCCCCAGAGTCCTGTTCCAAGGGCAGAGGACTGAGCTCTGCAGTCTCTCTCTCTCTTCACTCCCCTCCCTCAGCTCAATGGGCTCATGCCCTGGGGGCTCTTGCTTACGGGCTCCACCTGCTTCTGTTTCCTGGATTTGGGCTGCTGAAAGATCAAGCTGCTTGTTGTGTGCCCTGAGGGCTGGGCTCCACATGCTCACTCTGGCAGAGGTCCCCTGCTGATTCCCCACTTTGTGCCTGGTGCTCCCCGGGGTGCAGCTCAGGAGACTCCTCTGCTGCTGTGAGCCGAGGCTCCCAGTGCCCTGGGGCTGCCTCCGGGAGGCTAAAGTTCTTTCGCTCTGGCCACCCCTCTGGCGGGCTGCCCCTCCAACCCCGGAGAGCAGAGCCTTTCTGCGCTTTTCCAGGTTACCTTGAGTAGGAGAACTGCCTCACTGGGTCCCTTTGTGGGTTCTGTCTCTCGAAAGTTTAGAGTCCTTAGCTTATGAGTTTTATCAGAGAGCTCCTAAGACTCCATCCCTTCATGTCACCATCTTGGCCACGCCCCCCTTCTGTTTCAATTGTAACAGAGTCATGTAGTAGTTCCTTTTTTAAAGGCATAGGAGGAATTGAATAGCTCCTCTTGATGGGCAAGGGCATCATGAACATATTCTTGGTTCCAAGATTTTTATTTCCCTTGAAAATTTCCTTTCAGAAAATGTAGGAACAGCACCTAAAAGTTCAGCAAACAGAAAAGTTCCAGTAGGCTATCTCAGCAATGTGATGGGAACAGTGGAAAGAAAGGCCTTCTGTCAGTAGTTTCATTCTCCTCTTCCCTGTAAGGGAATGGTGGAAAAAAATATGTTCCTGAGAACAAGGGCTATTATGATGGGGAGTCTTCTTAGTAAAAGTAGCTTATTCTGGTCAGCCATGGTTGGAAAAGTAAGCAAGAAATGCTACTGTCCTCACTGTTGCATGGAAATCTGGTATTTCTGATTGGACACTCTTTGAGTTCCACAGAACATAATAGCTTCTGGTGTGACTTTGATGCTTTAATGGGTTTTCTGATAAATTTGATTGTTTTAATGGCACCATGAACAGTGAACCAAATTTAAATGGATGTCCCACAAGTTGGAAACTTGCCTTTTTACCTCTTAAGGACAATCTCAGCTAAAGAGAATGTTTTTAAGCTTGCTTTTTAAGAATGACAAAGTATATACTTGTACCTTATACCATATTCTTCATAATCATAATGAAGATAATACTATCTATAAACCTATAAAGGAGCACTTTCTAAAACTTTGGAAAATTCTTCAAGATAAAGATAGCATATCCACCTCAAAATATATCTTGAGTAAATCCTCAATGACAAGAAAATGTCTTACTTCTTCTTATAATAGATATTACTCAAAAGATTTTTCAGGAGCTAAGAATCACATTCTGGAAGATTCATACTGAAGTGAATGAAGAATTAAGAGGAAATAAATACTATTAATCTTAATAATCTGAACCAGGTTCTTTGAATCCTCCATTCCCTGACACAACAACTTTATATACAGCTGTGTTTTGTTTTTTTTTGCAAGACAATGGAGTCAAGCAGCTAGGTAATTATTGTTTGAGGAGGATGGATTTGAATTCAGGCCCTCCTGACTCCAGAGCCTGTGCTATACCAACTGTGCCACCTAGCTACCCTGCTATACAACTTGTTTTTAGAAGAAGACTTACTTCCAGTGGAAATATTCAGTACATGATAATTCTCAGAAAGGAAAAAACTTTTTTTACCTGAAATCTAAAAATGAAATTTTAAAATAGTGTTATTTTCTTAAGAAAATAACTTTTTATTGAAGAAAATTGTATATTTTGCTATAAATATATTATGACCAGAGCCTTAGAAATCATAAACTTCTTTGAAGTGATAAACCAGAATTCTCAGCTAGTACTAGTTGAAAGTACTGGTTTGGGTACTAATATGTATTGGAATCAGTCATGGGTAAAAAATAGAAGTTTTACTTTGAAGTTAAAAGTTTTTCCAATAAGATGTTTCACATTTTCTTCTCATTTTTCTTCTTTTGGTTTTATATATTTATTTTTGATTTCTCACGCATCAGCTTCCTTTTGTTCAATTCTTTATTTTAAGGAATTATTTTTTTTTTATTTTTTTTTTTTTGCAAGGCAATGGGGTTAAGGGACTTGCCCAAGATCACACAGCTAGACAATTATTAAGTCTCTGAGGCTGGATTTGAATTCAGGTACTCCTGACTCCAGAGCTTGGTGCTCTATCCACTGCACCACCTAGCTGCCCCTGAGGAATTATTTTCTAAAGTGAACTTTTGCATCCCTTTTCCATTTGGTCAGTTCTACTTTTTAAAATATTTTTCTCATTGACTTTTTGGATCTCTTTTTCCATTTGACCCTCTCTGGTTTTTAAGATGTTATTTTCTTCAGTTGTTTTTGTCTCTTTCACTAAGCTGCTGACTTGGTTTTCATGATTTTCTCACATATTCTCATTTCTCTTCTCAATTTTTCCCTCTACCTCCCTTACTTGATTTTCAAAATCCTTTTTGAGGTTGTCCTTTGCCTGAGATCAATTAATATTTTTTTTATAGATTTTGGAAAAATCTTTGACTTCATTATCTCTTCTGAGTGGATTTTTGAAAGAGCTTTGATCTTTCTTATCCTCATAGTAACTGTGTATAGTCAGATTTTTTTTCTGTTGTTTACTCATTTTCTCATCCTTTGATTTGATTTTAACTCAGTGTTAAGATGGGACTCTGCTTCCAGGGCAGAGCATGTACTGTCCCAACTTTTGGAGTTTTTGGCTGCTATTTGCTGAGATACTTCTAGGGATCTGCAAGTTTTCAATTCTTCCAAGGTTTTGTGATATAAGGAGAGGTTTGTATCACTCTCCTGGCTGTGCTGTGGTCTTTGGGTGACCACAAGAACTCCTTTCTGTCCTGGAACTATGAGAAGGGTCCCTGCTCCTTGCAACAATAAACTCTGTTATGCTTCTGCTCCTTTTCTTGGGACTGAGATCCAAGACTGGAAGTAGAACTGAGTGTAGGAAAAGCAACAGAGTCCTGCTTCAGTGATAGTAAAGAGACAACTTCTGACCCCCTTATGCCATGGCTGATGCTCTACTCTCACCTCAGTGTGGCAGACTTTTCCTGCTGTATTTTCAAGTTGTCCTTAGTAATCTCTGGGGAGAAAAGTCTAGAAACCACCACTGCTGCCACTGACCAGTCACCTCACTTCCTGGATTGCTGAGCCTGGTTCTCAAGTGTGACCCTTCTACTGCTCAGTGCTCCTTTGTTCCCCTGGTGCCTGCAGACCCTCTCCCTAGATTTTCCAAGTTGTCCTGGGCTGGAAAATTTTTACAATCAGTCTTTTTGTGGATTCTGCCACTCTGGAATTTGGTTAGAGTTATTATTTAAAGGTATTTGGAGTAGTTTGGGGAGAGCTCAGACAAGTCCCTGCTTTTACTTTCATGACTCTGTGTCATGTTATACTGGAAGTGGATCTTTTAGAATTGTGCTTGATCACTTAATAGCTTAGAGGAGCTGCGTCCATCATAGTTAATCATCTCACAGTGTTGCTATTAATGTGTATAATGTATTCTCCTGGTTCTGTTCACTTTACTCTTAATGAGTTCATGCAAGTCTTTCCTGGTTTTTCTGAAGTCTGGCTGTAATTTCTTACAGAACAATAGTTTTTCATCACATTTATATACCTATGCAGCAATTGATCAACATCCCCTCAATTTCCAATTCTTTGCCACTCAAAAAAAGCTGCTGTAAATATTTTTGTGCATGTGGGTCTTTGCCCCTTTTTATGATCTCTTTGGAATATAGACATAGTAGTGGTATAGCTGGATCAAAAAGTTTACACAGTTTTGTAGACCTTTGGGCATAGTTCTAAATTGCTCTCCAGAATGGTTGTATCATATCATAACCCTACCAACTGTGTACTAGTGTCTCAGTTTTCCCCTATCCCCTCCAACACTGATCATTTTCCTGTTTTTGTCAAAAATGTCAATCTGATAGGTACGAGGTGGTATTTCAGAGTTGTTTTAATTTGCATTTCTCTAATGAGTAATTTTGAACATTTTTGTATGACTATAAATAGCTTTAATTTCTTCATCTGAAAATTGTTCGTATCCTTTGACCATTTATCAATTGTACGTTATATTTTAAAAATTTTTTTAAAATATGAGGGAAACCCTGAAGGTATCTCTACTCAAATCATAATGTAAGCTCTTTTTCCATAGAATATTTTACTTTTAAAGATCTTTCTGGAAACACTTCAACTTTCTCTGAGCTTAAAACTCAGTGTTTTGTATTCAATATGGGATAATATTTTCCTTAGTAAATTGTTGACTGACAAAATATCACTGGTAGTTTTATTCCATTTTAAACTTTGTTTTATGGAATATCCAGATGAAAACTTTGTCCATGGCTCCACTGAAGAATAAGCCCTTTTTAAAATGATAGGAGCCAACAAATCCACACAGACTTTTGTAATTTTAAAAGTTCTCTGAATAAAACAAAAACAAAACCCAATTTTAAGTTAATATCTCTTTTCCCCATCAGTAACAAATTATTCCTAGAAATGAAGAACTTCAAATAATTGCATGTCCTGTTTGTAATTAACTAAATCTAGATGAGCCTTTTCCCAGATGCTTTGTGTAGGAACATAAAAGTAAAAGAATCTTTGGAGGTGGTATTTCTCTTTTTAAAATTCCTGAGAAGCCAAAAAAAAGAAAAGAAAAAAAATTCCTGATAAGCTGCTTCACATTAGGTACGATGTCACAAAATAAGACTGACTTCTTGTTCATAAGTATAAGGTCAATAGATGTTTAATTAGATCATAGTCTAATGTATGCACAGATTGTTGTAACTTTAAGAATATATGTTGATCTTTATTCAGGCTTCACTTTCATAAAAATCTTTATTGAAATTTGTCTATTAGAAATTTTTTAATAAAAGTAATATTTTAGTTATGAAAGCATCATTTAAGAAATCTTGACATTGTACTTCTTCTATTTAATATTTAGTTCTTAGTTGAATTCTCTGCCTAACCTTCAGGATTTATGGAGGCACAATGCTTAGAGAGGATACTTTCTCCTTTTTTTAAGTTAGTTTTACTTTCTGTTTTAAATTTCCTTCCTCTCTTCTTTTCCTCCTATATCCAATAAGAAGGCAAGGAAAAAAACATAAATATGTATAGTCATGCAAAAAAAATTCCCATAATATCTATTATAATATCTATTATTTTTAACATACTGTTTACATTGATGGTGAAACAAGATTTGAACAGACTATCCTTAATCCATTTGAATATTTGACATACATGTAGAAATCATTAAATTTAAGTTTCTTATTGACAGTGGATAAATATAAGATAAATTGCTAAACATATGTAACTTAATAGATATGTCTTCAGAGTTAATGACTTCAAATTTAGTGTAATTTTGTTGTAGGTGGTGGCCGGATGATAAGTACATCCTCTTGGAGAGATGGACAAAAGTTAGTAAAGAAGATTTTGGGTCCAGCACCCAGAATAGAACAAAGAGAACGAAGGACAGAGTCAAGTGATAGAAGTGGAAAAGAGAAGACTACTAAATCTGGTGAGGTGTTAGAATTTTTATAATGTGGGGAAAAGTAAATTGAATTAGTTTTAGAAATTCACATACAAATACTCTTTGTGGTAAAATACTCATTTTAGAGTATACAGGACTAGTGTATTATTTTAGTTTGTAGATTCTCCCCCCCTAAAATTTAATTTGATTCCTTCCATGGATAGTCTTGTCTAAAAGAAATGATGTGGGTAGTTAGTGCTTTCTTCAATAATTCCATTTTTCTACTCTTTGCACCTCCCTTCTGAGAGTATTCTCAAGGTGTTCTGTATATATCTTGTTTCTACATAGTTATTTGCATATTGTCTCCTCTCTCAGTCGAATTCACTGATGAAACTATAGACCACTTTTTAAGGGATCTTTGGGATGGAAGTGATAAATTGGGGGGATTGAGGACAAAAATAAATAAGACCTGCTCTCTGCCCTTGTGGAATATCCAATCTATCAGGGAGATACATTGTATAAGAAAAATAGAACATAAGAAATAGATGAGATATGAAAAAAGAATCTAAAAAAGTTTGAGGAAGGAAAGACCATTTGAACTCATTTAAGTTCCAGAAGGAAATTGTTTTTCTTTGGCTGGGTAATTAATATTTGTTTTCTCCCACTTAATCTCAGTCAGTGGGGAACTCAGTTATACCTAGTGATTCCAGAGTTTTGAGTGGGTGCAAAGATGCAAGCATTTCTCTTTTCATCCTTGCTATTTTTCTTCCTGTATTGCATAATTGAGCATATATAAAAGCACTTTATATTGTTACCGTGGTCTTGGCTGAAATTTGAAATAATATATTTTTACATTTAGTGAGCATATATCCTAGCTTTATTTGTTTTAAAATACCCATTTGTTAACTATTTTCTAAGCTATGAAGCCTTCCTTAATAACAATATTAATTTAATTTCAGGAAAAGATCCTGGAATTATTGAAAGAATTGTCTACTTGGAAAAGTAAATGCAGCATATTCCAGAAGTCTAGTTTTTTAAAATTTTTTTATTTATTTAAGGCAGTGGGGTTAGGAGTGACATGCCCAAGGTCACACAGCTAGACAATCATTAAGGAGTCTTGGGGTTGGTTGGATTTGAACTCAGGTCCTCCTGATTCCAGGGCCGGTGTTCTATCCACTGTGTCTCCTAGCTGCTCTTGTTTCAGAAGTCTTGGTGCCACTTTAAGTTAAATCTTTACTAAGCCTTTTGTGCCACTCTGTATAATGTAATTTAGTTGGATTAGGGTGTGTGTGTGTGTGTGTGTGTGTGTGTGTGTGTGTGTGTATTTCAGTGTAATGTTTTTAAATCTGTAGACAGATACATGCACCTCCTCAGAACCTGAAGAATTTAGCATGACAGTATTCTTTATAATGCATATAAACAGGCATACACATAAACGTACTCATATACAATTTGCCCTGTGGGCAGGGCATAGTGTTAAGAATGGTGGTTATATTTTTATATATTTTGTTTCAAATACCTCCTCTTGAAATTATAGCCATTTTCTTCCTATCCTGTTGTAATTGAAAGTTACTCTCAGTTTGAAATTATCCAGTTTGGGCAGCTTGGTGTCACAGTGGATAGAGCACTGGCCCTGGACTTAGGGGAACCTGAGTTCAAATCCGGCCTCAGACAATTAATAATTGCCTCGCTGTGTGACCTTGGGCAAATCATTTGCCTCCATTGCCTTAAATAAATAAAATTTAAAAAAAGAGAAATTATCTAGTTCATTTAAGAAGAAATTATCTAGTTCATTTAAGCAAGCATTTTCTTTTTTTGTGAAATGAGAAGGAAGATAATGACAAATACAAATTCCTGTGTGATGAAAGCTTAAACAAAATGATAAGGTCTTTTTTTCAAGATTCTAATTTAAAATTATATTTAAGGGGCGGCTAGGTGGCGTAGTGAATAAAGCACCAGCCTTGGAGTCAGGAGTACCTGGGTTCAAATCCGGTCTCACACACTTAATCATTACCTAGCTGTGTGGCCTTGGGCAAGCCACTTAACCCTTTTTGCCTTGCAAAAATCTAAAAAAAATTTAAGCTATTTCTGGAAATGTATTTGTTTTCTTCAAGTATCATTAAAATATTAATGTGATTATATAGATAACTTTGGGTAGCTAAATGTTCATTTTAATTTTTTTGTATCAGATATGGGATTATAACAAAGTTGTGGAAATTCTGTAGCATATTCATACACATTTCATTTTGAGGGGAAATCCCTAAGCTTAGTGCCATTTTTATTTGACTTATACTTGGCTCTACTAGACTTTTGCCTTCCAGGTTTCATATGATGTATGTATGTATGTATGTATGTATTTATTTGTTTGTTTATTTGTTTATTTATTTGGTATAATTATCTTTCAAGGCTTAGGTATTTTTGATGCAGATTTTTAAAATTTTTTAAAAGTTTTTTCCTTTTTTTTTTTGCTAAGACACAAGCATTTCTCTTCTCATTAAGATTTTTAGGGGTGGCTAGTTGGTACAGTGAATAGAGCACCGGCCCTGGAGTCAGGAGTACCTGAGTTCAAATCCGACCTCAGACACTTAATAATTGCCTAGCTGTGTGACCTTGGGCAGGTCATTTACCTCCATTGCCTTAAATAAATAAAATTTAAAAGAAAAAGAAATTATCTAGTTCATTTAAGCAAGCATTTATTAAATATCTCTTGTATAGAAAACACTGTGCCAAGCTTTCAGTAAAAATATAGTTATCTTTCTCTTCTTTTGCGAAGGACGATAATGGACTCAGGAGTACCTGGGTTCAAATCTGGCCACAGACACTTAATAATTACCTAGCTGTGTGGCCTTGGGCAAGCCACTTAACCCTATTTGCCTTGCAAAAAACTTAAAAAAAGAGATTTATAAATGATTAGTCAATTAATTTATTTATTATGTGTTTGTGAAAATGCAAAGAAATTTCTTAATTTATCTTTTAGTACATTTTATACAGTTTATAATATACTATTATAATAATAATTTTTACTTTGCAGTTGTCCAAAGTGGAAGAGCAGAATCTGATCCTAGATTGGATATTTCACATAAACGTCGTCATCCACGAAGCACTGACCGTTCTCGAAGTAGGGTTCGACTTGAGTGTAATTTCAAGAAATTGCCTACCTCTCTCCCAGAGAATAAACTGGAGGAAGACACTTTAAACAAGGACTTTTTGCCAATTGAAATTCGTGGAATTCTTGATGATCTTCAGCTAGATTCTGCTCCGCAGGCTACAAAGCAAGAAACTGGGGATCGACACAATCAAAAACCTATGATACCAGCTCAAACTTCTAGAAGTCATAGTCCTGTTAAAAGAAAACCAGACAAGTTAACAGCTAATGAAGATCCTCCTGTTATTTCCAAAAAAAGGCACTATGATACAGATGAAGTACGCCAGTACATTGTTAGACAGCAGGAGGAAAGAAAGAGGAGGCAGAACGAAGAGAAGAAGGCTCAAAAAGAGGCGACAGAACAAAAGAACAAACGATTGCAGGAGCTTTACCGGAAACAGAAGGAAGCATTTACTAAAGTGAAAAATGTGCCATCTTCTGAGCCTTCAGCAGCCAGGAGGTTACAGGAAACGTATTCTAAGTTGCTGCTAGAACAAGCCTTATTAGAAGAGCCATCTCATCAACTACATGTTATACAAGAAACACAGGTAGTTTTATACTTTTTTTTTAACTTTTAAGTATAAAAAATAGGAAATCATGTTTTAGAAAAGCTTGGGTACATTTTGCTGCTTGATATAAATGACCTCTAGCTTCTGATATTCCAGATGTCAGCCATTCAGAAAAGATTAGGTAATGGTAATGACACTTTGTATATTAACTAAGATAGCAAGAATTAGGGAATAAATAAATGTAATGGAAAATAAAAATTAAAATTGAATTTCTTAGTGTAGATATTAATCTTGTGTTCGTTATCATGGTTATTAATTCCATCCTGGCTTAGTTCTCTCACAAGATTTTGAAGGAAAAAGTTAAATTGTATTAATAATGAATGTGCTTTTGTGGTTTATTGTGCTGTTAGGTAGTATATGGTATATGGTAATATGAACATTTAACTTTGACCCTTGTAATATTTAATTTCATAATACTTGAATGAGAGCAAAATGCTGTAATTTGATTTTATTGTTATATTGTTTTTATTTAAACCTTTACTTGAGGGGAAGCTAAATTTAATTGGTTTTACTTTTAAAAAGTACAAGTTCCAGCTTTGAAGTGACTTTGTTTTTGTTTTTTGGGTTTTTTTTTTTTTAAGAATTTCCCATGAATTTGGTTTCTTGTAGGTAAGACCAGGGTACCAGCCATCTGGAGAATCTGATAAAGAAAACAAAATTCAAGAACGCCCCCCCAGTGCATCTTCCAGTAGTGATATGTCTCTCTCGGAACCTCTGCAACCCCTAGTAAGGTAAGATGTAGAGAGAAATATAGTCCGTTTAGAATAAAATATGAGGGGCGGCTAGGTGGTGCAGTGGATAAAGCACCGGCCCTGGAATCAGGAGTACCTGGGTTCATATCCGGTCTCAGACACTTAATAATTACCTAGCTGTGTGGCCTTGGGCAAGCCACTTAACCCCATTTGCCTTGCAAAAACCTTAAAAAAAAATGAAGCTTGATGTAACATTTTCAAAAAGTTTTACTATTCCTTTTGTTATTTACATGATATTAATTTTCCCTTATTCCCTATTCCTAATAAACAAAACTCAATTGACAAAGCAACTATGTCTGATAAGGTATATATTATTTCATATCCATTGTGTAATGCCTTCCTCTTCCCTTCCATGCCCTATCTCAATCCCCTTGACTCCTGAGAGGAGAATAATGTGTTTAACTAGTTCTCTGGAACTCTTTGGTTATTACCCTAAATCTGAGTAGAATTATCTTTCAGGTGTTGTCTTCACTGTGAAAATGTATCATCTCTCTTTGATCTCTTGGTTCCTTTTTTGTATCAGTTCCTACAAATATTTTCATGTTTCTCTGAATTCTTCTGTCATTTCTTGTGTGGTGTGAAAATGTAATGATATATGTTGTTGTTTAGTTGTTTTCAGTAGTGTTCAACTTGACAAAGATACTGGAGTGGTTTGCTGTTTCTTTTTCCACTCATTTAATACGTTAGTAAACTGAGTCAAACAAAATGAAGTGGTTTGCTCAGCGTCACACAACTAATTGCATCTAAGATCTGATTTGAACTCAGGTCTTCCTGACTCTGGATCTGGCACTTTATTTACCACACTACTTATCTGGCCAATGTAATGAAAGACTATAGTAATCTTCTTCAGGCAGTGGTTAACCACTTTTCCTTTCAAATGTTTTCCTGGAAAAGTACTGGAAAGAATATGAACTTGCTTTTTTATTCAGAAGGGTCAAAGAGTAAGAACATTTTAATAATTTTTTGCCTTCACATTTTAATAACTTTTTGCCTTCTAATTCCAGATTGTTTTATAGAAGGATTTATCCTTTCATAATTCTACCAACTATTAAGATATCTGTCTTGTTATAGTCCATCTAATATTGATTCTTCTAATCTTTTATCATTTGATAAATATGAAATAAAACCTCAGAATTTTAATTTGCATTTCTCTTTTTATAATTTTGGAATATGTAATGTAGTTTTAATATAGATAGCATTTTAGTTTTCCTGTTGTTTAACTATAGGTTGTATTAGCTTTCTAATCTTCCTTAGAATTATTATACCCTGTTGTACCTTTGATAATTAATCAACACTTGAAACTTAATTTAATTAATACGGAAAGCATTTCTAAAAGGGTAGTAATCCTCTTTCAAATTCGTTACCATCAATGGCACATTCTTGTGACTCCCAGTTTTGTAAACTTGAAGTTCTCTTTCTAATCTTAGTTGAGGATTTTATCACTCTAAAAATCATGACATTGGGTTTGGTGGGAAAAGTGCTAGACTGGAAGTCCAGAAATCTAAATTGAGCCCATAGAGAAGTCACCTATGACTTATGATAGACATCTAATTAATCTTGTTTACTTATCTTTAAAATAAAAACAAGGATCGTTTTCTAGTACCTTCTACGATAGTTACTATGTAAGTTATATTGAATGCTAAGGCCTCTCCAATAGAGTAGGAATTTCTGTTTTGCAACTATGTATTCCTAACCTGGAAACTGTTAAAAGTCTAAATGGATATTTAAATCGAGATTGTTAGGTACTCTTGTAATTTGTTCTCTGGATCTGGAGAACTCAAAAATCAAAGAAAGAGAAATATTTTCCTTGATGAAATGTAATATTTAGTTACATTGAAACTTCTATACATAGTAAAATTATACAGGGTTGTACATCAGCTTGAGAGCTAGACTTGCACCTAGGAAGTCCTGACGTCTGCTACTCATACATGATGTTTGTCCTTCATTCTTGAAGAAACTCATGACATCAGGGAGGTTGATACCATGGCAAGTACATAAATTGGACTTGAGTGGGGGGGGGGAGGGCTGAGCCATTTGGGTCCAGTGGCCAGATGAGGATGACTGAAGATGGCCCCGAAAGTGAGTTAATCAGGGTTAAAAGACTTGCCCAACATCACATAGCTTGTAAGAATCAAGTGTCTGAGACTGGATTCGAACAACTGTCCTCCAGATTCCAAGAACAGTACTCTATACACTGCACCACCTACTTCCCTAGGCAGCAGTGTTCTAGGAAACCTTTATAGGATTTCAAGTTTCTTTCATAGAAGATGCCAAACTTCATGAGAGGGAGTTTCTTCACATAAGTGATCCCTATATCAGTGAAATCACAAGTTTAATTCTTATTCCTGTTCCCTGTATTCAGTGTAATAGTTCCATTGTTGTTATAGTTTGTTGAAATGTCCCTCCTGGTAACATCTCCCATTTGATTCTACTTTTTCCTTCATATAAATTGAAGAGAGGTGCACTGTGTCTCCCATTATTCTTTTTTAATAGACTAACTTTATCATTTTTTGAATGATTGTCATGGTTTTCAGATTCTACAGTTATGGACATCCTTCTTTGATATTATCTGTCATGTTAGTGTGCTGCTTCAAATTAAAATATAATACTAAGAGCTGAACATGATACTTCAGTTGTTTCCTGATCAACACAAGCTACCATACTTCTTTATGCCTATGCTCTGGATTTTATTTTTGTACTAGTGCAACCTAATATTAACTTTTTTCCTTTAAAGGCATGCTGTTGACTCAGGTTAAGCCTGGGGTCAATTAGAACACCTCAGGTTTGTTTTTGCATGTGCTACTACTATGCTCAGGTCTTCTTTATTCACTTTGTACTTTAAAAAGTAAAAATAAGACATTCATGTTAAGGTAAATTTAGATTTGATTTTGTTTCTCCTGACTTTGAATCATCTTTCAAATTGGACAAATATCTATTCTATGTTTTCATTACAAGTTACTTATAAAAGTTTTGAACTGGTCAAAACCATTAATAATGATAACTTTATTTGTATGTTTAAAGTTTGAAGAGTACCTTATTAATCCCAATCCTAAGAGATGTTGTAAACATTCTTATTTGTTGAGGAAACTATCTTGAAGGGGCTGTTGCCTTAGTTTGTAAGAGTCAGCTCCAGGAGCTCTGACTGATGCTCTCTCCATTTGAGATCCTTCCTGCTTCAGTCTTTGGTCTGCCACAATGGACTACAGTAGCATGAACATGTTTAGCACACTTATTCTAACTACATTAGGACATTATATTTAGCCACATCAATGCACATTCTTCTTGTCATCAATGAGGAGAAAGTGCTTGGAGTTAGGAGATCCAAGTTCACAATGCCTCTGACACTAGTTGTTTGATTCTGACACTTTAATCTTCTGAGCCTCAGTTTCCTCATCTATAAAGTGGGGGAAATAATGCCTAAATTATAAGATGGTTATGAGAACCAAATGGAATAATCTATGTTAAGAGGGTTCAATTTTTGTTATTTTTGAGACTGGAACCTTTTCATCGACTCTTTAAGTGCAGTGGTCATGTGTGAAACTATTTCCACTACTGATAGGTAAAGAGGATTCTAATTACTCTATTTTCAAGCTGGACAAATTTCCCTCTCTTTAGGTACCTTGCTTTCTGTTCACCTTGCCCTCTCCTCCTCACTGCTACTTCCCCCTCCCACTATCCCCATACCTCCCACTCCCCCAATTTGCTGCCAGACTTATGGATACTTGATTGACTTTAACTCCTCTATCATGTATGTATAGCACTAAAGGGCAATTAACACCATCAGACCTGGATAATCTGCCCCTTTTTTGTTTTTAACTTGGAGTTTGTGAACTTGTGTGGTGGTTGTGTTTTTTTTTAATTTGATAAGTTCATTTCACTGTGATTAATTTCTTTTATTATCATGTAAATTTTATACTTTTGGGTTTTTTTGTTTGTTTTTTTGGGTTTTTTTAGGTTTTTGCAAGGGAAATGGGGTTAAGTGGTTACAAATCAAAGTTTAAAATAAAATAAAGGCATCATTTCTACGGTTTCTCTTAAGCCTGTTGACCTAAGGGCCCTTTTACATTAGCTTATTTTTGCCAATATGTCCATTACCCAGTTCTTAGCATTTGTAATCTCTGGGTCACTATGCCACCCATAATACAGTGTTTGGCATTTCATAAGGGTCTGGAACTTATTCCAGATTGACACTGAACAATGTTTTTATTGAATTTTCTTGAAAGCCATTTAATATTTTATTTTTATATTTATGACTAAATAATTAAACAATTTATTTCTTTTTAATTTGATTAGTGTTGGTGGTGTTTAGTCAGTAAGTTATGTCCAAATCTTTGTGAATCTATTTGGAGTTTTCTTGGTAAAGATGCCAGCTCATTTTACAACTGAGGGAACAGAGACAAAGTTAAGTGACTTGACCAGGGTCACACAGCTAATAACTGTCTGAGGCTGAATTTGAACTCAGCTCCCCCTACCTCAGGACCAGCACTCTATCCACTGGGCTACTACCTAAGTGCTCCAATTTGCTTGCTACATTTAAGTATCTCTCTTTAATTTTAACCTTCTTACAAATAGGAATATTTTAAAACAGCTTTTAATTCCTTACATCATCAATCAATAAGCATTTATTAAGATTTTACTATGTGATAAACATTGGGGATAAAAATGAAAAACAGAAATTGTCCCTACCCTCGAGTTTTTATTTCATTCTAGGAACTTAATTTATATTTACTAATTTTAATGTGCATTTTAGTACTGTATTAATATTTATATAGAATAATCTACCTGTATTTATGCTTTAGGTATTCTATAATTTGTAGTCTGTGATACATTGTTTTAATTATAAATAGATACATTGATTAACCGTATTGATACTACTATTTTTTTCCAGAAGTGATTTGGTAGAACCAGCATGGATACAACCAGACAGGTTGAGCCCCAGGACCTATCCTCCTCCGCAGCCATTTATCGAAGCAACTGGATGTTTACTTTCCCAGCTTTTGGACCTAGAGCATGTGGGGCCTTTGCAGAAAGATTTTGAACCTATATTGCCAACCAGAAAAAACCAGGGTGTCGGCACAGGGTCATGGTCTTTGACTCCACAGCTGTACATGACTTCAACAACTACACAGCAAGATGTTTTGATGAAACCTAGTCCGAACCAGTACAGAAGTAAGTTAGACCGAATTGAAGCCCTCAAAGCAACAGCAGCTTCTTTGTCCAGCAGAATTGAAAGTGAAGCCAAGAAATTAGCTGGCGCGAATATTAATTATGGGACAACCTGGAATACTGACTGTGATCTTCAGCAAGGTCCCCAGGAGGAGGGACATTGGGCTAAGCCTGTGAGTCCACCTGTGAGAGAGGATACTGAAGATATCTTTTCTGCCAGAATTCAAAAGATGCTCGGGACCTGTGTATCTCATGCAAGCTTTGATGATAATCTTCCTGGAGTGGGAAATCTTAGTGAGTTTAAAAAACTTCCTGAGATGATTAGGCCTCATAGTTCTGTATCAAGCTTTGGATTACGATCACCTCATAAACCAGAAGGACTACTAGCACAGTTAAATAAGAGACAAACTGATTCTCCTGTCTCTGACACCCAGGTTTGTGGTCAAGACAAAATCAAAATATCTCATAATTCAAGCACAGATTCAGTTAGTGAAGGACCACTTAGTGAGGGAAGTCTCTCAGAGGAAGAGGAAGGCAAGGGTGGGCACTCTCCTCTGAAGATGGCAGAAATCTTCAAGGAAAAGGAATTCTGTGCTGGGGAAAGAAATGCCTATGAACCTATTAGAGAGTTTCAAAAAGATGCTGAGAAATTCTCACCAATTTTTGGACAGACCGGTGGCACACAAAGCAAAGGATCTTGGGAGGAATTGGCAAAAGGAAGTCCACATAGTGTCATTAATATTTTTGCAAAGTCTTATCAACTTTATGGAAAAGGTGAGAAAAATCAGCATATCTTTACTTATTGGTACAGTACCTTAAGGTTTATTTTTTGATTTCCATACCATATATGTGTTTCGTTTACAGGGAGTGGGAGGTTGAGAACTGGACCTAGTATTTTATTGATGTAAGTAACTATTGATGTGGCAATTCCTTCTGCCAACAGAAGTCAGTCTCTGTTTTGGAATTTATAGACTGAACTGCCTAGAGCACTGAGAGATTAAGCAATATTTAAAAAAATTATTTTTATTTTTAGCTCAGAATTCTCTCCTTCCTACCTTTTCTTAGCACCTCAATTCCCCTTTGAGAGTGCATGAAAAATAAAACCCATTATAATCTTATATAGTCAGGGAAAACAAATTAGCCATAATAATCATCTCCTCTCCCTTTCCCTGAGCAAAATTTGCTTCAGGCTTGCAAGCCTTGAGACCATCACTTCTCTGTGGAGGTAAATAGCATGTTTCATCATGAGTTCTCTGGAAATTGTGGTTGGTCTTTATGCTGATCAAAGATCCTAAGTCTTTTAAAAGTTTGTCCATACAATGTTGCTGTTATTGTAAAAATTGTCCCATTGTTTCTTTTTCCTTCACTTTGTATCAATTCATACACATCTTCCCAGGGTTTTCTAAAACCACCCCCTTCATCATTTCTTAACAGCATATATTCTTTCATTCCCCAATTGATTGTCACCTCCTCAGTTTCCAATTCTTTGTTCATCACAAAATGTAAATAGTACTGTACATATAGGTCTTTTTTCTCTTTAATCTTTTTAATGTATAGACCCAAGAGTGTTTCATAGCTTTTTGGGTATAGTTCAAATTACTTTTTTAGAATAACTGTTAGGGGTGGCTTGGTGGCGCAGTGGATAGAGCACCGGCCCTGGAGTCAGGAGTTACCTGAGTTCAAATCCCGCCTCAGACACTTAGTAGTTATCTAGCTGTGTGGCCTTGGGCAAGCCACTTAACCCTTGCAAAAACCTTAAAAAAAGTGCTTTAGAATAACTATTAACTCCCAAAGCATTAAGGTACTTGATTTCCAACATTCCCTCCTGTATTTGTCATATTTTTTTTGTCAGCTTTGCCAATCCAGATGGGTGTGAAGTTGTTTCCTCAGAGTTGTCTTAATTTGAATTTCCATAATATGAATTAGAACTTTTTTATGGATGTTACTTGATATCTTCTATTTCTTTCTCTGAAAAATGCCTGTTCATATTCAGTTATGTAAAAAAAATTTAACATTCTTATGAAAACATTTGTTTCACATTTTTTCTTTGTTTCTTTCCTTCCCTTCCCTCCTCCCTGAGACAGTAAGCAGTCTGATATGTTAGATATGTGCAGTCATTGTAAAATGCATATTCATACTAGTCCTTATGTGGAGGAAAACTTGAACCAAAAAAAAAAAGAGAAGTAAAGAAAGTAATCTAAGGAAAGAAAGTAATCTGTATTCAGACTCCATCAATTCTTTCTCTGGAGACAGATATCATTTTTCACTATTAGTCTTTTGGAGTTATCTTAGATCATTGTATTGCTGAGGATAGTTAAGGCATTCACAGTCATGAGACACTTGCTGTTGCTATATACAATGTTTTCCTGGTTCTGCTCAGTTTACTTAACATCAGTTCATGTGAGTCCAATTTTTTCTGAAATCATTCTGCTTGTTATTTATTTATTTTTTTTAGGTTTTTGCAAGGCAAATGGAGTTAAGTGGCTTGCCTAAGGCCACACGGCTAGGCAATTATTAAGTGTCTGAGACCGGATTTGAACCCAGGTACTCCTGACTCCAGGGCCGGTGCTTTATCCACTACACCACCTAGCCGCCCCTGCTTGTTATCTTATAGCGTTTTAATATTTGCTTACCATATGATGATAAATTCCACATATCATTATTGCAATATTTCCCAATTGATGGATATCTGTTGTTTATGTCTTTTGACTTTTTGTCAATTGAGAAAGTTAAGTGATTTTCTCATGGTCTCACAGTCAGTATATTTAAGAGTCAGAATTGGGGTGCAGCTAGGTGGTTCAGTGAATGGAGTACTGACCCTGGAGTCAGGAAGATCTGAGTTCAAATGCAGCTTCAGATACTTAATAATTTTTTTTCTGTACTTAAAGATTTTATTTATTTTGAGTTTTACAGTTTTTCTCTTAATCTTACCTCCCTCCCCCCACCCCCCACAGAAGGTAATTTGCCAGTCTTTACAATTGTTTCCATGGTATACATTGATCCAGATTGAATGTGATGAGAGAGATCATATCCTTCAGGAAGAAACATAAAGTATAAGAGATAGCAAGATCAGACAATAAAATATCAGTTTTTTCCCTAAATTAAAGTTAATAGTAGGGGGCGACTAGGTGGTGTAGTGGATAAAGCACCGGCCCTGGAGTCAGGAGTACCTGGGTTCAAATCTGGTCTCAGACACTTAATAATTACCTAGCCGTGTGGCCTTGGGCAAGCCACTTAACCCTGTTTGCCTTGCAAAATCCTAAAAAAAAAGAAAAAAAGTTAATAGTCCTTGGTCTTTTGGTCTTTGTTCAAACTCCACAGTTCTTTCTCTGAATACAGATGGTATTCTCCATTGCAGACAGCCCCAAATTGTCCTGATTGTAGCACTATTGGAATGAGTGAGTCCATCAAGGTTGATGTTGCTGTTAGGGTGTACAGTGTTTTTCTTGTTCTGGTTCTGCTCATCTTACTCAGCATCAGTTCGTGCAAATCCCTCCAGGTTTCCCCAAATTCCCATCCCTCTTGGTTTCTAATAGAACAATAGTGTTTCATCATATACGTATACCACAATTTGCTAAACCATTCCCCAATTGAAGGACATTTACTTGATTTCCAATTCTTTGCCACCACAGATACTTAAAATTATCTAGTTGTGTGACCTTGGGCAAGTCATTTAACCCCGTTGCCTTGCAAAAACCTAAAAAAAAATGAGCATCAGAATTGGAATGTTGGATTCCCTAGGTCAAGCCAATTCTAGCAGCATTCCATCACTGTACTTCCATGTAACATACTTAAAATAAACATATTTTCAAATTGTGATCTTTTACTCATAACCATACTGGTCATCACCTGAGTTATTTGTAAATAAACCTCCACTAAAATATAAGCAATATGATATTTAACAAATTAATTTTCTAATTAGTGAAAGTATGTTCTTTATGCTTTCATTTCTTCTCTTAACATAAGGCATTGGTGGAAGAATAGAGGAATTGGCTTCTGAAATAGATTGGTCTAGTGCAGATGAAATTTAAAGTGATTGAAGTAGGTAGTATCATGGTTTTTAGGTTTTCTGTTCAGAGTTATGAACCTAATAGGATTTATTTATTGATATATTTAAATTGTGGTAGATGTTGGGAGTAGGATAGTATTAGTGGATTATGACAGAGAAATAAATTTAGAACTTAGTCTGAAACATTGTCAGATTGGTTTTTATTATTTGAAAATTCAGTAATCCAGATATATACTAATTTATGAAGAATTTTTGAATTTATCAATAAAATTTTTTACAGTATTTATTCCTATTCTCTTTTCTTCCATGTGTTAAGGAATGTTAAAGAATGCTGAACTTATCTTTTTGAGTTGTTATATTTTCCAGAAACACTGGACCTAGCATATGTAGGAGTCCCTGAATATATCAAACATGTAGTACAACGCCCCCCCCCCCCCCCAAAGTAATGTGTTATTTGCATTCCAAGTTGTGTGTCTTGGGATGAGTCAGTTTGCATTAGACTGAGAAATAGCTTGGGCAACTGGATCCTTGTAGATAAGCAGATATCCTATATTCACAGTCTTGGTAGTTCTCAAGAGAAAAGAATGTGGCTTTTGCCATCACCTTGCTTGTCTCTTTTGGGAGGAGGTTCTGTTCTTTTTCCACCTTTACTGTGCTTTTCCTCCTCCCATGCCATGCCCCTTTAGGTGGAAATTTTTGGTACCTACTCTTCTCTTTGTCTTGGTATGTTCAAAATGAAAACTTCTGTTGGATTATGAACTCTTTGGGTTCCACATGCATGTTCATTTCTTTGTAATAAACCTAGCTTTCACTTGTGCTTTGTGAAGTTAATGATATTCTGTTGGCTTCAGGTCCTTTTAAAAGGTCTACTCCAGGTCTGTCTTCTCTATCTGGATTACATCTGATCCTTGCTGATATGTCTACAGAATTTCCCAGCTCTAGTGTCCTGTGTGCTCTGTGGGAGCTGACACTGCATCCTGGGTAGCTTTTGCTGTTTGCATTTATTTTAGAATTCAGTGATGGTGAGAATACTGAACCAGGATCCAGAAGATCTCAGTAATCTTTGCTACTTAAAAATTTTGTGACCTATGGGCTACAATTTTCTCTGTGTAAAATAAAGGAATTGGACTAGATTCTCTTTGAACTTCTTGGATCCAGAAAATCTCAGTAATCTTTGCTACTTTCAACTTTTTTGACCTATGGGCTACAATTTTCTCTGTGTAAAATAAAGGAATTGGACTAGATAGATGCTCTCTGAACTCCTTTTTAAGTCTAAAATTCTTTGAATATGTGAAAACCATTATTTTTCCTTACTTAGGTGAGTTTATGTATTCTGTTGCTTTGCTTTGTTAAGTATTCTTCCAGGAATGTAACTGATGTTAATGGTTTAAAATGATTCTTTTATTGTTATCTCAAATTTTCTTAAATTTAAAAATAAAACAATGCTAAATATGGTGCACGATTTTTATTTTCTTTAAGAGTACTACTTTTAATAACAGTTACAATAATAATAAAATTTTATTTAGTTTCTATATAGTGCCTGTTATGTGCCAGACTCTACAAAATGCTTTCTAAATATTATCTCATTTGATCTGCACAACAACCCTGAGAGGTAGATGCTATTATATCCCCACTCTGTGTTACTACTTCCATTTTATAGTTGAGGAAACTGAAGCAGACATATTAAATGACTTATCCAAGGTTACATAAATATCTGAGGCTGGATATGAATTTAGGTCTTCCTAACTCCATGCCTAAAGCTCTAGTTACCATCTTGCCTCATTGCCTACCTATTCTATTAAATTTCTACAGCTCTTTTCTGAAAACGATTTTTGTTAGTTTGAAAGTTTGAATTCCTTGAAGAGAATGTATTTTGAGGAATGTCTATGATTCATATTTACCCCATCTTGTTTATATCTTTTTGACAGATTTTGAAGACATGTTGGATAAAGGATCACCAGTGTTGCGGCCTATGCTTCCCATTACAACCCCTGCAGGCAGTATTTCATATGAGGATGATTTTGTTTCCTCTTTAGCAAATGGAACACTGACAGAAAAAAAATCTGCTTATGAACCTGTGTAAGACTATTTTGAGAATATGGATTGAAATATAAATTATGAAAAAGAAAGTTATATAATAGCAATGGTTTGAAAATTAGATTTCCTTTTCAAAATTATTCATATTAGTATATCTGCTAAAGGATGTCACAGAGAAACTTTATTCATGTAACAAAAAAGTAAAATTGGATTTCTGTGCTGGATATGGTAGCTCACTACTGTAGTAATCCCTACTACTTGGCAGTTCTTGACTTGACAGCTACAGTAAAGCTAAAGGTGATGAGGTATTCTTATTGTAAGCTTCCCAGAAGGGTGAACTAGGTCATCAAAACAATAGGCAGAAACTTCTATGATAATCAATATTGAGACTGGACACATTAATGACCACTTTACTTTTAGTGTTTGGGACATGGAAAGACATAATGTTCAAAAAGAAATAAAAAGTTGAATTTCTGTGATATGGGTTCAGGTAAATCAGATTCTTGTTTCACCTTTAGAATTACAAAAACTTTCTTCTCATTAATTTGTCGTTATGTGATTTATTTGTGGTCATATTCAATAGTAGTCTTTTCTTTTGCATGCTATTGCTCAAAATACAGAATTAAAGAAGTTAATCAAAATTGTTAAATAATGATTAAAATTTTTACAAAGAATATAAAATTGAACTTTTTAAATGAAATCTTATTTCTAGAAAGTATTTTGTGTAGCAGTGATATGCTATAATTGACAAGTATATGGTTAAGTATATTATCCCTAGATTAAAATAGATTCCTGTATAGTATTGAAAGAAAAATGATTAACTTTTACACTCTAAACTTTATTTCTGTTATGCCATAATGACCTGGATTTACTTAGGAAAGATGAAGGCATAATAATGATGGTAAGATAATTTTAAAAAAAAGTGAAAAGCATCTCTTCCTTAATTTTAGTACTTTTTATAGGTTAAATGGAATGTTTATACTTATATATTTAGTTTGATAATATGTGAATATTTTATGACATTTTTCTTATATTTTTTAAAAACATTATCTATTTTATTATAGTACCAGTAGTAGCAGTTCAAGCATTCAGGAAGAATTTTCTAGCAGAAAATCCCAACATTCAGCAGGGACTCAGTCTGTCACATCATCTCGTTCATCCACTTCTTCCAAAGGAAAGAAAGGAAGAAAGGAAAAGAAAGAATGTAAGTCAGAGCATTTTATACTTTTTTGCTAATTCTTAGACATCCTTTATCGCTTTATAAGGAAATGAGGAAAAATCAGAAGTGTAAAAGTCCAATAAAGAAAGGATTAGATTCTTAGTGCTATTTTCTGTTTTTTTAAAAAAATGCAGTTTGAAATATTTAATCACTTTACTAGTATTAATTTTTTAATAAGTCATTGTTATTAATCATCTGTGTCTATCTATGTCTGTCTAACCTGCATAGTTCTTATCCAGATTCTATTATGTATTTATGACAGAGGTTCTACTTATCATTCTGGAAGTGTTCTTTTATATTTTTTCGATATCATATATACATACAAGTATACATATACATACATATACATACACACATACAAGTAGCGCATTTCATTATCCCTTGCTTTTGCCACTTTATGCTTCTTGTCATACACTTACTTCTCTGACTTTTTTTTAACATCACTTTTACAAGTTTGCAATGTGTTGTATCCTGCTTATAACCTTATTTTATTTTTCCCCGCTGCCCTTCAAGGGATATTCTACTTTAATTTTTGGGAGGACTTGATTATGTTAATTTCCATCTCAGCTGATTTAGTCTATTGTAATGCATAAAAATCTTTTTGGTTTTTGACTATTAATCAGTGATATAATAATCCTTAATTTAGTATTTTCAACATTTTCAGTAGAGGTAGTCCTTAACATAATGTTAAAATAGCATTGGACCAGTAACATCTTTGAGACATCTGAAACCTCCATCTAGGTTGGCAATGATCCATTGATTACAGTTTTCAAGTTGTCCTTTAAAAATTTTCAAATCCACTTAAGTGTACTTTTTATCAAATATCTCTCCAGTTTAACCCCAAAGTATATAGTTAAGAGATTTTGCAAAATAGCACCTGAAATCCAGATACACTAACTTTCCAACATTCATTTGATAAAGGAAATGAGAATATTTAGATATCATCTGTTCTTGAAGAGCCTATGTAGACTTAATCATTATAAAGCATCCTTTTAATAATACATTCAACAATTTTGCCTTGAATTAATGTCAAGTTCACTACAGTATGTAGGAGAATATACTTAAAAGGAATCAAATAGCATCTTAACATTCTTTCTTATACTATGTATTACATATATATATATTATATATATATATATATTGCAGGTAGCATAAATTACTTATGACCTATACAAAAATGCTGAATCCAAAATCTTTAATGAATTTTATCTATTCAGTTCTTTTTAAGAACAGTATATTCTTCTATAACCTTATTCTATTCTTGAATTATATTCTAACAAATTTCATTGAAGTTTATGAAGTTTAATTAACTTCCTTACATGATTTCTTGTTCATTGTATTTTTAGTTTTACTTTGTGCATTTTCATATACATATCTGAGGATATGTTTTTGTTGTCTCTCTTCTTTGATAACATTTTCTGTGAATATCTTTTACTCTTCACTCTTCCTATATCATATTTGTTGTGCTCTATTCTGCATTCTTTAATAAACACAAAGTTTCCTTCTTCCATTTTCAGTTTAGACACCTTGAATCAGATTCTTAAGTTTTCATGTAAAGATGTCTTTACCACTCTATGTTTTGATGTTCATTTTTTGGTCAAGATCTAGAACTCTGAATTTAGTTATTAGAGACCATCTTTCTTTAAAAATTTTTTAGCTTTTTTTTTGACAAGGTGATAGAGTTAAGTAACTTGCCCAAGGTCACACAACTAGTATGTATTAAATGTCTGAGACCATATTTGAACTCAGTCCTTTTCCAGGGCCAATGCTCCTGTGCCACCTAGCTGCCCTGAGACAATCTTCTTGCATCACTGTTTATTTTCTGAATCTATCTTTGTCTTCAGACATTTCTACCTTCACATGGCAATAGACATTAAAACACTGCCTTTCAAAGAAAAGATTTGAGTTTCTTTCCAAGACTTCATAATCTCTAAAACACTGCTTTTTAGTTTGTTTATAATGGAGCTATTTTGCACCATATGGCTCACCAGAAATTGAATAGTAATTATAAAACTTGTGAAATCTCAGAAGGCCTTAACATTTTTACTTAGCCTTTGAATGAAGTCATAAACCACTACTGGTCTTTTCTTCCCCTGATTAACATTAGATGAGCTTTCTGTTGGTGGCATCAATTCAGTTTTATCCATATCCTTTAGAACTTGAGAAACTGCTTTATTCTTAAAGTTTAGGGTTAACTTTCATGAAAAGGGTCTTAAAATTATTACAAAGTTGCAGAAATTCAGTGATCCCACTTTTTTTTGGCCTTTTGACATAAATTAGGATTCCTCTCTGCCTCTTCATGTTTTTCTCTTTTCTTTTTCCTTTGCTACACTTCTTTCCTTTGAAGAAATACTTAATGTTTCTGTTAACTTGAAAAAATTCTTTTATCCTACTTACCTTTTCCTGCATTCTTGGGCAACAAAGTTCTTTCTCACAATAATTCTGATAAGTAGATAATGCAAAATTTATTGTTCCCCAGATGAAGAAACTGAGAGTCAGGCTTAAAGACTCAGCCATGGGCACAGCAACTAATAATAGATATCAGAAGTGGGATTGCAATTCAGGTCTTCTGACTTGATATCTTTTTACACCATTTACTGTTCTTACCATTCCATCTTCAGATGCAGGTGCACCTGTAAAGAAGTGTCCCCTGTACATATTAAAGATTTGTGAATATTTAGTGCCATATATTTGTGTAAAAGACTAACAAAAATCATCATCAGAAATGTCATTATGTAGCAGAACTAGATTGTCTTATCAAATCAATTTGCTAATATTTTTTCTGTATGTATGTTTTCTAGACTCTTTTTAGAGGTATCAGAACTACCAAAAAATAATACTCTGATGACAGTTTGTTGCCTTTGATAGGAGAGGACAGAGTTTTCAGAAAGTTTAAGACTTAATCTCAGAAAGAGTCTTATAGAGGAAAAAGCATGCAGGGAAATTATTTCTTTAATGATAACTCGGTGGAACTTTATTATAGTCTGTCAGCCTATTTAGAATCAAACTCAATGCCAAATAGACCTCTTGCCCCAAACAGAACTCATTATCTTTTCCTCTAAAACCTTCCTCTACCCTTTGCTATCACTACAGAGGGTAGCATCATCTTCCCAGTTCCTTATGCTGACAAACTAAGAGTTATCTTATCTCTTATCTCTTTAATCTAATCTATTGCCAAGATCTTTTTTTTTTTAATTTTTGCAAGGCAAATGGGGTTAAGTGGCTTGCCCAAGGCCACACAGTTAGGTAATTATTAAGTGTCTGAGACCGGATTTGAACCCAGGTACTCCTGACTCCAGGGCTGGTGCTTTATCCACTATGCCACCTAGCTGCCCCATGCCAAGATCTTTCAATTTCACCTTTACAGCATCTTTAAACACACTTTTCATTTGAAATTGCCACCACCCTGGTGTAGACCTCACCACCTCATGCCTAGACAGATGCAGTAGTCTGTTGGTGGGTATGCCTGCCCCATTTCAACCTATCCTTCATTCAGTCACAAAATTGATTTTCCTAAAAAACAGGTCCAATCATTTCACACCCTGTTCTAAATAAACTTCTACAGCTCCACATTACCTGCAGGATACAAAATCTGTTGTTTGGCATTCTAAGTCCATCATAACTTCCAACTTTTCTATTTTTATATCTTTATTCTTTGCTGTGTACTCTTCAGTTCAGTGACACCAACCTCCTGGTTTGTTCCACAAACAAGATATTGCATTTTTCAGCTCTGGGTATTTTCACTGACTGTTCTCCAAACCTAGAAGACTCTCTTCCTTCACCTCTACTTACTGATTCCATAACTCATTTAAGTCCCAACTCAAATCTCATTTTTTACAGAGTGATTTTTCTAACTCTTAATTTTAATATCTTCACTCTATAAATTATTTCCTCTTTATTTTGAATATACTATATATATCTAGGGTTGTCTTGTCCATTAGATTGAGAACTGTTTGAGGGCAAGGACTATCTTTTTTTTAACATTGTAATTTTATTTTTGCTTTTTTTTCTTTTTTAAATTTTGAGTTCCAGATTCTCTCTCCAACAAATACTGACAAAACAAGGTTATACTTGTGAAGATAGATATATTTATACTTGTAAAGTCATACAAACCATATTTCCATATTGACCATATTTCCAAAGGAGCAAGAAAATTAAAGAGAGTGAGAAAATATACTTTAATTTGCACTTGGAATTCATCATTTGGAGATGAAATAGCCTTTTTACCTCATGAGTCCTTTGAAATTTTCTTGAATTATTATATTGTTCAGTGTAGCCAAGTGTTTCTCAATTTATCACTATCACAACACTGCTATTACTGTTCAAAATGATATCCTGTTTCTTTTTTCTTCTTACTTCACTTACTTCACTTTGAGTCAGTTCATTTTCTGAAACTACCCACTCAACATTTCTTACAGCTTTTAATAGTACTCCATCACATTCATATGCCACAGCTTGTTTAACTATTCCCTAATTGATGAGACTCCCCTTGGTTTCCAAGTCTTAGATACCTGAAGAAGAGCTGCAAAGAGCTGCTATAAATAGTGTTGTACTAATAAGTCCTTTTTCTTTTTCTTTGATATCTTGCGAATGTAGACCTAGTTTTTATTGCTGGGTCAAAGGGCAAGCAGTTGTATAGCCCTTTGGGCACAATTCCAAATTATTTTCCATAATTTCCACTGCTCCACCAGCTGCTCATTAGTGTACCTGTTTTTGCAAGGATGTCTTTTGTTTCTTTTTATATCCCTAAAGCTTAGCATAATGCTTAGCAACATAATAGATCCTTAATAGATGTCTATTTAATTTATTTTATAGCCATTAATTTTCTTGTGCTATTAATAATAATTGATATTTACATAATTATTTTTATTTTGTAAAGTATTTTATTTGTGTATTTTGAACTTCATTATAACCATATTGAGGTAAGCATCACAGGCATTATTATCCAAGTTTTCCATAAAAGGGAACCAAGACTCAGGTTAATTGAATTTCCCAGGATCACAGAAGTGCTAAATGCCAAAGGAAGGATTTGAACCTAGGTCTTTGTCTTGACTTCAAATCTAACTCCTTATCTACTATGACTTGCAGACATTATTATATTGACATCCTTACTTTATAGCCTTGCTTACAAGTATTTTGTCTTTCAGGGTTAGCATCATTTACTGGTGGTGCTCAAAACATTCTGCGTGACGAAGAAAGAACACAATCTAGTTCAGATCGTGGGTCTCACAAGGGAAAGAAATCTGTGACTAGCAGCAAAATTCCCATTAATGATTACGAGCAGCATTCTGATACTGATAGCACTTTGGAAAATCTTTCTGGGCAATCTATGAGGTAAAGATTATTTTAATTATATATTAAATTATATTTAATATAATTAACATTATATTGTATATTAATACAACATGCTTTATATTAATATAATTCTATAAATATTATATCAATATACAATATATTATGTTAATATAATTGATGATTAATATAATCCTATTTAACATATTTAATTATATATTTAATTATTTTAATTTATATATATTATCAAAGCTTAGATAAGAAACATTGAGATAATTTTCAGCTTGACACAATCTTTTAAATTAAGCATGTTGCAAAATCCTGTAATTTTTTTCCTTTTCTGTCATTTTTTGAATTTATTCTCCTGTTTAGCCTTACAGTCATGACCTTATTCTGATCATCTTTTACTTAGCTTGTATAGACCCTCCTCATCAGATTTCCTGTCACAACATTATTTGCTTCTAGTCACTTCTATTATTTAAAATCTTCCACTTTGAGGTTACCTTTCATCTATTCTGTATGTATCTTATATTAATACCTTTGTAGAAAACAAAAACCCGATGGTGATACTACATGTTAAATGACATATTCTGCCCTTCTCTTTCAGGGATTTGGGCATTTCCAAATCTCCAAACTATTCTGGATGTCCAAATCTCCAAAAAGATTTCAAGAAAGAAAGCATTAAGTTGAATTCAGTAAGATTAAATTTAATGAAGATAAATATGAAATCTTACATGAGTTCAACAAATTGAAAGCTTAAAAAGCATAGTATATAGTTTGTCTGAAAAGTTTCTGAGGATTTCTCCTGAAAGCTAAACATGAGTCAACAGTTTGCTATGGCAGCCCAGAACTAGAATATGATCTTGTACTGAAATGGAAAAAAGTGTTTCTAGAGATAAGAAGGTAGTATTCCCTGTTCTCTACCTTGAGTGGACCACATGCATAGTGTTGCCATTTTGTAACCGTAAAGATTTTCATGTGGAAAAAGAATTAGACTGATTCTGGTTAGCCCAGAAGACAAAAGCCAGAGCATTAAATGGGAGTTAAAAGGGACAAATTAATGCTTGAAACAAAGAATCATTTCCTGGCAGTTTCAACTACTCAGAAATTTAATTGGATTCTTCAGGAACCTAGTGCCTTTTAGCAAATCTTGATATGCTTTAGTTGTGACTGTTCTATTCTTTTAGCTTCTTTGTAGAATAACTCTTTTGCCAAACTTGATCTCCCACTTCTAGATCATTAAGCCCCTCATACAGTTTCTAAAATATCACCCCCTTAAATTTTCCTGAGGCAATTAGAAGAAAATGACTGGTTTCTTTATATTGTTCAAGGGCCATCTTTAGTTGTCCTGATCCATACCTGACTACTGTACTCTCAGATGGTTTCAGAGGAGAAAGTGAGGCTGGTGACTTTACACAGTCCTCCCTCACTTAAATCCAATTCACTTTTTTTAAAGGTTTTTGCAAGGCAAACGGGGTTAAGTGACTTGCCCAAGGCCACACAGCTAGGTAATTATTAAGTGTCTGAGACCGGATTTGAACCCAGGTACTCCTGACTCCAGGGTTGGTGCTTTATCCACTATGCCACCTAGCTGCCCCTCCAATTTACTTTCATGCCATGGCATTAACCCTCTGATATCATGCTTCATTTTGAGAAGGAAGGACAAACCACCAACAGTTGTGTCCAACTCGTTGAGAGTTCATTTTGAGGCTTTCATGGCAAAGAGCAGTTTGGCATTTCCTCTTCCAATTCATTTACAGATAGGGACCTGCAAACAGGATAAAGTGACTTTCCAGCTAATAATTGAAGCCAGATTTGAACTCATGAAGCTAAATCTTCCTTATTCCAAGTCTAATTCTCTATATACTGTGGCACTTAAACTAGCCCACTTAAGTGTGTAGATGATTTTATAGGAACTTTTTGTTTGTTTGTTTGTTTGCAAGGCAATGGGGTTTAGTGACTTGCCTAAAGTCACATAGCTAGGTAATTATTAAATGTCTGAGACCACATTTGAACTCAGGTCCTCCTGACTACTGGACTGATGCTCTATTTACTGCACCACCTAACTGGCTCCATTAAAACTTTTAAAGTAATTTTTAAAATGCTGTTTTTAGTTTTGCAAAAATTGAATGGAATAATGTATGAATCATAAGGAACACAAATGCCTTAGGAAACAAGTGCATATAAAATGGGAGGATGTTTAGAGATAAAGTTAAAATACTGCTTAAGAATTTGGGTAAAATTAAAACAACAATAATCTTCTTGGCATGCCATTCTTTATTGGAGAAACCTTGATCTTTTTATTCTATACCGGTCTAAAATTTGTCATTTTGTGGATTACTCCACTTCTCATTTCATGTATGAATCTTATAAGTGATATTTAAGATGAAAATAAATTGAAGCCTTTGGTTCAACGCTAGATTAAATGCCAAAAAATACCCAAAATGAATTGCTATATAAAAAAAGATAGCTTCTATATGTTATAGAAAAAAATGGAGTTTCAACATCAAACACTAGATTCCTCATTATTTTTTGGTCAGTGCCTTTTAAAGTATATTTACTTTTGCTCAGTGCCTTCTGAAGTATATATTGAACAGAAATTAATTACTGTATTGTTATGAATTATCTGAGGATAGGCTTCCAGGTCAGGATGATAAAATTTCAAGTCCCACCCTGTGATTTATACTGGCTATGTGATTTTGGGCAAGTTAATCAATCCCTGGAGCTCTCTGATCATAATTCAAAGAAAATGTTTCTGATATGTATTGGCCGAGGAGATCTTCCTCATTCAGAAATGACTGTTTTAGTAAAGAAAAGAAAACATTATTACAGATACAAATTTTTTTTTAAAAAGAACTATCTAAGGCCTGATTTCAAATTACTACTCAATTTTAACTTTAAAAATTTCTTTAGTCTCTCTTCAGATAAGGGAAGATCTCAGAGAACTCCAACTTCTCCCTTGTCTCCAAGCTCCCAGAAACTTCCACAATTTGACCTTCCAGCAAACTCAGTGGAGAGGACTAGATCTCCAGCTGTCTTGCCTCCAACACCATCAGCATTCAAACCCAGTGCAACCTTCTCTGACATGAATCTAGCAGGTAGTAAGACAACACCTTCAACCCCAGGCAAGTAACTTTGTACTTAAAACATGAGTTTGAATTTTTTCTTCATTTTCTTTTAGGAAAACACACTTTTCCTGTTGAATAGTAGAAAGTTTTTTTAAGTGATGCCACCAGGAGGCAAAATCAAGACAAATAGATAAATGTTACAGGAACATAGATTTAAGCACAATCTAAATGAACATACTCTTAACAATTCAAGCTGTCTAGTTGTGAAATTGGGTGATTCATAAAGGAGTGAGGTCTCCAGCTCTAGGTGACCACTTTGGTCTATGATGGAGGGAATTTATAATTTAACATTGACTTGAATTGATGACATCTGAGTTATCTATCATATCAAAGATTCTGTTATTCTTTAAGTATTTTATTTTTAAGGATTTTGCAAGGTAAATGGAGTTAAGTGGCTTGCCCAAGACCACACAGCTAGATAATTAGAAAGTGTCTGAGGCTGGATTTGAACTCAGGTACTCCTGACTCCAGGGCGGTGCTTTATCCACTGTGCCACCTAGCCGCCCCATTCTTTAAGTATTTTTGAAAGACTAAACATAAAATTTGTAAAATTAACCTAAACATTGAAAAGAAAAGAGATTTTAGAGGAATTAGAAGCTTTTCCAGCAAAATTTTCTAAGAACTTGAAATTCCTATGCCTTTTTTCATGTCCTTAGCATTAACTTATTAAAATCCATAGCATTAGTAAGTAAATGACAAATTCAGAGAAAATAGAAAATTGTTTTTTGGCTTTTAAAATGAGAATTTGTAGAGGCAGCCTGTTATAGTGGGGACACAACTATGGAATCAGAAAATTCTCCTCCTGACTCACCTCCTGCCTTTGTGACTCTGGACAGCTCCCTTTAATTCCCAGGGCCCTTGATAACCTTTTACATTTGCAATCATTTATAATGGAGATGATGATCTGCATTCATAAAGGAATTCTCAGCCTGGGGAGTTCTTTAGACCAAGGAAATTACAGGTCTGATCCAAAATGTTTTTTTTTTTTTAATTTTAGAAATAATGCTTGTGAACTTTCTACAGTTGTCTCTGTATCTTCTAATCTTTCAGGGGCCATGCGCTTTTCTCCTGCTAACCTTCAGAATCGTATGACAGCAGAGCTTAGCTATTTAAGTGCCATTGAGGAATCTGTGCGCCAGCTGACAGATGTAGAAAGAGTTCGAGGCATATCACTGGCCCAACAGGAGACTGTCTCCTTGGCTCAGATCTTAAAGGTATTTGCAATGATATCCTTCTCCTATTTTCTTTTGTTCTCTGTTTTCCTGTCTCTGAAGCAATATTATAGATGAGTTAAATAATCTTTTACTCTACCACACTTTTCTAGAGTGTAGCCAGTTTGCTATATATCATAATCCTATATAATCATATTTTTTAAAAATAAAGACTAAAGATAGAATATTTTTAAATAAGTCTCTGTGAAATTGCAAATCCTTAATGTATTCACATATTGGGAATGTCTGTTACAGTTATTATCTGTATTATAACACAGATTTGACTCAATGTTACATATAGGCACAGCAGCAGCGTCATGAACGAGACCTGGCACTTTTGAAATTGAAGGCTGAACATGAGGCCCTGGAAAGTCAAAGACAGCTGGAGGAAGCCCGACAAAAAGCAGCTCAGGTGACTTGTCAGATGTCTCCCTCCCTTGCCTTGTCTATTGTTGTAAGCACATTAAGACATCTAGTTTCATCAAGTTCCCAAAGCTAGTATTCTTAGGCTTTTGGAATCCTCTGTTATAGGCCAACTTGCTTTGTTTTTTTTCCTCCTGAAATTTCTTTGTTTTCTTTTATATATCTTTTGTGTTTACAAAACAGAGAGATACCTTGATGGAGTTTAAGACCCATCTCTGACTCATCCTGGTTAGGTCACTTAATCTCTTAGGGCTCTAAGCAATTCTTCAAGAGTTCAGATTGATTTGCCATGGGAGAGGGAGTTTCATAGACTAGTGGAATCACAAAGCCTTTTCCCTGTCCCTATTTATGTACATGCTGTATCCTCCCTTCCCCCAGAAGAATATAGTAAGCTTCTTGAGAACAAGGACTGTTTTCATTAATGTCTTTGAATTTATATTTTCTACCATAGTGTGTTAGGCATAGTAGATGCTTAATAACTGTTTGTTGTTGAGTTGAATTGACTCAGCAAACTCCCAGGGAAGGGCTTTAAAAAATGTTTTATTCTGGTGTTTTTTTGTTTTTGTTTTTTTTTTTTACTGGAAAGTTCCAGGGCTTGGAACCATATTCCCCAGAGAAAATAAATAGCCTCATTCTTAACTCAAGATCTGTCATCCATCTTTCTGGTTTAGTTTGAGTGAAACTCCTACTTGGTCAAGAGGACCTCTGGATCTTTGAAGTTCAATAGCCTTGTTAAAAAGCACCCAAAGGTAGAATGGGCTGCCTCAAGAGGGAAAATCTTACCTGTCAATGAAGGAGAGGTTACATTTGATGGTAATATTGCAGATTAGGTGCCCTCTGAGGTTACCTCTAACATTAAGAGTCTTTGAGATTTTATATTAAAGAACTACTTAAGTTCTATATCAATCCATAATGATAATGATTATTGAATTGCATTGAAAATTTTAAAAATACAAAAGTGTAAGATCTAGTCTTTGACCCCCCGTACCAAAATTTTATATTAAACTCCTTTACTTTTGAAACATTAAAACATTTATTAAGCTTGTTATCAAAGTATATTGCTCTTTTTTTGTAGGCCCATGCAGAATCTTTACAACAGTTGGTTCATTCACGACAGGAAGCTACTGAAGCACTTCAGGAGACAACATGTAAGATAGCTGCCCAGCAGGCAGAAGCTGCTCGGCTAACCACTGATGCTGCAAGACAAATCCGTGAGGTGAGATCCAGGGATAAATACTCCACATTTTGAGATTTGCATATGTCAATTAACAATAAAATTAGTCTTCTCCTTGTTATTGTTTTCTTGATTAGCACCAAAACTTTGGGTTTGGTAGAGGTTGTTTTTAAATCCCCCATTAATTTCTCAGGCTCTGCTCTGAGCTCTTTTTCCCACTTTGTAAACTTTACCTTATAATTAACCAGTATAATTCCATATTTTCCTCTAGAATCATTGTCCTATTGCCACTCATCTCTTGCCAAACCCCGGTCAGCCTCCACTCCTCTCCTAATTTTTTATTGTTGAGTAGAGCTGGACAAAGTCCTATAAAGGTGCTGATAGGGTATACTCTAGATTTGTTACCTAATTCCAATGGACTCTTCTCTTTAACAAAGCAGTCCTTTTATTCCTTCTTAATTGATTCCCTGTCTTCTCTCCAGGAAGGCTATTTCAAACCCTTTTGTCTTCCTTTAACCTTTCTATATACTTCCCTTTCAACTAAGGACATTCCTTTTCCTCTGAGAAGATTGAGACCATTCATTCACTTTAGGGTCTCTCTTAACTTCTCTTTATCTCAAAATCTTTTGACAAAACCTCTCCCCTCCTGTTTTCCAGTCTCTTATTAGAACTCTTCCCTTGTCCCTCTTACCCTTATCTTTATCTGAAAAGCTTTTGACAAAACCTTTCCCCTACTTTTTTCCCAGTCTCAGATAAGGACTTGGTCCTTTCCCTTGTCCAGATGAATGCTTTCTATATGTGCAATTAATCCCCTTTTCTTTCCTCTTCTCTTGCAAGATTGTCCGACAGTCAGCCTCTCCTTTTCCACTAGTTCTTTTCTTTTCCCTTCTGCCTTCAAACAGTCTTCTATCCTTTAAAAAACCCTTCACTTAATGTTACCACCAGCTATAGCTAATTTTTTTCCTTTCTCTGTCAAATTTTATGAAAAAGCTTGTTTGTGTTCATATTTCTTTTCTCAGCCTTTTGCAGTCTCTTTCCAAAATTTCCTCTCTTCAAAATTACCAGCAATTTTCCTAATTCCCAAATGTCCTTATCCTTAATTTATCTGCTATATGTATTTCCTGTTGCCTTTAGATGTTTGGTAAAACCTGCTCCACCAATTCCTTAGCTCCACCAATTTCATATGTTCCACCAATTCCTTTGCTCCACCAATTTCCTTCTTTAGGAAATACTTGTAACCCAGACTTCTATTGAGTTGTAGCTTCCTTATCTCTTTTGGTTTGCTTTTATAGCAAGAATGTTAAGACTGATATGTTCAGTTCCTCCAGCAATATATCTATCTACTCACTAGTAGGACAGTAGGACTGACTCTTACAGTTAGAATATCAATGCTGATAATGTTTTTCCATTAGAATGTGAGCTTCTGGGGGGGGGGGTGTCAATGACCATTGTTTCTGACTGGGGTGGTTCTGCCTCCTCCCATTCTCCTCCTTCTCTGCCCTTCCCCCTTCTCCCTTTTCCTTTCTCTCCCACTCTCTCCCTTTTGGGCTCTGTGACTGAAAGAGAGCACAGGGTATTGGTTGTTGAAGACTCAGAGCTCTAAGAAGATAACCAGATTGGCGAGAGAGAGAGAGAGAGAGAGAGAGAGAGAGAGAGAGAGAGAGAGAGAGAGAGAGAGAGAGAGAGAGAGAGAGGGAGGGAGAGAGAGAGAGAGAGAGAGAGAGAGAGGGGGGGGGGGGGGGGGAGACAAACAAAATAGCAGAAAACAATGACTTGTTATGGATGGATTCTCATCAGAAACTGGTGGACTAAGCTTGGGAGAAAATTGATGGACTATGATAGTGCCCACCACCATTTTGAGTCTCTTCAGACCTCTAAAAAGGATGAAACCAAAATTGTCAAGCATGTTGCGCTGCTTGAGAAAGCTTACCCCCCCCCCCCCCCCCAGTGCCAAGGGAAACTGCAAGCTCATCTTGTGGCTCAAAGTAACCTGCTCCCAAATCAGGCGAAGGAAGAGTTCATCAAAGCTCAGAAAGTATTTGAGGAGTTGAATATTGATTTGTAGGAAGAGTTGCCATCTCTTTGGAATAGCCATGTTGGTTTCTATGTCAGCACATTCCAGAGCATTGCTGGTCTGGATGAGTATTTTCATGAGGAGTTAAGCAAGCTGAACCAAAACCTTAATGATGTGCCGGTGAGCCTGGAGAAGCAGCATGGCAGCAACACATTCACTGTCAAGGCCCAGTCACATAACAATGCCCCCACTAAAGGGAACAAGAGTCCCTCATCACTACCACCTGATGGTTCCCCAGCTGGCACCCCTGAGATCAAAGTCAACCACGAGCTTTAACCAGCCAACTTGGACACTCCTGGGGCTTCCATCCCCAAGTTGCAGTTTCAACTTCGAAAAGGGCCACCAGTCCCACCACCTCCCAAACACACTCCATCAAAAGGAAATCAAAAGGAGCACATTATCAACTTGTTTGTTGACAGTTTTGTCTCTGAGATCAGTGTGACCACCCCCTCACAGCCAGAAGATATGACAGAGGCAGGAGGGATGAAATCAGTGGCTGTAGCTGAAGGAGCCAGTGAGATGGTGGAAAGTGATGGGGCTTCTATCTCCCTACCTGCTGTGATGGTAGAGACCTTCCCAGCCACTGTGAATGGAACTGTGGAGGGTCAGTACTCCTTCTAAGAGGAGTAATTCTAAGGATTTCTGTTCAAGGTCCAGGCTCAGCATGACTACACAGTCACTGACAGTGATTAACTCCAACTAAAGGCTGGTGATGTCCTGGTGATTCCGTTTGAGAACCCAGAGGAGCAGGATGAAGGCTGGCTGAAGGAGAGTGATTGGCATCAACATAAGGAGCTTGAGAAATGCTGAGGTGTTTTTCCTGAGAACTTCACAGTGAAGAAGAGGAAGAACAGAAACCACAAAAACATAATGAATGACAGCCAAAATTTGTCAGAATGATGTATAAAAGTATTATTTTACAGCTGATGAATCCCTGTAGTTGAGTTCCAGGACTGAGAATACCCTTCTTCAGTTCTCAGTAGCATGTGAGCCTTGATCAGGGAACACTCACCTGGGTGGGAGAGTGACCTTGTTGGACAAAAACTACAGGGGATATATGCTTTCCAACCACTGTGGCCCAATCCTAGGGTGAACACCATAAGCCCATTTTGCTGGCAGTTGCTGTTGGCTTGGGTGTTTACAGGTAATCCTTCCTCTAACCTTGGCTCCAAAGATCCTTCTCCAACCCCACTGACTAGGACATTTGTTCTGCTGTTTGACAATAAACCTAGTGTACAGTATTAAATGGAAAAAAAAGCCACCATAAAACTACAAGGAAAAAAAGCAAATCAACTAACCCCTGCCCCAAAATGTGAGCTTCTTGAAAACTTTCTTTTCTATTTGTAGACCCAGTATACTTAACACAGTGCTTTATATATAATGAAGGCTTAATACTCCATTCAAATCTTTTTTTAATTTAAAAAAAATTTTTTTTTCTCCATTCAAATCTTGACAGATTAAAAGCTAAGTGATTCTTGGTATCCTATGTACCCTTTCTAGCACTTTGTCATGGTTAACTGCAGTGGAAAAGAAACCATGTAGGACTGTGCCACTTTGTATTTTTGTTTTATGGGTTGCTGTGCAAAATTGGGTTTTCTGTATTTTATGGGTTGCTGTGCAAAACTCATTACCAGGTGACTGACCCACTGGTGTTACCCTCTATACTAACCTACATTGGTCCTTGAAAAACAGATGAGTAGATATTTTATTAATATACTTTTCAACACTTTTCTCAATATATGGAGTCTTTTTATTTCACTTGACTAAAAGGAAGTTTAATTAATATCCACTATTATGAACAATTTTCTGTTTATCCATAAAAATGAATAGATTATCATTAGGCGTATTATCATTAAAATATTAAGTTATTAAATATTACAGCGAATCAGGTATTAATATAAGTGCTATTAGCAGTAGGAAAAAATCAACATAGAACATGATCTAAAAGCTTACAATCTGACATGTATAAACTATATCAAACTGCCTACCATTTTCAGGTGAGAGGAGGGGGAGGGAGAAAAATTGGAATTCAAAATCTTGTTAAAATGAATATTAAAGGAATGACTGGGTGGCACAGTGGATAGAACACTGGCCCTGGAGTCAGGAGTACCTGAGTTCAAATCCGACCTTAAATACTTAATAATTACCTAGCCGTGTGGCCTTGGGCAAGCCACTTAACCCCATTGCCTTGCAAAAAAAAATGAACACTAAAAATTTTCTTGATATGGAATTGATAAAAAATAAAATGCTATTAAAAAAAGCTTACTATCTAGTTTGGTGGATAATATGAACATGTTATAAGGGAAAATTTTCAATTAATTCACTAAGCATTTATTAGTCACTTCTATGTGCAGATACTGAGCTGAATGTTGGAGATACAAGAAGAAGCTTAAGACAGTATTCTCAAAGGAGTCTAATGGAGGAGACAGAATGCAAATATATATTTGTATTTATAGGATAGTTATGAAATAGTTAAAAGACAGAAAGCACTGGAATTAAGGGGGCTTAGGAAGGGCTTTTAGTTGAAAATTAAGGGAAGGTCAGTAGTTAGAGGAGACGAAGGAGAGCATTCCTGGCATGGGGGTCAGCCAGAGAAAAATGCCAGGAGCCCATTTATGGAATGTCTTATTTATAGAATACTTAGAAGGCCAATTTGATCAAAGAGTACATTGGAGAGTGAGGTATAAAGGACCTGGAAAAAATAGAAGGGGACTTGATTATGAAAGTCTTTGAATTCTAAACAAAGCATTGTTTTTATTTGGTCTTGAAGGTAATAGGAAATCTGGAGTTTATTGAGTGGGAGGAGATGTTATCAGACCTGTATTTCAGGAAAATTGCTTTAATGGTGAATGGAGAATGGAGTAGAATGAGGAGAGTCTTGAGGCAGGTAGATTCAACAAGTAGGCTTTGGCAGTAGTTCAGATATTACGTGAGGAGGGCTTGGCTAGAGTTGAGTCAGTGTCAGAGTAAAGAAAGGGATGTATTGAATAGATGTTCTGAATATTAAATGGTCAAGACAAATCTTGGATAATGGGGTGGGGGAGGGGGAAGAAGGATGAGAGATAGTGAAGAAGCCAGGATGCTTTTAGGTTGCAAACCTGAGAGACTGAGAGGATAGATTTAAGAGCAACAAAAGCAACTCTTTTTCATAAAGCAGTTTATGATAAATTGCCAATATTAGTAATACAGACAGTAATAATGAAAAGAGGTCAAGGGAAAAAGATAACACTTCTAACTGAGTTGATCTAGGGGTTCTATGGATCAGGTAGAATTTAACTCATGGGATCTTACATTCAGAGCTAGATGAGAGATCATTTGACAGATAAAGATCCCATAACTGACAGAGGTTAAATGCCTTGTTCCCAAGTTGCACAGCAGATCAGTAGATATTTCTTTCCTTAAGAGGTGTGATATAGTTTTATTATAATATTGTCAGTTATCTTCATTTACTCTTTACTTTTTGTTTTTATGATCCCATCTGTAGATGACAGAATTGACACGAAACCAGATAGCAGATGCTGTCACAGCTTCAGCAGCACCAATAGCAGTTCTTATTGATCACCAGCGGCAACAGCATTCAGAGTTCATGAAACAGTTGAGAGCCAGAACTGATACAGACAGGTAATATTATTTACTCTATTAATCTTTTAAAAATCTTTTTATTCCTGGAAATTATTAATATCTTTAAGTAGTTGAAATGAAGGTAGTTTGTAAAAAACTATCCATTTTATCAATTCAGTTTAGATCATGAATTGTTGTATATGATATTCTCAGCACTTTGGTAGTTTCCTTATTTTTGGGATTTTTTGATCTACATTTTCTTTTGAAATGTGGCCTAATGTGAAAATGTTTTATATAACTACACATGTATGATCTATATAAAATTGCTTGCCTTCTCAAGGAGGGAGAATTTGGAATTCAAAATTTTTTTAAAAAATGGTAAAATTTTTGTTTACATGTAATTGAGAAAAATAAGTTAATTAAATGTAAAAACAAACAAATGAAACAAATGTTCTAGGATGTGCAAAAATGTTCTCAGTGCATTAAGTTTATGAAACATAGTATCACAGATTTATCACTATGATTGTTTTGCCTAATTATTAACTGGACTTTTTTTGGTCAGGTGTTAACAATTTAGGAAATCTGCTAAAGTTACTTAACCTAAAATTTTTCAGAGAAGACGATATAGTAAGCTTATGATATAGATATGTAACCAAAAATATTAAACTAGTTTGTATTTTTATTGTCATTCTGTCTGTCAATGTCTTCCTTGTGGAAAGTGGATGCCAGGTATTATGGCATTATCTTTGTTTAATTGAAATTCTGTCTGTGCTTAGCTAATGTAGTGCCTATAGAGTGATGGGAAACAGTGGTATGGCTATGAATTGTTTTTTATATACATTAATGCTCTTGTTGAAGAATATGCTTTTAACCCATTCAAAATCATCATCTTTTGTTCCTCTTTGATTCTCTGGAATTTATTCATTAATTTGTTTTGATTTTTTTTTTTTTTGGTTTGGTCTATCTTTGGTTTTATGTTATGTATGCAGTTCTTTCCATCCTTTTAATTTTATACTCCTTTTTTTGGGGGGGGGGGACAAGGCTGTGGGGTTAAATGACTTGCCCAAGGTCACTCACCTGGTAAATATCAAGAGTTTGAGGTTAGATTTGAACTCAGCTTCTCCTGAATCAAGGGTCGATGCTATATCCACCATGCCACCTCGCTGCCCCAATTTTATGCTACTTTTAAACAAAGTTAAAAACCTTTTTCTTCCTAAAGAGATTTTTCCTATTTCTTTTTTGATAGGAAAAGTGAATCTGTTGTACTTTCTCAGAGTAAAGAGGAGACATCTGACTCAAAAAATCAAAAATATTCCCCATCTTTTGATAGTTATTCAGAGGCCTCAAAATCTAAGACTCATGTTCAAAGGTAAAGGAAAATAGTTCAACTTTATTTTATAATAATATTGTAACATTAAATAAGGAATATTGGGAGGGTAGAGTGGACTTATGATTTCATTGTTGAGAAATGACTCTACCAATGAAAATTGGCACCTGATTAGCAATTTCTAGTCTTAGAGAATTGCCTAGGACACTGGAAGATTAAGTGACTTGTCCCTGATGGCATAAGCAGAGATCAGATTTAAACTCAAGGTTTTTGAGTAATATCAGTCCCCCTGTGCTGAATATGGAAGTGGGAAGAGCCACTGGATCAGATCACATTTATACAGAGAAGGCCCATGTCTGAGGTTATTTTTTCAAGTTTCAAGGGAATTTCGAGATTTTGGAAAAAACCACAGACTTTATTATTATCCATAAAAATCATTCAAGAAGATGTCAATAACTTTGGTGCCACATATCTGTTTTCTCATTTTACTCTTGATGAGTGCAGTCTACATTCATATTTAGACATTGTTGATCAAGCTTTAAGAAGGGAACATCCAGACTTTTACAGATTATATTTCATAGTATATCCCACATTTTTTCAGTCATCCACTTAACTTAAAGGTATAGATAGTAAAAGAAACATTTTGTATCTTGACTATAAAAATAGTTTAATTAGGCAGAACAAGGTGCTTCCTGAGAGACTCATCATCAAGGTGTCTTCTTTTGAATTGATTAAAATCATGTATGATTCTTTGAAATATTTAAGAACTGACATTTTGATTTATAAATTTCACATAAAGCATAACATATTGAATATATGTGCCCATCGAGGATGTTTCCCAGTTTCATGAAGTATTTCCAGGGCAGAGTTCAAATGGAATAGATGATAGATGATAAAAGTCTTTAGGATATTCTCATTCACATTTAGCTGATTACATTAATTCCAGTAATATCCAGTCTCCTAAATGAGAACCATAATAACTCAGAAGTGTTTGCTCAAATTATCTGCACACACAAAAAAGCCAAAAGCAAAATTAAAAAAAAAAAACTCAAGTGACTACAGGCTGATGTGCATAAAATAAATGTAGAGTAAGTTGGGAGTGAGCACTAATGGTTTAGGGGATCAGGAAAGGCATCGTGTAGAATACTCCATAGTATCCTCAAGATCAACTAAAAATTCCTCTGCCTTTCAAAGCTCTTCATAACCTGGCAAGTTTTCTTTCATCTTACTCCACCATATCTATTTTGTGATCTAGTGACAGTCTCCTGGTCATTTTTGTAATGTATTACTCCATTTCCCCAACTCTGAAGTCTTAGCTAAGTCTCTCTTACAAGAAGCCTTTCTTAATTCTTAATTTTGCTGTTTGCCTTCTGAGATTGCCCCTAGTTTATTATATATATAAAATCTTTTTTTTTTTTTGCAAGGCAGTGAAGTTAAGTGACTTGTCCAAGGTCACATTGAATTCAGGTCCTCCTGACTCCAGGGCCGATGCTCTAGCTGTTGTGCCACTTTGGTACCTCTGTATGTGTCTTTCCTTTATTGGATTCAGTTGTTTACATGTTGTCTCCCCGATTAGAGTTTGAGCTCCTTGAGAGCAGACTGCTTTAGTACCTTGTATTGTATCCCCAGTGCTCTTCATAGTGCCTGGCATAAAGTAGGCTTCTGATAAAGACTGACTGAAGTATGATCTTTGTCAAAGGGAAGAGTCATCTCTTTTTTAAAGGTAGGAGTAAAGAATGAGAAAATAGGGAATGTCAAAGCATTTTGAGAAAACGAGAAGGGGAGCAGAGAAACATATGTAAGGAGAGACAGGCAGCATGGGCCCAGCAAGTGTCTCCGCCACCATTTTGACCACCAGTTCCTCTCACATCCTGATAGATAGAGCCCAAGAGCTTGGGAATAGCAGTGTTCCCCAAACAATAAGATCTTCTTCCAGCCCAGCTGTCACAACTATTAATGGGGGGAGAAATTGTGGTGAAGAGACTCCTTTTTCTCATCAGCATCAGCAAAAGCACTTGTTCAGTGGCCTCTGATAGGCTGAGAGTACAGCATTCCCCCAGACCACTAGTCCTGCCTCCAGACTAGACTTCATGGCTGCCCTCACCAACTATTATAATCCAGGACAACCCAGGGCTTTCAGTCATCATTCTGAGAAGTGTCCTGAGGAGGTGCATCCCAGCCATAAGGTCTTTATTATTGTCAAATGTTTCAATAAGAGAAACAGGCATGATTTTTTAGAGGTTTTACTGCTACACCCTGAGGATTATGGGACCTTTTATCTGTTTCCATATGTGTTGTCTTCCCCATTAAATGTGCATGCCTGTTTGTATTTGCAGCACTTAGCTCAGGCTTTTGTACTTTGTAAGAGCTTAGTTAATACTTTGTTCATTCTGTCATCATGAATAGATACTGTAGGTGAACTTTGAATTGTGCCCGGAATTAAATAAAAGGAAATTTTAACTGGGCTATTTTGGGGAAATTATTCTGTGTTCTTAATGACCCTGAGCATCTTCCTGAAAGAAGGACTTCTCTTTTAAGCATTAATATTCAATATTACTGTTAATTATAGCCTACTTTGGGGTGGCTAGGTGGTGTAGTGGATAAAGCACTGGCCTTGGAGTCAGGAGTACCTGGGTTCAAATCCGGTCTCAGACACTTAATAATTACCTAGCTGTGTGGCCTTGGGCAAGCCACTTAATCCCGTTTGCCTTGCAAAAACTAAAAAAAAGAAAAAAAAATCATAGCCTACTGACTTCTCCAAAGTATTTGGTTTATAGCTCATTGCCTTAAAAAAAGGTAATGAAGAGAGACACCTCCCAGATGTAAACAAGCTATATATAGCGTATTATCAACCAAGCACACCAAGACTTATTACAGAGTTTCCTCATCTGTAAAATGAGCTGGAGAAGGAAATAACAAACCATCCCAATGTCTTTGGCAAGACCTGGGACCTAGAGTTGGACACAACTAAAATGACCCAATGACACTTCCCTTTACCATTTTACTCTGAAATAAAAGTCATAATAAAAAAAATGTTATTTATATTGGTTAGGTAGTACTTAAAAATTTACTATAAAGTTCTTTATACTCATATTGCTTCATTTGATCCACACAGCAATTCCGTGTGGTACAAATGTAGCATGCTGTTTTTCCATAGAAGGTATCTACTAGTCAAGCAAAGACTAGACTATCTTCATGATCAAGCTATAGTAAAACTAAATATCCTGGGCACCAGCCATGATGGTAGAAAATCTTTGTATTGCATGCATTATTTTTTCCTAACACTTTTTTTTTTTGCAAGGCAATGGGATTAAGTGACGTGCCCAGGATCACATAGCTAGGTAGTTAGTAATTGTCTGAGCTCTGATTTGAACTCAGGTCCTCCTGACTCCAGGGCCAGTGCTCTATCCACTGCACCACCTAGCTGCCCCTTTACTAACATTTTTAAAAAGGTTCTCAGAATGGTTATCTCCTTTTTTTATTTCCTTGTTGAGAAATCATCCTCTTTTCTTTCACAGCTCCCAAATTTTTTAGGACTAGTTTTTATACAAATAAAATAGATACTACAGATACAAATATATAGTATAGATACAAATCTATAGTACACAGTAGGTACTTAATAAATTGCTGTTGGATTTCATTAGCTACTTTCAGGCTGATAGGGAAAAACAAAGGCATTGTAACTTTTGAAATTTGGTATTTTGCATTTTCATTCATTTTATGGTGCGTTCAAGGACATCATTTAATTAACTTAAATTTTGTTTGTTTATTAATTTTGCTTTCCTAAAAATCCATGGAGCAGAAGTAGTAACAGCCACCAAGAAAGCACTTCAGTTCTGTTGTCTAAGGAAAATGATAAGAAATTTGCCTCTGAAAAGATAGAGAGTTCTATTGAAGAACAAGTTCATACTGCTGTGGATGATTCTTTGCAGAGTGATAGCATTCCATCATTGCCTGATGAGAAAGGTAACTCATTTCTACATTATCACTAAATCCTTGAGTTATTTTTTTTAATTTGAGCCTTCTTTATAAACCCTTGGATACAATGTTAGACATTGCTTTCATTTTCACCTGAATGTGTTATATCAATTGGTTGGAGTTTGTTGCTAATGTGGAACAAGATGTGATTTTGATCCAGTACTGGCCAGATGCAGCCAATTAGTTTTATCTAGAGGAAAAACTCAGGTAACAGACGATATTAAATATTCAGCCATTTATCTCACAGTTCTCTATTATTGCTCAAGGGTGGGCATTGGGAGTATATTTTGGATAGTTGATATCATACAAGGAAGATTTCATTATAATTCTTAACAAATAATAAAGCTATAGTTTCTTCTCTAATGTTAATTGTCAGATTAGCCACAGTGGTGACTAAATTTAAGTTGCTTTTATTTTCCAGATATACTTAAGCAATGAAACATCTATTTTTAGAAATCCTGAATAGAGCATAATGATAATTAAGAAAACTAAGACAAAGTAGTGAGTTCTAGAATTGGCCTGGAATGTCAACACCCCCTATGTTCAGTTAAATACGTAGCTCACAAAGATAGCATTTGTATATGATAATCTAGGGAATACCACATAATATCTTGGCATATTTTTCTTGCAATTGATGATTTCCAAAAATCACTGTAGAATTCAACGAATGAAAATATAGAACCCAAATTATTCTTGTTTAGTTTAACCAGAAGAAAAATTTTGTATTGGAATAAGTAATAATGGCAAATATTTAATTTGGAATAATTAAAATAATTGTGAGCAGGGGAATTCTAATTTTAAGTTTTAATTTCTTTAATTCTTTAAAGCAAATGAAATTAAAATGTTTGGCTTTTATACATATTGCTGGTTCTTTTTTTCTTTTAATTATAATTTTATTTTTTCCAAATACATGTAAAGTATTTTCAATATTCATTTTCTGTAGTATTTTGAGTCCCAATTTTTTCTACCTCCCTCTGATCCCTCTGTCCTCCCCATGACAGTAAGTAATTTGAGAGATTATTCATGTACAGTTGTGTCAAACATATTTCCATATTAGTCATACTGTGAAAGAAGAATTAGAACAAAAGGGAAAGGTCATGTGAGAAAAAAACAAAACATTTTTAAAAAAGTGAAAATACTGTGTTTTGATTTGCATTCTGATGACATTTTCTAACACATCTTTTAGAATTATCTTTGCATTGTACTGCTGAGATGAACAAATAATATGACAGTTGTGTTTTGTTTCATAGTAATTGTAAGTATTTTTGTGTTTCTATCACAAATGTGATCTCCTGATTCTTGATATAATCCTGTGAGGGTGCCATTACAGGTTTGATTATCTTCATTTTTCACATGAGGAAATTAAAATCCTGAGAGATAGGTAACTTAAGTGAGCATCTGGGATTGGAAAGAGAACTGGATATGTTCTTGTATAAAGTTTGACATTAATTTGTGGAATGACTTTGGGTGAAGGTTTAATGAATGACGTTGGGTGAATTGCTTTTCTCACCCTTGGCTTCAGTTTTCTTGTGTTCTGAGTGCTTAAATTGGTCTAGATTATCTTAAAAACTACTGTCATCCAAACAAATTCAGTGAATTTTAACTTGTTCCAAGGTGACACAATAAATAAGTCATGGAACTGAGATTTTAAGCCAGGTATTCTGATACCATGTTCATTGTTCAGTAAGTACTGTGTTTCATCAGCAATTCAAAATTGCAACCTGCTGGGAGTCCAGTGTGTCTTGACAAACTAATAAAATACTATAATATTTGGTGGTGAAACTTGCTAGGGGAAAAACTGGAAAATTGTCCATATGACATGATCTGTTTAGGTAAGTCAAATTTCACCTCTCCAAAAATAAGCACACACTGTGAGTCCAAAAGCATCCAAGTATGCTGCTCCAGTCAATCCACAGCATATGTCTACGTCATGCCAGGCTCTGTGCTTGGTGGTACAAAGAAAATCACAAACCTTATCCCTGACCTCAAGGAGCTTATTTTAATGGAGTTATGACTTGTAAAGCTCTATATTCAGAGAAGACCTATTCATCCCCTGCTTTGGTGGGTTTTGTTATTGTTTGTCCTTTGTTCTCAAAGAGCACCATGACATCACGGGTGTGATGCCATGACATAAAAGTGAACTGGATTTAAGTGAGAGGGTTACTGTGTGAAGTCTCCCTTAATCACTTGACCTGGGCTAAGTTAGAAACAGGAAAGGCTTCCTGTGGAAGGTAGGAGTTGAGCCATGACTTGAAGAAAGCTAAGGAAATTTAAGAAGCAGGTGTGAAGAGTGAATATATTTCAGGCATGGAAAGGGGAAGACTACATAGGCACAATCAGGAAATAAAGTATTATCAAGGAAATAACAATTACACCTTTGTATCTATATTGTAAAAGTCTATGGAAGGGAGTAAAATATAAAAGATTGGAAAAATAGTAAAGAACATGGCTGTGAAGATTTTGGAGTAGATAGATGACATGGTCAGACTCAAGTGTTAGGAAAGCTACTTTGGCAACTAGTAGAAGATGAATTGAAATGAGATAGAAAGATCAGTGAAAAAGTTACTGCAATGGTTCATTGGAGAGGTGTTGGATCTGTTCGGTAGTGGGGTGGTAGTTGTGTGAGTGAAGAAAAGGGGAGATATAGATGCAAAATGTTGTGAAACAACAAAAATTGACTATGGCTATAATCCTGACAACCTACTATGAAAGAAAGAAAAAAAAACTAACCCTGAATTCAAAGCAGAAAATAAATTGTAAGTGCCTAGTTGTAGGCACTTTCTTAAAGTAAAATTTAGTATACTTGATTTTAAAAGGGAGAAAATTTGATAAATATTTTAGAAAGATCTCCATCAAAAATGGTTCAAATATTTCAACCAAATAAGCATTTTTTTTATTAGAAAATTCTCTTTTGAAAATTATCTTATCTAGATTAAAGTTTCTGTATTAAAAATATTTTTAATTTCAATATTGTTATTATGATTTAAGTTTGATTTCAGTGAATTTGTCTGCTTATCCTCTGAATTCTCAAAATACCTCACTCTGTAGTAATTAAAATTTCAGTCACATAATAATTTCTCCTAGGAAGTTTTGGGTATTCATTTTTTTTATTCTCTTGTGTCTTTTGTTAATAACTGGTAATAAATCCATTAAAAAGCTAAATGTGCTGAGAACTCTGTGTCATAGAATGGTAAAAATCTACCTTTTTTCTTTGTCTTCTTTAGACTCAACTTCTATTGCAACTGAGTATTCCCTCAAATTTGATGAGTCTATGACAGAAGATGAAATAGAAGAAAAGTCTTTTAGGTCTTTACTACCCTCAGAGAGTCATCGTCGATTTAACATGGAAAAGAAAAGGGGCCACCGTGATGATTCTGATGAAGAAGCCTCCCCAGAAAAGACTGCTCTATCTTCTGTCAAAGTAAATTGCTTTTTCTCATGTCTGTACTTTATGGATAAGTGTTCTCAAAGGTGCAATATTAATTATTGTATGTGAATTTAGAATGAGTTGTCCACCTTGATAGATTCAAAGGAAAATTACATATGTAGGGATATTTGAGTGCCTAAGTTGATTTAAATACTCTGTAGAAAAAATCTATTAATTTAATGCACATAATTGGTTCATATTAGTGGTAAGATATAATAAAAGTATTTCAAGGGCTAGATTGAGCAATTAAAAACATTTCTTTTCTCTAAATTCAAGATATTGTGACTTTTTTTTTTTTTAGGTTTTTTGCAAGGCAATGGGGTTAAAGTGGCTTGCCCAAGGTCACACAGCTAGGTAGTTATTAAGTGTCTGAGACCAAATTTGAACTCAGATCCTCCTGACTCCAGGGCTGGTGCTTTATCCACTGCGCCACCTAGCTTCCCCTTCTCTAAATTCAAACTCAGATTCATATGATTGTTAATATCTGTACTTAACAATTTTATATTATATTTCAGAATTGAATTTTGACCATTGCAAAATTGTGTTTATGAACCTTTTGAAGTGTTTGGTCAGAAATGATTCTGAGAAGAGTATTGCTCTAAGGAATGTGAGAACTAGGACCTGAGGAATTTACCTCAACTTCTTAGGTTGTTATTTAGGTGTCTTAGGTTGTTATTTAACAGGGCTAATGATGTACATTGTGCCTGTTCAAGATAAATAGACTTTCACATAATATGTATTAATCATTCATCAAACATTTATTATTTTTTCCAAGCACAATGGTTCTAAGCTAAAATTTTATAAAATTAATTACAGTATAAAATGCAGGAAAGGGTGATCACATAGAAAGGAATCCTATAAAATAATTCAGAGTGAGTAGTTGATAATTAATTTATCTTGTTTATAAATTCATATCATTATTAATCTATTATAGTTAATTAACTGATTAATCTAATAGATTATTAATAGATTGCTTATTAATAGATTATGTTCTAAAAATCTGGAATTGGGCATGAATTTTTCCTTAAGAAAAAAAAATTTTAAATGAAGTTTAGATTCCATTCAAAAAGCCTGTTTAATTTCTAATGTAACTAAGTTATAGTTCTTTTTTTTTTAGGTTTTTTTTTTTTTTGTAAGGCAAATGGGGTTAAGTGGCTTGCCCAAGGCCACACAGCTAGGTAATTATTAAGTGTCTGAGACCAGATTTGAATCCAGGTACTCCAGACTCCAGGGCCGGTGCTTTATCCACCTAGCTGCCCCCCCTCCAAGTTATAGTTCTAAGAGTAACATTGAACCCAAGATCTGCCAGAGAATCCAATCTCTGACTTCATCCTGAGACTTGTACCAAAGGAAGAAGAAAAAGGACTCCTGGCAGCTGGGTGGGTGGGGGGGTTCCCATTGTAGTGACTGGGGAAGGCTCAAGTGACAAAGGAAGCAAGACAAACAGTAGGCATTTCATTGTAAGACGTGTTTGTCTTGAGGAAAATGCCTCCCACCAATTTGCTTAAAACTCTCTTCACTTGTAGGATGAAAAAAGCTATGGGTTATCAGAACTAATTGTTATTTTGGATGGTACTATGTTCTTAGTTCATTTTAAAGAACTTTTATTGATTCTGACCCTGTGTAAGATAGCAAAGCTAGAAGCACAAAAATGAAAACCAAGGAAATAACACAAACATAGATAAGTAAATAGAACACGTGTGCAAAGTAATTTTAATGAGGCAGAACAGGAGTGAAGAATAATAGCTAACAATGTAGGTAGAGGATTAGGAAAACCTCACATCAGTTTGATTAAGAAGAAGAGGGAAAGGGAAGCCTCATATCTGTGAGATTAGGAATTATTCTGTAGCTCCACCAACCTTTATTTGAGTTGAATATTTTATATCATCTGTTCACATGCTGTGGAACAAAAGATTTGGAATATTACAAATTTAATTTGATTATACATTTATTTGAGTTTAATTGAATCTTCTGGACTAGCCGCCTCACCTTTAAGCACTAAACCTTCCCACGTAAAAATTATTTTTTTCTTAACGATTTGAATGGGGCATCTGTAAAAAGACATGGTTCCCTTTTCTCTCCCTATCAAAATGCAGTTGCTTATTCTGTTGTTTAATCACTTAATGATTAATGATCAGAACAGCTTCCTTCAGAGTTTCAGGTGCCATGTCCTACACAAATCCTTTTTTTATCCTCCTTAGTTATTGACACTTCCTCTTTTGAAATTTTGTATTTACAATGTGTTTTTATTTAATTGTTTCCATGTTCTTTGCCTTGGAATAATATCAGTGAGTGTAAATAAGAACAGAGGGAAGGTCAGTTTGACTGTACTGAGTGTCAGAGGGGGAATGTATATCCAGTGAAACTGGAAAGAGAGGTTGTGACCAGGTTGTGTAGTCTATAAAACTAGAGAAAGACATTGGTGTTTTATTTTAGAGGCAATAGGAAGCCACTGGAGTTGGTTGAGTGGGGGAGTCATGTGATCCGATCACTTAAGGAAAATACATGTGACAATCACAAGATGGACTGGAGTAGAGACTTGAGACAGGGAAACCATCTAGAAGGCCTTGGTAGTCCTCTTGAGGTGTAAAGAACCTCAGCTATGGTGATAGCTGTGTGAGTACACAGAGACGAACTATATGAGAGATGTAATGGTAATGGATGACAGGAAAAGAGTCCTTATAATTCTCCCCTGCAAAAAGTTTGCACTTTGTCTTAGAGCAACCTGTTTGCTTTTTGTAGATATATAAAGCTGGTGTTGCTGGTGTTGTTCAATATCAAGATATAAAAATAGGTGGGGAAGAGAGGCAGGAGCATTAAATCCTATGGAATACTGGAATTTCCAGACTTTGAATCTCAGTGCCCTAATAGAATAAAAGATGATATCTATGAGGGTAGGAAGGGATGCAAGGAGGGGGAAGAGGAATAAAAGTAATAGTGATCATCTTCAATAGACTTCTCATCAGCTATAGAAAGCTCAAGTTCAACTTTCTATCTTTGTCTTTGTTAGTTATTTCATCCTATTTGATTCCTTTGAACTTGTTATGAAGCCATATTTTTTTATGTATCAAAAATTTCTTTAACTTTCAAAAAAACAGCTTTCTTACCTCTGCCTCATTAATTTTAACATGCTAATTTTGTAGAGTTTGTTTTTTATAATACACTTATAGTAAGTTTGTACTTTTGAAAGATTTGATTTTAAAATTTAGTCTGTATTTGAATGTTATGAGATACAGAGATGGATTTTGCATTTTTTACCCCTCTATTTTAGACAAAAATGGATTTCCATTGATCCATCTATTATCATTCTCTCATCATATCCCTTTGGTGGTTTCTATTTATTTTCAAGATTATTCTGCATTTGTATACCTTCATGATCAGTGTCCCACATGGGAATGAAATCCATGGCATCGGTATTGTGCTGTAACTAGAGGGAGCTGTGTAACCAGAGATTAAATTCAGTTATCCCTTGCATAATAAAAGCCATCTTAATCATGACTAAATAAATGATGGTGTGGGCTTAAATGATACGTTAGTGACGGTATACCTGAAAATTCATTGCCACCTACTCCAGTGTCCTAATCTTCATGGAATAGGGGAGAGTTTGGCATCACACTTTGATATGGAACAGATTTGAGAGACAGTAAAATTTCCATTGACAGGTTATAATTATTACAGACAACAAACATTTACTAAGTGTCTCTGTATTCTTTGTAAAACACTATGCAAGGCTTTGATGAAATGCCAAAAAGTCTCTACAGTACATTCTACTTTTGGAGAAAGGAAGGAGGATGGCTAGATATAATATATACTCAGCTAAGTCACTTTAAACTAATTTCAGGAGGGAGAGGACACTAATAATAAGAGGTAAAAGAAGTTTTCATGAAGGGAATGTCATCTGAAATGAGCCTTGAAGAAAGAGAAACATTCTGAATGGATGGGAGTGAGGAGATATTGCAATCCAAAGTTGTGATGAACAACTTTTGTAAATTGACAGGAGCCCAAAGTGGGGGGGGGGGGCAGAGAGAGAGAGAGAGAGAGAGAGAGAGAGAGAGAGAGAGAGAGAGAGAGAGAGAGATCAAAGAAAGCAGTAGTATGAAGAAAGTTGGAAAGGGAGGGTAGAACCAGATTTGAAGGATTTAAATTCCATTTAAAAATTTTTGTATTAAAATGTTTTGTTTTTATATCGCTAGAATTTTTTTCTGTATTACTCTCTCATCCCAGAGAGCCACTCCATATAATAAGAGATCATTAGAATGTGAACTCCAGGGTTGGGACTATCTTTTGCCTCTTTTTTTTTTTTTGTATCCCCAGAACTTAGAATTACCTTATACAAAGTAGGCACTCAATAAATATTTATATTGACTCACAGACAAAAAGGACAAAAAAATCAGCAAAATGATTAATACATTGAAAAAGGCTTCCTGTGGCCTTTCTGCTTCTGCAGAAAGAATGGAGTAGGGAAATCATCTCCACTTTTTGTTAGTCAGTAGACATCTGTTAAAATATTTACTATGTGCCAGACACTGTGCAGATTTCTAAAGAGAGACAAAAGATAGTCCCTGACCTTTTGACTGCTAACAGTCTAAAGGGGGATTTGTGCAATATTGACTTTGGTTTATTTTGATTTTATGGTTTGTTCCATTCACATTGTTACAGACATAGGATATTTTGTTCTTCGGCCCTGCTAGGTTCATTCTGCATCAGTTAATTATACTTATGTATCAAAATTTATTTAGCTATTGCTTCTAAATATTTACTTACCCCAAAAGTGCTATTATAAATACTTGGGTATATTTGGCAATTTTCTTTTTATCAGTGCCCTCCTTGTTCTACTGATGGAATCTCTGGGTTAAAGAGTATAGACATCTTAGTTATGTTTATTTGCATATTTCCAAATTGCTTTCCAAAATGGCTGTGCTGATTCCACCAGCAATGGATTAGTTTGTCTCTTTGCCTACAACCCTTTAAATATGGACTATTTCTAGCTTTTGTCATTTTTTTTCCAATTGTAGTGAAAACTTGGGGTTGTTTTGATTTGAGTTTCTCTTAATATTAATGATTTGAAGCTTTCTTTCTTATAGTTGGTAATAAATTAAAATTCTTTTTTTGAAAACTGTTTGCATCTTTGACCACTTATTTAGTAGCTTAGTAGTTTTTGGTTTCATCTGTAATTTTTAGAAGAGGAAGTTTTATTTTATCCTTGAAGCAACAGGGAGACACTAAATGTTTTTTTAAATGAGTATGTGATATGATTAAAGCTGTGCCTTGGGGAGAAAATGAAATAGAAAGCATAAGTGGCTTTAGAATCATATTTTGAATTTCATTGTCTTATTTTTGAGCAGTGACTGATTATCTGTATTGCCAAGTAATCTTCCATATCAGCTGCTATTGTTGACTTAAGTGTAATAATATTGCCACATACTGTATTGTTTGTGAATTTGAATTATTAGACTACTGGCAGGCTTTTCCTTACAGTATTCATTTTTGGACATTCCTTTTTCCAGGGCATTTTCTTATATGGTGGGTACCTCTGGATAAGTACTTAATTTATTCCTTGTAGAATACTATCTATTTTTATAGTTAACTTGGATTAAAAACTAATTTATATGAGATTTTAGAAGGTTATAAATTGGGAAAAACTTCTCTTTTTAGGAACTGAGTATGCCATTCTCAGGAGGGCAAGATAGTTTCTCTAAATTTACCATGGAAATGGTCCGTCAATATATGAAAGAAGAGGAAATGAGGGCAGCTCACCAGTCTTCATTATTACGACTCCGTGAGAAAGCCCTGAAGGAGAAAGCTAAAGCAGAGCTAGCCTGGCTGGAACACCAGAAAAAGTAAGAACATTCTAAAAACTGAAAAGGAATTTTTCTTTTTTTCTTAAAGAATGTTACCTTTGTAATTTGTAATAAAAATGCCCTTTTATATTTATACTATTACATACTTAGGAAAACACGATTGCTCATTAGAGAAGACACCATTCCAGCAAGGGTATCTAAAGTGTATTGAATTGGAAATCATGACATGTAGATTCTACTCCTGACTTAACTACAATGCATAAAAGCCATATTAGGGCTATTTATTACTTTGGACTCCCCCCCCCCCCACTTTACCTTTAAGATTCTTGATAAGTAGTAGGAATTTTCTAATATGATATATTTTTTCAATATCTATTTATTGACCACAAGACACTGTGCTAGGTGCTATGAGGAGAATACAAAGATGAATTGGATATAGCTCATGTCCTCATGGAGTTTTATACGTGAGTAAATTAAAGTGTATCCCTATTGGGCCATTTTATGTTGCTCCCATTAAAATTCTTATTTAAATTCACTTTATGCTTTGATTTTGAAAAAAATTTAGTGAAATTAAGATTCCATGTCCATTGTCTTTAACACTCAAAAAAGATGAGAGACTTTTAAAATCTTGATAATTCAATCATAAATAATTCTGTAGAGGAGAATAAAGGGAAGACATCTAAAGAGATGTTTGTGGTTATACAGGGAGCTCTTCAGTGAATTAAATGGATGAACAAAAGATGGAAGGAGGGGCCCATGTCCAAGAATAAAAAATTAAGCTGTAAGAATAATGTCATGGAGTCCTGAGTGCTGTAAAGCCTCAGACTTTTAAAAAGTGCTAAGGACAATAAATAACTAAAGTTTTGTCTAGAACATAAAATAAAAAAGGAAGGGATGGGCCTATTATTTCTGATAGATGGTAGAATGGAAGTTGATAGAAAACAAAACTATTTACTACTTCTCTCCCATCTTTTTATTAATGAATATGAACTTTATATTGGAACAGTTATAGCAAACATGGCTAAATGGAATTAAGATTAAGATAGATGGGGTGGTGGTGGCTAGGTGGCACAGTGGATAGAGCACCAACCCTGGAGTCAGGAGTACCTGAGTTCAAATCTGGCATCAGACATTTAATAATTACCTAACTGTGTGGCCTTGGGCAAGCCACTTAACCCCATTGCCTTGGAAAAACTAAAACAACAACAACAAAAAAAGATAGATGAGAGAGATAGTAAGAGTAACTAGTTGCCTGAGAGTAAGATTAAATTTTCTGGTGCAAATAAATTACATTCCATGGTACTGAAAGAACTTTCAGGTATAACCTTTTAACTCCTTTAAATATTATTTGAGAAATAATGGAAAAGAAGAGAGGTACCAAGATATTGGCAAATGTTAGTTTTGCAAAAAATATGACTTCAGGAAATTTTAGATATTCACAGAAATGAACTAATGACAATCCACAGCAAAATTCTAAAGTTGATTATTAAATAGTTTATGAGCTGTTTAAAAAGGAAAGTGGAAATCATATGGTGCCTCAAGCACTATAAAAGTGGTAATTATTTGGAATTAACATGAATTCACCAAGAAAAAGTCATATGAAATAGTTACTAGATCAAGAGGCCACAGAAATATAGGCAGGGATATTCTAGTCAATGTTTAGTATATGGTTCTTTGAAGGAAAACAAAAAATATAATCTGATACACTTTGTTTAGTCTGAATTACTAACATTTTCATCTTTCCTTTTTTAAATCTAGACAATCAGTAAAAATAAATGAATCAATCCCTGATTTGTAGCATTTGTCCATTTCTAAGGTATAGATATTGTCACTGAAAATTTTAGCAGTGTTTTCTCCTAAGCTGGTTCAAGCTAGCTTCCTTACACAACCCTGATTTTAGATATGATGTATATGAATTTCAGCAAAACATTTGATAGTTTGTCCCAAAATATTCTTGTGGATGAGTAGGTGAGATGTGAGCTGGAAGTTAATAAATTTAGGTGAATTAGTAGCTAATAAATTAACTATATCTGAAGATTACTGATTAATAGCAATTTTATTTGTAGAGTACAGGCCTTGCCCCATTCAACACTTTTATTACTGAGGTGGTTGAAAACATATGCCTAAGATGGCAGAATAACCAAAAAAAACTCAACCAGCTGAAATAATGAGTCAAATCACAAGATTAACTTTCCTGGGATAAATATAAATCACTTAGCTTGGTTCAAAAAAGTAAATTTTCACTTATAAAAAAATTAAGACTTTTGTCCCAATTATCAAATAATGCCAATAATAGGTGTGAAATGGCCTTGGGGACAGAAGACTAGTTTAGAATGAGACTGTTTATAGAGAACTTAAAATGTCTAGAATAAGGGAAGAAGATATATTCTCCAATGGTCTTAACATGTCTATAATTTTATATATAGTTCTGATCCTCACATAGACAAACTGGGCATGAGAGAGAGAGGAGAGAGAGAGAGAGAGAGAGAGAGAGAGAGAGAGAGAGAGAGAGAGAGAGAGAGAGAGAGAGATGACCAGGATAGCAAGAATGTTCAAACATGATGTTTTGGGAGAAAAAAGGATTTGAAGAAGAGAACATGTGATTAATGGAAGTACAGACGATAATGACTAATACTGGCATTAGATTCATTCTATCAGGGTTCAGAGGCTAAACTAGAAACAGTAGGTCAAAATTAAAGGAAAGTGACTTTTTAGTTCTATATTTTAAGGGGGAAATGTTATGCTAAATTCTCCTTAATTGAAATCTTTCTCAGATGTTTCATTGTGACTCTGATTGTTTCATTGTGCCCCAGTGTCCTGGGAGCCTGAGGAGGCTATTGTAGATCTGGTAGATCTACCAAGGTAGAAAAACTTCAGATTTATAATTGATAGTATTTGTTGCCTAAGGACTAAATTTGCTAAATTGGAAGAGTCTCGTGACTAGAAAGTTGACTACCAAGTACTAAGATTTTTTTTTTTTTGGCCACAGGGAGTAAGGCAACCATTTATATGAATTTGTATTCTGCATCATTAAAGGATGTTACTCACTGATGAATCATATATGGATCCTTGACATATTAAAGAAGTATGCTATAGGCTTACTAATGGAAAGAAACCCTTGAATTTGAAATTAAAGTTTAATAAAGATTGTCTTACTCAGTTTATGTTTACTTATATGTACAAATATATACACAGACATCTACGAGACAAAGGAGAAGATGATAAAATGCCCCCTCTCCGGAAGAGACAGCGTGGCTTGCTGTTGAAATTACAGCAGGAGAAGGTGAGGAAAAAAAGGCATTTCTATAGGCAACTTACTTAGGTTAAACTAGTAAATAGATTTAATTTTTTTTTATAAATTTTGATAACACTGTCAGATTTTCTTTTTACCTTGTCTATCTTGTGCTTTTGTCAGTAGGAATGTCCTATAAAAATGCGTTGGACTTAGAATCAGGAAGGACCCGAGTTGGAATCCTGCTTCAGACAAATGAGAAGTTCCTTAAACTCTCTGACACTCAGTTTCTTCATATATAATATATGTTGATAATAATATCTATAGTACTTTATAGTAATTGTGAGAATCAAATGAGATGTTTCTGAAGCACCTTGTAAACCTTAAAATGCTATTTAAATGAAAAGAGGAAAAGCATAGAGAATTTCACGGTTAGACTCCATGCTAAGTAAATGTGAACTGCTTTGTTATTATGTTGGTAACAGGTTTACTAAAATTGGATTGTATCTGTGCCATTGCTGAATTGTTGAATATGCTAACAATAATCTCTCTTTGTAGAGCAGAGTAAATTAGTTTATAAGAAATATACAGTAATGACAATCTATATCAGTTTCCTAGGCCTCTTAGTCCTTATTTCCCTTTGTACACTACCCATGATACTACTCTGTATCTTGCTTATCATTATATATATTTCATCTCCCTATTAAGGTCTGTTGAAAGGAGCTCATTAATTTTTCATTTTTGTTTCCCCTGCTGTCTAACACATTGCTTTGTATGTAGTATGTTGTAAATATTTGTTTAATTGAAATACGAATCAAATTTCATAATCCTTGACTGCTCTTTTATTTAGAAATCCTTAGGTTTGTTAGATGAGTTTACTGTATGTATATATTATTCTGATAACTTCATTTCAGTCTTCAACATTTGTGGATCATGTGAAAGGAGACTTGTTTTTTTGTTTTTCTCAAACAAAATTCCAACAAATAAGAGTAATTCAATATTTATATAAATTTTTATAGTTTACAAAATACTATCTTTATTATTGCATGATGTAGAGGATAATAGTAATGATAGTAATAGTGCCTATCTGTGCAGTAGTTCATAGAAAATTAGATGCAAAAGAATGGTGATAGGAGGGGTGGCTAGGTGGCACAGTGGATAAAGCACTGGCCCTGGGTCAGGAATACCTGGGTTCAAATCCGGTCTCAGACACTTAATAATTACCTAGCTATGTGACCTTGGGCAAGCCACTTAACACCATTTGCCTTGCAAAAAAGAAACAACTAAAAAAAAAGAATGATGATAGGATAGTGACTTATATTAGCACTCCAAAAATAATAATAACTGATTTTATATAGCACAAAAAAGGCATTTTACAACAATTAACTGTTTTGAGTCTTAAAGTTGGTACTTCTGGTATTGCCTACTTATTTTTTAGTTAAGAAAGTTGAGAATCAGAAAGATTTGGTAAGTCACTCATAGTCCTTCTGAAGTGGCAGAATGGGATGCTTTTCACTGTAACTTACAGCTTATGAATTGCTTTTACCAAAAAAAAAAATTAAAACCAGAAACTAGTTTTCTTATTCATATGCAGTACTGTTACTAAATGTGTAGGTCTTATTAAATGTGTAGGTCTTTTTATTTTTTTCAAGAACTAATTTGTGCATAGTATGATGCAGTAAAGTAGAGAAACAAAAAATAAAGTTTTCCCATAATTGAAATAGAAAAGTTGAACAGAGTTGTATAAACTATTTTTACAGTGATAGTTTAATTTGGAGATTCTTAGAATTTCACTCTAAATCTTATTGTTAAAATAAGAAAAATTCATAATTATTTTAAGGTAGTTTTATTTTTTCAATATATATATATATATATATATATATATATCCGTAGATCTATATCTATCTATCTATCTATCTATTTATCTATCTATCTACTCCACAATGACTTTTCCTTTATATTACTTTGAAATTCTTATATATCTCTTTTTTATTCCTAACTTTTCTCACCCCAGGCAGAAATCAAGCGCCTGCAGGAAGCCAACAAAGCAGCTCGGAAGGAAAGACAGCTGATTCTTAAACAGCAAGAGGAAATAGAAAGAATACGCCAAACCACAATTAAGCTTCAGGAGAAGTTGAAGTCTGCGGGGGAAAATAAATTGGTAAGTTGAAAAGATTTAATTCAGTTTGCTTTCTCTTTTAAAGATACTGTTTGCTTCCATGTCTTATTGTTAAACTTCTGTTCTAATATGATTCAGACGCAGCTGTGTCAGTATAGTGGATCATGCTAAGTACATTGCATGTCATGTAGGAGGCACTTAATAAATGTTTATCAGTTGACTTAATTGAGGAAGACTTGGCTTCAGCTCCCACTTGAGCCAAATATATCTGGCATCCCAAAAGTTTTGGTGTCATTTTAAACTCTTTAAAAGATGAATTGAGAGGAAATCAGCAACTAAAAAAATTAGAAAAAGAATGAATTAAAACCCCCAATTGAATATCAGATTAGAAATTCTAAAAATTAAAGGAGAAATCACATGATCCACAAATGTTGAAGACTGAAATGAAGTTCTCAGAATAATATATACATACAGTAAACTCACCTAAGAAACCTAAGGATTTCTAAATAAAAGAGCAGTCAAGGATTATGAAATTTGATTCATATTTCAATTAAACAAATATTTACAACATACTACATACAAAGCAATGTGTTAGACAACAGGGAAACAAAAATGAAAAATTAATGAGCTCCTTCCAACAGACCTTAAAATCAAAAGCAAGAAAACTATTGAGCTAATAAATAAAAACAAGCATTGGTTTTATGAAAAAAACCAATAAAATTGATAAACTGGATTAACTTTAATTTGATTAAAAAGATTTGATTGGTTAATTTGATTTAAAAAAAAGAAAGAAAAAGCCAAATTGCTAATATCATAAATGAAAATGGTGAACTCACCACCAATGAGGAGGACATTAAAGTAATAATTCAGAATTATTTTGCCCAACTGTATGCCAATAAATTTGATAATCTAAGTGAAATGGATGAATATTTACAAAAATATAAGTTGCCCAAGTTAAATGTACAGAAAATTAAATACCTAAATAACCCTATCTCAGAAAAAGAAATTCAACAAGTTGTTATTGAACTCCCTAAGAAAATAATCTTCAGGGCCAGATAGATTCACAGGTGAATTCTATCAAACATTTAAGAACCAATTTAAGAATTGGTTCCAATTCTATATGAACTCTTTGAAAAAAATAGGTGAATATGGAACTCTGCCTAACTCTTTCTTTTGACACCAATATGGTGCTGATAGCTAAATCAAGAAGAGTCAAAACAAAGAAAGAAAATTACTGACCTATCTCCCTGATGAATATAGATGCACAATCTTTTAGCTTTTTTTTTTTTTTTGCAAGGGAATGGGGTTAAGTGGCTTGCCCAAGGCCACACAGCTAGGTAATCATTAAGTGTCTGAGGCTGGATTTGAACTCAGGTACTCCTGACTCCAGGGCCAGTGCTCCATCCACTGCGCCACCTAGCCACCCCAGATGCAAAATCTTAAATAAAATCTTAGCAAAGCAATTACAGCAAGTTATCACTAGGATAATACATTATAACCAAGCAGGATTTATCCCAGGAATGCAGGGTTGGTTCAATATTAGGAAAACTGTTAGTTAAATCATATGATTATATCAATAGATGCTGGAAAAAACCTTTGATAAAATACAACAACCATTCCTACTAAAAACACTATAGAGTGTAGGAATAAATGGATTGTTCCTTAGAATAAAAAAGCAGTATCATCTGAAACCATCAACATACATTATATGCAATGGGGATAAGCTAGAGGCATTCCCAATAAGATCAGTGGTGAAACAAAGATGCCCATTATCACTACTACTACTCAATATTGTGTTAGAAATGTTAACTTCAGCAATAAGAGAAGAAAAAGAAATTGAAGGAATTAGAATTGGGCCAGACAAAACTCTCACTTTTTGCAGATGACATGATGGTATGTATACCTAGAGAATCCCAAAAAATCATCTAAGAAACAATTAGCAACTTTAGCAAAGTCATAGGATATAAAATAAATCCTCAACATTTCTATATATGACTAGTAAGATACAGTAGAAAGAGCTAGAAAGAAAAATCCCAAGTAATTTCAGACAATATAAAATACTTGGGAGTCTACCTCCCAAGGCAAACTCAGACACTTTATGCAAACAACTATAAAACACTTCTCACCCAACTAAAATCAGATTTAAATAACTAGGCAAATATCAACTGCTCATGGATAGGCCGAGCTAAAATAATAAAAATGACAATTCTACCAAAATTAAAGTACTTATTTAGTGGCCCTGCCAGTCAAAATTCCAAAAAATTACTTTAATGAGTTAGAAAAAACTGTAAGTAAATTCATCTGGAGAAACAAAAAGTTGAGAATTTCCAGGGATTTAATGGAAAAAAAGTGCAAAAGAAGGAGGCTTAGCCCTACCAGATCTAAAATTAGATCATGGAGCATCAGTCATCAAAACTGTCTGGTATTGGCTAAAAAATTGAGTGGTGGATCAGTGGAATAGACTAGTTTTAAAAGAGGTAGCAGGAAATGATTATAATAATCTGCTGTTTGATAAATCCAAAAAGTCCAGCTTTTAGAATAAAAGCTCTCAGATAAAAACTGTTGGGAAAATTGGAAGTTAGTATGGCAGAAACTTGGATTAGACCAACATCTCACACCCTATATACCAAGATGAGATCAAAATGGGTACAGGATTTAGACATAAAAGACAATATTATAAGCAAATTAGAAGATCAAGGACTAGTTTACCTGTCAGATCTATGGAAAGGGAAGCAGTCTATGACTAAGGAAGAGATGGAGAACATCCCTAAAAACAAACTAGATGATTTTGATTACATTAAATTAAAAAGCTTTTACTCAAACAAAACTACTGTAACCAAGATCAAAAGAAATGTAGTAAATTGGGAAACAATTTTTACAACTAGTATTTCTGACAAAGGACTCATTTCTAAAATGTATAGAGAACTGAATCAAATTTATTAAAAAAAAAAAGCCATTCTCCAAATGGTCAGTGGATATGCAAAGGCAATTTACAAATGAGGAAATCAAAGCAATCCTTAGTCATATGAAATATTACTCTAAATCTTTACTGATTAGAGAAATGCAAATTAAAGCATCTCTGAGGTATCACCTCACACCTTTCAGACTGCCCAATATGACCAGAAAGGACAATGATCAATGTTAGAAGGGATGTGAGAGAGAAATCTGGGACACTAATACACTGTTGGTGGAGCTCTGAACTCATCCAGCCTTTCTGGTGATCAATTTGGAATTATGCCCAAAGGGCAACAAAAATGTGCATACCCTTTGATCTAGCAATACCACTACTGGTTCTATATATACCCTGAAGAAATCATGAAAAGGGGTAAAAGCATTACTTGTACAAAAATGTTCATAGCAGCCCTGTTTGTCATGGCAAAGAATTGGAAATTGACTGAATGTCCATCAATTGGGAAATGGCTGACCAAATTGTGGTATATGTATGTCATGGAATACTATTGCTCTATTGGAAACCAGGAGGGAAGGAAATTCAGAGAAGCTTGGAGGGATTTTCGTGAACTAATGCTGAGTGAGATGAGCAGAACCAGAAGAACACTGTACACCCTAACAGCCACAGGGCATTGATGATCAGTCTTCATGGACTTGCTCATTCCATCATTGCAATAATCAGGGATACTTTTGGGTTATCTGTGATGGAGAGTACCATCTGTATCCAGAGAAAGAATTGTGACAAAGACCAAAGATTATTACCTATAATTAAAAAAAGAAGTTATCTTATTATGGAATTTTGCTATTACTTTTCCCTTAAGGGTATGATTTCTCTCTCAACCATTGAGTTTGGATCAATCTGCAGTATGGAAACAGTGTAAAGACTCTCAGACTGCCTTCTCTGGTGATTGGGGAGAGGGAAGTGAGATTAGGGAGGAAATTGTAAAATTCAAAAATAAATAAATTTTAAAAAACTGAACTGATTGCTTGACCCTGGTCAAGTCACTTACTCTCACTGCTCTGGGAAACCAGAAGACAGAAGTTGTAGAGGAGAAGTCAACCTGAATTGGTAGAGGGGAAGTTTTCTCATTTTGGAGTTTTCTATGCCAATGAAATCACAGAACCAGTTCTTATCTCTAACACACATCACACATTTGGGCTTTATTATGGTATTAGAATAAAAATAATACTATAATATAAAGCATAAAAAAGAAAGAAATTAATGTGTATTATACTCACTTTTTTTAGTTTTTTTTTTTTTGCAATAGGGTTAAGTGGCTTGCCCAAGGCTACACAGCTAGGTAATTATTAAGTGTCTGAGGCCAGATTTGAACTCAGGTACTCCTGATTCCAGGGCCAGTGCTCTATCCACTGTGCCACCTAGCCGCCCCTATCCTCACTTTTTTGATTAATTTCTTTTTATGATATTTGTCATCACAAATTTTAGTTTTGAAGGAGATGACACAAAGACATCATTAGTAAACTTCTCATATTTTTTTATTCATAGACTGCTTTGGACCAAGATCCTGTTAGGCTACTTACACTGCTTAATTTCACTTACTTAATGCAAGAATAATATAAGAGAAATAATGGGAATGATGTTATTGCTTTTGATATGGCATCCATATAAGCTATCTAATTTATTGTAACCATATAAAGGAGGAAAAATTTACTATTCTACACTCTCTCCCTTGGCAGTCCCAGCTACTTAAGTGATTCCCACATCTATTTCTTTAGCCTTGATCTCACATCTAAATATGAATATAGGTTGCCATTTGTGTACTTCACACATCCAATTTGATTTGATGTTGGCATCTACAAATTTACATACCAAAAATGAAGCTCATTATCTTCTCTATAAACCTATACCCCTTCTAAATTGTTTTTTCTTTTAAAGGCAGAACTGTCTTCTCTGATATCATTTTCTTTCCTTTACTTCTAATGAATTATCAGTATTTATCTAGTCTACCTCAACAGCATATTCCTCATTAATATGATCATTTCTTATCTAGGTTATTGTAATAACTTCTTACTTGGTCTCCCATGCTTCTAATCTGTATCTCTCTAATTTGTCTATACCAAGCTGCCCAAATCATCTTCCTATAGACAAAATAAAACCATATCACTCCTTTAAAAACCTTCAGTGGTTTCCCTATTATCTCTATAATAAAATAGAAATTCCTATGTTGGACATTTCAGACCTTCATTTTGGTTCTTTCCTACTTTTCCAGATTATCAACCCCATGTTGCTGTTAGGATGTACAATGTTTATCTGGTTCTGCTCATCTCACTCAGCATCTAATTCATGCAAATCTTTCCAGGCTTCTCTGAATTCCCATCCCTCTTAGTTTCTAATAGAATAATAGTGTTCCATAAAGTACATATACCACAATTTGTTCAGCCATTCTCCAATTGATGGACATTCACTCAATTTCCAATTCTTTGCCACCACAAACAGAACTGTTATGCATATTTTTGTGCAAGTGATGTTTTTACCCTTTTTCGTGATCTCTTCAGGGTATAGACCCAGGAGTGTCATTGCTGGATCAAAGAGTATGCATATTTTTATTGCCCTTTAGACATAATTCCAAATTCAGGCAACTCTCTTTAAGACTTTACATTGCATTTCTATTCCATGTTGGCAAAGGCAGTTTGTACAATTGGAACACTATATACAGATGAAAACACAAATATATCTAAACCCAACTAAATGTTGAATTTACAAATTTTTAGATTTTGCATGTTAATATAAAGACTCATTCTGCATCATTGCCTTGTTGTAGTGTAAAGACTTGCTTAACTCAGTAAAGTGACTAAGTCAAAGTCAAAAGGAACTCCTGAAGTGTTTATTTTAACTTTGCACATCTCATATTTCCCTTGAGCTGCTTCAATTCTGCCTTGCTCATAGAACACAGCACCCTTACTGATGAGGGCATGTCTTGCTGGGTGGTCTTGTTCCAGGGTCTCCCAACCTACACAGTTCCAGAATTCTTAAGAGAGGTCTTCATAGTAATCTGTTGTCACTTCTTCTGACCCCACTGTTAGCACTTACCCTGTGTGAGTTCTGCAGAATACAGTCTTTTTGGCAAGAGTATGTTTGGTATTCAAACAGCGTGTCCAGTCCTTTGTAGTTGCACTCTTTGTAGTAACATTTGAATGTCTGGCAGTTTAGCTTGAGAAAGGACCTTGGTGTCTGGTATCTTATCCTACTAGGTCATCTTCACAGTCTTCCTCAGACAATTTAAATGGCAGCGATTCAGTTTCTAGACATGGCACTGGTAGACTGTCCGGGTTTCACAGGCATATAAGAATGAGATCATCACAACAGCTCTGTAGACTTTCAGTTTGGTAGTCAGTCTAATACCTCATCTCTCTCACACTTTCTTTCCAAGTCTTCCAAATACTGAGCTAGCTCTGGCAATGTGTATGCCAACCTCATTATTAATGTTTACTTCCCTGCAAAGTGCACTGCCAAGATAAGCGAATTTATCCACAGGTATTCAAAACTTCTCCATTTGCTGTTAACCAATGGTTCCACATATGGATTGTATAGTGCTGGTCATTGGAGCACCTGTGTTTTCTTGTTGTTAATTGTTAGACTAAAATTAGTAATCATTATATCTACTACTGTGGGCAAGATTCTCTTAGAAGAAATGGAACAACGCTCATAATCAAAAATAGGATGAGAAAAGGAGTATTGCAGCATAATCACAAAAATGACAGAATAATATCTGAGTCTAAGGCCAAAGATTCAGTATCATAATAATTAATACAAGTTCTACTCCAGCCACTGATGTTTGAGAGCCAAAGTTGCTTAATTCTGTGACAACCGACATTTAGAAATAACACCAAAAAAAGTTGTCACATTCATCATAGGGAACTGGGATGCTCAAAGTAGAAAATCATAAGCTAAATAACAGTCAGGTTTGGCCTTGGAGTAGAAAATGAAGTGGGGCATAATCTAATATAGAGTGTTGTCAAGGTAACTCAAAACACTTTTTTTTTCAACAACCCGGATGGTGACTCTACACATGAACATTACCAGATGGCCAATATAGAAATTAGATTGATTATACTCTTTGCACCTGAAGGTGGAAAAGCTCTATACACTTTGATATAATACAAGACCTGGGAGTTGACTGTCAGCTTAAATCATGGAACTTCTTATTGCAAAAGTTAGACTTAAAGTGAAGAAAATTAAAAAAATCCATCAGACTAAAATATGACCTAAACAACATCTTTCTTTTCACTGATTACACTAAAGCCTTTGTATGGACCACAACAAAATGTGGCAAGTCCTCAAAAAATAATCAGAATGTCAGTTCATTTTACTTGTCTTCAGCAGAACATGTATATGGATCAAGAAACATCAATTAGAACCAAACATGAAACAACTGATTGGTTTAAGATTGGAAAGGAGCAGGACAAAGCTGTATATTTTCATCTTATTTAACTTATATGCAGAATACACCATGCAAAATGTTAGAATGAATGAATCAAAAGCTAGAATTAAGGTTGCCAGGAGAAATATCAACACTCTTAGGTATGCAGTTGATGCTAATCTGATTGCAAAAAGTGAAGAGGAATTAAGAAGCCTCTTGATGAAGAGAAGAAATTGTAAAAACTGATTTGAGTTAACATTAAAAAATCCTAGGCTCATGCATCACTTTCTGACAAATAGAAGAAGAAATGGAAGCTGCTGGAGTTTATATTCTTGTGCTCAAAGATTACTGAAGATGGTGACTGCAGCCATGAAATTAAAAGACACTTGCTTCTTAGAAGGAAAACTGGCTAGTCTGGACAGCATACCTAAAAACTATACAGAGACTATACCGAGTTTGACTGTATAGCCAAAACTTTGGTTTTTCAATGATAGTTGGATTCTAAGAAAAGTGAGAGCAGCAGAGTTGGACAGCAAGGAGGTCAAATTAGTTTAATACTTATATTCAGACTCTTCATTAGAAGGAGAAATACTGAAGCTGAAACTTAAGTACTTTGGTCATAAAATGAGAACAGAAGACTCATTGGAAAAGACTTTGATGCTGGGAAAGATTGATGGCAAAGGACAAGGGGATGGCACAGGATGAGAAGGATAGTGTCATGAAAGCAATGAACATGAGCTTGGACAGACCTCAGGAGATAGTGGAAGATGGATGGGACTGGCATGCTAATACATGCTTTTCACGCTTTACCTTTTCAAAAACCCACCTATACCTCTGTATTATTCTGTACATGACATGAAATCATGAAAAGTTGGGCATGACTAAACAATAACAGCAATGACAAAATAATAAATTATTAAACAATTAAATAAGGGACAAAAATCAGAAGACCTGGACTTCCTAACATATTAACTTCTACTCAGAGTCACAAAATCTGAGTTTTTTTTCTTAACTGTAAAATACAATATTTCTGTTTCCTCTTACCAAAAGAAATGTTCAAAGAATTAATAGCTATTTGTAGCTATTTGTAGGAAAGACAATATATAAAAACCACTGGTAGTAGTATTTTTTTTCTTGAATTAGAATGTAATATATACAATGGAACTATCATGGGTATTAATAGACTTCTTTGAGACTAACTATGAACATAGTTTTACTAACAGCATATTTAAAAGCATCATTTGAAAGGGAAATGTTCAAGAATACTTCAATATATTTGCAATAAAATTTTGTAATATCTTACCCCCTTTCTTTGGTTTGCAGGAGCCTCGTAGTGAGGATGAGACAAAGCAAAGTAAGACATCTAGTCCAGCTCCAACTGACTTAGAGACCCGAAGTCCTTCCCCTGTCTCCATTTCTAGCAGTGAGACTAGCAGCATCATGCAGAAACTCAAGAAAATGCGCAGTCGCATGGATGAAAAGTAATTTGTTTTTGTAATTCACATCTTTAATATAAATAGTTTAAGCACAAAATTATCTTATTTCATGACTACTCATCAACATTATTGGATATCTTTTTGTTAGATCTAGTAACAATTTAGTAGAATTTTTACTTCATCTTAGAGATCAGTCTAAATATACAAGTGTCTTAATATTGGGTAAGTGACCAATATCAATTTGAAATATAATTATCAGTTCAATATAACCAAATAATTCTCTATAGGTCATAGTATTCAGTATAATTCTAACATCACTTCCTGGTCACCCATTTATATTTTCTTTCCTCTGAAACCAATTTATTCACTGCATCCCCTAAATCTATTTTGGTACAGGTAATTAATGATGATAGATGACATTATTATTATGGTTATTCTTACAGATAAACTTCTGCAAATATTATATTTTTACATTTGGTCATGGAAGTGTCTCTTGACTTCTTTCATTTAAAACTTTAAAAAGATAAACCATCTCTATTACTCTGAAACCTGAATACATTTGTGTAGGACATGAATACTTTAGAAATAACACTATTGATAAAGAAACAGGACTGCTCTTGACGTACTATTCTCTACTATTTACTGATTCTAAATTAATTGAAATTGAATGCTTAAATTTAAATTGGTAAGTAGGTAAAAATAACTCAGTTATCTCTCCTAAATAATGTATTGGGGCAGCATGAATATATCTCCTAAACATCATTTTGAATAGTCACATTTATCTTCTTTAACCAAGTTAGAAGTTACTGACAAAGAGTAATTAAAAATTGACAAATTTGAGTTACCTTTCTGGTGTGTGGTAAAAAAAAAAGTAAACTATAAATCAGATTCTGAGTAATCAAGAGTTAGCTATATATGTTTACTTGTGTGGCTACCATGCATCACTTTGTTTCAGCTAAGCATGAAAATGCCATTTATATTTAAGGGTTATTATTTGTTTTTTTTTCTTCATTAAAAGGAAAGGTGATTTTCCTGCAATATTAAATAAACTTAAGGTTTTTAGTAACTTATTTTAATTAAAGGAAATTTCACACTTAGATTTAACTAGTAGAGCTTTGACCATTTTTACATTTAAATAGAAATGTATTGCATATATATATATTTATGTATGTGTGTATGTATGTATAGTTCAATGTATTGGCAGTAAAGGGCAGCATGATACAGTAGATAAAGAGTTAGCCTTGGAGTTAGGAAGACCTTCTTTCAAGTCCAAGCTCTAACACCTTGTTGACTATGTGACTCTGGGCAAATCACTTAACCTCTCAGTGTACCTCAGGCAATTTTCTCAGATTAAGTTGCAAAACAAGTGCTAGTTTGTGATGTTAATGGAAATTTCCTCACTATTAAATGTCTAGTCTGTGAAATAACCTATTAATTCCATAGATCTTTTGAGGGTAATCATTTAATGCTGTAGATAGCCTTTAACCTGCATAGCAAATTTCTTTGAGGAAATCTGTACATTATAGAAGATATTTTTTTCAGTCACCTCTTTGATAATGAGACATCAGCCCTTCAGATGTATCTGTTATTTGTATACCTATTTTTGTAAAAAAGAGCAAAAACAAAAATAAAGCAACCAACTTTTTTGAAAGCTGTCATGGAACATATAGACAAGTTATCTTCACATTAACTTTTGTGAAGAACCCATCTCCTGAGTAAAGTGAAGCATAGGAAAGGGGGTTTCTCTCTGTGGTAGATTTCCATTATTAGAAGTTAACATTAAAAAATAAATATGATCATCTGTTAAAATCATAGTTGTTTTTTTTTTCTTTAAGTTTTTTCACTAGATCCATAAAAACACTAGGTTCCTGGAATGTTAAATTTGAACTTGGAAACATTTCTTCTTTGTACAATGGGAAGAACAAATTATATAAGTAAAATTAACTCATTTATTTCTCCTAATTAGTGTACTGGGGCAGCATGAATAAATATCCTAAACATAATCTTGCATTTTCACATTTACCCTCTTGAAGTTAGGAGCTATGGACAGAGTAAAAAAATTAATAGATTTGAGTCACTTTTTCTCCCATTTGTTAAAAAAAAGCAAAATACTAATCAATTCCTGAGTAATCAAGAGTTGACTATCTATCTATCTATATCTATATCTATATCTATATCTATCTATCTATCTATCTATCTATCTATCTATATATATATATATATGTTTGCGTGTCTACCATACATCACTTTGTTCAGATAATCATAAAAATGCCATACATGAGTCTGTTATCTTTAAGAAAGCTTAGATGAAGGCTTTTATTCTAAACTCAGATATTTTCACACTTAAGTCATGCTAAAGTTCTTTTAAAACATAAAGTGAATATTATTGTTTTAATTCAAGAGCTCAGAGGGAATTTTAGTGCCTTATATTTTATTAGAGTGACTATGCCTCTTACAGTTGGATAATTCTGACTGAGACATAGACCTTGTAATCTTTTACTAGACTGATAGAGTCAGAGAAACAGAATGAGAAAATTTGTTTACTTCTAATAGAAAAATTGTTCACTTTACTTCTTCTAATAAAATTATCTCATTAAAAATGTGAAAGATTTAATTCATTTTACAATTAAAGCAGTCTATTCTTTTTTCTTTTTCTTTAATTTTGGAACTAGAGAGAACCTTAAATTTCCTTTAATTCAACTCCTGTATTTTATATAAGAGGTACCTGAGACTCAAAAAACTTAAATAATTTAGTATTCAAGGTCACATAACTTGTAAGTGGCTAAAGTAAAGTAAGTATTTTTAATCCATTGTTATTTTCTAATTTTTCAATAATTTTCATTTTTCAAGCATTGAATTACTCATACTGCAACCCCAAGATAAGATCTTATAAGTTGAGTTGTTCGTATAACCTTATATTCTAAAGAAGTCAATTGTCTTGTTTTCCCAATATTATAAAATTTAAAATGTGTTTCTTTGTGGTGGGGGGAGAAATTGGCTCCTAGAAGTAAGTCAAGTAATTGTCACATAGAGTAGATCTTTTTTAAAAATCACATAGTTGAAAGAATTGGCTGTCAACAGCATTATTTTGTTAAACTCAATTAAATCCCAATTTAAAAAGTCCAAAAGAACAAATATAACAATAAAAAATTCTAGTAGTATTAATATTTACTTCATCCTCTCTGCATTATATTTCTCATTATAATGAGATAGCAGTTAGAATGACATTTTTATAAACTTCAAACTTTATTAATAATTTTGGCTTTATACCCATCCTTTTTGGTGTACTTTTCCTCTTCTTAAACTATGTAGTAATTGATCTTCATTTTCTTTGCTATTCATTTTCATACTCTCCTCTTTTTGGTGCTTCCTAATAAACACATTCCATTTCTTGTTTCCTTTTATTGCCTCATTTAGTACAGTCTCAGTTGCTATTAACTAGAAAATGACTTAGGAAAGGCATGAAAATTCTTTAATATAATGTTGGTTATTAATTCTCATTGTAACTATAATTGTAATTGTGGCTCATGTTGATATTTCAAATGAATGAATACCGTACTTTATATTTGCAAACCACTTAGCTGTTTTTCTCAATTGATCATTTATATTGCCCTTATGACCAAGGTCATATAAGTATTTTCATTCCTCTTTTACTAAAAGAATCTCTGAGACTCAGTGAGTCTCTTTGGCTTCCTTAGGACCATGTGACTGGTAAAAAGCAGAACCAGAATTTGAACCAATTTAATTTGATGCTTTATCTACTAATTATAGATTCTACCATGCTATTTATTATATTCAACCCTTTTAGGTCTAATTTTATATTAGATTTGAATAAATATAGTTTTATTTGTTAATTGTATATTATATAAGCATCCCCAGTGTACAAGTATTTAAAATATATGTATTTTAATATATATATAATATATATATATATTAAATAGTACATTGAGGTTGCTTTATGTAGTATGTATTACTTTTTTGCTCAATTTCATGAGACAACCATAATTTTTCTTGTTTAAAAATTATAGTGATTTATAGGTAGTTTGCTTTATGTCATATTGTTAGATCCATGTTTTATTTTGATCCTTATCTTTCAGAACTCATTTCTTGAATTTTCTTCTGAGAAACTGCAAAATCTTAAAGAATTGTAAACTTAAAGCTTACCTAGAGCAAATACTACTTGAAACATTCAATATTGTTATCTAGTTTCTGCTCAAGGACCTTTAATGAAAAGTGTAGACATTACAAAATAGCTTATGGTCTTGCTTAAGTTGTGGTAAAGTTTGCCTCCCTGTACCTTAAACCATTTGTAGTTCTGCTTATTTTCTGAAGTGAATTTATAATGCAGTTTCTAGGAGCACATTGCAGAAGCTGCTTCTTATGTTCTTATCTGAAAGTTGAAAGCAGTCTGGGCAAAAGGATCATCTATTAAATTCCATTAGTTTAACAGAGGAGGAGCCTGAAACTCAGAAAGATAGAGGGAATCTATCCACAGATAGACAGCTTGGAAATTACAAGAGAGCTGCAATCTTTGCTTTTCTGACTCTAGGGCTTACACTCCTTCTATTATACTATGTTAAGGACCTAGTAAAGTCCTTTTTTTGTGTGAAGAGTTATTTGCTCCGATATCATTTGTTTAATGTGAGATAATCAGCACATTAGCAGGTGAATTTTGGACTGGACTAAAAGAGTCCAGATGTAAGAGTCAAACCCAGACTCTACAATTGACTAGTCCCATGATCATAGACTGGTTACTTCAACTTTCAGAGCATTGGTTTCCTCTTGGGTAAAGTGAGGTGGAGCTCTCAGATTCCTTTTAGCTTAATTATCCATGATTCTGTAAAGGTATTTAACCCCATGACAACATGGCTTATAGCAATATTAGGGATAGTAGCCAATCAAGATAGTATTTGCTAATCTATATATCACATGATTGAGTGCCAAAACTAGTAATGAAAGACTGGTATGTTCTTTTTAAAAAATATGTGGCACATAGTTACAATTAACATGTTCATAGAAAAATAGAAAGTGCCAAATTGGAGTATAGCAGTGTTGCAAATAGTGAACCTGCTAGAGGGCATAGTTATTCTCCCTCAAGCTAATCATACTCCAGCTTTTATTAGGAGTAAACATTTTTGACTATCATTCACAAGTTTGTCCAACCCCTTTTTATATTTTTCTTGCTTATATCATCTCTTGGAATAATAAATTCCCTTAAGTTATTTACTATTGTAGTACTTTGTTATATTTGTCAAAGGCCTTGCTCAGATACCTATTTAGTAAATTTCTGTTAGGCAAGGTGTGTTTTTTTTTTATTTTACCGTATTTTATTTTAAATTCATATATAAACATTTTCTTTTACTCCTCGTTTTCAGAAAGTTAGATCTGATGAGACTATCTAATCCTTAAGGAAAGAGAAATTAGTAACCAACTATATTATCAGGAAGAAATCACTGTCCTTTATAGAGAAATGTAAATTGTACCTTTATAGTTTTGTAATACATGTTTCAATGTTGTTTTGTCACTTTTTTTGTACTAGGTCTTGCATGCATTTAGCAGTTGTGCACTTAAGAGGGTGGGTGATATTTATGTTATAAATAGATCTTTGGAACCTTTTGTCAAGTGCAGTAGTACTTTAATAATTGGCACAAAAAGAAACTTATCTTATATTGACAAAGAATGGCAAGGAAGACACACTGTTTTTTAATGGAACTTGGCAAGAATGTTTTTCCTTCAATCCTTTAGTGCAGAAGATCAAAGAAATCCAGTAAAAAAATATTCCTCAAGATGTTTTTTGATCATAGAGGGGTAGGGAATACATCAAATAATTTGAAAGTGACATTTGAATTTGTCCCTTGCATCCCTTTGTAGAGCAGATGATAAACAATCATATACTCCTTGCTCTTTAAAGAGAAATTTATCTTTAAAAAGATAATTTAGAGAAATCCTTGATTCAAAATCAAAGGCAGAATGCTGGATTTATACTTAGATTTTCTCACTGTTCTGGCACTTACTTTTCCCTGCCCTTCCAAGGCAGAAAAAGTTGTCTTGACATTCAAGTTGTGTTGTATTGTGTTGCGTTTTGTGTTTGTGTGTGTGTGTGTGTGTGTGTGTGTGTGTGTGTGAACAAGAGCGTGCTCTGTCAAAGAGAATTAACAAGCTGTTGCCATAGAATCCAAACCTTTGCACATAGAATATTGTGATTCAATGTGCTATGAAAAAAGAGAAATTAATGGGTTGGACTATTCTTTCTTTCGTGATTTTAACATACTGAGTTTTCTTCCTTAAAAATAGCATTGTTCATTGAGTGTTTTCTGTAGACAAGTTACTTAGTTTATTCTTAACTGTAGCTTCAACATTCTGTCTTGTCACATTTTAAACACTGTATATGAATTTTAAATAGGCCCATGTTAAGTACAAAGGGAGATACTTTAGACTAAGATGTAACAGAAAATAAAAGATTATAAGCATCATATAATATTTTTAAAAGATTGTTTTTTTCTCCTGAGGATAATTTTTCTTAAATTTCATTATTTAAAGTTAAGTGATATGATCAAGTTAACATAGTTACATTCTGTTTCCTCTAGAGTGTATGATTAGGTACTCTTACAAAGTAGTATTAGTCATATGTTGGTCCAAAGTTATAATAGTTATGTTTTAATGTTCATTAAGATAAGTAGGATGACACAGTTTGAAGGATCTTTTACTTAGTACCCAATCAGATTCTCACTTTCTCATATATGGTTAGATAGGTTTACCAAAACAGTAATAATAATGATGATGATAAGAACTGACTGAATACAAAATGACTATAATTTTTAAGAATTCTACCAGTGTGAAAAAAATTAGATAACTAAGCAACAACCTAAGAATTAGTGCATATTCAAAATTCATTTTTATTATACATGTAATTCTTTTGTCATAGCACCTAACAAGATTTGATTAGCTAGTCTATATATTATCCAAGAGCATATTAAAAGTTCTTCAATCAGAACTTTTGCTTTCCCTTTCTCGTTCTTTCTGCCTCTTTATTCTCTTGGTTTTAAATTCTTCCTCCTTATTTTGTAGACACTGCTCTCCTGTTCACTACTTCTTCTCTGTCTTTACGTCTCATCACTGGGCCTCTCTCAGTGTCTGTTTTCCCAACCTCCATCCCAAATTCCAGCTGTATATCTACAACCAGTTGGTCAGGTAACTTTGCACCTTTCTCAGTGCACTCTTTGATAGAGCATGCTCTGTTCAGTTTTTTAACATCTTGAAGACTTGTAGGTTTCCCATAGATTTTACTCTTATTTATCTGATATGCTTTTTATTCTTGTGCATTTAAATTACTATTATAACCAGTATAAAGATGTGACCAGAAATCTGAACATCTTACTTTTTTAGATGGTTGTTTTATCTACATGTGATGAGAATATTATAATTTTTTAAAACATTTTTTAACTTTTCTTAACCTTTTCTAGCTAGGCATAAGTAAGTGATGTACCATTTGATTTTAGAATTTTGGCTAGCTTCAGAAATTTAAGGTACTTGGTACATTCTTCTGCAATTTTAAACAAACAAACACAACACATCTGACTTAAATAAAAGATAGTGACAAAAAGACAGATAATTGTAGTACTGAAGATTTTCCTAGTGTGAAAAAATAGAAAAATCATCTGACATTGCATCTCAAAAAGTTAAATGAAAACAGAACTCAAGTTGATCTGAACAAAGCTAGGCTGAATTTTAAAGAAATCTAGCATGAACAAAAACATATTTGATTTCTTGTGGGGTGTTTTTGTTTTGTTTTGTTGTTTTCTTCGCTGAGCAGCCATACACATTTTTTACTTGAAAATAAAATATAAATATGTTAATTCTATAGATAAAGTATTTTGAGATGCAGAATCTTAAAGACATCAAACCAGGTAAATCATTCTCTATAATGAGCGCATTTCCAGGTAATTTAAGTGAGCATTAAGTCACTGATAAGTATATTTTTTTTGTTTTTTGTTTGTTAAATAGGAGACTTTGAATAGAACTACTTTTTTTTTTTTAATGGACAAGAAGCATATATGAAAGATCAGTGTAACATTAAAGTATTAACACTTAGTACTTTACTAGGCTACCTAGTTATAATTTTGTCTTATGATACCTATTCATATTTCATTTGCCTTTTTGCATACTGACATTATAAACTTCTGAGTAAAATTTCTTATTTTCTGAATATTTAATTTCTGGAACCTATTATATCCAAACTTTTGAGGAGAATTTTATCAATGTTCTATCTTACATAACTTTATGATAAGATAGAATATTCACAGGTCTTCTGGCTATAGATATCTTTTGTCTTGTTTTTTCATTGTTCATAATGTGACCATAGGTTCCTTACTAAGCGAGAACAGAAATTGATGCAGAGGCGACAACATGCAGAGGAACTGCTTGAGTGGAAACGACGTTTAGATGCAGAGGAAGCAGAAATTCGTCGAATGGAAAAGCAAGCTTTGGCAGCATGGGACAAAGAGCTTGTGAAATCTAAAACTCCCAAGAAAGACTTAGGAGATGAGAGAAGAGAGCTAAAAGGTAAAGCTAACATTTTTTTTAAAGAAAGATTTTATTTATTTTGAGTTTTACAATTTTCCCCCCACTCTTGCTTCCTTCCCCCCCACCCCCACAGAAGGCATTCTGTTAGTCTTTACATTGGTTCCATGTTATGCATTGATCTCAGTTGAATGTGATGACAGAGAAATCATATCCTTAAGGAAGAAAAATAAAGTATGAGATAGTAAAATTACATAATATTATAGCGGTTTTTTCCCCTAATTTGACGATAATAGGCTTTGGTCTTTGTTGAAAGTCCATAATTCTTTCTCTTGATAGAGATAGTATTCTCCATTGCAGATAGCCCAAAATTGTCCCTGGTTGTTGCACTGAAGAGATGAGCAAGTCCATCAAGGTTGATCATCACCCCCATGTTGCTGTTAGGGTGTACAGTGTTTTTCTGGTTCTGCTTATCTCACTCAGCATCAGTTCATACACAAATCCCTCCAGGCTTCCCTGAATTCCCATCCCTCCTGGTTTCTAATAGAACAGTAGTGTTCCATGACATACATATACCACAGTTTTTTAAGCCATTCTCCAATTGAAGAACATTCACTCAATTTCCAATTTTTTGCCACCACAAACAGGGCTGCTATAAATATTTTTGTACAAGTGATGTTTTTACCCTTTTTCATAATCTCTTCAGGGTATAAACCCAATAGTGGTATTGCTGGGTCAAAGGTTATACACATTTTTGTTGCCCTTTGGGCATAATCCCAAATTGATCTCCAGAGAGACTGGATGAGTTCACAGCTCAACCAGCAATGTATTAGTGTCCCAGATTTCCCACAGCCCTTCCAACATTGATCATTGTCCTTTCTGGTCATATTGGCCAGTCTGAGAGGTGTTATCTCAGAGATGTAAAGCTAACATTGTTGGATTTGAAAATTTTTTAAGATTGAGTACTACAGGGCGGCTAGGTATCACAGTGGATGGAGCACCAGCCCTGGAGTCAGGAGTACCTGAGTTCAAATCCGGCCTCAGACACTTTCTAATTACCTAGCTGTGTGGCCTTGGGCAAGCCGCTTAGCCCCATTTGCCTTGCAAAAAAACAAAACAAAACAAACTTTAAAAAAGAGATTGAGTGCTACTACCAGGTTAGCAGATGATTAATAGATTATAAGCATTCTTGTTAGAGTTGGGTTTTTTAAACCTTCATTTTCAATTAATGATTTTTTCTTTTTTGTCCTCCCCCCCAGTTGAAAGAAAAGAAAAACCAACCCTAGGTTGGTTGTTTTGTTGACAAAAATGTATGGTCAAGCAGAACAAATTTCCACATTGACCATGTCCAAAAATTTACCAGTCCTCTATCAGAAGATGGCTAGCATTCTTCCTTATCTGTATTGTGGTTGATCAATTAGAGTTATTATTAAGTTTTTCTGAGTTGTTTAAACTTTGTGCGGTATTATTGTTCTCCTAGTTCTGCTCATTTCATCTGCACTCTTCAGATCTCTTCCTGTAGTTCTTCCCTAAGCTCATTATCCTTTCCAGAAGAGTAATCCCATTTCCTTGATATGTGCCCTTGATGCCATTTGTCTGCCTCCTCCAGGCCTTGTTCTGGCAGTCACTGTGTCCTAGCTACTTTCCCTCTGTTCAAGAGTTCTGTGTTTTGTTTTATCTGGTCGCAGTTTTTTGACTTTCCACCTCTCCGTCTACCTCACTCCACTTAAACCTGCTGTTCATCTTCACCACAACCTCTAATCCCTAATCTAGTTCAATAAACATTTATTAAGTGCCAACTATACGTCAGGTGCTAGGCTAAGGATGGAGTTCATAAAAAGAAATAAAGTCCTTGTTCTCAAAAAAAGAAGGCAGGAAAGTAGGGGTCGGGAGGAGGAGGACCCGCAGGGTACCTGGTGGGGCTTGAGCACCTGCAGATGCAGAAGGGATAACTATCCAGTCTCTGTGATTTCTAAAGGGAGGCATTAGGATCTCCAGACTTCAGTCAGAGGGAGAGGAAGTGAGGGAGGGGTAGGGTGGTAGTCAAAGCTTGAGAAATGATGAGTTTCCCCTGGAAGACACATGAACCTGGCCAGGCAGCCCAGGCCCATCACATCTATTCCTTCTGTATTCTTTTCCTTTCTTAGTTCCAGCTCTTTGATGAACAGGTTCAGCTTGATACTGTTCTCTACTCACTTTGATCTTTTATTCCCCTTTTCTGTTAACCATCACACTTTGCCACAGTCTAGCTCTTAATTATTTCTGCTGTCTACCTTCCTTACTCCTATGCTGCTGAACAAAACTGGAGGAAATCAGACTAGGCTCCCCTATAAATTTATGCTAACTCTTTTTTGTTATAGCAAAGAACTAGGATCTAAGGGAGTATCCATTATTTGGAGAATTATTGAACAGCTTGTTATATATAAATGAAATGGAATATTATTGTGGTGTAAGAATAGAGGCAGCTAGTGGATCTAATGTTGGACCAGGATTCAAGAAGATTCAGCTTCCTGAGTTCAAACCTAGTCTCAGAAACTTAATAACTGTGTGATCCCCAGCAAGTCACTTCACTTTCACTCTGTTTGCCTCAGTCTCTCCAACTGGAGAAGAAAATGGCAAACCACTTTGAGTATCTTTGCCAAGAAGGGTTGTGAAGAGTCAGATACAACTGAAACAATCAACAGAAACAAGAAATTATGAACAAATTTCAGAGAACACTTTTTTCAGCTGATGTCAATGAAATGAGCAGAGTCTAAAAACAGTCTTTCCATACCAACAAACAACATTGTCATGAAAAACAAACTGGAATGAGATAAGAATATTGATCAGTGAAACGACCAACCACTTTCTCAGATGATGGATATGGAGGCTCCCCTATCCCCCTCTTAATCAGTGAGGAGAGTTTAGTGTATGGAATGAAACACTAGTTTTGGACATGAGTCATTTTGTTGACTTTATTTTAAAGGAGCTTTTTTTTCCTTTCATCCTTTTCTTTTTCCTAGTTTGTGTGGGAATAGACCTGGGTAAGTAAAAGCGTAAGTGATAATATATCCAGAAGAAGAAAAAGAAATAAAATAGTTATTGAATCATTTTTTTTAAATGCCACAAAGGAGGTGGGGAAGGGAAATCAGAAGGAAATACAAACTAGTAAAACTTCTGAAAATTTTGTTTATTTTAAAGGAAAAGTACAGAATATTTAAGATTCTGTAATTACTAAAAACTATTGGAAGAACTTCAGTAAAACAGAGGTTTTTAATAATAGCATTTTGGCTTCATCAGCCACATTTTGTCAGCATTGTTACCCTTTATCCAAAATTGCTAGCAATTAGTGATATAAATAAATAATAGAAAAAAAATTCTACATTGCCATCAAATAAATGGTAGAAATGTCCAAAAGTATATTTAGACAATTTAGTTAAGATATTAATCAGGAAACAAAAATCTTTAGACTTTTCCCCCAACAAAGCATAGTTTTTTAAATAAGGTTGTACTTAGCAAATGTAAAAACCCTTATTCAGGAAAAAAAAAGACCAACGGTTATCTGCATTATAATTATCATATCCTTAAATCTGTTAACACTGACATAATTTGCCTATATTTAAGTATTTGATTAAGTATTTGATTTGATTAAGTATTTGAAAGAGGTGGACTTAAATATCACTATCCGGGGCAGTTAGGTGGCATAGTGGATAAAGCACCAGCCTTGGAGTCAGGAGTACCTGGGTTCAAATCTGGTCTCAGATACTTAATAATTACCTAGCTGTGTGGCCTTGGGCAAGCCACTTAACCCCATTTGCCTTGCAAAAAACCCCCTATAAATAAATAAATAAATGAAAGAATGAATGAATGAATGTCACCATCCACATCTGAAGTTCTATCCTGGTAATTTCATCATTGTAAACAAATCTCATGGTTTCTGTAAAATTTAATCTCTTTAAAGGTCATAAGATCATAGCTCTTGAGGTGAAAAGACCATTAGAGGTCATCTAACCATCCAGTCTAATTCCCTACACTTTCCTTTTGAGGATGAGTAATCTGCGATCCAGAACGTTTAAAGTGATTTTCCTAAGCACAGACAAACATTAATTAATTGGCAGAATCCAGATCTAGATCATGTAACTCCACATTCATTCCTCTTCTCACTGTACTTTGCAGCTGCTTCCAAAGAGTCTAGAATAATAACTAGTATTTATAGTGTTTATAAGATTTGCAGAGTAAAAATTTTATATTGATCTTTTCATTTAAGTCTTTAAATATTCATTAAATAGAATTTGCCATGACATGAATTGTGGAAAATGGAAAAGAAAGGGAATTCATAAATTTATTTTCAGAAGTCAAGCAGAAGTATATAAAATTTCATTTTGTGCTCCATTACTAAAATAAAACCCTAGGTATTAGTGCACACCATCAGATTAGATAATTGATAAACAGGGCACTAACATACACACATACATACATATGTGTATCTACATATATAAAAATAGAATTTGAAAATTTCTGGGACTTTTTAATGGATTACATCATCAACAGCTCATAAAAACTTTGATATCTCATCTATTCAAGTATTAAAAATATCTGCATAAGAAAATAGGGAGTTCTAAGTGCTTAGTGTTCTCTCCCTCTAGTCACTCTGTGTGTGTGTGTGTGTGTGTGTGTGTGTGTGTGTGTGAGAGAGAGAGAGAGAGACAGACAGACAGACAGACAGACAGACAGAGATTCAGAGAAAGAATAAACTGAAAAACTGTTTCAGACACTGTCTCCTTTTTGGTTTTGTTATCACCATTCATTGCAAAGTACTTTCTACAGAGTAGGAATTTAATAAATGTTTGAGATGAGTTTTGGTAGTTAGGCTGTGTGTGTGCAAGAAAGACCTGTTGGTTGGAGAAGGACTAAGGGAGTTCCAGCAGCAGAAAGAGCTGGGCTTAGGATTTGCAGAGTTGTCCTATTTTAACTTCTAATTCTATTTCACAAAATACCTGTTAAGTGAGAAAAATGCCTGTAACACTCAAAAACAAATGTATTAAAGTAATCTGAACTGTCTTCCTGTCTCTGCTTTATGCTTTTATTCATTCAGATGATCAGAAGAAATTCAGGATTAAATTTTTTTGTTAAACTTGTATTTTTCTCTTATATTCTTCTTCCTTTTCCAGAAACAGCCAGTGAAGAGGAGTCTCCAGCACCTTCTTGTTCTAATCTAAATAGTGAAAGTTCCATTCCAGAAGAATTAGGCAGTCCATCTGCTGAACCTGTCTCATCTGAAACTATAGCTCAAGGACAGCCTGAGAGCCTAAATCACAGCATACTTACTGAAGAAATGGTTTATTCACAGGACCTGGAGTTGTCTACTGCCTCAGCTACCAAACATGTAAGTGAAAGTATAGTTATATTTGATCTCAAAGTATCTATATAGAATTCTAAAAACCTTTACAAAAGATAATATTATTATTATTATTAAACAATTCATAAGAAAGCATGTATTTATCACCTGTTATGTGCCAGGAAAAAAGTTTTTCCCTTATTGAACTTTACTCTTTAGGAAGGGGAAATTGAAGGAGACTCTGACTGGCTCTTGTTCTCAACCAGTAAGCAATGGCAGTAGGAAAATTGTCTGGTGGGAAAGTTTGGTTCTAGTCATGATAGGTACAAACTATTTGTCTTGTCTTGTCAAAGGACAGATTATCAAGGAGTGGGACATTGACGAGAGTTCTGCCTCTTATTGTGTAAACCAGAATATGCATATAGTTATGCTGGTAATGCTCCCCAAATTTCCTCAAATGGAACCTATTTTTTTGAGAACTTGACCTCAAAGGAGAAGATTAATTTAAAGACAGAGGCATTATCCACAAAATTGAGCAGTAAAAAAGGAAGGTTATTAGTTAGTGAAGGAAATGCTAGATTTCAGGTAGAGGTTAGTGAAAGGAAATATGCAATATTTTTCTCATAAATTCATAGACAGATGCACAAAATACATTGACTTAGAGTTTATTTCTGATCCTCTTATTGTGACTTTAGTTTTTATATTGCAAACATTTTCCAGTATGCTTTTCTCTTAATCTTCTCTCTAATTCCTCTTCCTCATGAGTCTTTTCTTGTAACCAGGAAAAAAATAAGGAAAACCTACTGACATACTGTCTGCAGCTGTACATACAACATTCAACACCCATAATCCTTATCTCTTCTTTGCAACCAAAATTGATCATTATAATAGAACAGTACTTAGGTTTTGTTTTATTGTTCTTTTTATTCATATTTATCATATAGAAAATGGGAACAAAGGCAGGTAATAGAAGTTGAATAGAGAACTAGAGTAGTCATCTGATGTCAAGAATATGGAAAGATTAACATGAACTAAATAAGCAGAGAAAAGAGTATTCTTGATGAAGCATAGTAAAAATAAATGGAAAGAATTAACTGTAGAACAATTGAAAATTGCTATTTTACAATTACTTAAAACTTGACCTTCTAAAAAAAATATGAGATGACTCCTTCCCCCCACTCTTTGTTAGAGGTGGGTAGTCCACAGGTATGGAACATTACATATATTTTCAGATTTTTTTCAATATATTGGTTAGTTTTCCTGTTTTTTTTTTTTTTTTTGATGTGGAAATGAAGGGTTCCTTTCCTTTTTCTTTAACAATTAAATATCTCTTTGTTATAAGGAAGATAGGTTATAAGGAGGGATACAAAATAGATGATGTAAAACAAAAGATGGCAATTTAAAAACATTTTTAAACATAGTATCAGGAATGCTAATGGTCAGAGAAAGCTGAGTCTTGTAAGTTAAGGAAAAGAAAAATTATTTTTAAAAAATGGACATATTGGGGGAATTGTTAGAAAGTGATGGCATGTTAGAACTTTATAGGAGCCCAGATCCTCTATAAGCACTACAGTAAAATCTAGAAATGTACAATTAACTGCTGAAATATGGAAAATCAATCTGTAAATTCCTCCACTCAGCCCAAAGTTACATAGAGATACCAGTAGAAGACTGTAGGAATGATGAAGAAGTTAAGTTGAGAAAGTTCTAAAGTACAGCTCAGTCTGGCACTCAGTAAAAATAGATGTTGCTAACCTCAGTGACAGAAGGGGAACTAGTTTGGGTAACAACAAAGCCCCGTGGCAAGGTAGAACATTATAGAGGAGATAGCCCAGACCCCATGTAAAGAGGAAGCAGTATGCAAGTCGTCCCTTGAAAGAGAAATCTAATTTTGGCCACCATGCTCAAGACTAGCTACAGCCTACCTACTCTATTTAGGAGTATAGGAGCAGGACATCCAATTATGGGTTGTCCCAACCTTTGAATACTAAGAGTGTGAAGAAGTGAAAACACACCAAATAGTAAGAAGAAATACCTTGGACTGAAGGACTGTCAGTGAAAAAACTAATTTAAGGAAGAGATCAATTCCACAAATCCAGTTAAAACTTCCAGAAGAAAAGAAATGTCGTGACCAGAAGTTCTATAAGACTACCTAATAAGAAATCATATGGGATACAAAATGAAATAACTAGAAAGGGGAAAAATGAACAAGAAAAATGGACACCTTAAAACAGACAGTGAAAAACCTCATCCCAGGAGCTGAATGGACCAAATGGAAAACGAATCAATAATACTAGAAGAAATGTTAAAAATCACAAAATTGGGGGAGGGGGTAAGAGAATGTAAGAAATAATAGTATTAATAACTACTAACCTGGAGGTCATTAGATAATTGAAGAATTATTACACTATCTGAAAATCATGGGAGAAGAGAGGAGAGAGAGGCAGCATCACAGTACTGTATAATAAAGTTAGCATAAGTGATTTTTTTAAATGCAGACTTCTTTCAGTTTTTTACATAAAGTCAGAATTCTGTAATGTGAATTTCCATAGTGTGAGAACTATGTTATTGATTAAAAGTTCAGAATTGAGTGACATTTTGAAATATAAAACACACTTGATTAATTGAAAGGAAATATGTAGAAATTATTTACATGCTAATAGCAAAACAAGAAACAAATGTCTTCTCAGAGTATGAATATCTTTAAGAATCATGGAGAAAGCTAGATGTGACAAAGGGCCCAAGAGTGGTTTTCTGTTTTGGATGTTCTTGGGAGAAGACAAAAAGGAAGTGACAGACAACTATACTGGGGAAGAAAGAAGAAGGAAATGAGAAATCAGTCATACATGAGTTGAAAATTATTTCATTATGGAAAGAAGGGTAGGGGAACAGTTATCCCTTGAGTTTCACCTTTCCATCCTAACCAGGTAAAGAAAGATCAGACACATAGACATACACACACACACGAAAAATCAATCATAGATGAGAATAAAAATATTTCTTTATGGGAGAAAGGTAGGGGAACAGTCATCCCTTGAGCCTCACTTTTCATCTCACCCTTGTAAAGAAGAGCATGTATGCGCACATGTGCATACACACACACATACACACACAGAATATAGAAATAATTTACAAATAGGAAGGGACAAGGAAAGGGAAGAGCAGAATAAATGGATGACTACTAATAAGCAAAATATATTTAGATGTTGGCAAGAACATGAAAAGGAGATCAAAAACAAATGAAAGAAGAATAAAAACCTGGGATTGTGTGTGGGGCAAGGAGGAAAAGAGTGCAATTAAGTGATTTTACTTATAGATTACAAGTGTCAAGGAAACTCCTTATTTCTAAAGAAGGGAGTAGGAGTTTTTTTTTTTTAAAAAGGGGAAATATACTCATAACTGTGAGTGTGAATAGTATAAACTCACCTATTGAAAAAAGGAGAATGGAATGGAAAATAGATAAGAGTATGTTGCTTATAAGAAGCACAATTGAAATAGATTCACATCTGATTAAAATGAGAGCTTGGATCAAGAAAATCTTATAAGGATATAGCAAGTAGAAATATAATAAAAAGAGACAAGTAGAGAAATTACATTATGATTAATGTCACTATAGATAATCAATCAATAACTTATAATAATTAATATTTAATCACCCAATAGCAGAGCATGTAAATACTTAAAGAAAAAGAGGACTTTAGTGAACCCCTAGATAAAATTAACCAAAAGCTAATTAAAGGGGTGGCCAGGTGACGCAGTGGATAGAGCACTGGCCTTGGAGTCAGGAGTACCTGAGCTCAAATCTGGCCTCAGACACTTAATAATTACCTAGCTGTGTGGCCTTGGGCAATCCACTTAACCCCATTGTCTTGCAAAAAAAAAACTAAAAAAAAAAAGATAATTAAAACTCAACAAGAAAGGTCTTAAAAATCTGAATGGAACTTTATAAAAATTGAAGATTTCTAATTATTAATGAATAGGAGCAAAATGGAATTTATATACTCTTAGTTGTATATGTTACTTCTTAAGAATTGACCATATATCTGTACTTAAAGATCCCATCAAAAATCTCAAAAAAGCATAAATATTAAACACATCAGTTAGTGATCATAAAGCATTTGAAATGATGCCTAATAAAGGCCTGTGAACAAAGAATTAAAACTATTGAAAACTAAAGAAAGCAGTTCTAAAGAACTACTAGGTCAAAGAACATACAGAAACAGCAGAGAATTTAATCAGAGAAAATGACAATATTGAGCCAACATAGGAATGCAGATGAAGTAATTCTTAGGGAAAACAATTATATCTCTAAATTCTTTCATTAATAAAAAGAGAAACCAAATTAGTTCACAGCTAAATTAGTCACACAGCTAAAAAAAACCTGAACATTAAATCTGTCCCTCTCACTAAGCAAAAAATAGTAATTCAGAAAATTAAAAAAGAAATTAATAAAATTGAAAGAAAAGCCATTGAACCAGTAAACTCAAAGCTAGATTTTTTTTAACTAATAAGCTTGCCTGTGGTTTCTTTTCTTTTTAAATAAGAGAGAGCCACATGTCAAAAAATGAAAAAGAATTCACAAAAATTTGAAAAGGAAATAAAATTATTATTTTATCAATTAAATGCTAACAAAATGGACCTTTTTTCATAGTTATTGATAGCTTGAAGTTCTTCCTGTTTGTATTATCATTTATCAAATAGGACAAATGGACTAATAATTACAAAAATATTAAAAATTCAATTTAAGAAAAAAGTATTCACCATTTAAATAACCCAACATCAGAATATTGAATAAGTCCTATATACACTCTTCCCCCTCAGAAACAATTATCAAAGCAGATGGATTTACAAAGAGTTGTATTAAGCATTTTTAAAAATTACTCCTATGTTACTTAGACTTTTTGGAATGATAAGAAAAAAGGGCACTTTTCTATCTTTCTTTGATCCAGATATGATATTGATATCTAAATCAGGGGGAGGCAAAACAGAGGAAGAATATTATAGAACAGTATCCTTAATGAACACCGTTATAAACACATTTATGTAAAATAATAGAATGTTATATTTAAAAGTTTATACACTATAACCAAGTTGAATTTATGCAAGGAATAGGTGGTTGGAAAATTGCAAATATAATGAAAGATTATATATATTTCAAAATCTATTACTTTATCAAAAGATACTATAAAGTTTTTGGCAAAATCCAACACTTTTCTTGACTTAAAAAATACTAGAAAATAGGAATAAAGACTCTTTAATGCACTAAATAATATATTTCTAGGGGGCAGTTAGGTGGTGCAGTAGATAGAGCACTGGCCTTAAGAGTCAGGAGTACCTGAGTTCAAATCCAGCCTCAGACATTTAATACTTAATGTAGCTGTGTGTGGCCTTGGGCAAGCCACTTAACCCCATTTGCCTTGCAAAAATCTAAAAAAATAATAATAATATATTTCTAAAATAGAAGTAAGGATTATAGATAACAGAGAAAACTTAGAAGGTCTTCCCAGTTTTAGGGATAAAAGGATGACCGTTATCATCATTAGTGTTCAACATGTTCCTAAAAATGCTACCTCTATAGCAATAAGAAAAGAAAACTAGATAGAAGTAATTTGCAAATAATATTCTTTGAAAAGCCTAATGTATCCAGTCAAAAAGTAATTATAACAATTACACCCCTAATGGAATTGAATTCACTTTAATCAATTGAAACAATAAGCAGCATTCCATTTCAACTTAGATAACCTATACAACATTTGGGAATAAAGCTACCAAGATAACAGCCAGAAACCATATAAATTCCAACTATTAAACCCTTTGCAAAAATAAAGACAAATATAAATAGTTATTTTAACTTCTAAATTGAATTTTATTTTCAATTCCAAATACTTTTTCTCCCCCCCCCCAACCTTGAGAACAAAAGGTAAATAAAATCCTTTACAAATTTGTAGTCACACAAAATAAATTTCCACATTAGTCATGTTCCCACCACCACCACCCAAGCCACCTCCCTCAAAAAATAATGGAGATAAATAGAAGAAAATATTCTTCAGTCTCTTATTTGGATGTGAATAGCATGATTCCTTTGGAATTGGGTTTGGTTCATGTATTGCTCAGAGTTACTAAGTCTTTCACAGTGAATTATCTTTATGATATTGCTGTTACTGTATAAATTGTTCTGGTTCTGCACACTTCACTTTGCTTCCATTCATATATGTTTTTCCAGGTTTTTCCTGAAATGATCTCATCATAATTTCTAGCACAGTAGTATTTCATCACATTCATATACCATAGTTTTTTTTTTTGTTTGTTTGTTTTTTTAGTTTTTGCTAGGCAATGGGGTTAAGTGGCTTGCCCAAGGCCACATAGCTAGGTAATTATTAAGTGTCTGAGACCAGATTTGAACCCAGGTACTCCTGACTCCAGGGCTGGTGCTTTATCCACTGAGCCACCTAGCCGCCCCTATACCATAGTTTCTTTAGCCATTCTCCAGTCAGTGGGCATCAGCTCTGTTTCCAGTTCTTTACTGCCAAGAAAAAAAAAGGCAGTTATAAATATTTTTGTTTAAATGGATCTTTTTCCTCTTGCTTTTATCTCTTTGGGATATAGATTTTCTAGCAGTATTATTGGGTAGAGGGGTATGTACTCAATAACAAATTGTTTTGACAATTGCAGTTTTGTCATAATTTGGGAACTTATACTAGTTAGACCTCCTTCCATCTCAGTTTCTTTTGATTCCTGACATATTTTTGATCTTTTATACTTCCACATGAATTGGTTTTAATACTTAAAATAATTCTTTGTTAATTTTATTGATATGGAACTGAATAGGTAAAAACAGTTAATATCATTTTATTATATTGACTTTGTTTAGCCAAGAGCCATTAATATTTCTCTAATTTAATTTAGATAGAATTGTCATTTTTTTAGTATGATAGCTCAGCCTACCTATGAACAATTGACATTTTTCCAGTTGTTTAGATCTGTTTAGATTTGTGTGAGTAGAGTTTTGTAATTGTGTTCATATGGTTTCTGGGTTTGTTTTCACTATCTTTAATGAAATTATTACTTTTTTCTGATTTGTTTTTTGATCTCAACTTTCCTTAGGTTTAATTTAACTGATTTTTAATCTGTACTTCAGAGATCTTTTGTTAAAGGTAGTTTTTATTGCATTATGATCAGAAAAAGATGTATTTGATATTTCTGCTTTTCTGCATTTATTTTGAGATTTTTATGACTGAAAACATGATCAAATTTGTGAATGTGCCACTCAAAACTGAGGATCATACATATATATGTGTGTGTGTGTATATGTATATATATATATTATATATAATATATATATATATATATATATATTCCTTTTTTATTTATATTCAGTGTTCTGCAGAGGTTCATTACAGCTAACTTTTCTAAAATTCTATTCATGTTCTAAACTTTTTTCTTATTAATTTTGTGATAGCTTTATCTAGGTCTGTGAGGGGCAAATTAATATCCCTCATTATTATATTTTTACTATTTGTTCCTATAACTTATTTAACTTTTTCTTTAAGAATTTAGATATTCATTTGGAACTTTACTCAAAGAGCAATAAAACTGTGCTTATTCTTTGATTCAGCAATTACCACTATTAGTTCCATATGCCAAAGAGAGTATAAAAAAATGTGAAAAGACCCACCGGTACAAAAAAAATTATTGCACCTCTTTTTGTAGTGGCGAAGAATTGGAAATTGAGAGGGATGGATGCCTATCAATATTGAAATGACTAAATAAGTTATGGTGTATGAATGTGGAGTACTATTGTTCTGTTAGAATTCATGACTGGTCTGACTTCAGAAAAGCCTGGACAGGCATGAATTGATACTGAGTAATGGAGCAGAATCAGGAGAACTTAAACACATTTAACAGCAAAATTGTGTGGTTATCAACTATGATCAACATGACTTATATGGAAATATGTTAAACATGATTGTACAGGGTAGCTAGGTGGAGCAGTGGATAGAGCACTAGAGTCAAGAAGACCTGAGTTCATATCCAGCCTCAGACACTTAATAATTGCCTAGCTGTATGACCTTGGGCAAATCACTTAACCCATTGCCTTAAATAAATAAAATTTAAAAAAACAACAAAAAAGCATGTTAGTACATGGATAACCTATATCATATTGTGTGCTGCCATGGGTAAGTGGGGAGGCAAGGTAGGTTAGGTAGGGTGGTAGAAAAATGTGAAATTCAGAAGTTTGCAAAAGGATGAGTGTTGAAAAATTTTTAAGTGTGAGTTGATTATGTTGGAATAATCTCCCTCCCCCACAAAAAAAGAGAAATGATGAAAAGGAGGTATGTAGTGTGAGAAGGGAAAAGGATCTGTAGAATGGGAAAATTTTTTCTCTCATTAAAAAGGAGTCCAAGAAAGAACTTCTGTAGTGGAAAGTAAACTGTGGAGAGGGAAGGGTGGGGTGGCAGGCAGTGTTAAAGAGTATTCTCATAGCATGGTTCAAAGAAGGAGGAGTGAATGTACATACTCAATTGGGTAGAACTCTATATTATCCAGTAGCAAAATATGGGAGGGGAAGGGGATAATAGATATGGGGATATGATAAAAGAGGGAGTGGATTTAGGGAGGCAGTGATCAAAAGGAAAACACTTTTAAGGAGGAACAAGATGAAAAGAGGGAGAGAAGGATAAACAGGAAAAAAATAGGATATAGGGAAGTACAATGTAATTATAGCTATGAATATGATAGAATGTGGTCCCCCTCATAAAACAGAAGCAAATAGCAAAAAAATTCTGGTTAGATTGTTTACAAGATACCCACAAAGCAAAGAAAAGCAAAGGACTAGAGTGAAATCTATTATCCTTCAACTGAAGTAAAAAAGGCAGGGTAGCAGTTGTGATCTCAGACAAAGCAAAAACAAAAATTGACCTAATTAAAAGAGATAATCAGAGAAGCAACATTTTGCTAAATGGTACCATAGTCAATAAAATAAAATCAAAACCATTTATAACAAATTTCTCTTATAAAGTCTTATTTCTCAAATGTATAAACATAAGGGTCATTCTCTAATTGACAAATGGTTAAGAGATATGGATAGACAATTTTCAGTAGAAGAAATCTAAGCTCTTTATAGCTATATGAAAAAATACACTAAATCAGTTTTGATCAAAGAAATGCAAATTTAAATAGTCCTGGGGTACCACCTCATAGCTAACAGAAATGGTGGAGGGCCTGAGGAAAATTAGATAGAACAGTAAAGTCTTGGAGTTCTGAACTAGTTCAGCCATTCTGTAGAAGGATTGAAACTGTGTCCAGAGGGCTATAAAATTGTGCTCTTTGACTCAGTAATACCCCTCTTTGGTCTATCTCCCAAAGACATCCAAGGAAAAGGGACTGTGTATACAAAAATTTTTTATAGTCATTGTTTTTGTGGTAGCAGAAATTGGAAATTGAAGGGATTCTATCAGTTGGGGACTGGCAGAAAAAGATTGTGGTGAATATTATTGTGCTATAAGAAATGATGGTACTAATTTCAGGAAAAGCATGGTAAGACTTACAGCAACTTTTGCACAGTGAAATGAGAAATATTGGGAAATCATAGTACATACAATCAATAGCATTGTTGCAATGATGATGATAAACTTAGCTACTTGGATTAATATAATGATCCAAGACAATTCCAAAGATCTCATAATGAAAAAAATTGTACCCCCCCAGAGAGAATTGATGAACTCTGAGTGCAAATTGAAGTATGATTTTCTTGCTTTATAATTTTTTGCTTTTTTTCAAAATGGCTGAAATGGAAATTTGTTTTGCATGATTTCACATGTATAATTGTTATCATTTTGCTTGCCTTCTCAGTGGGTGGGGGAGGGGGAAGAGGGGGGAAGAGAATTTGGAACTCAAAATTTAAAAAAAAAGTATGCTTAAAAATAAATAATAAATTTGTTTTTAAAAATTTAATTTACATGCTGTGCCATTTAGTGCATCTATGGTCAGTATTAATATTAATTCATTGTCTATGGTACCTATTAGTAAAATGTTGTTTACCTGTTTAATAAGATCTATTTTTGCCTTTGCTATGTCTGAGATCATGATTTCCACCCCTGTCTTTTTTACCTCAGTTGAAGCATAATAGATTTTTCCTCTGACTCCTGACTTTAAGTTTATGTAGATCTTTCTGTTTCAAGTGTTTTTCTTGTAAACAACATATTGTTGGATTCTGGTTTCTAGTCCATTCTGCTGTCCTCTTCCATTTTATGGGTGAGCTCATCCTATTCACATTCACAATTATGATTCCTAACTCTGTTTTCCTTCACTCTTTTCTGTTATACCAGGATCTTTTCTTTTTTTTTTAACCTTGTTCCCTCTCTAAGTGTCTATTTTGCTTCTGATCACTGCCTCCTTTAATCCATCTTCCCTTTTATCAACCTTCATCCCCATCCTTTCTTTCTTTACTTTTCTTCCTGCTTCCCTGTTGGATAATATAAGTTTCTGTACCCAAATGTTGCACAGGGAAGAGTTTCTAAAATGTAGGGAGAAGATGAAGGAAGTAGTTAATACTTGATAAAACACTTTCACTGTCAAGTTTCTAAAATGCAAGAAGGTGAGGGGAGTAGACAATGTGTGATATCACACATTGTCTACTCCCCTCACCTTCTCCTTGTGAAACTCTTTCTGTGCAACCAATTTATGTGGATCATATTCTTTATTCTTCCCCTGCCTCATCCAGTGTCTCTCTTCCCTGCCATTCCAAATTTTTGAAATTATTCAAACATAATAGAAATGTGCCAAGACCCCCTTTTTAATTAATTTTTTCTAGGACCTGTTTTTATTAAAATTAAAGTAAACTAATGTTACAAAATTCTAAGCATGTTCAGTTTATGGTAAAGTTGGCAGTTACCAATACTACAAATATGAATTTTTAGCTCCTCATCAAGCCAATTGACCCTAAATGAGGACTGACAGTTTATTTTTATGGAGGACCATCCAAATGCTAGAAGAAGTATCATAGATGGAAAAACAATAGATTGATTAAAAATATGAGGTTGCTTGGTTAGCAATAACTTCTAATAACTTCTTGTTATGGAAAGCTGATTGGTAATATCCATCTGCCTGGCTAGTTAGTATTATAGTCATAACAGACCAGATTCCCAAACACCCACCTGTGCCCTTCAAGGATAATAGATTTTCTTGACACAAGAATAGAACAGTGATTAGCAGGAAAAGTGAATTCTTCATTCTAGCACCCCCTCTTAATTATTTTATATGTAGCTTGTTTGTTGTTTGTTTGTTTGTGTTTGCCTTGCCCATTAGATTGTGAGCTCTTTTGAGGGCAAGGACTGCTTTTGCCTTTTAAACTTTACTTTTTTCTTTTTTCTTTTTGTATCCCCATTGCTTAGCACCAAGCCTGGTGCGTAATAGGTGCTTAATAAATGTTTATTGATTAATTTACTTTCTATTCATTTATATACATCTGTGTGATTGATGCTTTTTATTCTTTCATCTCAATCATTTCCAGAAATGCTTCTCCTTTCTTCTCTTCCTTCTTTCAAAACTGAACTTTACCCTTATATCATGTTCTTTTTTTAATTGAATTTTTTAGATTAGAATTAAATAGATTACTGAATGTTCTCTCTGCTTCCATATTTGAACAGTCACCTTCGAAAAGCTGTACATCTTTGTCAAAGCATGATTCCAGTAAAGGAAGTCACAGAACTATAGGACAGTCTCGCCTATCTGGAAAATCCCATCAACTATCTCATAGTTGGTCAGATGAGTCATTATCTATGACACAGTCAGGTAAGACTAGTAATCCTTAAGTATATTACTTCAGTCAATTTTGTCTTTCTTTGAATGACCAATTAAGCTTTTACTTGTCTTGACTGCACTTGAGTTTTTTTAAATGAAAAAAATTTATGATATCTGTTCCTCAAAAACATTTTATCATCTCTTCATGGACAGTATAAAATCTTGTATTTTTTTTTGTTGTCCAGGAATTCTGTAAGCAATGAAGCTAGATGATAATGCCGTGATTATTTAAATAAGTAAGGGTAATTAAGAGGATTATCCTACTCACACCAAGGTGAATTATAGGCAGCAAGTATCAAAGAGCCAGTAGCTTAACTTTCATATCAAGTTGTCTTTTCCAGCAAAATTACCTTGATTTTTCTCCAGTCAGTTTTAGTGAAGGTCACAGGATGAACAATTGCTTTGTTTTTTATATAATGTAATGTAAAAGACTTCAAAGTGATTCAATTCAATAAACGTTCCTAAAGCAGATAATTCCCATAAAATTATAGAGCCTCAAAGGTTAATATAATTTCCACTTATCTGTACATATTCAGGCATGACATTGCTTTGATTTGACAGAAAATAGTATATTCATTTTCATTAGACATTTGTCTGACCCTAATAGTGCTCTGGGGTTGGTTTTTTTTTTTCATTTTGCAATTTTTTGATTATTTTTGATATATTTTCATACATTTTGATTTTACATTAAAATTATTTTATATACACACATCTTATGATCAAACCTTTTCATATATTAGAGAAAAATTTAAATTAAGCACAAAGATCTGATAAAATGACTGCATCTGTATGATTGACTTCTTTCTCCAACCATTTATATGGTGCTTTGTTATGTGCCAGGCCCTGTGCTAAACCCTTTACATATTCTCATTTGATCCTTACAACCATCTTGGAAGACAGGTATTATTATTATCCCCATTTTACAAATGAGAAAACAAAGACATATAGAAATTAAGTGACTTTCCCAGGGTCACACAGTCACTGACTGAAACTGGATTTAAACTCAGGTCTTTTCGATTCCAGATCTTACATTCTATTTATGGTACCACCTAGCTTCCCATTGAAATTTGTTTTAAAGCAAACTTTTTTAATTGAAAAAGATTTCACTCTTAGTAGCCACCTAAGAAAATTCATAATGGTGAAAAGCTACCATGAATTTTAGTACATTTATATTTTATAAATTATTATACTAGCTACATAGCATTTAAAAATAGTGAAGCATTTAATTAGGTAATAGATAATATGTTTATTTGTAAATTTAGAGTTAACTTACTACTGAAGATTCTCAGATTTATACACCACAGGCTGGGATCCATTGAATTAAGGGAAAATTTTTAATTAATCAGTAGTTTCCTTCATAGTATCATAAAAGTAACTTTTCCATTTCCGGGTACTGGAAAAATTTCATTTTAAGAATACTGATATGTATTAAGTTCTAGAAAAATTAATTTTTAGTTCATGCCACATAGATTTCCTATTCATAGTGTAGTAGCCTAGAATCATCAACTACTAACTAGGCTTTCAATATAAAGCTATCATTAAATACTTAGGATTGTGAACCTTCAAAGTCTTATTTAGAAGGCAATGCTAATGGGAATAAAAATCATATGACTTTATTTTCCTTTAAATCTATGGTTCCTAACCTGTGATATATAAACACATGATAGATGAAATTCATATGGAATTCTTTTTATCTTTATGCCATCTTTATGATAAAATTACATAAAGGCAATATTCCTTAATACTGATTTGCAAACTAGTAAATTCTGAAATTTGCTGAGTTTTGCCAAGAGTTTCTGGTTACCTACATAAGTGAGCATAACTTGCCCAATGTCACCTTGCAAGTCATTGGAATTGTGATTAAAATTTGGGGTTCTTTATTCCATATTTAAAGCTTGAATGCTTCTCTGAATCAAGTCTGATCTCTTTCTCTTCAAGGACAGAACATATGTGATCTCCTGGTTCCATTTAAAGAAATTCCATAATTAGTTCCCTGAATATTCAGCCATTCTGGATTTTTCTGGAATTTTTCATAAGTTAAAATTTTTAATGCACAGATGTTTTTTGATTTGCATTTAAAGTTACTTATATTGTATGACTATTCAAATGTCTCTTCACATAAGTAGGATGTGTTTCATGTACTGTTAGTGAAGCTATGACTTGGTCTAACCATTCTGGAAAACAATTTGGAATTTTACCCTCAAGTCACTAAACTGTTTATATCCTTTGAGCTAGAAATACCAATCTCAGGATTTTATTTGTAATTTCTGTTTTGTTTTTTTTAAGTTTTTGCAAGGCAAACGGGGTTAAGTGGCTTGCCCAAGGCCACACAGCTAGGTAATTATTAAGTGTCTGAGACCGGATTTGAACCCAGATATTCCTGACTCCAAGGCCAGTGCTTTATCCACTGCGCCACCTAGCCACCCCTTTATTTGTAATTTCAAAAGACAAATGAAACCTGAAAAAAAGGAAATGAATGAAAAAACAATTGGAAATAAAGATTAATAGAGCCTATAGCACTTTTTTACTTTTTATTTCTTAATTTATGAAAACCATTATATTGATTCTGTTTAAATGGTGTTCTCTTTTTTTTATAATTAATATTAAACTTGAATGTTTTCATGGTTTTGTAAATTTATTTGATTATAGTGGTCTGGGGCCATGGGTAAGCTTTATCAAATCCTTGAAGAATAATTAAAGAAAAACCCAGTGTAATTCATAACAGATTTATTTGCCTTTATATTTTGAATTGTTTTAATTGTATCTCTTTCAGAACCTACTTCTGACCAGAGTGACATTGAAGGTAGAATCAGAGCTCTAAAAGATGAACTACGGAAGAGAAAATCAGTTGTTGATCAGCTGAAAAAGGAACAGAAAAAAAGGCAGAAAGAGAGACTGAAAGCCCAGGAGGCCAGTCTGATCAAACAGTTAGAGGTTAGAAAAATGGATATACAAATCCAAAATGTTTTTTATATTAACAAAGTGGTAAATTGATTAGAAATTATCCACCACTAACTGGTACTGTATTTTGTGCTGTGTTTTATTTTTTTTTTTCATCTCAGGAAATCTAAACTCTTGGAAAAATGATTAAACAGATGATTTTTTTTAAAAATAAGCAAAGGACAATGATTATTTTGAAGTGATGGTCATGATTCTTATCCACTAACATATCATATGTGTCCAGTTAAACAATACACAAAATACCATTTAAAAAATAAAAAACCACTTTGGAATTGTGAGTCCCATGCTGCAAAGCTCGTTAGTATTTACTGGTCAGACAGTTGTCATCTTCTTTCGTTGTTTCATATTGTTTTTCGAATGCATCTTAGTACTTTATCCACATAGTTATTTATGAGATCACCATCATCATTACTAACAATAAAGTTTACTAGTAAAATGTTCACTGGATATATCTTTGATAAATTTCACTGTCCTTTATAAAATACCTAATAGCAAAGATAAATATTAAAGAATGATAAAAATACTGAGTTTCTGCTAAGAAAGTTCATTTCTTAGATTTGTCAATAATAAACTTTTAGTAGATAGTCCTATGACATCATGGAAAGAGAGAGCTGGTCTTAAAGCTATCTCTATATATAAAGTCCTATAGCTGATAAACACTGTGTAATCTTGACAGGTTTTGTAACCTCTCTATAACAACTCTCCATGCAACTTCTAAAACTATAAATATCAGAGAAAGTGCTGCCCAATTTTGGTAAAGAAAATTTCCTATATCAATGAAACCACAAGTCCAGTGTCCTATCTCTTTTAGTAAATATGCAAAGTTGAGCAACTTTGATCTAGTTGTCCAATTATAGGGTGAAAGAAAGAAAAGCATCATGTCATCATGCTGATATAATTTTGAGTGATAATGTCTGAGGTGTGCATAAATAAGTTATCAAGAAATTTTGTAACTGTGGTAAATAAAATTGAATGTCTCCACTGTCAACAGAGAAAAGTTTTGAAATAAATCACCACTTTTTTTTATTTATATAAATATTTTGTTTTCCAATTACATATAATGATAATTTCTATCAATCATTTTTTTTGCAAGGTTTTGAGTTTTACAATTTTTCTCCTTCTCTCTCTTTTCCCTTTCCCCTCTCCTGACAGAAGGCAATCTGATATAGACTTTACATTTGCATCCAGGATAATCATAGATTGAAATTGAACATGTTGAATTACCAATTTTCTTAAAAATGTGAGGGCCTGTGACTTACTGATTATAGAATTTAGTTATTTTAAAACATTTGTGAATCTTCCACAATTTGAAATATAGCAAATTAGAAGGAACAAAAATATCTTGATTACCCATAAAGAATTCTTATTTTGAAATTTGCAGTTAATTATATCATGCTGAAAAAGTGAAATACCATAATATAATTTTTCTACTCCATTCTATTGAGTTGTGTACACAAGTAAAAACTACAATTCAGATTATAACATTGTATTTCATTTGCTTTCTACTTATATCCAAATAGAAGGCATCCTAAGTCACATTGCATGATACTCTAAATCAGTTCAGATTCAGTTCAGCAAACATGTATAAAGTATTTTTTTTGTATATGGAGGACTGTGGTTAGCAGGAGGACGGATAAAAATTTTAGACATGATTTCTTTCTGTGAAATATATTGAGGTTTTGGATGAAGACCAAACATAGATGACATGATTATCAAATTTATGAATATTTGAAAATGGAAAGAGTAGTTAATTCTGCTTGTGTAATAGAATTGGAATCCAATTGAGACAAACATGATAAGATAAAATTTACCTATAAATTTCTAAAAGTCAATCTTACAAGTTTAGACTCTGTCTGGACTTCAGGGTCAGTATAGATCAGTAATGTGATGTGATTCCCCCAAAAGGAAAAAATATCTTATCCTAAATTAATAACAATGTAGTTTGTGTGCAGAATGGTATAACACTGTTTTCTAGTTTGTTCAGACTACACATGGGCACTGGGTACAGTTCTAATGTTCATGTTTTTAAAATTTGACAAACTGAGCATGTGCTCAAAACAGACTGATAAGGAGGCTAAAAAACATATGGCATGATGCCCTAAACTATAACTTTAGATTCAGTTCAACAAATATACTGCCATAGAGCAACCAGTTGATGAGTTAGTTTTTGTTTTGAACAAGACAACTTGAAGGGTGGGGCATTATAATTCCCTCCATATATTTTCTGGGATGTCATAGCAAAGAAAAGTTAGACTTGTTTCCCTTAGTCTACAAGGGTGGAACTAGGAACAATGTAACTATTTTGACAAAAAGTTTCGATATTTAAAGATGTTCAAAAGTGAATTGGGCAGCCTCAGAAAAAAGGTACATGCTTTATTACTTGGAGAACTTCAAGCAAAGATTGGATGACTACAGAATATTTTTAACTGAGGTGTGATTTTAGCTTGATGACTCTCTGAGAAGCTATGCTCTATGTGATTTAAGATCTAGAATTTAAAAAAATTACCTAGGTATCTGAAATGATGCGGAATGCCAATTTAAGTTTAGGATAAAGGTCATTGTCGACAGGAGGATCAGGGAAGCCTTCATGGGGAGGAGTGACATGGGGGAGTACTTTAGGAAGGAGTTAGAGAACAGCATGGATTAAGGCAAAGACAGAAGTATAGAAGAGAAATAGAGGATGGCAAATCGTTTGTGTGGAGTCAAGAAGAGAAGATAATTGTTAAGTAAGGCTGAAAAAGATTCCATGGTACCAGTTTGTAAACCACCTTGAGTTCTAGGCCAGAGTTTAAACCTTATTCAGTAGGTGCTAGGAAACTTTTTAAAGGGTTTTGTTCAAAGGAATGACAAATTTAATCTCCCACTGAAGAATAGATTGAAGGGAGGAAAGGATTAGAGGTGGGGAAGACCTCCTGCATTAGTCCAAAATAGTAATAGGAACCTGTTCATAATAGAGTTATAGTGGGAATAGAGAAGAAGGTACAAGTGCCAGTGTTATTATGAAAACAGAATATTGAGAACTTGATCATCTTGATTGTGAGCTCCGTAAGAACACAGAATGTCTTTTATAAACTTTTTTTAATTTTGTATTCCCAATATGTAGCACAATAACATAGTAGACATTAATAAATGTTTGACACAACTTACAGAAGTAATGAAGTCAGAAGAACACATTTTTAATTGAACAAATATACATTTTATATATACGTATATAAAGTATATATTTGATATTTTATTTATTTTTCCAATTACATGCAAAGGTGGTTTTCAACAATTAATTTCTTGGCAAGGTTTTGAGTTTTACATTTTTCTCTCTCCCTTCCCCTCCTTCTCCCTATAACAGAGAGCAATCTAATATAAACTCTACACATATAGCCATGTTAAACATAGATCCATGTTAATCATGTTGGAAAAAAAGTAATTCAGCTAATATTTATTAAGTCCCTACTAATTGCAAGTTTCTGTGCTACACATTTATATTAGAATACTAAAATGACAGTTCCTCTCCTCATTGAGGCTATAGTATACTATTATATGACTTTTGCACAAATAAATATAAAACAAAGTAGAGTATAATGGGGAGGATAATAGAAGAATGTGAACAGAATGCTCTAAGGAAAATTTGAGAATGGAATCTATGTTTTGATCTGGGGAGATTACAGAATTTCAGAGGAGAAAGAGATGTCAATGCCAATTAAAATCAACCAATATCTGAAAAAGAATCATCACAATATGTCTGAAAAGTGTTCATTTAACCTTTACTTGAATACTTTCAATGAGGAGGAATTCAGTTTCAGTTCATAATTCATAATTTCAAGGCCTTTTACCTTCCTGGTTGTCCCCTTTGAAAACATTCCACGTTTACAGTGTCTTTCCTAAAATAGATAGCTCAGAATTTAAAGAACTACTCCAGATATGGTTTGACTGGAAAATAGAATGGTGATATTATCATCCTCTGATTCCTGGCTGTGCCTCAATATTGCCAAAACTTGCAGTTAGTTTTTTGGCATTGGTACCGTATTGAGTCATCAAGCTTATCGTCCATCAAAACACCCAGATCTTTTGCAAACTACTCTCTAGCCATTCCTTATAATTCTTGTATTTATGAAGTTTATTTTTTTTAAATCACATATGAGAGTTTACATTTTTTAGCCTTATTGCATTTTGCCTTTTTAGATATAGCTTTATTGAATCCCGATTCTGTCATCTAACCTATTAGCTATCCCTCATAAGTTTGTATTCTCTTCAGTTTGGATAAGCATATCAAAAAATACCTTTAAGTCTCTGATGATGATGTAAAGTTGTACAGAGCTAAGAGATCTCTAGGACACTTGACTGAATTCTCCTTTCCAATTGGCATTGCACCATTTTATAGCTACATTCAGGGTATAGCTATTTAGTTAGTCTTGAATCCACTTACCTTAATTCTAGTGTATCCTTTATCTTTCTGTCTTATTGAGAAAAATTAAGCTAGCGATTTTAACAAATGTTTTGCTGTGATCAAGTTAGTTTATAGCTTTTTTTCTGATCTCCTGATCTAGAAATCCAGTCAAAAAGAGCCTTTCTTAGCCATTCTAGGTCTAAACAAGTCCAAGAATATTAAAATTAGATGATGAATTAAAGGACAGATTGTTTCATAGAGCCCTAAAATACAAGTTTTAAAAAGTTCTAGTAGTTTACTAATAGTATTATTTGTGTGCCAAGCACCAGGATACAAAGGCATTAAAAAATGTTCCCTGTTCTCAAAGAATTCACAATCTAATAAGGGAAACAGAATGTGGGACTTTGACTAGGTCTTGAAAAATCATTGTGAAACTGGAAGGGAGAAATAGTAAAAAATACTTGGAGTTAAGAGATGGAGTACAAAGAACAACCAGGAGAGTTGTATCTTTGGATCCCAGAGTACATGTTTGGGAATGAGGGAATTTGAACTTAGTTTATTGAATACGGAAAGATAGAAACCTGAGCATCTTCCATTAGGAAGATCAGTTTGACAGCTGAGCGGATAATGGACTGGTGTGGGGGAAAAATTTGGGGCAAGGATGCTAGCAGGCTGTTGCAGTAGATCAAGTATGAGATGATGAGGTCTTAGACTAGACTAGATTAAAGGTAATGTCAAAACAAAGAAGGAGCATATATGAGATATTATGAAAGTAGAAAAAAAACAGGACATAACAATTGAATATACAGAAGATGTGAAAGACAGGAGATACTGAGGTTTTGAGCCAAGGGAACCAGGAAAATCAGTACCCTCAACAAGTAATAGGGAAGTTAGGAAGAGGGAAGGGTTTGGAATAAAAAGATAATGAATTCAGTTTTGGGCATACTGAGTTTAAGGTGTGTGTGAACCTTCAGTTCAAGATATCTATTCAATGTCAAGCTATCTCTTCAAGTGTTAAGATATCTGAGAGACTGAAGATTTGAGAGAGCTAGTTGGCACAATGGATAGACCACTGGCTCAGGAGAACCTGAGTTCAAATTCGACCTCAGACACTAAATAATTATCTAGCTGTGTGTATTAGATCCAGGCTGCATGGTTTTATGATTTTTCTCCAGCTTCATTCAGCAGCATGTGAGTAAGTGTAAAGATTGGATTTGGGGAACAATCCAAGGCTAGAGTTTAACAAGGCAAGATCAGTGAGGGACTTAAAAGAAGAGGGCTATGTATAGTTGAAATGGTTCACCACAAGGTACATTCCTAAATAACAAACACATACTACATGATGGGGGAGGGGAGTATATTTTAAAAAAATTCACAAGACATAAACTAAATGAAAGGAACACAAGTTTCTTTAATGACCAACCAGTATGACCAAATATGGCATTTTATGGAGAGTCTGTTTATGGAGTATCTGTTTCAGATACATTCAGATACATTCATTTAACAAGCATGTATTAAGAGCATTGTACCAAACATTGTGTTGTATCCTGGGAAATACAAAGTCAAAAACAAATATTTCCTGTCCTCAAGGAGCTTGTTTTCTGTTGAAGGAAAGCAATAGATAAAAAATATATTCAAAATAATTTCTGGGAGCAGAGTTGCCCTGGCAACTGGAGCATCAGGTTGAGCCTCATTTAGGCGTTGACACATGAGCTGAGCCTTGAAAAAAATAAGGCATTCTAACAAGCAGAAATGAGGAAGGAAAGCATCCCTGGAATGCACTAATTGAAGATGAAGTGCCATGTACCAGAAACAGGGAATTGTCTAGTTTGGGTGGAGTACAATTTGTGAAGAAGAGATAGAAAATAGAGAGTGCACATTTATTAAATGCTTTTTGAATAAATGATTGAATGATAAGAAACCTGGAAAGATGGACTGCATCTAGATTCTGAAATGTTTTAAATGACAGTTGATATTGCATTCCAGAAGTTGTGACAGGTTTAGGAACACAATCCATCCTAGAGAGATCCTAGAACAAGGACCTGAACCAACCCCAAAGGAACTATAAGGATCTCAGGACTGCCCTGTGACACCTTTTTTTTCTTAGAAAGATTTTATTTATTTTGAGTTTTACAATCCACCCCCCATTCTCCCCCCCCCCCCCCACAGAAGGTATTTGGTTAGTCTTTACATTGGTTCCATGTTATACATTGATCCCAGTTGAATGTGATGACAGAGAAATCATATCCTTAAGAAAGAAAAATAAAGTATGAGATAGTAAAATTACATAATAAGATAACATTTTTTCCCCTAATTTGACGGTAATAGTCTTTGGTCCTTGTTCAAAGTCCATACTTCTTTCTCTGGATACAGATGGTATTCTCCATTGCAGATAGCTCAAAATTGCCTGTGACACTTTTTAAAACATCAGATAGTACTGCTTTTAGGAGAGGGATTGATTTCATTTTATTAAATCAGCTAAAGGACTAACTACAGCATAGATTGGATAAAGTGTAGGCTAAGGATTTTATAGTTCTTCATAAAGACTGACTTTCTCCTGTAGAATAATCATATCCATTCTGCTACTGAGTAGATGATAATTTTTTTGCAAATGATATTTGTTATTCCCATAAAAAATAAAATTAAAACTTGGGGTATTAAACTCATTGGTAACTTTTCCCCAAAAGTTAACCACTTTACCGGAATAGAATTTTGAATTTGAATTTTAAAATCAGCATTAGATCACACAGTAAAGATAAAATGGATAAAAAAAAAACCCTTTTCCAAAAATGTTTTCAATGCTAATATGTGAATTTATTTCCATTCAGATATAAACTGGAAATGTTTAATGTTCTTAATTTTTCTAAAAAGTCGTAATTTTGAAAACTAACTACAAACTTTTAATTTCTCAAAATAGTCTTATGATGAATTTATCAAGAAAACAGAAGCAGAGTTAAGTCGGGACCTGGAGACATCACCAACAGCTAAACCTCAAATTAAAACTCCCTCCTCAGCTACTGAGAGGCCCAAAATCAAACCTCCACCACTTCACAGGTTGGACTGTTTTGGTTATTTATTTTCTCCACTAGCCAGTCTGATAATTGATGGGATATATATACTAAGATTGGGGTGAGGTGTTTGAAACAAATGAGAATAAGGAAGTATTGACAGTCATAATGCAATATTAGCTTATTTTAAAATTAAAAAAATAAATTGCCTCTAATTTTGCTAAAATGGTTTTTGTCTGTCTGAGGCAACCCCCACCACAAAAGCTTTATAATATGTAGTATATTTAAGTGAACTAAAAGACTGGGTGGGGAAAGAATTTAAAACCATCCTGCATATTTATAACAAAGATTAGAACATATTAGGTGCTAGTAGAGTTGGACTTCTAGGTGAGTTGCTCATAGATTTCTTTTGAAGTTGATTGAGAATTTTCCATCCTTCTTGGGGACTCCTAGCCTTTTCCATTTGACTAAATATTCTGCCATCATAGAACTCTGTCCTTATTTATTTATTTTTATTTATATTTCCTTATTTTCATATATTAACTTTCTTTACCTCAGACCTGAAGCCACAAAGACCTGGAAATCACTAACTGAGGCAGAACGGTCCAGAGGATCTCTAGAGTCTATTGCTGAACATCTTGGTTTGTATTGTGAGACATAATGGTGTTTAAGAATTTGTGTAGGGGTGGCTAGGTGGCGCAGTGGATAGAGCACCGGCCCTGGAGTCAGGAGTACCTGGGTTCAAATCCGGTCTCAAACACTTAATAATTACCTACCTATATGGCCTTGGGCAAGCCACTTAACCCATTTGCCTTGCAAACACACACACACACACACACACACACACACACACACACACACACACACACACAAAGAATTTGTGTGGAACACATGAAAGTCTACACCTGTTCAATTTTATTCTATAATGAATAACTTAAACTGCCCTATTAAATTATTTTTCATTTATAAAGTTCATTACTAATTTATAGCATTCATATGTAGCTTATTTGCATTTGTCCCATTTGATGAGAAAATTGAGTCATAGGAAAAGGTTACATGGCAAGATAATGGCAAAATATACTTTTGATATAGAATCATTTTCTTTATTTAAAAATGATCAGTTTGTTTAGGTCATAATTTTTTTCTTCTTTGAATTCCATATTTGTAAAATCAGGCCCCTCTCCCCACCTCAAAGTTGGAAAATTGTATTTAGGTATTATCTTTTCAGAGTTTTAAGATCATCAAAGAAATTATATTCTAAAAAGTATATTTGAAAAAATAATTATTAAAAATTCCTAAAATTCATATAGGGTCTATACCATGTTCAGGTGCTTTAAAATTATCTTATTGGATCATTACAATAATTCTAGGAGGTGGGTGCTATTATCATCTCCATTTTACAAATGAGGAAACTGAGATATGCAGAGATGAAGTGACTTGCTAGTCACAAAGCTAATAATATGTCTAAGGCTGTATTTAAATTCAAGTTTTCTTGACTCCTACCCCAGCACTCCATCCACTGAGCCACCTAGCTGCCTATGTGAATTGTAGATGTTCCATTAAATTCTGTCTCTTGGGGCAGCTAGGTGGCGTAGTGGGTAAAGCAGCGGCCCTGGAGTCAGGAGTACCTGAGTTCAAATCTGGTCTCAGACACTTAATAATTATCTAGCTGTGTGGCCTTGGGCAAAACCCCATTAGCCTTGCAAAAAAACCTAAAAAAAAAAATTCTCTCTTCTTCCAATCCCTAACTTCTACCTTCCCATATAGTTATAAAACCTAAAAATAGGAATACTTTGTGGAATAGTCATTGTATGGTTTTCTTTTTGACCTGTCTATGGCTAATTATAAACAGAAAATGGTGTCCCACCAGTGTATGCCCATTTTTCCTTCTTTGTAGTTTTTACTAGGTTCTTCCAAATTTGTTTTAATTTTGTTGGGTGCCCTTTCTTACAAAAACAAACCAAAAAACCTCTCCCTGGTGGAAGTTTTTTTTTTATTTTTTATTTTTATTTTTTTATTTAAATTTAGGAAGAGTTTTTAATAGCTATTGTTGCCCAATGTTTCATTTTTCTTTTCACTGTAATTGCCTAGGTTCCACACATCACTTGTGCATGGTTAGTATGTAACTGCAAGATTGTGTTTTGAGAACTTTGAGGTTATGCTTTCTTTTTTATCTCTTTCAGATATTTCCCCTTCAAGTTCTGAGAAATCTTTGTCTGACAGATCTTTGTCTACACCTTCCAAAAGATCTGCTGACTTGGACATTTGTGCAGAACAGCCTCCAAACCCATCTCCAAACCTTAAAATATCAAGGAGAGCCAGAGCAGAATCTGGGGATTATCTGGAAAATGTGCCTTTATTATCTCCTTTCAAAGATCTAAACACTGACAGAATCTCCAGTGTATTAGATATTAGGTTAGAAGAAGAGTATAATCATAAATCTGAGATACAAGAAGAGGTAATAGAATATGCAAAATCAGAAGAAAGTGAGATTGAAGATACTTATTCTAAACACTCTGGAAAATCTTATGTCTTGTTGAAACTGGACCTAGAGCAGGGAAAGTCACCTGAAATTCTCTCAAAGAAAGCTCTTCCTTTAGACTCTAAAAATGTCCCCAAAGATTCACATAGCCCAGTGGCTCTAGAAGAATTTCACAAAAAAGATGAAAAGATGAAAGATGCACACAAGGACAGAGATGATATGGAGAAAGATCTGAGTGCAAAATCAGAGCAAGCCTCCTACAGACAAAAGATTGCAGAGGAACAGGACTTATCTTTTTCAGAGCAGCTTTCTGCTGTCAGAGAGATGTCCTACTCAGATGACTTTGAGGCATCTTCTCCCAAGAAAGAAACTTCATTTGAGGGAATCCCAGCTGAATTGTACAAGGATGATTTTGAATTGTCATCTGTGTTAACTCCCAGAAAAAACTCTCAATCACAGAAGGAAAGATTAGCACTGACAAAGAACTCAAGAAGTAAAGGCACAAGCTATGGGAGTGAAGATGAAATCAGTGAATGCCTTAGTGAGAGAAGTCGGTCCATTTCTGGAAGTGTCCATTCTGGGAGACTGTTAGAACTCAGATCCCCAACCGAACTTATGAAAAGTAAGGAGCGGAGTGACGTGGAGAAGGAACCTGGTGTCACTGAGGCACCATCATGGACCTTGACTTCTACTACCGTAGCTGATGAACTGTTTAATTTCCATCTTGGAGACAGAGTCCTCATCAGCAATGTTCAGCCTGGCACTCTTCGATTCAAAGGCTTGACAGAGTTTGCTAAAGGATTTTGGGCTGGAGTAGAGCTCGACAAACCTGAAGGAAATAACAATGGAACTTATGATGGAATTACATACTTTGAGTGTAAAGAGAAGCATGGGATTTTTGCTCCCCCCCAGAAAATTTCTCACATTCCAGAAAATTTTGGTAACTTTATAGGTGAAAATGAAGATGCTTTCTCTAATGAACAATATAATCAGCATCAAAAAGAAGAACAAAAAGACACAAAGTCTAATAGAGAAAAAGATTCAGTTGAATATTTCCAGGAGAAATCCCCAGTTAGTATACACATGGTGGAACCCTCAGTGGAGAGAAGCAATAAGACTGAATCCATTTCTAAAGTAGACCACAAACAGGAGATTTCTGTGGCTACTGAAGCAGTTACTCAAAAACAATCTTTAGTAGATTCTATAGTTTGTTCCATAAAAGATGAGAATGATATTTCCTTTTTTGTTTCTAGTGCCATAGAAAAAGTTAATACTTTTATATTGGATGATACTTTAGATATTGTCCTTTCTGAAGAATTGAAAAAACAAGAATATTCCACAAAAGAATTGCCTGAAAAGAAAGAAAGCTTAGTTCCACAAGTTTTGGGAAAACCTTCAACCCCACTCCTGGATCTTTTAACTAAAGAAAAAAATCAATTGGAAGCTCAGTTGAGGACATCCCTTAGTGTGGAAGAAAAATCAAAAACATTGGAGACTGTCAGCTTACTGACAGATAACTTGCTAAAAACCTTTGTGAAGGATACAGTTGATCAGTTGCAACAAATTAAGAAAGCTAAGAATGAGAAAATCCAACTTAGCAACCAGGAGCTCCATGAGGATGATCAAGAGAAAGTATTTTTCAAAGTCCCTCCTAATTATGAGGAGCAATCACCTGGTAGTCTGCCAGGTTTATTTTTAAAGACCGAAGTAGATGATGAAAGAGAAGTTTCCTCTCCAGATATGTGCCCCAGACCAGTGAGTATTTAATCTCACATAAGAAAAATACTGCCTTAGAATGAAATCTAGCCAGTGTAAATTGTGTACAGACATACATATCCTGAGTTTTTCCTCTCTTCAGTATATTCCCTATTAGATAACTATAATGAATTACCTACACTGAATCTTTTTTGTAATTCAACAAAGATTCTTGTTTCCTGAATTTGTTACTCCATTGAAGTCATGATATTTACAAGTAAACAGAATTATTGTTTTTGAGTACTTTGTAGCCTTTTTCTCTCTGAAGTAACTGACTTCTGTTACATCACAAGAGTTATTTTAGAGATGTCACAAACACATGACAGATTTGTGAGGATTATAGTGCTCATTAAAAAGTGCTAAGTTGACTAACTCGCATACTGTTCCCAGCTTAGGTGTCCACGTAGATCACTGTGCAAGCTTATTCTATATTGCCTTACTAGCAGTTCTGAATTTTATCATTGAGGAGACGCCTGAGAGCTATTTGCCTTACTAGCTACTCAGTCATGGTTTCTGTGCAGAGATTGCCAGTTATGATGAACAAATCAGAAAATGTATGTAAAGCGCTTTGTTAACCTTAAAAGCGCTGTATAAATGTCAGTTTTTTTTATGATGATGAGTCTGGTTAAATGGATATATGTCTACTGTGACATACATCAGGACCATCAATTATTTAGATTGTTCTTGGACAGTTGAGAAAAGTAATGCTTTTTAGTAACCTCAGCCAGATTCACACCAGAGGTGAGAAAATCCACATCCTATTTCCAAATTTACAACAACACAGAAGATTTATAATGCAAAAAATCCTAACCAGGAAAAAAAATTTTTTAATCCAGTCATAAGACATGTAAGCAGAATTGTTTTAAAATGGAATGTTTAAAGGAGCTCATTAATAGCCATTATTCTGTTTTTTTTTCTTGTTTGGAAACCGACATAGAGAGAATAATGTAGAGAAATAGTTGGATGTACAAGTAGATTGTTACTTATTTTCTTAAATATTTCTACCAAAGATTTTGAGATTGCTAAATGGTATTTTACTTCTATAGGAGAGCCCTGTGTTTGGTGCCAGTGGACAGGAAGAACTTGCTAAGAGGCTTGCAGAGCTTGAAATCAGCCGGGAGTTTCTGAGTGCATTAGGAGATGACCAGGACTGGTTTGATGAAGACTTTGGCTTGAGTTCCTCCCACCAGGTTCAACAAAATAAGGTAGAAGAACCAATTGTGCCACCAATGGCAGAGTCAAAAAAAATAATACCTCTAAAACCATGTGAGACATTATTGGCTGTTCCACACACTGCAGAAGAGGTAGAAGCACTAGTCTATGCTGCAGCTGAGGAACTTTGGAAATGGAAAGAGATGGGCCATGATCTTCAAAGTATCAGCATTCCCACAAAACTAATAGGCAGTGCTTGTAATGGTCAAGATATAGAAAGCTCCAGTAAAAGAGTCTACAAGCAGGTATGCCTTTTAGGACATAACCTAATTTGGAAAGATCTCATATTAACTAGAGTTTGAATTCTTAACTTTGTGTTTTTTTTCCTCCCTTTTATCAAGGTGGTCTTTGATTTAACAAAAGAGATTTTTGGAGAGATATTTGCTGAAGATCCCAATCTGAATCAGCCTATCTGGATGAAACCGTGTAGGATAAATTCCAGTTACTTCCGAAGAGTAAAAAATCCAAGTGATGTTGATGAAATCAAGGTAGGGAAAAAAATTGTAAAATATCCCTTCCTTGTCAGTAAGCAGTGAAGGGATGTGATTGAAGCATTCCATGCAATTAAGAAAAAAACAGGAAATTTAAAGGGCATAGTAATCAATGTAATATATATATATTATATATATATATATATAATATATATATGTACACACACACACACACACACACACAAACAAACTTTGAAGATTTAGTCATAGCGATTTTCAAACACACTGTAGCCATTCCAATAATGTTAAGGATATAAGTTAAGAAAAGATGCCAGCCTACTTTGATTAATGGAGTTTCCTCATAAATTCATTCCATATATCAGTAAAATCACAGGTCCATTCCATCTCTTATACTATTTATTCTCTTCTAAAGGGATATGCAGCCTTTTTACAGTGGGGAATCTTAATGTGTTTTTGCGTCATGGACTACTTTGGTAGTCTAGTGAAATTCTTATCAGAATAATGTTTTTAAATGTATAAAATAAAGAACGTAGGATTAAAAAAGACAATTAGATTGAAATAAAGTTATCAAAATATTAGACTAAAAAGTTTATAAACCCTGGGTCATAATCCGTGTTTTACAAAATAAATTTTAGAACATCGGGGATTTATCTTTGAAAAATCGTTTTCAACTGTATCAGTTTGTACACACAAATCTTAACCATATTAAGTCCCATGGGAATTCTAATTTTGGGAACAATTAGGCTACTATCTTAGAATCCTCTATCAAGCTTAAGATTTCAGCAATAAAAAGATGCCAGTGAACCAATCCAGACGTTTTTTAAATTGAATGAAATAACATATGTAAAGCATTTTTAAGAACTTAAAGTATGTTGTCTTGCTTTCCTCGGAACCTTGAAATGTGAAGGGGAACTTCTAGTGAGACAACTCTCTCTTCCATTGAAGACAGCATAAAATGACCTGGACACACTGATCAAGTGGCTTGTCCAGTCAAACACTGCTGAGCAGGACTTTGAGAATGACTCTCTATTTTACCATACTGCCCCTGTGAGAGTTGGGATATACTAATAACTCCTTACAGCCTATTAGAGATATCTGACCTATTCATCAGATTTATGGAGTAATATTAGAGATCTGGAAGACCCATAAAATTTTTAAATTTGATTTAAATTCTCTCAACCTGTGAGAGCCACTCTTGCTGAAAATCTGTTATATACTTGGTTAAAGGATCTAGTTTACAATGAAAGATGCAAAAGACAAAGAAGAGTAAGGTTAGGGTTAGGTTAGCACCATTTTTTTAGTCAATAAAAGTATAAACTTTTTTGAAATTTTTCTATATAAACCACAATTACATTATTTCATCTATTCTTCCTTCTCTCAGAATTTCATCACTTATTTTATACTGAATTGACTTTTTTTATTAATATGAAGATAGATTTTTCTTAGGAAAATGACAATTCACTGGTGTTTCTTAATATAGTAGCTGTTATGCCTTTTTTCGTCCAAGACAAAAACTTATTTTTTCTTTTACAACATTATCCCTGTCCCCAGACTTTCTGTGATTTAATTAATCTTTTGCTTCCTTTCAGGAATTCTTTAGTTGGGGGGAGGCTAGGTGGCTCTGTGGATAGAGCACCGGCCCTGGAGTCAGGAGTACCTGAGTTCAAATCTGACCGCAGACACTTAATAATTACCTAGCTGTGTGGCCTTGGGCAAGCCACTTAACCCTGTTTGCCTTGCAAAAACCTAAAAAACAAAAAAAAAGAACTGCTAAAATCAGTATTGTTCATTATTTTTTGTCAGAAATAATGATAATTATCAATATATGCATTCATTAGACTATTTTGTGAAAATAGAAGCTAATTTAATGAAGTATGGCTAATTGCAGTGCTTTATTCAGAATTGATGAGTAAAATCATAAAAGGCTTGTTTTCTGATCTCATATTAGATAGAATGTAGTATCATTTACCTAGTAATTGTGTGCTTAAATTTTAGCCACATCTTTAGCATTACTATAATATTTCTTTTATCTGCTTCTCTTCTTATTTACCCAGAACTTTATAGCTACTGAAGTGCTCAAGCTGTTCAGCCTTAAAAAGGAACCAAACCACAAAACAGATTGGCAGAAAATGATGAAATTTGGACGGAAGAAGAGAGATCGAGTTGATCACATTCTGGTTAGTGACCAAAGCCAAGCAATGTTTTATTTTAATAAATATTGCTCAAATTCTTGAACTTGTGACCTGGGCTAAAAAAATTGGACTTAAGTGATTTTTTTTCCAATTACTTGCAAAGATATAGTTTTCCTCATTCATCCATTTGCAAGTTTATGAAGTTTTTTAAAATATAAATTTTTATTTAGAATTAAAGCAAATACTTCAGTATCACAAACAATATTAAACTTCAAGAAGTATACTGCTAATTTGGAGTGAGCATTTATTTGCACAATCACAACATGCGAACAAATCCAGAAAAGATGATAAAAGTCTGCAATTTTCAACAATTTTTCTACCACCTTCCATTAACCTTCCCCCTTCCCTATGGCAGCAAATAATCTGGTAAAAGTTGTACATGTACAATTACGTTTGACATATTTCCATATTAATTATTTTATGAAAGAGGAATTAGAACTGGGGGGGAACATGAGAAAGAAAGGAAAATCATAAAAGAAATTTTAAAGAGTGAACATAGTATGCTTTGATCTGCATTCAGATTCCATAGTGTTTTTTTGTTGTTTTTTTTTTCTGGATGTGTATGTCATTTTCTATAACAGGTTTCTCATGGTCGTCTGATCACTGATCTGCTCAGAGGAGCTGCATCCATTATGGTTTCTCCATCTCACAATGTTGCCATTAATTTTTACAATGTTCTCCTGGTTCTGCTCACTTCTTTCAACTTCAATTCATGCAAGTCTAAGTGATTAATTTTAACTCAGAATCTTAAATCTTGTATTTATTGTATCTCTAGCTTCTTATTTTGGAGACCACTTTCATTTACACTAATTAAGTTTATACAACTAGACTAATCATTCCAGAGGAGTAGGGAACCACAATGGAGGAAACTTATTCTAACAGTATAAATCATTCTTTAAGAGTGGAGTGAATTGATCCATCTTTGATCCAGAAGCTGGACAAGATGTCAAATCTTCCTGAGGACAGTGATATGTGAATGGAGTATACAAGTTCTTATAAAATTCCATAGAGATCTAAATCCCAGCTCATTTGTTGCTTCGGTGTACTTGATTAATTTCAGTAAAATGTAAGCCCAGCTGATTGTGTTAGATTAATAGCAAGTGCTAAGAAGTGATCACTTTCTAATAGCATAGAGGGAGGAGGTCATGGAATTTTTCTTCTGAATTATGATATTTAATACCTGTAATTTCCTTGAGTAAATCAGTTAATTTGTTTTGGACAAAATTTTACTCATCTTTAAGGTTAGGGGTAAGGATATCAAGTTAACCTTGATAGAGGACATAGTATTTAGCTGTCTTGAAAGATAGGTAGCATTTCAACCAGAGAGAGGTTAAATAATGTGCATGCTACACTCGTGGAATGACATAATCAAAGGCATAAAAGTGAAACATCAGGTGGAAAACAGAAAAGTTTCCAATTTGGCTAGAGAGTACAGAAACAGTGTTATGACCTAAGACTGAAAAGGCAGATCAGAGCCAGTTTGTGGAACTGTGAATCCCCCAGGGTAAAAGTGTGGGACGTGATTATTCCAATCTCACTGGTTTCCAACTAATTGCTAATTGGCTAATAGATATTTTGGGAAGATTAATCTGGTAGTTCTGTGAAAGAAAAATTGAAAGGAGGAAGAAGACTTAAGAGACTTGTTGTAATAACCCAGGATAGATGATAAGGACCTGAACTAGGAGAGAGGCAGTGGCAAGTAGGGAGCAGATGTAAGTGATATTGGGAATGTAAAATCTTGGCAACTGAATAAATGAGAATTGAAGGAGAGGAGGAGGGAGGAAGAAAAAGTGAGACTTTCAGAATAAGTAGCAAGGAAAAAAGTTGTACCTAACTATATTAAAGTTTTTGCACAAATAAAACCAATGCAACCAAGATTAGAAGGAATGTAGAAAGCTGGGAAACAATTTTCACAACTAGTATTTCTGATAAAGGCCTCATTTCTAAAATATATATAGAAAACTAAGTCAAATTTATAAGAATACAAGTCATTCTTCATTTGATAAATGGTTAAATGATATGAACAGGCAGCTTTCAGATGAAGATAACTGCATTTTTCTGCTACCCTCCCTTACCTCTGCCCTTGCCATGACATCGAACAATCTGGTAAAAGTTATACATGTACAATCGTGATAACATTTCCATTTTAATCATGTTGTAAAAGAAAAATTAGAACTAAGGGTGAGGGGCGGCTAGGTGGCGTAGTGGATAAAGCACCAGCCTTGGAGTCAGGAGTACCTGTGTTCAAATCCGGTCTCAGACACTTAATAATTACCTAGCTGTGTGGCCTTAGGCAAGCCACTTAACACCATTTGCCTTGCAAAAAAAACCTAAACAACAACAACAAAGAACTAAGGGTAAAAAAAAAAACTGAGAAAGGACAAAAGAAATTTTAAAAAGTGAACATAGTATTCTTTCATCTGCATTTAGACTCTAATTTTTTTGTTTTGTTTTGCTTTTTGGGATGTGGATTTTCCATTTCATTTTCCATTACAGGTCTCTTAGGGAATGTCTTTGATTACAGGTTGTGTTGAAATATGTTCTATGTGAAGCATATGAAAAAAATGCTCCAAATCATTTTTGATTAGAGAAATGCAAATTAAAATAACTCTGAGGTACCACCTCATATCTATCAGGATAGGCTAAGATGATGAAAAAGGAAAGTGGGAGAGGATATGGAAAAACTAGGACACGAATGCATTGTTGGTGGAATTGTGATCCAACCTTTCTGGAGAGTAATTTGGAACTGTGCTCAAAGATCAGTACAGCTTTGCATTGATCTAGCAGTGCCACTACAAGATCTGTATCCCAGAGAGATCATAAAAAAAGGGAAAGGAATTCACATGTTCCAAAATATTCATAGCAGCTCTTTTTGAGGTGGCAAATAACTGGAAATAGAGGGAGAGACCCATCAACTGGAGAATGGCTGAACAAATTGTGGTATATGAGTGTAATGGAGTTTACTTTTCTGTAAGAAATCATGAGTGGTTAGACTTTAGAGAAGCTTGAAAAGACCTACCTGAACTGATGCTGAGTGAAGTGAGCAGAACCAAGAGAACATTGTACACATTAACAGCAACATTGTGAGATGGATCAGCTATGATGACTGCAGCTCCTCTCAATAGTTATGTCATCAAAGACATCCCTGAGGGACCTGTTATAGAAAGTGACATCCATTTCTTGAAAAACAACAATAACAAAGAACTACAGAGTCTGAATGCAGAGCAAAGCATACTCTGAACATTTTTTTAAAATTTCTTTTCTCATTTTTTCCTTTCTCTCAATTTCTAATTCCTTTTTCATCCTTTTTTCTAATGTGGAAATATGTTAAGCGCATTTGTACATGTACACTTTTACCAGATTGTTTGCAGCCATATGAGAAGAACAGTGGGGTGGTAAGGGAGAGTGGTGGAAAAAATGGGATACTCATAAACTTAAATTTGGATGAATGTTGAAAACTACCTTTGCATGTAACTGGAAAAGAAATAATAATTTTAAAAAGTAGATGGGGAAAAAAAAGAAATCATTAATGAATGAACTTCAGAAAAACCTGGAAAGTCTTTCATGAACTGATGGTAAGTGAAGTGAGCAGAACCAGGAGAACATTATACACATTAACAGCAACATTGTGGGGCGGAGCCAAGATGGCGGCGTGAAAACAGCATTCCCCAAGAACTCCGATTCCCCAAACTCCCAAAATAGCAACATTGTGTGATGATTCAAATATGATGGACTTGGCTCTCCTTAGCAGTACAATAATTAGACAGTTCTAAAGGACTTGTGTTGGAAAGTACTCTCCACATCCAGAGAAAAAACTATAGAGTCTGAATACAGAACACAGCATAACATTTTCCATTTAAAAAATTTTGTTCTTTGCTTTGCTTTTGTTTTTTTTAAAACCCTTTCATGACATTTTGTTCCCTTTTGTTCTGATTCATTTTTCACAACATGACTAATATGGAAATTTTGTTTATACATGTATAACCTGCATTGGATTACTTGCAGTCATGGAAATTGGTGGGGAGAGAAAGGAAAGAGGGAGGAAAATGTGGAACTCAATAATCTTACCAAATCTTACCAAAAAAATGTATGTTAAGAACTATCTGCATATAGTTGGAATGATATCTGCATATAATAAATAAAGAAAGAAAGAATAAATTTAGGAAAAATAAATAATATCTGCATATAGTTGGAATAATAAATAAATTTAAATTTAGCAAAAATAAATAAAATAAAATCTGACTTAAAAGATGACAAGAAAAAAAATAGTACCTAACCAAAATCTGGAGGAAGGTTATTTTGGGTAGGGGGGGTGGGGACAGTGAGTTTAGAGTTTTGTTAATTTTAGAAGTCAATCAAGGTTAAGTGACTTGCCCAGAGTCACACAGCTAGTAAAAGTCTGAGTGTGGATTTGAACTCAGGTACAGTGCTCTATCCACTGCACTACTTAGTTACCTTGAATTTAGTTTTTAACATGTTTGATTTGAAGTAACAATTGGACATACTGTAGAGATATCTAGCAGTAGTTGGAAACATAGATTTAGAGCTTAGAAAGGAATATTGTCCAAAAGTAAAGGTTTGGAAGTCATCTTAATTATTTTAGAGTTAGAAATTGAAAGTATGAGAATAAATGAGATTTCCAAAATAGAGTGTAGGAACAGGAGACGAACCCCAGGACAGAACTTTGTGGAATATATATATTTGAGACAGGAAACCTCCAAGATTGTTCTATATCAGCCACAGGTTCATTCTGTGACCTCAGACAAGACTTTAATTTTTCTAAACCTTATTTTCCTCTTCTATAAAACTTTTGGTTAGCCTTTATATAGAGTAGCCTTTAAAAGTGAAATTTTATCTGGTTCATTCTCTATTTGAGGCAGAATTATGCTTATAGTATCCGTGGTAGCATATATTGGCATGTGTACTGAAATTTAACATATTTCTTTGATGACTATTCCTGTGTTCACTGAAATTCACTTAATATATCCTTGACTGTTGTTTCCCAGTTTTGCTGTAGTTTTGTTTTAATTTAGGTATCTCAAAGAACTATACATCAGAAAAAGTGAGAATTATATGATACTAATTTTAAAAATTCTTCTTAAATCCCAGGTACAAGAGCTCCATGAGGAAGAGGCTCAGTGGGTGAACTATGATGAAGATGAACTCTGCGTAAAGATGCAGCTAGCTGATGGGATCTTTGAGACCTTAATCAGGGATACTATTGATATTTTGAACCAGATCAATGAAAAACGGGAGAATGCTGCTTGTGTGACACCTTCCAAATAAACCAAAAACATTGTGACATTTTGAGTCGTGGGCCTTTCTGCCTCCTGAATATACACTACATCTCCGTTATAGCAGGAATGCTGCTGGCCCTTGTCCCTGGTTTTAAAGACAGCTCACACGGAATCCCAGGAGCAATCTGGTGCAGCCTTTGCCTCTAGATACTGTTCACTAAACATAGTGGTTATTTTCAGTGATCTGGGTTGCACCCCTGCTGCCATCACACAGGCCTGTTTGTAGTCCCCACTTTTCAGTATCTTAACTGGTCTTAGATGAGGGCTGATCTGAAAACACCAGACTTAACTCTTAGGATAGATGAGGATACCTGCTTCCTCAAATTCTAAGTCAAGAGAGAGTTTTAAATAGAAGTGTCCCATCATTTTTGGAGTCTTCCTGGCCTATATCATCTGGCTATAATGAATGAACAGTACAGAACTTAAACAGTGTTAAGCTCTTCACCACTTTTTAATGAACAGCTCTAACAATGTATTTCAGTTTTACACTTTGGAGTTCATTTTCTTCTATCACTGAAACATAGGAGCACAAGTGGATTGTCAGGTTAACAGAAGAAAATGGGTGACCTTGCTTTCTGTTCTCTGTAGAGACAATTTGAAACCCTTGAATTTTTTCCAGTTTTCTACTTTTGGGCATGAGAACAAAGTGCCATTCTTGAAGACTGGGAACAAAAGACTCACCCAGGGTCAACGCTTACCATCCTCATCTCCCCCACCCCCCCATCCCCAGTCCTCCTCATTCTGAACCACCACCAGCTGCTCCTAGAATCACAAATACTCAGGACTGTCTCAGGCATCCAAGGCAGGCAGAAGTGGACTTGGCTCATATGGGCCTTCCCTCCCTTGATCCCCTGTGTTCACTCAAGAAATCAGAGAAACTTTTACTTGAATGATTTAGGAAATGAGTATATGCACCAAAGACCAAAAAAAAGTTTTGCCCATTGCTTGTGTGCTTGTATTGCGCTTGTAGAACTTTACGTAATTTATTTTATGATAAATTATTAAGTTTGAAATGTGTGTCTTCTGCTAGGTTGGTTGCACTGCCACCTTCAACATTGAACCCATTGAACCTGTGAAAGGTGCTTTGTGTGTTAGTTTAAATTTCTATCCTGAAAGCTTCTATGATAAAACTAGAGGTTTGAATAAAACTGTACACAAATGTTGGAAAAGTCACTTGGATTCAATGAAGAGGCTATTAATATAGAAAGAACTTTTACCAAGACAAATTGTAGCGTGCAGGAGTTGAGAAACAATTGAAGACACTGTAATTCTCTTTCCTAACATTGCTCATTACAACTGTTACCTTGTCTAGAAGAATTATATAGCTTCCAGCTGCTAGGGTAGAATAAGTGTGATACTCTGACCTCAGTATCCTGCCTTTTGACTGGTTTATAGTAATCAATACTGTCCCTCTTCATGTTAGGATGTAGATAACCCTAGGCTTGAATTTAGATGCCTTAAATTCAAGGGTTCTGAACTAGAAACATGACATGAGACCTCAACTGATTAAATATTCCCAAATATCTTGGAGTTGATAGACTCCAGAACATGTTAGGAAATCCCCAAAGACAAATATATCTTTAAATGTGCATATACATTCATTTCTGTACCTTTACTCCAAACCTGTTCTTATTCCTTAAATTTTTCACTATGCATACCTCCATTTTGACTTTCTCTGATTCCATATTTCCTTTATTAATAAGTTAATGAAATAATCATTGGAATCTTTGCATTTTGCACAATAACTGGTAAATGATATTTCTAGAATATCAGGAACAGAACTGAAATGTTGCATTTTGAAGTTCTCAGATGTATTTATCAGCCCCTCATCTGAGCTTTTAATGATAAACTATGGCTGTCTAGCTACAATGGGAAAACTAATAAGAAAATAAGGGGGAGGGGTGGTTAGAGTTATTAATATAGTAACTTTTTTAAAATATAGGAATGTGAGGATCAGATGGTTTTTCTTTATGTTTTATGCAGGAGGATTGGAGACAGGCAGGCATTTTAAACCACATTTGTTATAATATTTAAACATTTGACTAGCATAAATTTTTGATGCATTACTGTGGAAATAACAAATAGGAAAAGTTTATCCCAGATTCTCATCTGGTTCTAAAACTAAATCTTAAGAATAAAGTCTGCTATATTCATTCCTAAGTTTTACAAATAAGTATTTTTACTTGGGGGGGGGGGGATCTACATAGCCAATCCATGGAGTAAATAGGTAGAGTAAATATTTTTTAGGCCTATAGAAAAAGATATTGTCAAGAAAATTTAGTACTGATTCTCTACATTTTGATCTTAAAATTCTATACCTGGCTTTGATATCACAATTTTTCTTTACCACCTTGAGAATACAACCTATTTCTAGATTCTTGATGAAAAGTAGGGAAAATAGTGACCTTACTCCTTGAAAGAAGTAATCAGTTGTGTTCCTTTGACAGAATCAAGAATCAACATAGAACCCAGCAAATAACTCATTTCCCTATCCACTAATTGTTTTGGGGTGAATAGGAATGGGAACATTGTTAGGATTTAGAATTGATTGACTAATCATCTCAGGGGTAGATCCTTTTTACAAAACCCTGCCTCTACTGAACATAGACACTTGCCTCCAATATTTGTTCTTTGCCTCTTTTTTTTTTCCCTTTTGTTCTCTCTCACTCTGACCTTGTCTTTCCCCTGAGAATAAGATCATGAAATCATAATTAAATTCTTGAAGACTGGCTCTATCAGAATTCATTGTATAGCAACGTGGCTCCTGAGTCCAAAAATAATTTGTGCTATCTGGGATAATGTTAAACTCCTGAAAACAACACAGGGTTCCAAAGTCCTTTTACAGGACTGAATAATACTGTTTTAGGAAAAAGTAGGGAAAATTTCAAAAGTAAATGTGAATGATGATTTTTGTTTCACAAAAAAAAAATTATTTCTCTAACTACAGATTTAAGACATCTTTTGGAAAAGATTGTGGTTTTCATTAGAATGTTGTAGCTTGTTGAAAAGTTCATACACATTCTTTTCTTGAAAAAAAAAAAGTGGCCTTAGCTCTTTGCAATACTTGAATAAAAGTGTATACCTGCAAAAGAATTTCTGTAGCACAGCAGTAGAGACCATTAACTTTTCTGCAAGGAATTCAAGTCAGACTTGCATCTCCCTTTTACTACCTTAAAAAGACTAGTGAGTAAAGAATTAATTTTAAGTAAAGAAATGATAGAAACTACAATGATGTTTAATGCAAATTGTAGGAATTTAACATGTTTACAAATCATCTTAAACTGGTTGCGCAAGGATTCAAGAGGATTTCTTTGTATTTTTAAAATTCAAGAAAACATTGTAAACTGATATAATAGGGGTACTGTCATTTGAATTAACCCATGTTTAATAGCTTTTCCTTCCATGCTTTGCAAAGCCTCCTTGATATACATTGCAAAGCCTTCTCTTGGGGGGAGGGCCTAGCCTCCTTGTGTGTACTGTATTGTGCAGATATTAAAAAAATAAACCCGTTTACTGTGTATGTGTAAATAGGTCTGATTTTCAGGCCATTTTCAGCCAATCATCACATCCAGTGCAGTTTTGCACAACCGACTTAAGGATGTGGTTTGTAAGTATGAACTGTAAAATAACTGGGATGATTCCCTGTGTATACCTGTGTAAATATCTTTATTAACTGAAATGTACTTTAAAAAGATAAAATCTGTAAATAAACTGATTTATAAATTAACTTCATTAAGGTTGTGCATTTTTCATGCCTAAAAAGGAATGTTCTAAAAAGCTTATCTGTTCTTTATAAAATTCACTAATTTCTGATCTTTTAGTTTGATGTGACTACTGATAACTGTAGCAGTTCAAAAACAAACTGTTGATCAGTTTAAATGAATACTCTTTGACAGCTTATACTATTATATAGCTACAAGTATAGTATTCTTGGGTAGTACAGTGGGCCATTGGAGTGGGCATGATGGTCTGTTGGAATCAGACTTTCTCTACCTTGAATTCTAAAGATATTTTGAGTTCAAAATATCTATAGCATAATTATCCTGCCTTCAGATATACCTAACTTCCAAATTTACCTATTTCTGTTGAGGTACCAGCATCCTTTCAGCTGTCTGGATTTGCAATTCTTCAGCTTCCTCTGACCTCTCATATGTGATTGGTTGCTATGAACTGTCAATTGCACTTCTACACTGCTTCTCATTTCCAGCCCTTCTCTTCATTCACAGGACCACCAACGTAATTGAATAGCCCCTCACTTTTCACCTGCAATAGCCTCAACATTTGTCTCCTCTCTAAAACAACCTCTATACAGCTGCCAAAATAATCTCCCTAAAGCACTAGAAAATATGATACTCTGGAATTGTAAACTGTAAAGCAGGAAAGGACTTCAAGAGACTATCCAATATAACCTCATTATTTCGTAGATGAAGAAATTGTGACTCAGGAAGACTGGGACTTTGCTTAGATCTCATACAAAAATGTAAGCAGCAAGATCATATAAAATGTAAGAGACAAAATTTAAATCCAAATCCTGGGATCGTCTAGTTCTGTTTCTATCAACTGTGTGTCCTTTGGCAAGTCACTTAACCTCTCTTGAGCCTCAGTTTCCTCATCTGTAAAGTATAGAAGTTAGATTTGGGACCCTTCCAGTTTAGATCTGTGGACTTTGGCAAAACTAATAACTATTGAACATGGAGTGAGGAAGACCTGAATTAGAATCCTATCTCAGGCACTGATTAGCTGTATGACCTTGGGAAAATCATTTAACCTCTCTCAGCTTCAGTTTCCTCATCTATAACATGGGAATAATAATAGTACTACTCTCAAAGGGTACTTGTGAGAATCAAATGAAATACCATGTGAAGGGGCAGCTAGGTGGCGTAGCAGATAAAGCACTGGCCTTGGAGTCAGGAGTACCTGAGTTCAAATCTGATCTCAGACACTTAATTACCTAGCTGTGTGGCCTTGGACAAGCCACTTAACCCCATTTGCCTTGCAAAAACCTAAAAAAAAAATACCATGTGAAGCATTTGCAAACCATTATTGTTACTATCTCATGTCACTTCCTTGGTTCAGGAACAAACTCTTCAATTTGATATTTAAATCCCTATATAATTCATCTCCAGTTTCCAGATTTACTTCAGATTACTGCCATTCATGAATTCTTTGTTCCATTCAAACTTTTAATCCAAACTCATCATTCAATATGTGTCTTTGAACAAGCTATTCTGTACCCCTAGAATGTATTCCATCTTCACCTCTACCTAAGAGCCTTGTATAACATCACCTTTTGGACTTCAGGAAGTTTGTTTTCAACAAAATTATGAGTTTCATCACAATTGTTCTGAACCTTCAGTTAAGAAAATTCCCAACATTTAGGTAGAGATTGAACTCCCCATCTAAATTTACATTTATAGCCAGTTCTGTGACTGAAGCAAAAATTCATATTGGAAACATTTGTATAACAAAACAGCAAATGATTATTATAATAGCTATGTATAAAACAGTCACTGTGGAAGAGGAATTGGGAGGAAAAGCAGGATTTTTTTTTCCAGTTCCTTTGGACTTTAAATAAATACTAATGAGGTTAACCTGGATCTTGTGCTCTGAGATACCTGTAGAGCTGATTATCTTCTACTATCTACCTTCTCTATCACAGCTCAATTCAATCTTTTCTGTAGGACCCCATGGACCCTATTTGGGATTTTCTTGGCAAAGATACTAGAATGATTTGCCATTTCCTTCTCATTTTACAAATGAGGAAACTGAGGTAAACGGAATTAAGTGACTTGCCCAGAGTACACAGTAAGTGACTGAGTGAGGATAAGAACTCAACTTTTTGTAGTTGTTCAGTTATGTCTGACTCATTTGGGATTTTCTTGGCAAAGATACTTTGCCATTTCCTTTTCTAGTTGGATTTGAACTCAGAAAGTTTAGTTTTCCTGACTCTAGGCTCAGTGCTCTATCCACCATGCCACCTAGCTGCCCAGACCTTAGGAATCTATAGTTCCAAAATAGCTCCTTTTTATACAAATTCCTTAGAGCATGACTAAGTCTCACACAATTAAAAGGTACACAAGCCCCAAGCAAAATCTGATTGACTGAGTCACTAAAGCATTGTACTTACCTAACAAAAATAATTTCTTTTAAGTGTTTGGAATAATAAGTAGAGGCCACTCTTACATTTTATTTATTTTTAATAGTGTTTTATTTTCCCCCAATTATATATCAAGAAAATTTTCATTTTTATATTCATTTTAAAAAGATTTTTGAATTCTAACTTCTTCCCTCTTTCCCTTCCATTCTCCTTTTCTGAAAATGGTAGATAATTTGAGATAGTTACTACATGTGCTAACAATATTTCTATATTAGTCGCAGTTATGGAATAAAGAAACAGATCAAAAGGGAAAAAACATGAGTAAGAATAAAGTAATTAAAAATATAATTCTATCTGCATTCAGAGTCCATCAGTTCTTTGTCTGGAGATGGATAGCATTTTACTTCATGAGTCCTTTGTACTTGTATTGGATCACTGTGCTCCTGAGAAGAATTGAATCATTCATAGTTGGTCATCACACAATATTGCTGATGCTGTGTCTATTGTTTTTCTGGCTCTGCTCTTTTCACTTTGCATCAGTTTGTAGAAGTCTTTCCAGGATTTTCTGAAATCTGCCTGTTCATCATTTATTATTGCACAATAGTATTACATGTCATTCAAATACTTTCCCAGGGTCACACAGTAAGTATCTGAGCTCAGATTTGGACTCAGGTCTTCTAGACTTCAGACCCAAGCTATCCACTGTATCACCTAACTCAATAAATAAAATGCTTATTAAGCCACTAACATGATTGGAAATGGCAAATGGCAACAATATTTTTTAAAAAGAAAAAAAGTACAGTCTGCAAACTATTGGCCAATGAATTTGACCTTGATAGGCGACAAAATTTTAAGATAAGTTATTAAAGGACTGGATTCCTCTTCTAACAGGATTGCTAGATGGGAAGATCAGGAAGTGTGTTATGTTTTATTGTACAGCATTTTAAAAAGAACTTTGGTAAACTGGAAAGCAACCAGGAGAATGTGACCAGGCTGAAGGAAGGACTTTTAAATCAAGCCATATGAAGGCTATTTGGAATCCCTGGAGAAGGTTTTCAGTCTGTCAGTCATTTGGTTGGAGTCACTGGAGATGCACAAATAGAAGGTTCCATGATATTGGTCATCAAGAATTTAAAGGACTGTCACAAGGAAATCATTATAGTTGTCCTGCTTAGTCCCTAAGGGATGAAACTAGGAGGAATGGGTTGAAGTTGCCATGGGATGGGTTAAGACAGATTTAGTAAGGAAAAAGTTCCAAACAATAAGTGTGATGGCTACCTTGGGAAAAGGTTGTGACTCTTTGTGTCCCTTTCTGCTGTCTTTTCTAATAGTGTCCCCATTGGAGTTAGTAATATTCACTTTGACTTGTCATTTTTCATCATAAGTAGTCTAGATTTTTTTCTGCTTTGACTTTAGCTACAAATAAATGAAAGACTTCTGAACTTTTTAACTTCTTAATATATATATATATATATATATATATATATATATATATATATACAGTTGAAAGAGATAGATTTGCAAATGGAGTGTTTGGTTATATTTTTTAAATAATTCATTTTATTCATAGGATTTTGTGAACCTTCAAACTAAAAAAAATCAGTCAATATTCTTCTTAATAACTGTAACTGATTTAAGATTTTGTGCAATGCTTTATAAATATTTTCTCACTTGATCTTTATAACATTCCTAGGAAGTAGGAGTTATTATTCCCATTTTATAGATGAAGAAACTGAGGCTGACAGAAGTGATGATTGTTAGGTGGTGCACTGGTTAGTAGAGTGCACTGGCTAGAGCACTAGCCTTAGAATCAGGAGAATGGGAGTTCTAATACAACCTCTGACACTAACTGTGTGACTTTGGACAAGTCACTTTACCCTGATTGCCTCTCATCCAGGGCCATCTCCTGGTTCATATCTGGCCCCTGGACCCAGATGGCTCTAGAGGAGAAAGTGAGACTGGTGTCTTAGCACAGGCCCCTCACTCCAATCCAATTCATGTTCTTGTCATGGCATCATCTTCCTGATGTTGTGGTCTTCTATGAAAATGAAGAATGAACATTATTGTAACCTTATTGGGTCTTCTTGATTCCAAGTCCAGTACTCCATGTACTACAATACTAACATTTCTAATAAGAAAAGTTGGATGAGTCTATGTTCTAGGAGTGATCAGGAGAAGCCCCTGATCTCCCATGAAGCTGGGAACAAGCACATTAGTTCTTCCCAATGGACCACATGCTTTGAGCCCTCTCTAAAGAACATATAGAATGAGAACTTCATGGCTGGTCAATGCATAGAGGGGTGAGGTTATTGTGAGGACAAAATGAGATGCTATATAAATACTAGATAATATAATATTTCTTTTTTGAATTATAAAGATTTTATTTATTTTGAGTTTTACAATTTTTCCCCTAATCTTATTCCCTCCCCCCACCCCCCACAGAAGGCAAGTTGTCAGTCTTTATATTGTTTCCATGGTATACACTGATCCAAATTGAATGTGATGAAAGAGAAATCATATCCTTAAGGAAGAAACATAAAATATAATATAATATTTCAATTTAACACACATACATATATACATATGCATATTATATGTATAACTAACAAGTGTATATTATAAATGTGACAAACAAGCACTTTATATATATATATATATATATATATATATATATATGTAGGACTATGTATCTCTATCTATATCTATAATTTGTAGCATCTCATCTAAGCTTTTAATGATAAACTATGGCCACCTAACTCCAATGATCAGATTATCAAGGAGAAATAAAGGTGGGGTGGCAGGGAGGAAGAGTTGGAGTTATTAACATAGTAATTTTTTTAATAGAGAAATGTAAGGATTGGATAGTTGGTTTTTTTTTCTTCTTTTAGTTTTTGCAAGGCAAATGGGGTTAAGTGGCTTGCCCAAGACCACACAGCTAGGTAATTATTAAGGGTCTGAAGCCAAATTTAAACTCCTGACTCCAGGGCCGGTGCTCTATTCACTGTGCCACCTAGCTGCCCCAATAGTTGATTTTTCTAAATGATCAGTGCAATACCTTTCTTATCTCTAAAAGCACAAATCCCATACTAAGTGCCTGACTCTGATAAGTCCACATGTGGCCTCAAGATGGAGACAACGGTACCTTCTTCCTGAATCTTAGAACTCTTCTAGAATCACTCCCAGATATCCTCATGCAAAGTCTTCCCACAGACCCTGTTCCAAAAATCTGTGACTGTGCATTACAAGTAGAACTTGGAATAATAATACTAGTTGCTTTTGATTCTTGGGAAGTCAATGTTCTCCATTAATCAGTTTGGGAAAGCAAAAAGTAGAGAAGAAATAGGAATATTGCCTGAGGACAGAGGTTTTGATGAAAGGGATTGAACACATTTTTGAAGTATACAGCAAATAGAAAAATGATCACTTGGTTTTTCTTCTTTTTTTGAATAAGAGGCAGTGTGATGTGAGTTAGGAGTGAGAAGCCTTTTTTCTGCCAAGGGTCAAAATTTAAAAATTAGCCTTCTATTTTTGGTCAAACATTAATCACCCCTAAAAAGCTCCTAGTTTTATTGAATTTTGAATCCCACCTGTAGTTGCCTGGCAGGGCCAGACCCCATGATGTTGTGGACTATATACAGACCACAGCCCACCCCTGGTGAAAATGAATGAACTGCCTCCAGCACTGATGGGTTCCTACTTTTTGGAAATCTTTACTTGGAATCTGGATGACCACCATAAATTAGGTATGTCATAATAGGAATTCCTTTTGTGTAAGGGTTAGACTATAGATACTGAGGTAGCTACCAGTGATCAAAAGCTGTGATTTGGGGTATGTGGGGTGTGTGTGTGTGTGTGTGTCTGTGTGTGTCTGTGTGTGTCTGTGTATAAAAATGCCATTTCTGAAATTCGGTTTCCACCTTGACTCTTCTAGTTCTATGACTATGGGTATCTGGGGTTGGGCTTGATTCAGACCAATCCCCTGGTAGTGGGTTCAATATTGGAATAAGCAGAGACATTCATAGATCATTTAAAAGTTAACAAAGAGATTTGTTTGTTGTTTAGTCGATTAGTCATATTCAATTCTTTGTTACCCCATCTGGGGTTTTCTTGGTTAAAGATATTGGAGTAGTTTGTCATTGTTTTCTCTAGTTTATTTGACAGATGAGGACACAGGCAAACAGGGCAAAGTGACTTGCTTAGGATCATGCAGCTGTTATGTGTCTGAGATTGGATTTGAACTCACATTGAAGTCCCCTCAAAGATATTCCACTGAGTGAAACTGCTGATACTGCTGATCTCTGACCACTGCTTCTGGGGCCCCCATCTAATAGAGTCAACAATTACTCTCTGTTTGGGGGTAGGATTATTATCGCTAGTAAGATCTGAATTGTTCTGTCCATAGATGTGAGCATGATTGTGCTGCTCTTTCTGAATCCTAACTGTTCTCCTATGCTGGGGAAAAGGCATAAAGCAACCTACCCCACCCCCCAACAAACCAGTCAATATTATGTTCTCTATTTCTCATATACAAGCAATAGCTATTTCTTCAGGGGAAATGCTCCTCTGACTTGAGTTCTTTGCTCTTCAGGGGTCCCTCTCTGGAAACTCCAGAAAAAGTTCGCAATTCAGAGTTTAGACTAGAATTTGGTTCATTGGTCTGTATGACTAATTCCAGAAATGTCTCTGAGGAGACTTTAGCTTTGTCCTTTCAATCACCTCCCTATCTGGTTATTATTCTTCCTTTGGGTCTTTGTCTTCTGAGTAGATTCCCTTTTATGTTGTTTCTCTAGCAATCTGTCCCTTTCTGGATCTCTTGGCTGTCCTCTGTTCTCTACCTTTTCTTGTAGACATCTTCTGTTAAGTCTCTCCAAACTCTCCCTTAGTTCATATGATTTGAGCTAGAGAGGACCCTATAAGTCATTGAGGTTAATTCCCCTATTAATCAATTAATTCCTGACAGAGAAACAGACTCAAAGAAGAGCAGGGATTTGCCTAAACTTATATAGATATTAAGGAGCAGTTTTGGGATTGAAGTCCAGGTCCTCTGACTGAATAACAATACTTTCCCTCTATATTGAACTGCCCCATCTCTGATTCTGTCTCACTAATACCTTCTTTCACAATCTCTGGGATGTCTCTGTGTCCCCTTATCTTTGATTCTAATTCTGTTTCTTATTCCACTCTCTGTCTTTTCTTTCTTTCTATCTTTTCTTTCTTTCTGTCTTTCTCTTTCTCTCTTTCTCTTCCCCTTTCTCCCTTTCCTTCCTTCCTTCTTTCTTTCTTTAATTTTTAGTTGCATGTTTAGTTCATTGATTTCCTCTTTCTCCAATTTATTCATGTAAGCATTTAGAGCTATAATATATCCCCTGAGAGTCTCTTTGAATGAATCCCATATGTTTTGGTATGTTGTTTCATTATTATCAGGATAAAATGGTTAATTCTTTCTATAATTTGTTTTTTGGTCCACTCATTTTTTAAAATGAGGTTATTCAGTTTCCAATTTGTTCTGGGTCTATATCTCCTTGGCCCAGTATTGCATATGATTTTTATTGCATTGTGATCTGAGAAAGATGTATTCACTATTTCTGCCTTTCTGCAGTTGATCATTAGGTTTTTATGTCCTAGTACATGGTCAATTTTTGTATAAGTTCCATGTACTGCAGAGAAAAAGGTATATTCCTTTCTATCCCCATTCAGTTTCCTCCATAAGTCTACCATATCTAATTTTTCTAACAATCTATTTATCTCCTTAACTTCTTTCTTGTTTATTTTATGATTCGATTTATCTAGATCTAAGAGCAGGATGTTGAGGTCTTCCACTAGTAGAGTTTTGCTGTCTATGTCTTCCTGTAGTTCTTTCAGCTTCTCCTCTAAGAATTTGGGTGCTCTCCCACTGGATGCATATATATATTCAGTATTGAAATGACTTTATTGTCTATGGTACCTTTTAGGAGGATAAAGTTTCCTTCTTTATCTCTTTTAATGCTATCTATTTTTGCCATTGCTTTGTCTGAGATAAGGATCGCTACCCCTGCTTTTTTTACTTCAGCTGAAGCAAAATATATTTTGCTCCAACTTTTTACCTTACTCTATATGTATCTCTCTGCTTCAAATGAGTTTCTTTTAAGCAGCATATTGTAGGATTCTTTTTTTTAATCCACTCTGCTATTTGCTTATGTTTTAAGGGAGAGTTCATCCCATTCACATTCAAAGTTATGATTACTAATTCTTTATTGCCCTCTGTGCTATCTTCCCTCTGTTTGTATTTTTCCCCTTCCCCCTTATCCGTATTCCCCAGTATTTTGTTTCTGAATACCATCCCCTTCAGTGTGTTTGCTCTCCTATATCACGCCCTCCCCATTCTTTCCCCTTTCCCTTTTTCCCTTTTCCCTTCCCTTCCTTTTGTTATTTCCTCCCACTCCCCTTCCCTTTCTCTGTCCCCCCCTCCCCTTTTTCACCTTTTAATACTTGAAAGGTTAGATGTTTTATAAGTTAACTGAATATGTGTAGGTTGACTTTAAGCCAAGTCTGATGAGAAGAAGATTCAGGTGTTTCTCATCTGCTCACTTCTTTCCCTCTATTACCATACCATAGTATTACCATACTATAGTATAGTATTACCATACCATATAGTATTACCATACCATAGTATTACCATACTATACCTTTCCCTCTATTACCATTTTGTACCTCTTAATGTAATAAGATTTACCCCATTCAATCCCCTCCCTCCTCCCATCTCTTTCCTGTCCCCCCTTTTAAGGAGGTAGTGTTTTTTAGATCATTTTATCTAAGTCATAGAAAATTCTGAGTGTCTGTCCCTTCTAGTTCAGTATATTCTATTGAATAGAGTCAAAATTCCTGAAAGTTATTAGAGTCTTTCTCCCAAGTAGGGTTAAAGCCAGTTACATCTCTTTAGACAGCAGTCTCATGGATAGGTCATGAATGTCCATCATTTCTGGCTAGGTATATTCTCTCTGTTAGAGTTATGATTCTCAAGATTTATGAGAATCTTTTCCCCCATGCTGGGATATAGCCAGTTTCAACTTACTGGATAGCATTTTTTTCCTTTTACTGCCCCCCCCCTTTTTTTTGCCTTTTCATGTGTCTCTTGAATCTCCTGTCCAAATTTTCTGTTTAGCTCTGGTCTTTTCATCAGAAATTTTTGGAATTCTTCCATTTCATTAAATGTCCATCTTTTTCCCTGGAAGAGAAGTCTCAGCTTTGCAGGAAAATAGATTCTTTGCTGCAGTAGATCTTGTTCCAGGCCCTTCGATCCCTTAATGTTGATGCAGCCAGGTCCTGCATGATCCTTACTGTGGCTCCTTGATATTTAAATTGTTTCTTTCTGGCTGCTTGCAGGATTTTCTCTTTTATCTGATAGTTCTAGAATTTGGCCACAACATTCCTTGGTGTTTTCATTTTAGGATCTTTTTCTGGTGGGGATCTATGTACTCTTTCAATAACTACTTTGCCCTCCAATTCCATGATATCAGGTCAGTTTTCCATCACTAGACCCTGTAATATTAAGTCCAGGCTTTTTTCTCTTCAATGTTTTCAGGAAGTCCTATAATTTTCAGGTTGCCCCTCCTCAATCTATTCTTGAGGTCAGTGGTTTTGTTGATGAAGTATTTTACATTTTCTTCTATTTTTTCTATTTTTTGATTTTTGTTTAACTGACTCTTGCTGTCTCATGGAGTCATTAGTTTCTGTAGACTCCATTCTTTTTTGGGAGGAGGAGTTTTCTTCATTAACCTTTTGCAACTCCTTTTCCAATTGGTCAATTCTACTTTTGAAAGAGCTTTCCATTTGACCAATTGAGGTTTTGAGAGAATTATTTTCTTTTTGCATTTGCCCAATTGAGGATCTGAGAGAATTAATCTCATTTTGTATTTTTCCAATTGATTATGTGAGAGATTTATTCTCATTTTGAAATTGTCCAATTGATGATCTGAGAGATTTATTCTCCTTTTGTATTTGTCCAATTGTACTTTCTAAGGTTTTGTTTTCTTGATGCAAGGTATTAATTGTCTCTCCCAAATTTTTAAGCTCCTTCCTTATTTCTTCAAGGAAGTCTTTCTGTGCTGAAGATCAGATTGTATCCTCCTCAAAGGTTCTAGGTCTTTCTGAGTTAGGGTCTTTCCCTTCCAAGAATTTTTCTATGGCTCCACCTTTCCGCTGACCCTTCTTCATTTTGCTGAGACCTGAGTTGGGGAGGAGCTGGTTCACAGGGGCTTGGGATTGCTAAAGGCTTTACTCCCTGATTGCAGTTTCTCTGCTGGCCAGTAGGAGGTGCTGGTTGCTTTCTCTGGAGTGTCTGTTACCTTGATTGAGGCCTTCTCCTTTAGCCTGAAGGGAGGAGTTGGAGCTATTGAATTCTTTTGCCTTCAATCAGTGATGCTCTTTACCCTGGCCTGAGGTCATTCCTCAGCTGGGCTGGTTCTTCTGCTCACATACCTGGGCCTGAGGCAGAAGTAGTTTGTATTTGTTCCAGGAAGAGGTCTGAGCTGTAATGGGACTCCCAGTTCCTCAGTCCAGAGGAGCCCAGGGATGGTGTCTGCAGCTCTCCTGCTCCAGAACTCTCCCCTCAGCCCTGTCCGCAAGCTCCCAGGGGGACAGCACCAACACCAGCGCCTCCGCTCCGCAGACTCATGCCCCCGCGGTCCAGCCCCACCTCTGATCCAGCAGGTCTGGCTCTTGGCTCCAATTCAGCTGCTAATCTGGCTGATCTGGGGCTGATCCTCCCTCTGAGCTCAGACTCACCTGCCCAATGCTGCTGCAGGAGACAAATCCTGAGGTAGATGTTCTTTCTCCTGGCTTTTCTTTCTGGGTTTTGTGGGTCTTATTTCTTTTAAGAGGTTTGTTTCATGTGATAGATGGGGAAGAGATCAGGAGACTTTAGAACTGTGCCTGTCTTCTCTCCGCCATCTTGGCCGGAAGTCTGCAAACCCTTCTTTTTCTTCCTTCCTTTCTTCCTTTCTTTCTTCCTTCCTTCCTTCCTTTCTTTCTTTCTTTCTTTCTTTCTTTCTTTCTTTCTTTCTTTCTTTCTTTCTTTCTTTCTTTCTTTCTCCTTCCTTCCTTCCTTCCTTCCTTCCTTCCTTCCTTCCTTCCTTCCTTCTCCTATTTCTATATCTTTTGTTATCCTCTGTCTCCCTCCCAGCTTTCCATCTCTAGGCCCGCTTCTCATTCAAACTCTGTCATCTGCTCCAGACTTCATCATCAGTCACCCCTCTTCAATTTTGAGTTCCCATTAGAATTTAAGCTACTTGAAGGCAAAAACTATCTTTCTTTTTCCTTGTATTTGTATTTCTAACACTCAGGCCAATGCCTGGCCCATAGTTGAGTTATTTGTTGAATCTTTTCAGACTCTTTATAAATCTATTTGGGGTTTTCTTGGCAAATTTACTGGAGTGGTTTGCTATTACTTCTCCAGCTCATTTTACAGATGAGGAAATTGAAGCAAATGTAGTTAAGTGACTTGCCCAGGATCACACAGTTAATAAATTTCTGAAGCTGGATTTGAATTCAGGTAGATGAGACTTCCTTTCTCTGTTCCCTGCACTCTATCTACTATGGTGCCACCTAATTGCCCCTGGAACATAGTGGACACTTAATAAATGCTTTTTTGACTTAACATGACTATGTCCCTGATTCTCCTATTTTTTTATCTCCCTCTCATTCAAAGTTCAAATAAACAATTAAAAAGTTTCTGCTTCGATCAAAGTTTATAGTCCTTAATTTTAGTGCCTTCCCTCTGAGATTATTCTCAATTTACTCTGAATATATTCTGTTGGTACATATAGAATTGTATATATTTTGTCTCCCTCTATAGACTGTGAGGTCTTTGAGATCAGAAACCATGTCTTTTGTCTTTTCTTTTTGTATCTCCAGTGCTTAGCAAAATGCCAAGCAAATAGTAGGTTTTTAATAAAGGCTTATTGATTGACTGCCTCTCTTAATTCACCAAAGAATCGCAACAAAAGCCATGTGGCAAAATTGCCATTGGTTTCTCAAATCTTAAATCAAATAAAATTCCAAGAGTTTCCTTAGCATAGTTGTTAGAGAATCCTGTAATTCTTGGGATATGCATTCTCTAGGGGTCCCTCTGGTCAACTCCCTATGATTGATATTATGCAATGATAGGATTAAGGATTGCTGGTCCAGTTGGTCCAGAACCATTCCAAAGTAGTTTACACAAAAAAAATGAGTCCATTTAAACTGGCTCCAGGCTCTTCTTTCAGGAGGTCTCCTGAAGGCAATTGGGTCTTGATAATTTATTAAGTCTCCAACCTAGGCTAAGTATAACTAGTTTTTCTGAATCTATTCTTTTTTTAATGGGGGGGGATCTTTATTATATCCTAAATGCAACCTCTTTGAGCTTCTTTGAAGATAAACAGAGTTCTGAAGAAATACCTTAGAATGTGAAGGAAGCTTAGATGTTCATGATTAAAGACCCAACAAAACTAAAGGGCATAAAACAAAATTTAGCACAATTATCTTCAAAGTACAGTTCTTAATGATGCCAAGTATACTCCCAGGTTTTTCCTAGCTGCATGAACATAGGCATTTTCTCTCTAATGTCCCAGGAAGGTGTGTGTGTGTGTGTGTGTGTGTATTTGGGAATAGAAGTGAGGATAGTTCACTGTTGGGAACCACTGTCTTTAGAGACAACATTTCATTACCATCAGAAGTCTGAAGGCAAATCTGTTTTATAGATCATCCCATGCTCCAACATATACTTCATGAAGTTTATTATGCTACTAGCCTACAAAGTTGTTCTAGGCTGCATCTTACTTGGGCTAGTCTCCTATTAGATTAAGTTTAATATTGGAACAAAATGATATATTTGTAAGTCATTCAACAGTTAGCAAGTTGAGCCATTGTAAAATAATAAACATTTAATAAGCATGCCAAAATGCTGGGAACACAAAAGAAGGCAAAAAATAGCCCCTACTCTCAAGGAGCTCACAGTTTAATGGGAAACAATATAGAGCTTACAAACAAACTTTATAGAAGAGAAATTGGATATAACCAATGTGGGGAAGACACTAGAATTAAGGGGCAGCCAGAAAGGTTGCCTGCAGAAAGTGGGATTTTACATGACCAATATGAAAATATGTGAAACATGATGGTGCATGCACAAACTATGTCAGATTGTTCCCCTGGGGAGGGTAAGGGAAGGAAGGTGGGTAAAAAACAAAACAAAATGTGGTACTCAAAAGCATTGCAAAAAGATGAATGTTGAAAACTACCTTTGCATGTGATTGGAAACAATAAAATACAATAAATTTTAAAAAAACCACCCCCACCTCAAAAAAGTGGGATTTTAGCTGGGAATTGAAAAAAGTTAGGAAATACAGGAGGCAGAAATGAGGAGGGAAAGAATTTCAGGAATAGGAATCACTCTAGTGATGGAATGTCCTACTTGAGAAACAGAAAGGAGGTAGTATCACCTGATTACAGAGTTTGGGGATGGGGGTTAAAGTGTAAGAAGCCTGGAAAGGTAAGGGGAGGGACACATGTTATGAATGCCAGGGCTTTGAATGCCAAACAGAGGATTTTATATTTGATTTTGGAGGTGATAAAGATTCATTAGAGTTTTTATTTTATTTTATTTTATTTTTACTTTTCTTTTTTTGTTTGCAAGGCAAGTGGGGTTAAGTGACTTGCCCAAGGCCACACAGCTAGGTAATTATTAAGTATCTGAGACCGGATTTGAACCCAGGTACTCCTGACTCCAGGGCTGGTGCTTTATCCACTGTGCCACCTAGCCACCCCAGAGTTTTTATTTTAGAAAAATTTTATTTATTTTGAGTTTTACAATTTCCCCCCATTCTTGCTTCCCTCCCCCAACCCCCCACAAAAGGCATTCTGCTAGCTCTTCCATTGTGTTCATGGTATACATTTATCTCATATGAATGGGATGAGAGAGAAATCATATCCTTAAGGAAGAAAAAAAAGTATAAGAGATAAAATTACATAATAAGATAACAGGTTTTTTCCTAATTTGAAGGTAATAGTCTTTGGTCTCTGTTCAAAGTCCACAATTCTTTCTCTGGATACAGATGGTATTCTCCATTGCAGATAGCCCAAAACTGTCCCTGCTTGTTGCACTAATAGAATGAGCAAGTCCATCAAGGTTGATCATCCCCCCATGTTGCTGTTAGGATGTACAGTGTTTTTCTGGTTCTGATCATCTCACTCAGCATCAGTTCATGCAAATCCTTCCAGGCTTCTCTGAATTCCCATTCCTCCTGGTTTCTAATAGAACAATAACGTTCCATGACATACATATACCACAGTTTGTTAAGCCATTCCCCAATTGAAGGACATTCACTTAATTTCCAATTCTTTGCCACCACAAACAGGGCTGCTATGAATATTTTTGTACAAGTAATATTTTCACCCTTATTCATAATCTCTTCAGGGTATAGTCCCAGTAGTGGTATTGCGGGATCAAAGGGTATGTACATTTTTGTTGCCCTTTGGGCATAATTCCAAATTGCTCTCCAGAAAGGTTGGATGAGTTCACAGCTTCATGAACAATGATCCTTCCAACATTGATCATTGTCCTTTCTGGTCATACTGGCCAGTCGGAGAGGTCTGAGGTGGTATCTCAGAGATGCTTTAATTTGCACTTCTCTAATCACTAATGATTTAGAGCAGTTTTTCATATGACTATGGGTCATTTTCATTTCCTCAGCTGTAAATTGCCTTTGCATATCTTTTGACCATTTGTCAATTGGAGAATGGCTTTTTTTTTTAAAATTTGACTCAGTTCTTTGCATATTTTAGAAATGAGCTCTTTGTCAGAAATACTAGTTGTAAAGATTGTTTCCCAGTTTACTACATTTCTTTTGATCTTGATTACAGTGGTTTTATCTGTGCAAAAGCTTTTTAATTTAATGTAATCAAAATTATCTAGTTTGTTTGTAATGATGTTCTCCATCTTTTCCTTGATCATAAACTGCTTCCCTTTCCATAGATCTGACAGGTAAACTACTCCTTGATCTTCTAGTTTGCTTTTAATATGGTATTTTATGTCTAAATCCTGTATCCATTTGGATCTTAACTTGGTATAGGGTGTGAGGTGTTGGTCTAATCTAAGTTTCTTCCATACTAACTTCCAATTTTCCCAACAGTTTTTATTGAAGAGAGAGTTTTTATCCCAATAGCTGGACTCTTTTGGTTTATCAAACAGTAGATTACTATAATCATTTCCTGCTATTGTACCTAGTCTATTCCACTAGTCCACCACTCTATTTCTTAGCCAATACCAGACAGTTTTGATGACTGATGCTTTATAATATAATTATATTATATTTTATATATATATATAATATATAAGCCACCTTCTTTTGTGTTTTTTTTTCATTGAATCCCTGGAAATTCTTGACTTTTTATTTCTCCATATAAATTTACTTACAATTTTTTCTAACTCATTAAAGTAATTTTTTGAATTTTGATTGGTAGGGCACCAAACAAGTAGTTTAGTTTTGGTATAATTGTCATTTTTATTATATTAACTCAACCTATCCATGAGCAGTTGGTGTTTGCCCAGTTATTTAAATCTGATTTTACTTGTGTGAGAAGTGTTTTGTAATTGCTTTCAAAAAGTTTTTGAGTCTGCCTTGGCAGGTAGACTCCCAGGTATTTTATATTGTCTGAAGTTACTTTGAATGGGATTTCTCTTTCTAGCTCTTTCTGCTGTATCTTGCTAGTCATACATATAGAAATGTTGAGGATTTATGAGGATTTATTTTATATCCTGTGACTTTGCTAAAGTTGCTAATTATTTCTAGTAGTTTTTTAGATGATTTTTTGGGATTCTCTAGGTATACCATCATGTCATCTGCAAAGAGTGAGAGTTTTGTCTCTTCCTTCCTTCCCTATTCTAATTCCTTCAATTTCTTTCTAACATTTCTAATACAATATTGAATAGTAATGGAGATAATGGGCATCCTTGTTTCACCCCTGATCTTATTGGGAATGTCTCTAGCCTAACCCCATTGCATATAATGCTTGATGATAGTTTCAGATAGATACTGCTTATTATTCTGAGGGACAATTGATTTATTTCTATGCTCTCTAGTATTTTTAGTAGGAATGGGTGCTGTATTTTGTCAAAAGCTTTTCCAGCATCTATTGATATGATCATATGATTTCTGATAGGTTTGTTATTGACATAATTAATCATACTAACAGTTTTCCTAATATTGAGCCAACCCTGTATTCCTGGTATAAATCCTACTTGATCATAATATATTGTCCTAGTGATAACTTGTAATTGTTTTTGCTAAGATTTTATTTAGGATTTTTGCATCTATATTCATCAGGGAGATAGGTCTATAATTTTCTTTCTCTGTTTTAACTCTTCCTGGTTTAGATATCAGCACCATATTGGTGTCATATAAAGAGTTAGAGAGAGTTCCGTCTTCACCTATTTTTCTATAGAGTTTTTGTAGAATTGGAACCGATTGTTCCTTAAATGTTTGATAGAATTCACTTGTGAATCCATCTGACCCTGGAGATTTTTTTTTAGGGTGTTCAATAAGGGTTTGTTGAATTTCTTTTTCTTATATAAGGTTATTTAAGTTTTTAATTTCCTCTTCATTTAATCTGGGCAACATATTTCTGTAGATATTCATCCATTTCACTTAGATTGTCAAATTTATTGGCATAGAATTGGGCAAAATAATTCTGAATTATTACTTTAATTTCCTCCTCATTAGTGGTGAGTTCACCTTTTTCATTTATGATACTAGCAATTTTGTTTTCTCTTTCTTCTTTTAATCAAATTGACCAGAAGTTTATCAATTTTATTGGTTTTTTCATAATACCAACTTTTGGTTTTATTTATTAATTCAATACTTTTCTTGCTTTTGATTTTACTAATTTCTCCTTTAATTTTTAGAATTTCTAATTTGATATTTAACTGGGGGTTTTTATTTGTTCTTTCTCTAATTTTTTTAGTTACATATTTAGTTCATTGATTTCTTCTTTCTCTAATATATTCATGTAAGCATTTAAAGATATAATATATCCCCTGACAGCTGCCTTGAGTGTATCCTATAGGTTTTGGTATGCTGTTTCATTATCGTCATTATCTAGGATGAAATAATTAATTCTTTGTATAATTTGTTGTTTTATCCACTCATTCTTTAAAATGAGGTTATTCAGTTTCCAATTAATTTTAGGTCTATATCTTCCTGGCCCAATATTGCATATGACTTTTATTGCATTGTAATCTGAGAAAGATGTATTCACTATTTCTGCCTTTCTGCAATTGATCATTAGGTTTTTATGCCCTAGCACATGGTCAATTTTTGTGTTAGTGCCATGTACTGCAGAGATAAACATATATTCCTTTCTATCCCCATTCATTTTCCTCCATAAGTCTATCATGCCTAGGTTTTCTAACAATCTATTTACCTCCTTAACTTCCTTCTTGTTTATTTTATGATTAGATTTATCAAAATCTGAGAACATGAGGTTGAGGTCTCCCACTAGTACAATTTTGCTGTCTATATCTTCCTGTAGCTCTTTCAACTTTTCCTCTAAGAATTTGGATACTATACCATTGGTTGTATATATATTTATATTGAAATTACTTTATTGCCTATGGTACCTTTTAGAAGGATATAGTTCCCTTCCTTGTCTCTTTTAACACTATCTATTTTTGCAGATGCTTTGTCTGATAAAATGATTGCTATCCCTGCTTTTTTCACTTCAGCTGAAGCAAAATATATTTTGCTCCAACCTTTTACCTTTACTTTATATGTATCTCTGCTTCAAATGAGTTTCTTGTAAGCAGCATTCTGGTTTTTAATCCACTCTGCTACTCACTTACATTTTAAGGGAGAGTTCATCCCATTCACATTCAAAGTTATAATCACTAACTCTTTATTTTTCTCCATGCTATCTTCCTTCTGTTTGTATTTCCCCCCTTTTTTTCCTTTATCCATATTCCTCAGTGTTTTATTTCTGAATACTGCTACCTTCAGTGTATTTTTCCTCCTATACCAACCCCCTCCCCTTTCTTTCCCTTTTCCCTTTTTCCCCTTCTTCCCTTCCTTCTGTTAGTTACCCTTTTCCTCCCACTCCATGTCCCCTCTCCCCTTTTCTCCTTTTAATACTTGAAAGGTAAGATAACTGAATGTGTATAAGTTAACTTTTAGCCAAGTCTGATGAGATAAAGATTCAGGTGGTTCGACCCTCCTCCCTTCTTCCCCTCTGTTACAATAGGTCTTTTGTACCTCTTGATGTAATGAGATTTACTCCATTCAATTTTCTCCATCCTCCCATCTTGTTACTTAAGGAGGTATTGTTTTTAAATAATTCTGAGTCACAGAAAAGTTATGAGTGTCCATCACTTCTGACTATGTATATTCTCTCTAATAGATTTACAATTCTCACGAGTTATGAGAATCTTTCTCCCAAGTGGTGATATAGCCAGTTTCATCTTATTGGATAGCAGTTTTTTTTTCTTTGCCCTTCTTTTTTTGCCTTTTCATGTGTCTTGCCCTTCTTTTTTTGCCTTTTCATGTGTCTCTTGAGCCTCCTGTTTGATATCCGAATTTTCTATTTAGTTCTATTTAGCTCCAACATTTCATCAAGAAATATTGGAAGTCTCCTATTTCATTAAATGTCCATCTTTTCCCCTGGAAGAGAAGGCTCAGCTTTACCAGATAGTGGATTCTTGGCTGCATTAAAAGCTCCCTTGCTCTTTGGAATATCTCATTCCAGGCCCTTTGATCCCTTAATGTTGATGCAGCCAGGTCCTGTGTTTCTGGCTGCTTGCAGGATTTTCTCTTTTATCTGCTAGTTCTGGAATTTGGCCACAACATTCCTTGGTGTTTACATTATAGTATCTCTTTCTGGAGGGGATCTATGAATTCTTTCAATAAGTATTTTTTCCCACTGTTTCCATGATATATCAGGGCAATTTTCCATCACTAAATCCTGTAATATAAAGTCCAGGCATTTTTCTCTTCAATGTTTTCAGGAAGGCCTATAATTCTCAGATTGTCCCTTCTTCATCTATTCTTAAGGTCAGTGGTTTTGCTGATGAGGTATTTTACATTTTCTTCTATTTTTTTGATCTTTTGGTTTTGTTACCTGAATCTTATTGACTCATGAAGTCATTAGTTTCCACTGATTCCATTCTTTTTTTTTTAGAGAAGAATTTTCTTCATTTGCCTTTTGCAACTCCTTTTCCAGTTGGTCAATTCTATTTTTGAAGGAGTTTTCCATTTGCCCAAGTGTAGTTTTGACAGCATCATTTACTTTTTGCTTTTGCCCAATTGAAGATCTGAGAGAGTTATTCTCATTTTGTATTAGTCCAATTGTATTTTCCAAGGATTTTCTCTTGAGTTTCTTTTCCCAAATTTTCCAATTGATTTTTAAACTCCTTCCTAATTTCTTCAAGGAAGTCTTTCTTGGCTTTTCCTCAGAAATGCTAGATCTCTCTGGGTTAGAATCTGTCTCTTCTAAGTATTTCCCCATGGGCCCACCTTTTCATTGACCTGTCTCCATCTTTCTAGAATCTTGTATTTGGGGGTGGGTGGGGGGGGATTTTGCTTTTGAAGATCCTAGAGGCTTTATTCACTTGGCTTAGTCATTCCAAGGGCTGGCGTACTGGAGTACTGGAGGGAGTACTGGATGCTTTCTCTGGAGTGTTTGAGGCCCTCAGCAGCAAGGTCTGAGTTGACCTTGAACAATGTGCTGAGCCCTGGGGGAAGGAGTTAATCCCTCTCTCTGTTGAGTGAACTCTGAGCCTGAGGGGGTGGGGGGTTGTTTATTGTTTGTTCTGGGCAAAAGTCTTCTCTGAAAGTATGGAGCTCAGGTCCCAGGCCCAGCTGGTTTTTCTCCAGGCATGCTCTGAAATTCTCTGTGCTGGAACTCACCCTCCCATAACTCCTCTCCTCCCTGGCCAAAGATTCTGTGGCTAAAGTTGGATCTCACACCTGTCACTCACCAAAGTTCGTGACTGAGGCTGGTTCTCTGGCACCTCCCCCCACCTGCTGTCCCTGTGCTGACCTTCCGCTCTCATCTCCCAGTTCAGCCACGGTCTCCTGAGATAGACCTTGTTGGTAGGTGTTCTTCTCCTAGCTTCTCTTTCTGGGTTTGTCTATCAAATTTCTGTTAAGAGCTTTCTTTCATGTTATTTTTGAGGGGAAAGAGGAGCACTTAACACAGAGCCTAATTTTCTCTCCACCATCTTAGCTGGAAGTCATTAAAGTTTATTGGGTAGAAGGGCTAACATGGTCAGACCCATACTTTAGGAAAATAACTCAACAGCTAAGTGGACAATGGACTGGCATTGGCATCTTTCAGTCTGACTCCATTTTATATTTCCAGATTAATTGTACTTTACATCGTCTCATTCACACTATGCTGCAGTTGAACTGGCCAACTTCCTTTACTTGATATTCCTTCTCCATTTTTTCACCCTTAGTCAAGTGGTTCCCCTTGTCCAGAGCACTCTTGTCTTTTCATATCTGACAAGCGCCTCTTTCCTCGAGGTCTTTCTTGAATCTCCTAGTTGTTATGAATTTGATATTCTCCTCAAGATATGAAGATCATGAGAGTACAAGCAGATAGAGAACCTTGTAATTTATAATGTTTTTCCTGCAATAAGACTGTGATGTAAGGAGTGACTGCAAACAGGGCTACCCCGATTTTATACAGGAGGAAACCAGTTCAGATGGGTGAAATGAGTCATCCACTCTGGTAGGTGCAGTAGCCTTATCCTCTTGTCCCCTTCTTCCATTCTAGTTACTTTCTTTTGGGAGCAAGGAGACCAACCATCTGGCTATTGCAACAGTCCAGGAATTACATAATTAGGGTTTATACTGTGACAGTGTCAGAGGATAGAATCAGCTGGGCATAGATGAGCAAGCGATGTTAGGAAGATAAAAAAAGGACCTGATAACAGATTACATATGGGGTGGGGAGCAAACCGAGAGAGAATGAGGAGTGAAGTAGATTAGGAGCTTGGGAGGGGGAGCTGATGAGATCACTAAGTAGTATAGAATAAGGGGAAAGGACCCTGGATGGATCCTATTGTTATTGGATGTGACTTGGATGAAGATCCAGCAAAAGAGACCGAGGAGCCATTAGACATATGAGAGGAGAACCCGGAGAGAGCAGTGTCACGAAAATGTAAATAGAAGAAAGCGAAAAGTAGAAGAGGCCTCACTTTCAAAGGTTACGGAGTGGTAAAGAAGGCTAACTATCAATAAAAGTCCATTTGATCTGGCAACAAAGAGGTCACCGGTAACTGCAGATAAAAGAGCTAGCACTGCTACCTCAAAGGAACTTTGGAGAAGGTGGTTTTGGTAAAGCGATAAGGTCCGAAACCAGACTGTAGAAAGCGAAGACGAGCAAACACCGGCCATAGGTGTGGCCAAGGATTTGTCACAAAAGGGAGGAGAGATAAGGGACAATAGCTATTAGAGACTAGATCAAAGGAGGAGATTGGGGTTTTTTGAGGATGGAGAAGACATGGACATATTTATAGACTGTAGAGGAGAAATCAGTAGACAACAAGAGATTGAGGATAAGAGAGAGTAGAGATGCTTAAAGAGGAAATCTACTGGAGAAAATGGGATCATTTGCACAATCATTTGTTTTGGCAAATGGATCTGAGTGATAAAAGTTGAGGAAGAGGGGAGAAGAAAATGCTTACTGAGAATGGTCTATTTTTTCAGTGAATTAGGAGGCAGTGATCTCATTTGGGAGGGTGGCAGAAGGTATGGGAGCCTTGAGGAGAGATACAAATTTGTAAAAGCCACTGTGATGAGTGATTTACTGAGTCAAATTAGGAAGTGTAAAATTATTTCTTTGCTACATTGAAGGCCAGTTGAGATTTTTGTTCAGTCATTATTATTCATGACCAACTCTTTGTGATTCCATTTGGGATTTTCTTGGCAACGATACTGGAATGGTTTGCCATTTCCTTCTCCAGATCATTTTTACAGATGAGGAAACTGAGACAGACAGGGTTAAGTGACTTGCCCAGGGTCACCCAGCAGATAAGTATCTGAGGACAGAATAGAACTTAGAAAGATAAGTTTTCCTGCCAGACCAAAAAAACTAGCCACTACACCACCCAGATATCCTTTAGTTGAGATAATGCAACATAGATTTGTAACAGATCTAGTCCACACAGCATGATTTTCTCTAGCTTCATTTTGCAGCATATGAGTTAGGATTGAAGGTAGCAAATATTGTGAGTGATCTGAGGCTTGGAAGGAAAAGATCACATAGGATAAAGGGGCCAAGGACCTGAAAGAAAAAGGCAATTTAGAGTTCCACTGCTTCACCAAAGGGATGGTGTAGGAAGTGATGGCCTGGGAAAGAAGTGAGGGTGGTCAAGGGTCATAGTGAGGAGGAAAAATAGGGTTTATGGTTGCAAGGCAGAGGGAAAGTTTGATATCAGATAAAGTTTGCAATAAGGTAAAGAAATTTCAGAATTCATAAACATGGAAGTGGAGAAATTATAGATAAAGATGAAATCAAGAGTATGACCATTTCTGAGAGCAACTGGGTTGGGGAAGTGATGGGTAGTAGGAAATAAACATGTTGAAGAACTGGGAGGTAAGGATGTTTGAGACAATCATCAATATGGATCTTGAAGACCTGGAGAATAAGGGCAAGTATTGAGGGAAAAAGAAAGGCTATGGACCAGGCCAGGCACTGAAGTCATTGAGGAAAGAAGAGTCATTGTGATCTTTAACCAGTCAAGAATTGAAGCTCCCTAGAACTCTTCTTAACTGATTTGTTCTCAAGTAATAAGAAAAATAGAAAACAGCTACTGGAATTTCAGTTGGGTGGTAGATGTGGAGTGAATGAAACTCAAAGATGAAAAACTTAATGAGTTGAAAGGGGAGCCATTGTGATCTCTACCAGCCAAAGATTGAAGGCCTAACTTGTACTTAACATTTTGTATTCAAGTGATAAGAAAGAGATAAATAGTCTTTAGTCCCTCAAGCCAGCCAAGTCTCAAGGAAGGCCTCAACACCTTTTTTTTTAAAAAAAAAGATATTTTATTAATTTGTTCTTTTAACTACAAGAATCAATAGTTTCAACGATCATTTTTTTTGCAAAGTTTTGAGCTTTACATTTTCCTCCTTCCCTCCCTTTCCTTTGAGAGAAAGCAATCTAATACAGGATTTACATGTATAACTATGTTAAACATAGATCCATAATGATTATTTTGAGAGAGGAATCAAATCCAAACAGAAGAAAGAAAACATTAGTGGGGGAAAGATAATATATATAAGGCAACTTTTAAAAATTGAAGATTATAAGCTTTGGTCTTTTTTTTTTTTTTTTTTTTTTAGTTTTTGCAAGGCAATGGGGTTAAGTGGCTTGCCCAAGGCCACACAGCTAGGTAATTATTAAGTGTCTGAGGCCAGATTGGAACTCAAGGTACTCCTGATTCCAGGGCTGGTGCTCTATCCACTGTGTCACCTAGCCACCCCCCGCTTTGGTCTTCATTTAAACTCCATAGTTCCTTCTCTGCATATGGATGGTATTTTCCATCACAAATCTTTTAAAATTGTCTTTATCATGATGCTGAAATGAACAAATCCATCATAGTTGATCATCATCCCATGTTGTTGTTAGTGTGTCTAATGTTCTTTTGGAAGACCTTAATACCTTTTTAGAAAAAAAAAGTCATTAGAATGGAAGAAGGGTATAGGCTACTGCTCCTACGAGAGTGGATGACTCACTTCACCCATCTGAACTGGTTTTCTCATGTATAACATTGGGATAACCCTGTTTGCATTCATTCCTTACATCATAGGCTTATTGCAGGAAAAACATCATAAATTACAAGGTGCTATATATTGAGGAGAATATCAGATTAGTAACAATGAGGAGAATCAAACCCCTTGAGGAAAGAGGCACTTTTCAGATATGAAAATGCAGAGTGTTCTATACAAGGGGAACCACTTGACCAAGGGTGAAGAAATGGAGAAGGAATATCAAATAAAGGAAATTGGCCAACTTAACTGGAGCATAGTGTGAGTGAGACGATGCAATGTACAATTAACCTGGAAATATAAAATTGAGTCAGACTGAAGGATGCGAATGCCAGCAGAGGACTTTGAATCTGATCATGAAATCAAATGGAAACTCAAAGGAAGAGAACTTACTGGGTCATAGGGGTGGAAGGAGAGTCATTGTGATCTTTAACCAGTCAAGAATTGAAGCTCCCTAGAACTCTTCTTAACTGATTTGTTCTCAAGTAATAAGAAAAATGATAAACAATCAGAGCCTTTAGTCCCTTGAGTCAAGTCTTCAGTATCTGAAGAACTATCATGTGAAAGAGGCAATGTAGGATGGTGGAGAGGGAATTAGCCTTAAAGTCAGAAAAACCTGGGTTCAAGAATCACCTCTGGCACAATACTGGCATTGTGACCCTGATCAGATCACTTACTGAGCTCTAGGCAGTTCTTTTTTAATTTTTTAATTTTATTTATTTAAGGCAATGGGGTTAAGTGACTTGCCCAGAGTCACACAGCTAGGTAATTATTAAGGGTTTGAGGTTTGATTTGAATTCAGATCCTCCTGACTCCAGGCCTGGTGCTCTATCCACTGCACCACCTAGCTGCCCCTAGGCAATTCTTTAAGATCAATAAAGTTCCAACAAAAAATGCCAACCTGCGTTGATAGAGGAAGTTTCTTCATCATGAAGTTCCTTATACCAGTGAGATCCAAATCTTATCTCTTTCCTGTCATGGGACAGATGAAGGTAAACCTATTCTGCTTATCACTAGATATAAGACCAGAGCTAGGAATAAGAAATGGCAGTTACAGTGAGGAAGATGCATAATTGATTAATAAGAATGATATTGATTAAAAGCCTAATAATTATTTCCTACTTATTTCCTATCATGGAAAAAACCTAAATAAAACCTTGTAATAAATACATATTATCAAGCAAAGTAAATTCCTATATTAGCCATTTATTGCTTATCCTGTATATTTAATCCATTGCCTTTCTGTCTGGAAGTAGGTAGCATTCCTCATCATTGGTCCTCTAGAATCATGGTTGATCATTGGTATTGATCAGAACTATTGGCTTCCTAAATTGTTCATGTGGTAAATATTGTGGTTACAGTATAAATTTTTCCTCCTGGTTTTGTTCATTTGATTTTGCATCCTATTCAAGTTTTCCAAGATTTCTTTAAAATTGGCCCTTTCATCAAAATGAGACAATTCTAGAATGTCCCGTTTTTGATAAAACCATGCTGCTGGTGAGTGATTGCCAACCCCCTTTCAAAATGTTTCTAAACTATATATATTTTTTAAGGTTTTTGTAAGGCAAATGGGGTTAAGTGGCTTGCCCAAGGCCATACAGCTAGGGAACTATTAAGTGTCTGAGACCGGATTTGAACCCAGGTACTCCTGACTCCAGGGCCAGTGCTTTATCCACTGCACCACCTAGACACCCCATAAACTATATTTTTAAAAAATAATTTATGGGGCGGCTAGGTGGCACAGTGGATAGAGCACTGGCCCTGGAGTCAGGAGTACCTGAGTTCAAATCTGGCTTCAGACACTTAGTAATTACCTAGCTGTGTGGCCTTGGGCAAGCCACTTAACCCATTGGCTAGAAAAAAAAACCCTAAAAAAAATTTATTATAGTTTCTCATTAGATTTCTTTTTCTTTTTTCTTTTTTGGCAGGGCAATAGGATTAAGTGACTTGCCCAAGGTCACACAGCTAAGTAATTATTAAGTGTCTGAGGCTGGATTTGAACTCAAGTTGTCCTGATGCCAGGGCCAGTGCTCTATCCAAAGTGCCACCTAGCTGCCCCGAAACTATCTTTTTAATATCCCAAAGTTTTTTCAGGGGTCAGTTGAACTCATTAGTGAATTGTTTGCAGAGTCCAATTTCTTTAACTTTTTGAAAAATAGAGTTAATATTGACCTATCTTTAGTCCTATGGCATCTTTCCCATTTTTTCCAAGGTTTTTCTAATATCACTTAACAATGACTCAGAAATTTCCTCTCAAAGTTTTTTCATTGCCTTGGAATATAGCTCATTTGGACTTTGCATTTGAATACATCAAGAGCAGTTAGGTAGGCTCTTCCCACATTCCCTTCTTGGTTATCTTGAATTTCAATTCCCATCTAACTATTTTTTGCTCTCCTTCCTAATATGAAGATAATTCTCTCTGGTAGACAAAACTAAAATCAAACAAGAGTTAAGTAGTTTAACCTTTTCTCTGTAGCCCTTTATTATCCATCATGTCATCCACCATGAGAAGTCATATCTCTTCCTTCATCTTCTTTTTGTTCCTAATATACCCATATAGTCCTTTTTTATATTCACACATGGGTTCAGCTTGTGCTGATATTTATCAGTTGCATGACCTTGAGCAAATCACTTAGACTCTATTTGCCTTAGTTTTCTCTATTGTAAAATGGGGATAAGTAGAGCTGTTTATGATCAAATGAGATCATATTTATAAAGCATTTAGTACAATGTGAGACATAGTAGATTCTTAATAAATCCTTGTTTCTTTCCTTCCTTTCTGTTCTTATAGGACTTCATCATCCTTTTGTATTCATACTGTACTTATTATTGCCTCAATGTTTTTATGCATCTTTTTAAAAACCCAGTTGGAAAATAAGTTCCCCATTTATCCTTTGCTTTAGAAAACTTTCTGTTCTTTTTCAGTTATTTGCCGTCATATTTTGTACCTGAGATGTTTTTTCATTTCTCTTGAGTCACCTGACTTTCTTTTTAAAGATTATTTGCCCCTGTTCCTGAAGTCGTGAATTGGTTTAAATATTCCAGAAGGTCTTTAAGGTAGGAGAGGACAGGAAATGAGAATAACTAAGTCATCCACTGTGATGGGAACATCAGAACCTGGGAAAGGGAAGGAAGGGAAATAAGACTGGAAACTGAGACTGGAGTCAAGATTTTGAATGCCAGACTAAGGCATTTGTAGTTTATCCTGGAGGCAAGGGAGAAAGAAGGAATGGAAATGTTTGTTATAAACAAGAGCTGCAGAAATACTTAATGGTAAACTTTCAAGGCCTCTTGTAACTGGAAAAAAATGAAGTTTCAGACTTTGTTCTTTAGGAATCCAAGCAGCCAGGGTCAGTGTGTGCTTTCAGTCTGTAAGTATTTATTTTGTAGCTATTGTGTATCTAGATATTGTGTGGTGATACAGAGAGGAAGGAAAGTGCTGAAGGTTGGAGTATTAAAGACTAAGAATGCCTATAACTAGGCATGCCTAGACTTCAAATGTAGACTTTGTAATTTCTCTTCTGGAAACTCTTCCTCAGGCCATTACAACATGCACTAGCTTGACCTGATGTCTTCCTCCTTGTCTGATAATCACACTGTGGGCTCTCTCTCTCTCTCTCTCTCTCTCTCTCTCTCTCTCTCTCTTCATTCCTCTCCTTCCTTCTCTCTGCTCAGTCCCCTCCTTTTTTCTTCTTCCCCCTTTGCTTCTCTCCCCTCCCTCTTTCATAAAGAATTATCTTTGCTTGTATCTTCAACCCTTAGCATGTGGCCTGCCACCTAGGATGCTTGATTTGACTTTGTGAACAATTTATAATCTTAGAAACTTACCTGGACTGCTGAGAATGTAAGGGACCTAACTAGAGTTTGTGTCACAGGAAGGTCAAGTCTGCCTGATTGATCCTGAAATGCCCTCTAGCCGTTCCAGCCCACTGCTTTTCAATAATTATCAAATGTGTTCAACTGTATGTATCAGAGAACCCGGGAAATTCTCTCGATGGAATATAAAAAGGAAGAAAAATTGGGGGGAAATAGAAAAAGTAGGAAAGATATGTTTTTAAAAAACTCTGAAAATAGGAAAGATTAGTATGTTGCTAATGAAGGAAAAAAGGAGGGGATAATAGATTAATTAATAGTGCAAAAAAAGGAAGGAGATAAATAGAAAGTGGAAGGATAAAAGATCATGAATTTGTCCAGAAAGTGATCATTTGATGCCTAGCCTAAGTCTTTTGCTACAGTTTAAATTCAGTTCATCTTGGGGCGGCTAGGTGGTATAGTGGATAAAGCCCTGGCCCTGGAGTCAGGAGTACCTGGGTTCAAATCTGGTCTCATTACTTAATAATTACCTAGCTGTGTGGCCTTGGGCAAGCCACTTAACCCCATTTGTCTTGCAAAAACCTGAAAAAAAATTCAGTTTATCTTATTTCAGGGGTGCTTGCTGGCCCAGTGGATAGATCACTGTTTTACTGGAGTCAAGAAGACTTGAATTCAAATCTGATTTCAGATATTTATTAGCTATATGACTCTAGGCAAGTTACTTCACTCTATTTGCTTCAGTTTCCTCATCTGGAAAATTGATATATCTCTCAGGGTTGTTAAGATCAAATGAAATAATATTTCAATAAAAGCACACTTCTTGTTATTAATGCTTATTTTATGAATTAATGAATTTTAATATATATATATATAATAGTAATGCTTATTTTCTCTTTTCTTTTTTGTGTCCTTTGGAAAACTGAGATTGCTGGTCACTGTTACTCGATTGTATTTACTGCAACACTTTTCTTTTTTTTTTTTAGGTTTTTTTTTTTGCAATATTTTGCAAATATTTTTAGGTGTTTTTTGCAAGGCAAATGGGGTTAAGTGGCTTGCCCAAGGCCACACAGCTAGGTAATTATTAAGTGTCTGAGACCGGATTTGAACCCAGGTACTCCTGACTCCAGGGCCGGTGCTTTATCCACTACGCCACCTAGCTGCCCCAACACTTTTCAACTTACTTTATTTTCATTTTTCTCTCTTCATATAATGTATTCATGTTTTCCATTTTACCAAGCTTACTGAAATTCTCATTCTTCAAGGAAAAAATGTCTCCTTCACCATCGCCTCCTAACTTGGTCACCTAGAATTTATTAAGCAACTACTTATATGCCAAGGTGCTGTGAGAAGTGCTGGGGAAAGGTAAAAGGTAAAAGAAAAGTAAGGCTGCCCTCAAGTAACTTATAGTCTAATGGTTCTCTTTTCACTCTCTGGAAAAGAAAGTGAGGCTGGTGACTCAACATAGCAGCCCCTCACTCAAATACAATTCATGCTTGTCATGACATCACCTCCCTGATGTCATGGTCTTTTTTGAGAATGAAGAGAAAAAAAATCATCACTTATTCAAGACACTGTGATATGGTTAAAAGAACACTGAATTTCAAATGAGAAGACTGGGGGTTCTGCCTTTTACTACTGTAAGATCTTGGGAAAATCTTGTTAAGTTTTCCAAACCTTGGTTTTCTCATCATTAAAAGGGAAGAGTTACACTTGCATTATATAATTTACTGGGTTATAAAGATCAAGTGGGCTACAGAGTATAAAATATACTGTAAACGTGGGCTATAGAAATAGCAACTACTATTATTCATTCATTCATAAATAAATAAGCACTAAGTACCTTTTCAGTAATAGGTAGGAGGCAGCCACCAAATTTAGGACCAAGAACAAAGTGTGGCACAGTGGCAGGTGGGTTGACTTTAGATTCAGTAGCTTTGGACCCAAATTCCAACTCTAACATGTGTCTGTGTGACACTGAAAAAGACACTTTGTTTTTTCAGGTCAAATAAGATAGTCTGTTAATCAGTTGGTATTTAATTAATGCTTGTTCCTCTCCTTCCCTCCTTCTCTGGATCTTCATTATTTTATCTATAAAATGGCAGGTTAGGCTAGATGGCTGCTAAGGTTGATTCTAATTATTAGTCTCTTTCCTCCAGGGTTGGAATTTGGGTGATACCCAACAAGTGAAACCTGAATTAGAGATAGCTCAGAGAACAAATCTACTGCTATCCATAAAGTACATAAGGCATCTAGCAAGTCCAGCATAGGTTGGAAAATAGACTGATGTACTTATACATTGCATTTGGAATCAAAAAGACATGGGTTTGAATCCTGCCTTAGAAACTTACTAAAATGTGTGACCCTGGTCCAGTCATTTAGCCTTTCTCAACCTTGTTGCCTCATCTGTAAAATGAAGATGATATCAGCATCTAATTCATAGGGTTCTTATGTCAGACAACTGAGATGATATATGTAAAGCATTTTGTAAACTTTAAAAAACCTTATGTAAATGAACATTGTTGTTGTTACATCACCACAAGACTATATGCCATAGAATTGCTATATGCTAACTTGGATTTTACCTTTAAAGATTTGATAAAATTTAAAGATGCTTCTCTCAAAAATCATGTGAGAGAAGAGAGACGGAGACAGAGAGATACAGACAGACAAACAGAGAGAGAGAAGGAAGGGGGGAGAGAAGAGGGAGAAAGAGAGGAAAGAGAAGAGAGTCAGAGAGAAGGAGAGAGAAAGAAGAGAAAAACTAAGAGGGAGAGACAGAGAGAAGAGATAGAGACAGCGAGGTGGAGAGAGAGACAGAGAGAGAGAGAGACAGAGACAGAGGCAGAGAGGCAGAAGATGGGGGAGAGATAGAAAAGAGAGTCAGATAGACAGAGACAAAGAGAGACAGTGAGACAGAGAGAGAAGGGAGAGGGGGAGAGAGAAAGAGCAAGTGAAACAGACAGAGAGAAAAGGAAGGGGGGAGAGAGATGAGAGGGGGGAGAGAGAAAAAGGAGAAAGGGAGGGAGAAAGAAGAGAGAGACCAACAAAAGGAGAGACAGAGAGAGGAGAGAGAGAACGGGGGGAGAGAGAGAGAGAGAATGAGAGAGAGAGAGAGACAGAGAGAGAGACAGAGAGACACAAAGAGAGAGCCCACAGTGAGATTATCAGATGAGGGGGGGAGAAGTTAGCACATGTCAGAATAGCCTGAGGAAGAAGTTTAAAAGTCTCCAGCTGAAGTCCAGGCAAGCCAGTTATAGGCATTCTCAATCTTTCCTGCTTCAGCATTCAGTGCTGTCTCTTGCCTTTCTTTGTAGTCAGTACACCGTAGCTGCTAAATAAATGCTTACTGACGGACTAGCTGACTGACAGCACACACTGGCCATGGCTGCCTGCCTTCCTACAGAACAAAGTCTGAAACCTCACTTTTCCAGCTACTACAGGCCTTGAAAGTTTACCATCTTACTAGACCAAAAATTCCTTGAGAATAGAGACTATGGAATTTCTCCTCTTTGTAGTTTCAGAACCTAGCACGTGACTTTGCATAACTGTAGGAATTCAATGGTTGTTTGTGGAACTGAATTGATTTCTGTAATAAAATCGACCAGTTGCCCCTGTGAGAAACAGGAATAATAATGATAAAAAGAATATTTATTCCCAGGGACCCAGCTGTTTCTGCAGTTCTTGTTTTTGGCAAATATCTCCATTCTTTCTGACTTCATTGTCTACAGGATAAAATACAAATGTCTTAACCTGGCATTCAGAGTCCTTCGTTTCTTGACTCCAAGTCTGTCTCCAACCTTTTCCCCCTTCTTCCCCTTCCCATACTGGGCTGTTCTCATCACAATGTTTGACTTAACTATTCTCTTTTCCTGACCTCTCTTCCCCCCACATTTTGTTGTTCACAGTCTCTTATGTATAGAACAGACTCTTTACATATCTCCACTCTTAGAATCTTGTCCTTCCTTCAAGACTTATCTCAGACTAAATATCAACACTTCCATGGTGTCAACCCCACTCTGTTCTCCCCAATTAGAAATGATACCCCCCTTCTTGATCTTTTTAGGTTAGGGAACTCAGGGATTTTTTTTTTAGAAAAAGGAGGAAGAAAAGAAAAAAATTCAGCAAAATTATCAATACATCAAAATAATCTGATATTGTGGGAAACATTCCACATTGCAAAGGAGAATGGAGTGGAATCATCTGGTATTTGCATTCCTAATTAGCAATGTGGAGATTGTTTCTATCAGTGCTGACAGTTATGCCCCTTAAAGTTAGGCTGTTAGGTGGGGAAAAGCACAACCAAGTAGCTACTGGAGACAGAGATAGAGACAGACAGATATACAGAGAAGCAGAGAGACAGAAAGAGAGACACAGAGACAGAGGCATGGATAAATCTTGGGAGAGGGGATATTGGAGGGTGCTTCACATGGAATATGGAAGCCTCATGCCCATATTTGGACTCTGTTTGCCACCTTCATGGCTGATAGCATAATGTTACAGAATGATCCCTTGTTTCCACTTCTCAACAGATAATGGGCAAGAGCTATTTATGGAGCTTAGGAAATGAAAGAGGCCAGTTCTGAGATATGGGCTCAAGTGATCTTGATTCCCTCCACCTCCCCCAGGCTGGAACTGTCACAGGAATGACCAAAGGAGGGAAAAAAAAATCAGGGGAAAAAATAGAAGGGTGGTTGTTGCCACCATCTCCTAAGTCTTCTCTTGGAATTAGAGATTAACTTTGGGGCTGAGACTGGCATTTACCAGATGCCTTCTGTTGATATGTGATGGGACAATTTAGACAGTGATATATGTGCTTTACTTTTGGCTGCTCTCCATCTTACTCTGAAAAGTAGTATAACTTGCTGGAAAGAGGGCTGGATTTGACCTCATGGCACCTGACTCATATCCGGCTTTCAATACTTGCACGTCGCTTCATTACCAGAGCCTCAGTTTCCTTCTCTGTAAAACTGAGGAAGAGGAACTACTTGTACTATCTACCTCACAAATTTGTTCTGAGTGAAGTGCATTGTAAACCTTAAAGTGCCTTGGAGATATGAACTACTGAATTTGGAGTCACAGAGTCTGAGTTTAATATCTTGTTTCACCACTTACTAAGGGAACTTGGTCAAATTATTTCCCTGAGTCTGCAAAAATCTGTATTTCAGCTGTAAAAGGAAGAAGCTGGATTAGATAAGGTCCCTTTTCAGATGAATATCCACAGTCCCTTGAGTCTTTGACTTATCTTTGAATTACAAAAGCATTTATTAGGGACCCACAAAGACACAAATATGAGTGTACTGGTAGCAAAAAAAGATAAAAAATGCATACTGTCTGTTAAATCATTCAGCAATTATTTATTATCTATTTACCATGAGCCATTCTGTCATCTCAGGTCTCCTGCCCTCAGGAGGAAGAAGAGAAATATCATTCCCCTGAAGATTAGTTTTCTGCCTTTGGGGAAAGGGAAGGGAAGAAATGTCATTTCTTTAGCTATCTCCAATGGTTCCTTACTAAATTGCCTAAGGCCCTTAGAGGCATCCATAGGGATGTTGATAAGACATGTCAATTCATTCCCCAATGATTAACAAAATCCACCAGGTTACAGCTTTCCCAAAGAGGTGATTATCAACTCAGTTGTCATCATCAAACTATTTTCCTTCTTCCACTGATGCCTGCCTTATTCCCATTTCCTGCAATTCAGCTCTTCTAATGTCTCATTCTAAGGCTATCTTCCTCTTGCATTGTGCTCTTTGGAACATCTTTACCATAAGCAACAAACTTGCTTTCATTTAAATCTTTTCCTTTCCCACTCCTTTCATCTTCTGGCTATCACTAAGATCTGGTTCTTTCCTGATGTCTGACGACCCTTTTCAGCATTGGTTGCAATTTCATGAATTATTCCAATTCACTGGTCAAAGTTGGAATACTCTATTTCCATTACTATGTTCAGGTTCTTCCTTCACCACAATCAATCAATAAGCTTCCTCCACTTTCCTCCTTTGGCATTGTCATCCTGGTCCAGGCCTTTATCCCCTCCTACCTACACTCCTCTAGTTGCCTGCTGGCTGGTCTTTCTCAAGTTTCTCTTCACTTTAGTTGATCCTCCACTCAGCTGTCAAATGAATTTGCCTAAAATTCAGAACTGACCATATTATTTCCCCCACCATACTCAATAAACTATCGGCTCCCATAGTCTCCAGGAATAAATATAAAACCATCTAGTGTTCAAATCTCTTCATAACCTGGCCCCCCTCCTGCTTTCCAGTCTTCTCAATACCTCCCTTCCAACATCCTGTGTGACATAGTGACATTGGTTTTTGAATAAGACAAACCATCTCCTAACTGGATATTTTACTTGGCTGTCCCCTGTGTCTGGATGCTTTTCCTCTCCATCAATGCCTCCTGCTTTCTTTCAAGTTCCAGCTAAAATTCTACCTTTGATAAGAAACCTCTTCTCATCCACCTTAATTTCATGTTTACACTCTCCAATTTTTCCTGTATCTTAGCTATTTATATTGTTTGCTTATCAACTTCAAAAATAGACTGTGAGCATCTTGAGAGCAAGGATTTTCTTTTGTCTTTCTTTGTATCTTTGGTGCTTTAGCAGTGTTTGTGAATACTACTGACAGACAGATACTATGCTGAGCACTGAGGACCCAAAGATTAAATAGTCCCTGCCCTGACTGAACTTGTATTTGAAATAACCTATGTGGTAGCAAATAGATAACCCACATGGACTAAGCCGTGCTATGTTGCAAAGGGGGTGGCTCAGTCTGATGGTCTTCTAAGACAAAGAGGAACTTTATTTTGATTTTTTTTTGAGCTCAAGGCTGAGATTGAAATTTTTCTGAATTTTGCCTTCAACCAATATTATCAAGCACTAAATGACCTTGGAAAATAGCTTTTTTTCTTCTGACAATATTTTTTAATGTTTTTAAGGAACTTGGGGGGTGGCTAGGTGGTGCAGTGGATAAAGGACCGGCCTTGGAGTCAGGAGTACCTGGGTTCAAATCCGGTCTCAGACACTTAATAATTACTTTCCAATGTGGCCTTGGGCAAGCCACTTAACCCCATTTGCCTTGCAAAAAACACCTAAAAATATTTTTAAGGAATTCAATCTAAAATATAAGACAAAAAGACAAGTCTCATATAGATGTGTGACAGTTCTCCTTCAGGAATCTTCCATTCTCAGAATTTCCTAAAGAAAAGCTTTCCTTTGTATGCAAAACTTATGCTGTGGTAAATTAAATTTGATGATAACTAATGTTCTTTGAGTCACAAGCAATGTCAAACTGTTTTATATACTTCCTGGGTTGTCAAAAGTTAAAATAAGCAATGAGCAATGAGATCTTCCATGCCTTCACAAATTTGCAGCAGGTATATTTTCTGAGCTCAAACTACAGTTGCAGCAGCACTTTTCAGACTTCAATGAAATGCAAAAGAAATTTCCATATTTCAAAAGCCATTGTTGGAATTTCCACCTAACCTTCCATTGAAAGTGATTAATCTGCAATGTAATGTCATTCTAAAAAGGCAAATATCAAGAGAAGAATCTAATAGAATTATATAAATGCCATCTAAGTGATGAATATGTTCAATTAAAATCATATGCTCATGGATTGATATTGGCATTTGGCAGTAACTATCTTGTGAAAAGACATTTTTAAAGATAAACTATATAAAATCTCATTAAGGATCACTATTAATAAATGAACATTGGTAATCAATTTAGTTGATAGGGAACACTAACTTTGAACCCCAATTAAATTAAATGTTATGCCCCCTCTCAAAAAAAAAAATTCTATTTTTTTCAATAGTAGACTTGTATTAAAAAAAGCCAAACCCAAACTTGTGTTTTATTATTATTATTATTGTTATTGTTATTATTATTATTATTGTAAGGATTTCATCAATAAAAATTTGTGGAAATTTTGTTTATCTCTCAGGTAAGTATCTAAATAGTATTCTTGATTTTGTCTCTTGGCCCTAAAAAGCTAGAAATATTTATTCTATGACTCTTTATAGGAAAATAAAATGCTGATCCTTGGATTAGATCATCTCTGAAGTTCTTTCCAAAATTCCATGAGAAGTGATGTGGTAGAGAACAGCCACAGAACCATAAAATTTCTGAGTTGGACAACAGCTCTATTTAGTTCAAACTCAAATAGGAATATCCTCTGACATCTCAACATGTGGTCATCTGGTCTCTGTTTGAGGAGTTCAAAAGATGGTCTAACAGGCTGGATATAACTTTAACCAGGTCAGCAGCTCAGTTTTGAGATTGGAACCATATAAGAATGTCATGAAACATTTAGAAATTAACAAAAGGCAATTATTTAGCCATAGAATGGACTAAATACTCAACCAGAATGACATGGTCCCAATAAATGTGGTCTTTCTCAATGTGTAGAAACAAGTCACTTCACCTTTACAAGCCTCAGATTCTGCATCAGTGAAATGGGGATGAGAGCTCTTACACTTCCTAACTTTCTCAATATGACTGGTCAGAAGGGGAGGATGTGTTGACTTGCAAAGACTAGATATCTATGAACAAATATGCACCAACTTCTTTATATACTAGAAGCCATTCTCAACTGGGAAACCATTTGGTCCTTAGTCCCTGGGGCTAATTAAATCTTGGAGAAGTCTTCCTTGTCTTTTAGAGAGAGAACTAACTTACCTAGCATGGTAGAGATCATAGTAAATATTGTTCCTGCCCCAAAAGGGACTCATTACTTGCTGAGGCAGCATATTTCACTTTTGGCCAGCTCTCCTTGCTAAGAATTTTTCTTTTAACTTTTCCCTTCCTTATGTTGAGAAATGCTCAGATTAACAGAGGCAATACTGATGGTGATGGGAGAAAATGTTCAAAGGAGGAAAAAAAAGAAAACTATAAGACTTTGATTTACATTATTGTGTTTATGGATGAACACACTAAGGCAAGTAGAAGCACACACAGCAGAATACCTAGAAGTTGGGTCCAGTTTGAAATATCCTGATGTTAAAAGTGGTCCTATGCTTATATGTCCAGAAGACAGGAGAATGGCAGAGAAGATTTTTGGTTCTAGTGAGTCCAAGCAGCAGGAGGAGTGTTAATGTCTGCCAGTTCTGAGTTCTAGAATAGCATCAGAGTTGACAAAAACCTAGAAAGTTCTTTATGAACCAGATTCCCTTGCATGACAAGGTAAATGAGTTTTGGATTCCAGTGTTGTCTGGCACTCTGTCTGTGTCAACAAGTCACTTCACCCTTAACAAGCCTCAGATTCCGCATCAGTGAAATGGGGATGAGAACTCTTACACTTCCTCACTTGAAAGAAGGAAGTGGTTTGGAAACCATAGAGTGTTATGTAACTACCTTGCTTAGCTTAATTCTCGGCACTACACCCCTCTCTGAGCAAGTAGTTGGGACAAAATATCCTCCCACAGATCAAGGGCAAAGCCAGAAAAACCTGCCCCAAGTCTAGCAAGAGTCAAGTCCTAGAATCCCACTCAATCCCAACTCAAAGGCTGCCTACTCTGGTCCACACCTAAACAAGAATAACCTTTACACATCTCTGACAGAAGGTCATACAGCCTTTGCTTTTCCCAGTATGTCCCAGTGTAAGGGTATCAGTTGCCTCCCAAAACAACTCAGTTCTGATGTCAAGTCTAAATTTTCTGCTTTACAGCTTCCACATAATGAACCCGGTTTTGCTCTCTGGAGTCAAGCAAAATAGGTCTCATCCTCCTTCTCAGTCATCCAAAAGACTGAACCCTCAAGTGATAAAACAATGATAAACATTCATTTCCCATAATATTCTTCCTTAAATATTCTGCATATATCCATAGGCAAACTAGTTTATGAATAGTGACATCTCCTTGAAAATTAATATCCAATGGCATGTAATTCAATCCAATCTAATAAGCTCTTACTGATCACTCACTTATCATGTGTAATGGACCATGCTAAGTAGAAGAAAAGAAAAAAATGTTTCAGCCCTCAAGAAGCTTACATTCTACTAGGCCCTTGTGACTAGGGGGTAAAACATTTACACAAATACGGATAAAGAGTGACTGATTAAAGAACACCTCTTGGAACATAACTGAAAGACATGGGGCTTTGGGATGGCAAACAATCCCCCAACTTCCAATGATTGAAATAGGACAAATAGCTTCATCAAAAAAGGATTGACCACTGAATCAAGAAGAGCCTCCAAATTAGTAGATGTCAAAAGGGCTATAACCTATTTTTAAAATGTTTTCCTTCTTTCTTCTTTACTCCAGAATCTCTCTCTCTCCTTCCCTCAATTTCCCAGATTTCTCATGAGAGATGGGAAAATGGCACCTTCCCTCATCCTTAGTAGTTATGGTGGCTTCAAACCCATGTGCTCCTTAGATGGGGTTGAGCTTAGGTCTCCAGCCTTGGGTTCCCTCTTATGCTTTGTGTTGCCTTCCATAAGAACAGGTGCCTAAATAGCATTCCTGAGAGATGAACTCACCTGAGAATGGTAGCCAGCTTAGAAATGTCTAGGCTACTCAATCAGGTACTTAAGTAGTACCTGCACACCCTTAACTAGTACAGTGATTTTTGAAGATTATTACAGTAAGGATGAACCCAAACTTTGGCTTGGTTTGCCAGAAGACTGAACCAAGAGGGAATTATTCCCTCCATGTGGAGGCAAGATGAACAGTTCCATTAAATATTTTTTGTTTAAGTATCAATATCCTAGGAGAATGTAATAGTGGTTATTAGTTACTGCTTTATGTTTGTCTTTGTCAATGTATAATCATATTTTGTGTTCTAAACATTTATTTTTGTAGAGGAAATGTTGTATATACCTACATCATACATTTGAAGACCTTATTGCTTCATTTTTTTTTTTGCAAGGCAGTGGGGTTAAGTGGCTTGCCCAAGGCCACACAGTTAGGTAATTATTGAGTGTCTGAGGCCAAATTTGAACCCAGGTACTCCTGACTCCAGGGCCGGTGCTCTATCCACTGTGCCACCTAGCCACCCCTATTGCTTCATTTTTTTTGAGGAGACCCTAGACATGAACCCAACTTGAGGTTAAAAGTATTTTTGTTGAATTACACAGACCAGGTCCAATCTTGGGAGCAGCCCATTCCCTACCCCCCCTTCCCTTCATTCTTTTTGTCTCATTTTTTTCTCCCCCCCCCCTCCCACAGGGATGTCAAGCCCTTACCGATTTGGGGAAGAGGGTTCAGAGCTCCTAATCCTGTAAAGTACAGGACAGGCTTTGCTTCACTCCAGAGATCCACAATTGAGTGATATATTTTACCAACTCTAATACTATTGCTCATGGCAGTTATCTAGAAGCACATACAATTTAATGTCCTTTTACCATCCATCCTTACTTTGCAAATCAAACTCACAAAGTATCTTTCTTTTCCTCCCAGATAACATGGGATTCAGGAGAGGACTGATTGTCCTTAAGCACAGATCTGATCATATGATGCCTCTGATCAACCAAATGTAAAGACTTCCTATTGCTTGTAGGGTAAAATCAAAGATCTGTTTAGCTTTTAGAGACACATACATATTCTGCTCTCAACTTATCATTGCTGCTTTGTTGGATATTTCTTCCCCTCTGTCACTCTGCAATTCAGCCAAATTTGCCTCTATTCCCCACAAAGGACATCTTTATCTCTACACCTGGAATGCATGCCTTCCTTATTGCTACCTCATAAAATCCTTCTCTTTGTTTGAGGCAGAGCTTGAGAACCACCTCTGCAATGAAGTCTTTCCTAATCCTGCAACTGCTGGTACTTTCTCTCAAATTGCCTTGTATTTAATTGCTTTGTATCCGGATTGATAATAATTTTGCATTATGCTACAAATATGTATAGGTGTGGAGCTCCTCACTATAATGCAAATTCATCGTGAGTGGGAATTGTTTTATTTTTTGTACTTGTCTTCCAAATACCTAACAATATTTCATAAACACTTGTTTATTTTTTGATGGTTTGGGATTGAGAAGGTATGGCTATGATAGCTTCTTCTACTTTTTTTTTTTTAACTTTTTTGCAAGGTAATGGGGTTAAGTAGCTTGCCCAAGGCCCCACACCTAGGTAATTATTAAGTGTCTGGGGCCGAATTTGAACTCAGGTACTCCTGACTCCAGGGCAGGTGCTCTATCCACTGTGCCATCTAGCCACCCCTCTACTTTTCTTCTTAGATTAATAAGCAGATTTCCTTTACCACTCTAATTTTCCTCCCCAAGGCTCTTCAACAAAGATTCAGTTACTGTAATCAGATTTTCTTATTTCTGTGTCAATAAAAGACCTAGTTTTTTTGAGGAATGCCTAATTCTACCATTCTTTTTATCTTGTAGAAGAGACTTGTTTTTTAATTTTATTCTAATATTTCAAATTTCCATTTCATTCCTGACCTTTTGTTTTTAGTCATAAAACTGAAACACAGAACAATAATAGACTTTGTAGCCTCCTCAGAACTGAGAGCATTCCTGAAGTATTATTTGATTAGCTCTCCCAATACCCTAGGGAACAGAATTAAGAGACATTTTTATGGGGGCGGCTAGGTGGCACAGTGGATAGAGCACCGGCCCTGGAGTCAGGAGTACCTGAGTTCAAATCCGGCCTCAAACACTTAATAATTACCTAGCTGTGTGGCCTTGGGCAAGTCATTTAACCCCATTGCCTTGCAAAAACTGTAAAAAGAAAAAGAGAGACATTTATATGAAGCTGATATGTGTAAACACAGAAGATTTCTTGGGGTGCCACAGTTCCTTGAATCAAAAGTCACTTCAGTTGTGGGATGAATGCTCATAACACTTCTTTGGAAAGTCAGAACTCTGGAAAGTTGAAAATGGCACATGGTTTAATCCTCATGGTGAAACTCTTCAAATGGGATTAGTGAATGGGGTGCAAGGGATTTCTAAGTTTGAAGAAAATAATCCTGGGAAATAGTATGGTACAATAGGAAAGAATGTGGATGTAATCAGAGGACCTGTGTTCAAATTCTACCTCTATTATTTAATACCTCTGTGACTTTGACCAAGTAGCAAACATTCTGAGTTTTAGTTTCCTCATCTGTAAAATAAAAGGATTGGACTTGATGCCCTCTGACCCTTTTAGGTCTAAAGTCCTAAGAAACCAGGGTATAAATATTCCTAGACCTTTAATGACATGATTCTGATGATGTCACTTCCCCTGATCAAAAATTTTCATGATTCTCTTATCTACTAAGTCTAGACTGCTTGCCACTCAATATCTTTATAATCTCCTCTGTATTTTATACTCCAGTCAAACTACTTTTCATCTTCCTTTGATATGTTTGTCCTTCTTTGTATGTTTTTATTTTCTCATTGACTTTGGTCACATTATTTCTTGTGCTTGGAATATCTTATGCCTCATCTTTGCCTATTGAAGTCCTATCTGGCTTTTGAGGTCCAGTTCAAATGCCACTTCCTCTCTAAAGCTTGATTTTTCTGACTCCCTCCTGGGGAGATCTTTTTTTCCTTCTAAAGAAATAACCACAGAATATTACTGTACATTTATTTTTGTCATTGTGGCTTTTAGTTATTTATTAGTTATTTACATCATATCATCCTGACAGATCATAAGGTCAGGAGCTTTACTATGCCTCATTTTTCTTTTATCTAAAAAAAAATGTCTTTTTTTTATTGTGAACTTTGTGATCATTAACAAATATTTGAATAAAAAGAGGATTGTGTTTGTGACCTTCTGTTGGGAGCAGTTTGATTTTTTAAACTACATATTAAATCTAGTAAGGCACTAATAGGATTTATTTGTGTCCCCTTCTAAATTTCCTGTGTATTTTTTTTTTTACATTTTGTTGTTGTAATAAAACAAATGTAACTGAAATTAATAGAGGAAAGTAGGGGAAAAATCTTTGCAGCAAGATTCTCTGATAAAGGCCTCATCTCTCAGATATGCAGGAAATTGATCCAAATTCACAAGAATAAGAGCTATTCCCCAACTAATAAATGGATCAAAGGAGATGAACAGACAGTTTTCAGAGCAAGAAATCCATGATATAAATAGCCATATAAAATATTCTAAAATATTAATAATTAGAAAAATGGAAATGAAAACAGCCTGGAGTATCACCTCAAACCCACCAGATTGTCTAAGTTGACAAAAAAAAAAAGAAACAGTTTTAGAACTGTTATGGGAAAACAGGCACTGTTAGTGGCTTTGTGGACCAGGCCAACTATTCTGGAAAGCATTATTAAACTGTAGGCACCTTTGGACTCAATGATTCTGCTACTGTATCTGTAAGCCCAAAGAAATCAAAGAAAGAGAAAAAGGACCTACATGTACAAAAATATTTATATCTGCTCTATTTTTTGTGGTTAATAGGGGATGTAGTCAGTGGGGGGTTAATGTGCAACAAGTGATGAATGACTAAGTTATGGTATATGATTGTAATAGAATACTATTATGCTATAAGAAATAATGAATGAAATGACTTCAGTAAAACTTGAGAAGATATGTATGAACTGATACAAAGTAAAGTGAGCAGAAGAATAATTTATACAATAACAAGGTGGTATTGTGGATAGAGCACTGGTCTTGGATTCAGGAGGCCTGGAGTTTGAATCCAACCTCAGACACTTCCCCATATTAGATCCTAGTTAAACATTTAAAAAATGAATGAAATACTAGCTCACATTTGTATAGCACCTTAAAATCTCTGAAAAGTTTCCTTCTATATCATCCTATGAGGGAGTAAATATAGCTGGTATTATCTTCATCTTACAAATGAGACTACTGAGAGGTAGAGAAGTAGCTTGTCCAGTTATTAAGAGACAGACCTGAGACAGTCTCAGCTGACTTCAACCCCAGCATTTTTTTTCAACTGTACCATTTGTACTTCCCTGTTTCTGCAAAGTTTGTGAAACTAGGACTTTGATCAGTCAGCATTTACCAAGGACAACCTTGTGCAGTATCAGCTCCTTTACACAGAGCACTGGGGGAGGAAGGGATTATGAGAGAACAAAGAACTACAACCACCAGAAGCTTGAGGTCCTCTGATTAAGTTAGCTGGGGAGATCAGGCAGACATACAAGAAAAAAAAATCAAATTTAACTTCTGTTCCTAAAGGTTTCTTTTGCCTAAAAATTCCCTACAAGATTAGGGTTGATACTTTGTGTGAAGGTTTTATATTTGATTAAGGATTTTTGCTAGCAAATGGTAAAGATGGCAGTAATGACACAGAGATGTGTATACTCTAGTAGATAGGGTGCTAGACTTGGAGTCAGGAAGAAATGAGTTCAAATCCTATCTAATATATTCGTTTCTGTGACCCTGAACAAGCAATGTCCTGTCTGAGCATCAATTTCCTTATCCCTGGAATGAGAATAAGAGCAGCCAAGTGGTTCCATAGTGGATAGAATACTGGGCTTAGAGTCAGGAGGACCTGAGTTCAGCCTCAGACACTAACTAGCTGTGTGACCCTGGCAAGTCACTTACTCCTGTTTGCCTCAGTTTTCTCATTTGTAAAATGAGCTGGAGGAAATGATGAATCACTTCAGTATCTTTACCAAGAAAGCCCAAATGGGGTCATGAAAAGTCAGACAAGACAGAAAAAGACTAAACAATAAGAATGAGAATAATTATATGAGCCCACTTCAATGTAAATGTGATTTCTCATTATCATTAACTCATTAGTACACACTCGATTATCATGTTAATTAGAATTAGCTAAAATTAACTAATAAGATAAGTCATTTCTGTTGTAAATAGGAAAGAAAGTTCAATATATTAAGTTCAATATATATTTATTTGGAATCACTTGTGAGCTGAGCCCTTGATGACATCTGTGCTTCCATGCAGTGTATCAAAAGTCATGATGATAGGAACAGGATTTTGGGGGAGAAATTAGTAATTAATTATATAATATAAAATATTATAGTATAAATATACAACACCATTAATATAATAAGATAATTAACATGACATAAAATTAATAATAGCTTACATTGACATAGCACTTCATGTTCATAAAATATTTTTTACAAATAAATGAATAGTTATTCTTGGTCATTTCATTACAAAAGAAAATGTAAATAAAAATTCCCAGAGGCCCTCTCTTAGCTCTCAGAGACTTCTGTTTGGCATTTAAAGACTTTGGGTCCAGCTTTTCTTTCTGGCCTGATTATCCTTCATTTCCAGTCAAACTGGACCATCTATTGTTCCTGGAATATAACATTCCATCTTCTATTTCCATGCCTTTTCAGAGGCTGTTCCCCCATGTATGGAATCCAGTTCATTCTCACCTCTGCTCCTAGCTTCCTTTAAACTCTTCTCAATTGCAACATGAATCCTATTGTAGTTCTCATTTTTTTTTGTTAGCACCCTCTTCATTCTATATTGCATTGAATACATTTTGTATTTCCTTATTTTTTTAGATAATGCTATCTCCCTTCCCACATACACACACAGAATGTAAGTTCCTTGAGGGCAAGAACTGATTTTTCTCCCTATATATCTTTAGCACTTAGCCCCACCCCCTTTTTTTGGTTTTTGCAAGGCAAATGGGGTTAAGTGGCTTGCCCAAGACCACACAGCTAGGTAATTATTAAGTGTCTGAGACCGGATTTTAATAGAGGTATTTAAGGAATGCCATTAAAGGAAGATACAAAGAAGTTACTTTGAGCTTATAATATCTGACTCTTGGTACAGTACAATAAAGGCATTTTGGTATAAGCAGTCCAAACAGTCTCAAGTCCTGCCTTCTTTAAGCCCACAGAAAGAAAGGCAGTGCGACACTGTATCAATTATCCAGCAAAGGAGTGTTATAATCTGGCCTGTCCACTAGGCGACATTTTCCTTGAGCTACCAGCCCTTTAGTCATCTCAGTTTCTTTCTAGCATAAGTATAGTTGTAGCATACCAAAAGGCTATGGGATCCCCCTTAACAGCCAACAAAGGTCTAGATGACTCCTCCTACTGTCATCCCACTTCCCCCATACCAATGAGCAATTTCTATAGGGTTAGGAATTTAGCTAGGAAATGACATAGAATATGACTAGAAATATCAGGAACACACAATCTGTCACTCTAGAACTCCACCTCTAGACCACCTGGAGTTTTCTTTTTCTGACGACTTCCCAAATCCATCCCCATTTAAAAGACACAAATATTCGCCATATCATAGCCACATAATTTATTGAAAAAAAAAAGCAAAAATGAAAGAAAATGAATTTAAACATCCTTACATGAAACTATCTCCCTCCAGTCATCACTTGAATTTCCTCTGTAGTAGCAGAAACCTAAAAATGCCTTCACTCTTTCATTATGGAAATAGGCTGTATGTACAGGACCCAATCTCAAAGTGGAAAATGATAAGTAAGGAAAATCAGGGGATTTGTGGTTTGTCTTCTCCTCCATCTCACCAACCAGAAAGAATTTTTAGTTAGCTGCTAGTCCAAAATGTTCTAGTCTTATTTCTGCGATAGAATCTAACTGGTCACCAATGCCTCAGGTTGATGGAAGCCCCATTCAATCTTTTTTTTTTTAAGGTTTTTTTTTTGCAAGGCAAATGGGGTTGAGTGACTTGCCTAAGGCCACACAGCTAGGTAATTATTAAGTGTCTGAGGCCAGATTTGAACCCAGGTACTCCTGACTCCAGGGCCGGTGCTTTATCCACTGCGCCACCTAGCCACCCCATCCCCATTCAATCTTGATTTTTGTTTCTCTTTTCCCATCCATCGGCTGATTAAGTTGGGTCAATTGAAACTAATGCTTGCTGAAGTATGGGCAGACCCAATCCCCAAATCAGCTGTTGTTTAATAATGTTTGTCCTTCATTCTCGAAGAAGACCATGCCATGAGGGAGGTAGTGCCATGACAAGCACATGGATTAGATTTGAGTGAGGGAGAGCTGTGCTAAGACCTCAGCCTCACTTTCTCCTCCAGAGTCATCTGGGTCCAGAGGCCAGATATGAGTCAGGATTACTGGAGATGGTCCTGGATGTGGAGGCAATCAGGGTTAAGTAACTTGCTCAAGGTCACACTGCAAGTAAGTGTCAGAGGCTGAATTTAAACTTCCATCTTCTTCCTGATTCCAAGACCAGTGCCCTATCCACCGTGCCTTCTAGTTGTCCTCAGTTACTGTTTACCTCAAGTCCATAAGCAAACCTGGCTCAAGTATCCCAGCTACATGTTTGGTGAGCAGGAACCCTAAATGCCAAGAGCTAATTTTGATTGCAGTGTCTTTTTAAGAATGGGACATGGAAAGCCTCCAATCTCAAAGCTTACTTAAATGGGAAAGAAATCCAAAGCTGTATGTTTACATGCAGGTCTCATCACTTCCCTGTCTTCTGTTCTAGAGAATGCCGGGGCAGTCTTATTTCCACTATCACTATTCTACCTGTGTCCTTATGTGAGGGAACTTCTGGGATCGCTTGGGTTTCCAAAAAAGATAAGACAAAAGCTAAGCCTCAACTACAGCACTACCTAAAGTCTGAATCGGGGAATCCAGAAGACTTCTTGGAGTAAGTGTCCTTAGAGTTTGGATAGGTTGAGCAGGGAAAGAGAACATCAAGGGCAGACATTCTTTAAAGGACTAGAATCCTGGACCTAAGGGGGGAGATTGAGGTGACCAAGTGATGTGAGAAGGGAGAGGATCTTGAGATGCCGTGGCATGGCATGAGAGACCTGGGTGCCCCTGTGAAGGAATAAGGGAGGTGAGAGGGCAACAAGAGCCACGGGAGAAGCAGCTTGTCTTTTTTTCTACTTTTCATTGCCAAGGGCTGGTCCTATGGCAGACATCTATCACAAAGGCCAGCAGCCCAAAGCAGAACAGAGGTCCGAAGTAAGAAGCGAGGGGGCCCAAAGTCATGCCAAGGGGAGACACAAGTTTACTTTTCAGTTCCTCTTAAATTGGCTCTGCTCCATCTTCACGTTGGGGGAAGACGAGAAGCTCCTGAAAGTGAACAGAGTGGAGATGGGGCGCTGTGAAAGGCAGCACCCCCCCGGATACCGGGCTCTCTCTCTCTCGTGCTTCACGTGGCGCTTCTGATTCAGGGAAGGTAGAGAGCTTCATTTCTCTTATCTAGCAAAAAAGGAGAGTCTGTCGCATTGCAATCCTGGGGAAGCGGGTGGCACCGCCATTGCCTCCCAGGGCAACAGCAGGTTCCACGAGGCGGAGGGCCTCCTGCCGGTCCGGCCCTGCCTCACGCAGCGCGGGGCTGGCAGGGGCATGAGCCGGGCAAGAAGAAGTGGAGGGGGGAGGCCGTGGCGGGCCCGGGCCGGGCTCTCTGGTCTCGGCTCTGGGCAGCTCCGCATCCCGATGGCTAGCCAGGGCAGTGCGCGTCACCCTGGCTCCTCCCGCTGCTCCCCAAAGCCGGGGCCGCCTCTTCAGAGGGAAGGGGAGGAGGAGTCCCCGCGCACCCCAAGGCGCCTGCCCTGATGGGCGGGGCCCGCCTCCTTCCTCCTCCCCCGGCGGGGCGGGCGCAGCCCCCCACACAGCCGGAACACCGGGCCGCGGCCGGCTGCTGCGCTTCAGCGGCGCCCCGAGAAACCGCCCAGGTCCGCCGCCGCCGGCCGAGAATGGGGAGGCGCGGCCGCTGCGCCCCCGCCGCCCAGCCCCGGGCCCCGGGCCCCCGAGCCCCCGGGCCGCCGCCGCCGCCGCCGCTGCTGCTGCTGCTGCTGGCCGCCGCGCTCCTGGGGCCCGGGGCGGCCGCGGCCGGACTCCGCGCCACGCTCTACTCGGACCAGGACCCCCTGCAGCTGCTGACCCGCGACTCCCTGAGGCCGGCCGTGCTGGGCTCCCGCGGGGCCTGGCTCGTGGAGTTCTTCGCCTCCTGGTGCGGACACTGCATCGCCTTCGCCCCCAAGTGGAAAGCGCTGGCCGGCGAAGTCAGAGGTGAGCGGCGGCCCCCCCCCCCGCCCCCGGGCCCCCCCCCGGGCCCCCCGGAGCCCAACCTGCCCCCCGCTCTCTGCCTCCCCATCCCCTCCGCTCTCCCCTCTGGCCCAGCATCCTCCCCCAGCGTGGTCCTTCCCTGGCCTGGCTCGCTTCCCTCTCTTCTTTTTCCCGGCCCTGGATCCTTCTACTCCTGCTCTTGGCCCAGGGCCTGACAGCTTCTCATTTCTGTGACCGGAACCCTGCCCCTTCCCCCCTCCCAGGATGCTGGGCCTCCGGGTCCGTCTCCATCTCTCGGGTTCTGCCTCTGTCGCTCTCTCCCTGGCTTTGTCACTGTCTCTGTCTCTGCTTCTCACCCTGTCTCTGTCTCTCTGTCTGTCTCTTTCTCTGTCATGGTCTCTATTATCGTTATCTCTATCTTCTCTCTCTCTCTCTCTCTCTCTCTCTCTCTCTCTCTCTCTCTCTCTGTGTGTGTGTGTGTGTGTGTGTCTCCCTGTCTCTCTGTTTCTGCCTCTCTGTCACTCCCTATCTTTGTCTCTGTCTCTGCTTCTTCTCTCCCTGTCTCTGTCTCTCTCTCTCTCTGTCTTTCTGTTTCAGTCTCTCTCTCTGTCTCTCTCTCTCTCTCTGTGTCTGTGTCTGTCTCTGTCTTTCTCCCTCTTCCCCTCCCCCCCAGTCTGTCTGTCTGTCTCCTATCCAGATTGATGGCAGTTGAGACTTCTCTACCTTGTCCTTTCTTTCCTCTACCTGTCCCCTCTGACCCAGATCACCTGTGTTGGCCTTAGCATTCCTGGGATAATGTCCCCTTTGTACCACTTTCCTCCCTCCTAACTCTGTCCAGCCATAATTCTGTATCCCTAGGCCATTGGGGACAGAAAAAATACATCCCCCATTTTGTTAAGTCTCTTAGGTTAGTGATCTTATGAGAGTTTCTTTCATTTGATTCCATTATTACTTAGCTATGTGCTGGTGCCTTCCTTGAATCAAAACTTTTCTGTCTAGCCCATCCTCACTGCGTCATTCTGGAGATCCTTTCATGTTTAGTCTCCTTTTCTTTTTGATATCTTTTTCCCTTTCCTTGGGGACATTTCCCCACCAGTAACCTAGTCATCTATCCCTACCTTAGGCTTTTCCAACTCAGAGGATAACAGAGCTCTTAATAAAAAATTAGAACTTTTCCCCAAGATAATTAATTTTTGTTCCCATTTTCTGATCTCATGCTTCTCTTTCTTAATCATCCAATTTGCTGTTTTCTTCACCTTGAATCATGAACTTCTCCTGATGTCATAAATTAGTCTGCCCTTGCTTCTTGTCCTCTGTTTCCAAATGTTGCCACCTTTTCTGTTTAGAAATGAAATCCTCATGGGATTCTACTTGAACTACTGATACCAGGGGACAGAGAGAAACTCAGACTACTGGAGAAAGGAGAAATTGAAGTTAGGCCCCTACTCAATAGATTACAGCTCATTTGGTGGCCTACTGGTTTCTAAATCCAAATGGCGTCTCAATGGTTCTGGGGAGTTTCTGTATTTCTGTCAGATCATAGCAGTCATCATAGATCTAGACTTGAAAGTTATCTTCAAAGTCATCTAGTCCTAACCCCTCATTTTACAGATAAAGGAATTGAGACTTAGAAAAGTGAGTTTTTCCCATTGCCACATAGGTCACAAATGACAGATGCAGGTTTTGAATCTAAAAGTCCTCCTGATTCCAAACCCCAGTGGCTCTTTCCATGTCAGAAAGATGGACCCAGTTTTTAAAATTTAGATTTTACAAACATACTCCGCCTTGGGTATTAATTATACACCTCTAGTTATGTATAGAACTACAAAAATATATGTGTCTTCCATTTCAAAAATTCAACCACCTTTGAGCAAAGCTCTTGACTAAGAATACTTCAATGACGTCAGTCCATGATGGGTCAGGGCAGGAAGTAATGAATGTCTGGTATGGAACTATAATGACAAGAGGCTGAGTAAAGTTGAAGTAACATTATGTGCCACAGCATAGTTAGGAGAAAGGGAAATTCCATTCTCTGTTCATACTTAAAGATTTTTGGATATTAGGGATTGGGTGAGATCCAATGATGGTTGAATGAGAGCTGACCTGAAAAACATTGTGGTTCAGTGGAAAGGGCATAGGATTTGAAGTTACGAGGGCTTGTGCAAATCCTGTCACCCTGTGACACTGAGGCAGATCACTATTGCTCTAGACCTCAGTCAGTCTTCTTAATTTTAAAATAAGGATTGGATGGGGCAGCTTGGTGGTGCAGTAGTACAACATTTGCCCTGGAGTCAGGAGGACCTGAGTTCAAATCCAATCTCAGATAAGTGATACTAGTTGTGTGACCTTGGCCAAGTCACTTAACCCCATTGCCTTGCCAAAAAAATGAGAGTTGGACTAAATGGCCTCTAAGATCCCTTTCAGATCTAAATCATTGATCCTGTGGGTTGGAGCCAAGCTGTGGAGCCAGTCAATTACTGCCTGTGACATTGCCTCCTTCTCTTCCGAAGGTTCAGGAGTGAAGTACTTCTTTCCAACTGACTCACCAACCTGCCCTCTTGCACCCAAGAGTTTTCCCTTAAAATTCACACCCAGATACTGACCCAACCTACTCTTGTGTGGGCTTTGTCAAATTTGAGGTGGCTCTGAGGCATAGCCTGGTTCCTAGTCAGCAAGGAGCTGGATTCCTAGGAATATGGCACATGTCTTTTTCCAATGAAAGGAAATCCTAGGTATGTGTGGGATGACAAAGTGAGATAAGTTTATACTGGTCTCCTCCACAGTTATCCCTACATTGTATCCTCCTTTCTTCTTGCCAGGATCAGGGAGAGTTTTCATTCCAAAACTTATCAGTTGGCAATGGGAGGTTTCTTAGTAAGAAGACAACTTGTTCCCTCTACCCTGCACGTAACATTTACATTTAGACCTCACCACCATGGTTGGAATCATTGTCTCAAGGAATGGATCACTTTTTTTGGGGGGGGGATTTCCCCCTAATATTCCCTAACTGAAAAAAAAAATAAAAACAAAACCTTCATACCAAATGTGCATAGTCAAGCAAAATGAATTCTAACGCATACTATGTAAAAAAAAATGCGTATGTAATTCTGTATCTTGAGTCCAATTTCTCTGTCAGGAGGTAAGCAGGTTTCATCATTGGTCCATAATTGAATTGTGGTTGATCACTACACTAGTCAGAGTGCTTACTTAAGTCTTTGGAAATTGTTTGTCTTTACAATGTTGTCATCATTGTTCTATGGTTCTGCTCATTTCACCTTGTTACAGTTCACAAATTTTTGTGCTAGTTTCTCAGAAACTACCTCTTTCATCATTTCTTACAGATCATTTTTTCTGACTATTCTTTTTTGCCTTTCTCTATCCCTGGCACTTCTTTTTTTTTATACTGTATAATTTGAGGAGAGATAGCATTGGCCTGAAGGATGAAGAGTTGGCTTGAGAGTCAGGAAAACCCAAGTTCAAATCTCACCTCTAATGTATACTGACTTTGTGACTAGGCAAGTCACTTAAGTTTTTCAGTGTTCTTGAATCAATATTGAAGAGAAAATACCAATGGATATTAATAAGAGATTTTCCTTATTACTAATTCACTGGTGTGATTCCTTCCCTCCCCCTCCAAATCTAGTGTCTGTTCTGTACAAAAAAAGTCCAATACTTGGTTATATTAAATCTAGCAATTATAAACACAAGAGACACACACACACATAAATAGGCAAAGGAAGAGAAGGAGGAGAAGGAGAGGAGGAAGAGGAGGAAGAGAAGGAGAAGAGAAGAAGAAGATGAAGACGATGAAGATGACAGAGGAGGAGGAGGAGGAGGAAGCAGAGAGACAGAAACAGAGAGGAGGAAGGAAGAGACATAGCCACACAGAAAAAGAGAAAAAACCTCAGTAAAGCTTAGAGTATTTGAGAAATAGGAAGTGACCCACAGGAAACTTCAGAGGTAGGTGAACCAAGAAAGACAATATTATAGTTTGGGTGGAATATAAAAGGTAAATGGAATGAAATTAGACAAGAAAACTAGATTAAACCAGGCTTAAAATGTGTCAAATCAACTAGCAATTTATAAAGTATCTGCTACAAGATAGTCCCTGGGTGTACAAGTACAAAGAATGAAACAACTATTTCTCAAAAAGACCTAACTTTCTAAAAGGAAGGCATAGAAAAGCATACTCTACATACAATGGAAATATAAAGTGAATAGATACAAGACAAGGCAAAGTTGTTTGGTGTAGAGCAGTATTGAGAAAGGCTTGGGGCAGAAGGTGGTGCTTGAGGAAGAAAGGGTCTCCATGAGCCTGGGGAAAAGAGGTGGGGGCACATTTAAGACATAGACAATAACTGCTTCCAAGGGATGGAGATGGAGGCCTATTGACCCTGACTGTACAAAGACGGCAGTGAATCTAGAGCTTACATTATAATAGAGAAGAAAGGGTATACGCAAGATAGTATATGTAAGATGAATGCAAGGGAACTTGAGGGGAAGACCTCTTGCAGTTGGGGGACCAGAAATGATCTTGTGCTTCAGCATGGGACTTTTGGGCTAAGTCTTGAAGGTAACGAGATATTTTAAGAGGTAAAAGTAAAGATGTGCATTTCAGGCACAGGAAGAACAACAGCTGCCCTCAAGCAAGTTACCTTCTTTTGCAGAAATATATACACATCTAAGGAAATTAAAATAAATAATAAATAAAATAAACTAAGGAGGGTGAATTTCCCTGCTTAGAAGTCTAAACTGACAGGGTGACCATGTGGTGAAGTATTCCCCTTGAGGGCTGCTGACTCTTCCGTCTACACAATTGGCTACACAGTGGGAGCAGGTAGGGTGCTGTAGAAGAAATCAAGAAATCTGAGTTCAGATTTTTCCTTAAACAATTATACACTTATGTCACCCTGGGCAAATTACTTCAGGCTCAGCTTCCTCTTCTGTAAAATGGGGATAATAATAATACATATCTCATAGGTTCACTGAAAAGTGTCAATGAAATAATGTAAAGGACTTTGCCTGTATAAGTGATGGCCCACTCATTTTGTAGCTATGGTAGCTGCCCTTGATTCCCACCTCCTCATTTGCCCATTCCCATGTGCTGCTTCAGGAGAAATGACAGAGTCACAGAATTGTCCTAATTGTCCAGGACAATCATTGACACCACAGAATGTTTTCCTACCAGAGACCAGATTTGGGATCACATCATAGGACATGCTGATGTTGTTAGACATTCAGAAATACTGCACTTGAGTCACCAGGTAATTTGAAAGCACCTTTCCCCCAAGAGGCATTCCTGTTCAGTCAGGGCTCAGCTCTTCTCAAATGTATCTGTATTTGACTGATGTAACAGGTAGGAAGAACTCCTTCCTATTATTATTATTACTGATAATGGGCCTATGAATAGTAAAGTCCAAAACAATTAGTGTTTCAGCAGGACGTTTAAATATCATTAGCACCCATTAAAGTATTGACATTAATAGTTCAGTGTAACATTTTTCATCGGGATCTTAGAGCACCTGACAAAGATTAACCTTTTCCTGACAACATCACCAGAGGTTACTTCATGGTTTCTGTGTCAGAGATGAGGAAATCCAGTGCCTGCTGTGTGCAAAAAAATGACCCAGTTGGGCACCTTGTGTTTATTCCCTTCTTCCCAAGTAGAATGAAACCTTCTTGAGGGCAGGGAATATTTACTGCAGGTACTTTAAAAAAAATTGTCATTTTCAATAGACTATTATAATAGGGAAAGGGATCATGCTTCCCCATTCTCTGATCTGTCCCCTAATTTCTGTCCTTCCTTGCTTTTATGGCAGTCTTGACGTTGAGCTGTTAGACTGAAACCCTATTGTGTAGAAGCTGTATCTTTGCCATGGAATGTCCCAGCAGCTCAGTGGTTTTTAGCTATAGGAAGAGTTAACTAGAACTTTTTTCTCTGTTTCTGACCTTCTTCTGTTTCTTCCTCCAACAGATCCCCCCCCCCCCCCCCCCCCCCCCCCAGAGGAGAAGCTTATGGTGGTTCTTAGAGAAAGTAAAAATCTAATCTTCTACTTTAAGCCCTCAGCAGCCATACTGTCTCAGAGAAAAGCTGGGATTTCCCTGTTTCCCTCTGTGTGTCAGTTAATCAGTTAAGAAACATTTATTGAGGGTCTACTATGTGCAGAGCTAGAAAACTCAGGGGATAGAATGCTGGACCTGGAAAGCAGGAAGATCTGAATTCAAATCTTACTAGGTGTGTGACCCTAGGTAAGTCACTTCATTTCTGTTTTGCCTTAATCTACTAGAGAAAAAAAGCAGCAAAATCCTCTAGTATCATTTGCCAAGAAAACTCCATGGATAGTATTAGCATGTTATGGTCAATGAGGTGATAAAGAATCTGATTGTTCCCTCAGAGAACTTACAATCTAATGGGAGAGATATTATGCATAACCCCCCACCCAAAACAAAAAACTAAAACTCTTCCATATAAGCAATACACAAGAAAAATGGGAAATAATCAATAGTGAGGGTGGGAGTGAGTGGGAGGGATTGTAACCCCTTAGAGAGGGACTCTCACAATGAAACTATGCCATCATAGGAATTAATCTGCCTGGCCTATTTTTGTGGAGGTGATCTAGCCTTGTCTATTATTCATGCCCCTCCACCCCATTCCTCCTTCCCCTTTCTTTATTGACATGAGTTCAGAGGAAGCTTTGATCCAACTAGATCTCCCATGAATACTTAGGATACTGTAGGTCCTCCAGTCAACTCGAGGAAGCAAAGTATGCTTCCCAGAACAAGATGACCAAACTCTGACTCTCAGGAGGGACCTGAACCCTTCCTAGGGGACAGTGAGGTATAGATAGCAGTGACATTATGGGTAGAGATGCCATTTTCTACCTCCTCCCTGCTGCTCTTTGGGAAGACGAGGAACCGATTCAGTTCAACAAACATTGAATGCTTGTACTGTGGTACGGAGGCAGAAACAAAAAATGGTACCTGCCCTTGAGAAGCTTATTGTTTCACTAAGAATCCTAAGATTTAGAGGAGGAAGGGAATCAGGCAATTGAGTAGTCTACCCCGGGTTCCCTTTCTTATCTATAAAAGAAAGGGGTGGACCAGATAACTTCTAAGGTCTCACCCACTTCTAGACCTTTGATATGATTGAACATAGAAGCACAATGAGTCTCAGAGCAGTTAAGGGACTTAATGATGATAGCTGATAGCTAACACTTATTATGCATCAAGCACATGCCAATTATTATTTCATTTGGGCCTTACAACAACACTAGGAGATGGGGGCTATTATAATTCCCGTTTTGCAGATGAGGAAAATGAGGCAAATAGAGGTTAAGTGACTTGCCCAAAGTCACCCAGTAAGTTGCCTAAGGCTAGATTTGAACTCAGGTTTCCTGACTAATGTTTTTCATTCCACAAGGCTGTCTCTCCTAAATACATTACTCTTTTGTTCTCATGAACAGCCCTTACCCACCAAGGTGAATTAAGTGGGACTATGCTTTCCTATTTTCACACAAATCCTTCATATTTCCCTTTTGTGATTTTTCTCCTAAACATTTTGATGTCATTTTAACCTGATTTCACTTATGAAAAAATGGGGCGTTAGATGGTACCTGGACAAACTCCTCAAATCCTCTGTTTTGCTCCCCCCCCCCCAAATGGAATATGACCTTATATGACTGTAGTTCCTGTCTTTGGAAGTGGGATTAGCAGCATTTAGTTGGTCTGCTACTTGGTTAACTGTATCCCTCTCCCCAGTCAACTATTTTTCCTCTGCAGCAGGCCTCAGGGTATTAATTTAAGCTTCTAACACAGGGATAGGGGGATCTGATGACTATTACTCAGAAGAGGAGGGGGCATGGATTTGTTCTGGCAAGCAGAAATTCTCCCAGCCTCACCCCTGGTCTAACCCCACACCTTGTGTGAATAGCTGTTCCATAAATATTATTGAATGTTGATGCAAACCAGCTTGTGATGATATTTGGCTGAACTTAAGCTGCTATTGTTTGTCCACAGATATGGGAAGCTTAGTTTTTCCCTAAGGAGGGAGATAATAATAGCTAATAGTAACTCACTTTTATATAACTCCTAACTATGGGCCAGAACTGTGCTAACTGCTTTGTAATTATTATTTTATTTTATCCTGATGACAACCTCGTGAGGCAGGTCCTGTTATTATCCTTGTTTTACACATGAGGAAACTGAGGTGGTGGTTGGATGGAATTTTGGGATCAAGGGGAAGAATGGCAAGCTACTATTTTTACCTTCCATTTTAGCTAGGGTTCCCTCTTATAATTGCCACCTACCTTCTTTCTCATATGACTTTGCAAACTTAAAGTGATATATAATACTGGCTGTTATTTTATTATCGTTGTTATTATTAAGTCTATCTATTACTATTACTGTTATTTCTGCCAGACTTTGTCATTATTCAGTCACATTCAACTCTTTATTGGGGTTTTCTTGGCAAAGATACTAGAGTAGTTTGCCATTTCCTTCTCCAGTTCATTTTATAGATGAGGAAACTGAGGCAAACAGGGTTAAGTGACTTCCCCGGGGTCACATAGCTAGCAAATGTCTGAGGTCAGATGTGAACTCAGGAAGATGAGTCTTCCTGATTCTGGGCCTGGCACTCTATCCCCTGGTCTCCAGACTTGGGTGACTAAAGCAAAAGTCTGTCATCTGGGAGAGGAGGATATGGGAAAGGGGGAGAAAGTAAAAGGAAAATTACTCCAACCCAGGTCATCTTTATCTACTATCTATCTGTGTCTATTTTCAGTCCTCCTGGAGCAGTCAATGTTGGTCATTAAACAATCAGTTGTTAATGGACCTCTGTCCAATGTGATGGAGAGAAAGAACATAGGTTCAGATTCTAGCTTGAAATGCTTGCTATGTGATGGTTGGCCATTTGTTTAATTTCCCTGAGCCTTGACTTTCTCATCTGAAAAATAGAAATAATAATTCTTGCCCTACCTGCTCCACAGGGTAGTTGTGAGGGGTTGCTTTGTAATCCTTCAAGTTCCTTGGCAGTGTAGGTTATTTTTTGTTTCCCCCAGTTCCTAAGGGGCATATATACTCACTGTTTCCCTTGTGAGTGGAATCATATGCTACTGCCTATGAGAATGGAGATTTTTCTTTTTGGAGCTAAAACTTTCTTTAGATGCTGTGATGTTGTCTGAGTATTAATGATTTCATGGGGATTCTTAGGGTGATGTCAGGTATACAAAAGGGGGGGGGTGTCTTTGGAGCCAGAGGAAGAGAAGAAATAAACACTAGTTGCCTACTATTGCCGGGCAATATACAAATAATTTATCTTTTGATCCTCATTATAAGGTAATTGCTATTATTAGCCCCATTTTACCATTGAGGGAACTGAGGCAGACAAAGGTAAAGTGACTTGCCCAAGGTTACACAGCTTTTAAATATCTTGGATCAGATTTGAACTCAGATTCTCTGGACTCCAGACCCAGTGTTTTATTCACTGCACTATTCAGCTACTTGTATTCCAGCTCTGCTACTTGGGCAAGTCATTTCTGAAGTTGATGCTCTTTGGTTTCCTTATCTAAAGTGGGAATCATAAATATAATAAAGCACTTCCCTTACAGGATTTAAGACTTTGCAAACCTAGTGTGTCAGTGTTCAGTTGTTTTCGATCATGTCCAATCCTTTGTGAGCCCAATGGAGATTTTCTTGACAAAGATACTGGACTAGTTTGACATTTCCTTCTCTAGCTCATTTTGCAGATGAGGAAACTAAGACAAACAGGTTTAAGTGACTTACCTGTGGTCACACAGCTAGTAAGTGTCTAAGGCCGGATTTGAATTTAGGAAAAAGAGTCTTTCTGACTTCAGGCCAGCACTCTATGCACTGTGCCACCTAGCTTACCCTAGTAAGCCTTAAAATGTTTTATAACATGTGAGTGGTGATGAAGTAATGGGGCTGGGCTGGGTGGAGGGACCCTGAAATAGCTGTGATTTTAGATTTCCTATTCATATAATGCTTTAATATGCTTATTGTCTCTAACATAGTGATGTCAATTTGGTCTTCTTCGATAACAAAATGATAAGAACCAAGAAGAAGGGAGGGGATATAATGGATCACTATACCTAAGGCCCCCCTTCCCCCCAAAAAGACCCCTATTATTTTGTCAACATGAAAACATTTCCTTAAACCTCTGTCTTTTGAGTCTTGGTGTTTATCACTGCCTTGTATGGAAAGAGATTCAGAATGCATTTGTAAGGCCATCCCGAGCATCTGTGGACATTAGACAGAACACGCCCTCTGTTGGAGCTGCTATCCTGATCCTTGTCTGTGGATACTTTTAATTTCTGAGCTGGTCCTAGATGAGTTGATCCTTTCCCCAGCAGTCCTCCCATTAAAGAGGGGCTGACTTGCCACTTTTACTGAAGAATCCTTTGCTCAAGGACCTGCTAGGGCAGCTAGGTGGCACAGTGTTTAAAGCATTGGCTTTGGAATCATGAAAACTCATCCTGCTGCATTCAAATCTAGCCTCAGACACTAAACTCAATGTGTGACCCTTAACCCCCTATTTGCTTTAGTTTGCTCATCTGTAAAATGAGCTGGAGATGGAAATGGCAAACCATTTCAGCATTTTTGCTAAGAAAAAACCAAATAGGGTCATAAAGAGTTGAACACAACTGAACAATAAAAATTTACCATGATTCTCTATTGGGGAATCTAGTTTCTCTTCTTTAAACTGACATTAAGGGGTCTTCATAACCGGCCCCCCCCATCCTCCTGATCCAGTGTCCCTATATTTCCCAAAACAACTCTTTGGTCCTAGGAAGACTGGGATTTTTCTCATGCAAATTATATTAATTCCCACTACCTTTCCTTTGCTCTTGCTGTCTCCCCTTGCTTGAGAGTCCCTTCTACCTCCTCTTTGACTAAATTCTACCTGCCTTTCAAGGCCTAGCTCATGCCCTATTCCCTCACTGGTCAGCCTTTGCTGACCTCCACAGAATTCTCTGTTCTTCCTCTTCTGAACTCCTCCAACACTTACAGTCTATAATATGCAATCTAGCACATAATTACATTAATTTACATCTTGTAATGTTTGGCGTGTGTGTGTGTGTGTGTACCTTGCCTTTCCTATTATATTATAAGTTTCTTAAAGTCAGGGACTATGCTTCTCCTGAATGCTCATCACAGTTTTAGATTCATTGGTGTTCAGGTTATTGAAGGCTAGACATGGGCTCAGGACCAAGAAGCTTCACTTAAGAGATTTGCCATTTGCCTACCTCAGTCTGTGTTCTCTTTCCAGTTCATCAAATGACCAACCAGCCATGAAGTGTTTTGTAAACCACTTGTATTGGCAAACAGTTCCTTAGATGACAGTGTGTAATGGTCACCCAGGATTTGGGGGTGTAGAACTGAGGAAGAAGGAGATATCAGACAGTTCTTTTGAAGGAAAGCTAAGGACAGAGCTAGGCAATCAGCCAACTTGGAACTGCCAAGTTCATTTTGCAGGTCTCTAGACCAGGGCAGAATCTCCTACCCGGGAGCACTACACTCCTGGGATTCTTACCTTTCTCTCCATTGTGGCTCTTATTTCATCCTGGAACCCTGGACTCCTCAAAGAGACTCTCACAGTGGTCCTTTGCTCTGGTTCCCTTAATTTTTCTGTATCTGGTTTCCCAGTGCCTGAGTTATTCCTCTAAGGAAAACTATAGAGTTCCTATAGGGTCAGGGTAAATCACATAGTCTACTCTCCCTTCCTTACTCAGACCCCCCCCCACTTTTACATCACAAATTGGCTCAAATGAATCTAAAATACCCCCTTCTAATTGCAGATCCATAAAGAGTTGAGGAATCATTAGAATTCAACTTATAAACACAAGGTAATAGTATTCACCTGGTTCCACTGCTCCCTGTGCCCAAGGTCTTTTTTCTATCCATAACCAAGAGCTCTTGGGGATTCTTGTTGGCCAAGTATGAAGCCACTGATCCTTCTTCAGAGGTCATTCTCATCTCATTCCTAAAGAAGAAGTGAATTTATTCAATGTTTCTTACAGGTGCAGGTCAGGAAGGCAGAGGATGGGGGGGTGAAGTTGATTGAATATTGGGGACCCCATGCTCATCCTAATGTTTGTCATTTCAGACTGGAGACCTGTGCTCAATTTGGCAGCCCTGGACTGTGCAGAAGAAGAGAATTCAGAAATCTGCCGGGACTTTGGGGCCTATGGCTATCCTACAGTAAAGGTGAAGTTGAGAAGTGTGAGGGGACGGGTGAGACCCAGGGTGGGAGAGGTTTTGAAAGGGGGACCTGGCTGATAAATAGAACAAGGCAATATTGGTGGGTTTTTTAAAATTAAACTTGTCTTTCCCTAGCCCTCATCCTGGGTCTGAGACTTTGAATGTCTTGTGCTTGGTTTCAACCCAGTAGTCACCAAGACTGAGGTCTTCTGTGCTGTACACCTCCCACTGTAGGATGTTTGTCTTAGAAGCAGGAAGTTTATCTTTGTACTTTGTTTGCTGGGAGGAGAAAAGCAACCATTTTTGACAAACAGAAAAATCTATCTAAGAGGGTGATTCTGGCCACCGCTGAACAGTTTAGTGTAGGTTTTAGAGGATTCTTTGTCAGATAAGTGCTTTATCACAAACTTGGAAGGCCTTTGACTTGATAGGGCTTTTTCTCCCGGATCCTTTAGCTCAGAGGCCTGATGTGGTTCTCCAGAGCAAGTATTCCTTCTCTAGCTTTCCATCCTACCTGATTCACTGTAGTCATACTCTGTGGACATGAAATCAGTCTCCTGGAGCTCAGGGGGCCTGTGAATGACCTAATAATAATAGGAGCAATAACATTGATACAGAGATACACATCACTGTCATCCTATCTGTTACTAAACTTGTCCCAGGGATTCTTTCAGTGAGCCTGCAGAAGAAGAGCTTAAATAATAGTAATGTTTGAAACATTTATGTAAATGAATGACATCAAGATAAATGACTTCACCAAAAAACAAACAAATACCCCCTCCCCCCCCACTAAATGACTTCTTCCCTCTATGGAAAGGGTCTCTAATGATATCAAGTCCAAATAACATTTTAATAATTATAAAATTCTTAACTTATACCAAGGAATAATAGAGATGGAAGGCTTTGTTCTATATGTTGGCAGTCTAATTGAACCAAATATACCTTGGTCTTCTCGAAGCAAGGCATTTTGCTTAGGGAAAACCAAATTAAGTTCTGAGAATTGAATCAAAAATGTTTTCAAGGCTGATATCTACATGAACTCAACTATACTTAAAAAAAAAAAAAACAGCATCAAACTGATGGATAAGCCTGGAGGATTTGTTTACAGAAACAGGTCTTTGCCACCAGAAACTCCAAATAGGTTAGCCTTAAGGATCCCAGATTTATGGAACAATGCATATTATTCAAGGAAATGGTAGATAGCTTATATAGCAAGGTATGACCTAATGTCTAGAATTAGAGATGAAAAGTTTGCTGCCTTTCATAATTAATAAGATGATAAGGCCCTATAGTACAAATACCATCTCAAAATATTCTTGAGATTAAGTACTTAAATTTTCTAGGAACCAGACAGAGATCAAACCTTCCCATAGTCATCCATGAACATTTGAGAGCAACATTTTTAATAACTCACTGAACTGAATATTCATAATATCTAAAATATGTGAGATGAAAAACTTTCAAAGAATCAAGACATGTCAGAAGACATCAAAACTCTATGAGAAGGGGCAGCTAGGTGGCACGGTGAATAGAACTCTCCTCCAGAGAAAGCAGTTAGGGACCACCATGGTGGGCAAGAGGCCACCCCACTCTGGTGTATCCACAGTTTAATTAAAATCTTCCCAGGAAACTAAAATACTTTAGTGAAAGTCTCCACATAGGCACAGAGCAGTAACATTCCCTTAATGATCTGGAGTTCCTCCCAGGGTTTCTGTCTGATTGCTCTCTTAAATGATTTTCTTCCAATTTGAGAGTAAAATTTAAATGGCTTTTTGCATGCCTCCACCCACTCCTGGTAATAAAAATAGACTTTCTTTGTTTCTTTTGGACCCAAGAATGATTTAGAGCTAGAGAAGTTTCCTCTTTGGTCCACTGAGGGCTAATCAGGAAATCTATTTGGAATTGAAAAGCAAGGCTTGGTTTCCAGTAACAGGATGCTTTGAAATAAGTGATCAAAATCCAAACAACCCAAACCACTCTGCTTGAATTCCTTCTTCCCCTCCCCTCCTGATCCTTCACCCTCAGAAAATACATATTTATTTTTTTTCCACTAAGGTGGTCCCTCATCTGAAAGTTGGTTTGTTTCTTTGTTTTTAACTCTTCTCCATGTGATTTTCCTTTACAAGGATCTCACAGGGGTCTGAGAAAGTCATAGACTTACCTATCACATTTTAGGTCACTGTTTAGGACCTGAGTTTTATAGAGTTCCATATTCCCAGGTCTTTATCCTCTCTGGTGCCATGATAGGGTTACAGGCCCCTATCTGCCAAGAGAGCAAGCTGTGACATTTGACGATAGCCTATCGGCCTAAGGAACTGGAAAAAACCTGGACCCACTTCAGTCATTTTGAGATAGAATATTATTGGTTCATTTTTCATTTGTGCTGATGCCTTTTTCAATATTATTATTTCTTCCTTAGACTAGACAAATAATATTTTTATATAATAGATTGCACATGTGTTGAGAGATTAAATAACTTCTTTATGGTCACATAGATAATAAATCACAGAACTGAGATTCAAACTCAGTTCCTCTAATCACAAGGCTAGTATCCTAGTTTAGGGGCAGGTAGGTGACTCAGAGGAGAGAGCACCAGATTTGAACTCAGGAAGACTCATCTTCATGAGTTCAAATCTGGCCTCAAACACCTATTAGCTATCTGACTCTGGGCAAGTCTCTTCACCCTATTTGCTTCAGTTTCCTCATCTATAAAATTACCCAGAGAAGGACATGGCAAATCTCTGTGGTATCTTTGCCATGAAAATCTCAAATGGGGTCATGAAGGGTCAGACAGGACTGAAATGATGGAAAAAAAACAAAAGCACCTTAGTTCAGATCCTCAAAAGTGGTCTCCCTGCTTCTAATTTCTCCCATTTTAGTCCTTCCACACAACTGCCAAAGTAAACACAAGTCTGATCATGTCACTTATCTGCAGTAGTTCTCCCTTGCTTTTAGAATGGAATATAAGATGAAAGGGATTTTTAGGGATCTAGTTCAATATTCTTTCATTTTACTGATGAAGAAACTGAGGCCCAGTGATGTTGAGAAACTTACTTAAGGGCACAAAGCAGTTTACTAGTTGGCAAAAGGCAGAGCTGAAAGATGAACTCAGATCTCCTGATGCTTGAATCTAATGATCTTTGCACACTGCAAGCAATATGAAAAAAAAACTCATATTCCCTAAACCTATGACTAGAGAGGGACAGAATTTATGTAGGACATGACCTTAGAGGTCCTTGAATAAAACCCATATCTCACAGGAATCTCTATTAGAGTGTGTCCAACAAATGGCCATTAGCCTTTGACTGAAGAGCTTAAATGAGAGGGAAAGTTCTGATCATCCCCATTCCACTTTGGGATAATTCCAGTTTGGGGGACATTTTTTTATCACATTGAACCCAAGTCATCATGTCTGCCCGTGGCACTGCTTTGTTTCTAGCTTGGCTCTTTGGGGCCATGCAGAATAAATTTGATTCTTCTTCCATGTGCCAGCCCTTCATATACATGAAGAAAGCTAGCTAGTTAAACTTTTTGGTATTATCAGCTCCTTTGGTGGTCTGGTGAAACCTGTGGACCCTTTTTCTGAATAAAGTTTTTAATGAATAAAATGAAATACATAGGATTACCATGGAAATCAATTCTATTGCAACAAAGATTTATTTTTAGCATTCATGGACATCCTGAAATCTATTCTCAGGCTAAGAACCTGTGCCCTAGACAACTCTTTCTGTGTCCCTCAACCAATGGGCTTGACTGCCTCAAGGAAGAAGATTTCCACTATCATATGTGTGTGTGTATATATATATATACATATATGTATATATACATATATATATATACATATGTACATACATATGCATATATATTTAAGTTATATTTTTTATTTTTCCCAATTACACTTAAAGATAGTTTTCAACATTCATTTTTAAAAATTTTTCTCCCTCCCCTCCCCTCCCAAGATAGCAAGCAATCCAATATAGGTTATTCTGTATATATTTTCAAAGCAAATGCAACATAGAAGCTAGAAAGATGAATTCAGGACTGGGAAGAGCTGGGTCTGGGTCCCCTCTCTGGCACTGACTAGGTGACCCTGGTCAGCTCCTTGCTCTCTACAAGGTACAGTGTCTGTCAGAGGAGCAGCTGCTTATTCACCCAAGAATCCCCTATCCCAGTTTTGGTCCCTATCCCTGTATTTGTGAAATACGTGGTATGAAGGCTAAAGCCATTCCAGTTGAATCCAACAACCAATTATTAAATCACTATTCTCTGTGTTCTTTCCAGAACTTTGGTTTGGTTTGATAACCAAATGTTCCCAAGGTCCTCTATGTACAGTAGTGCTCATTCATCTATCACCAGGTGCTTTCCATTCTAGTCATAATGAGGTGGGTGGTAGACAGAGTGGGATGAAGAGAGAAACTGGAGGAAAATTAGACCTAGAGTTCATGGGGCTTTACCTCCCCAGTGCCCACTTCCCTTTGTGGGAGCAAATTATGCATGTTAGGAAAGCCAATTTGCCAGTTGTGGGCCAAACACATTAATTCCTTAGGAAGGGCTAAACCACATCTTTAACCACCTGATTTACAAGAAAAGTGGGTCCAGTATAGACAATTTAAGTAGAAAGGACCTCAGTTGATCATCTTTTAATCCATCCCCATGCCTCTAGTAAAAAACAAAACAAAACAACACACTTCAACTGGACCAGAGTCTTCAGCCTACTTTAGAGAAGTCATCTCTTGGTGGTCATTCTGTAAGCCTTAGAATTAGAAAGTTGCCACCATCTATCTGGCAGCAAGGTGCAATGACAGTTAAAAAATGATGCTAACCACCTACTGGACCTTGGGCAAGTTGCTCATTTGTGAAATCAGAAAAGTGGGATTGGATGAATTTGAAGATCTCTTCCAACACAAATCTGCAATCCTATGTCTCCTCCTCTTAAAAAAGCCTGGGCTTTGTTTGTTCTCAGGGTGGGGTGAAAAAAGGGAACAGAAAGAAGGCCTTATTGCCCTGGCATTGGGTCTCATGTTTTCTCTGGGCAGCTGACAAAGCCGTAGGCCAGTTTATGCTCTGATTCTCTTAAATGACTTTTCAACCCAAATGTAGTGAGGAAAACCACAGGTGTGTAATAGAGAGTGGGAGGTTTATTTCTTCCTGTAATATCCACCCCTAGCTGAGTTTCTGGGTTCAAGTGGAAAGTTGTGGGATGGTCCATTGAGAACCTGGCTTCTGTGTGTGTGTGTGTGTGTGTGTGTGTGTGTGTGTGTGTGTGTGTGTGTGTATCACATAAGACTTCTCTAACTCAGAGTCCAAAGGCTATGGGTGTCAGTCACCCACAGGGGTGATTGGGGAAGTGTTATGAAGATGAAAATGATTGATAGAGATGCTTCTGAGGATAAAAGGCCAGAAGTGGTGATTTGCATGCTATTCTTAGTAGGGGTCAGGTTGAGTTACAATAACAGGACTTTCATAGCAGATGCTGCCAAAAAATGCAGAAGTCTGAGTCTCCTAAGGGGTATGTATGTGTATGTTAAGACAAGAGGTGGGTGGTGTCACAGTGACGGAGACATGGACACGCAAGCCCCTGGGCACTCTTGCCATCTGTGGCACTATCCCTTTCGAGCTCCACGTTACCTTTAGCAGGGCTTCCATCTGGCCCAGCCTGTTTAGCAAACACCTGGCTTTTAGGGCGGGCTCCAAGTCTGTGTCAGACTTACATCAGGCTCAAGGCTGATATGCAGGTGGAGGTAAACAAAGGGAGCTAAAAAGGGAGGGGCCTGCTTGCCAAGTGATGTATTTGGGACTTAATCGGAGAGCTGGGAACTCTAGCCCTTTGGTAGGGTTCCCATGGCCAGCTCTCCAAGCTGTGCTGCATGTCAGTTTGGGGAAGTTTCCAAGTCCTCAAAAGAAAAGGAAGAAAACTTTTTGGTCCCCAGAATCTAAAAGGATTGCCCAGAAAAGAAACCTGTTGGGAAAATTGGATTAATAGAGTAAAATTTAATAGAAGTCCCATACCTTCATTTCCAAAAGAACACCTTCTTTTTTCTTTCCATCACCTTCCCTTTTCGATTTTCAGGTCCAATATAGACTTCCCTTTGAAGCAACCATTTCAGAAACAGCTACCTATCAATCAATTAGTCAGATGTTGAGTGAGTAGGAACTGTGTGTTTAATACTGTTCTGGTTGCTATGGAGGAATACCAACAATGAGACTTAAAGAAAACTTATTGAGGGAGAAGACACTGGCATATTTCCAAACTGAAGAACTCTTCCCTAGCTTCAAGGACCTTACAATCTATTGAATTAATATTCACATGTGTGCATATGAAAGGACATTTAAAAGACTTTAGATCAATCTCTTCATTTTCAGATAGGGAAACTAAAACCTAGAAAAGTTAAGTTAGTTACCCAAGGTCATAGAGGAGATGAATGACATAGAATTCAAATTGAGGTTCATGACTCCATGTTTAGGGTTTTCCCTAATGTACCCATTTTCCTTCTCAGTTAAAGACATTGAGGCCTCAAGTTCAGTTTGACCACTAGCTTCTAAGCCCTTATCTGAAAGGGGTTATTGTCCAAATTAACAGTGGGGAACTTGTCAAGATTCAGTGCTTTTCTCATTCAACAACCATTTATTAAGTGTCTACTATGGGCAGTTCATTGTTCTTGGCTTAGCCTTGAGGAAGGTAAAGGGAAAGAGGCTGGAGGATGGAAAAAGTAAATAATGTCTTTTGTTAGAGGTGATGAAAGGAAAAGAAAGCAGTCCTTTTCTGAGGAGAGCAACACTTATTCCTAAAGTTTTAATTACCTGTTTCCAAGATGGTAAGGTGGTTCCCTTAGGCAGGGTACACCTCCTTGAAATGACAATAATGAGGTGCTCTAACCTGGGAACAAAAATGCAGCTTGGCTAGACTCTAAAAATATTTCTACTTGGGCTTCTGCAGATGATCAAAGCAAATATTCCTTGATTGGTCAGTTATGGAAATAGTGAAAGGAAGGTAGTAAAAAGAAGAGGCAGAAGAATTCTTTCCATCAATACATCAAAACCTTCTGTTTTTATTTATTTAGCATTTTTTTCTCCTCCCTCAATTTAACAACAAAAAAAGTTCTTATTTAAAATATGCTTCAGGGGCAGCTAGGTGGTACAGTGGATAGAGCACTGGTCCTGGAGTCAGGAGGACTTGAGTTCAAATTCGGCCTCAGACACTTAATAATTGCCCAACTGTGTGACCTCAGGCAAGTCACTTAACCCCATTGCCTTAAAGAAAAACAATCAAACAAAAATATGCTTCAGGCAAAAAAAAAATCTACATTGACCATGTCTCATTTTGTAACTGGATTCCAGGAGGTAGGGAGCATGCTTTATCTTCAGTTCTTTAGAATAGTGTTTTGTCATTGCATTGATCAGTGTCCTCAAGTCTTTCAAAGATGTTTTTCTTTATGTTATTATATAAATTGTTCTCCTGTCTCTGCTCAATTATTTTTCATCAATTCATACTGGTCTTCTCACTTTTCTCTGGAACCATTCATTTGATTATTTCTCATTCCATTACATTTGTTTAACTATTATGTAACCCACTCTTGCCAGATTGATCTTCCTAATATCCATGTTTAACCATGATTTGACTCCATTAGATGGTCATCCCCTTAGTTTACTGTTGTGTCCCCTCCCTTTTAAGTGTAAGGTATAGAACAGAGAAATACAAAAATAAGTAAGATAAAATCCTTTGACCTTAAGGAGATTATAACACTGTTTGGAAGAGATTAAATAAAGTAAATATACAATATATAGTAAAAATGGATATAATTGGAGCTATTAAATATAAAGCAAATATATGTGTATTGCATTATCTTATACACATATATGTATATTGTATATCCACATTTTGTGTATCAAAGTTGTTTTGGGAACTCAGAGAAAGAAGAGATTAAATTCATGTAGAGGAATCTCCAAGATGTGACATTTGAGCTAGATCTTTAATGATTTAAGATTTAGAGTGAGCAGCTTGAGTAAAGGCAGTGGGGGAGTGGAGGAAATAAAGGATGTGCCCCAAGAATGATGAGTAATACAGTTTAGATGGAACGAAGGCAATTTGGAAACTAGTAGATCTATTAGAAGTAAATCTGGAAAGGTTGTCTGAGGAGAGCATGAAGGTGTCATGTCCCTTTGCTTGGCAAAGGGATTTCTTTTTTGGGAAACAACAGGAGATGTTGAGGGAGAGGGATCCATCAGGTCTGGCATCAGTGGGTTGGATCATTTTTAGAAGCTAGCACAAGGACTGGGGTTAGGAAGCACTATTAAAATGTTGCTGTAATAGACCTTGAGAGGTCATAGTAAGCCACTGTGCTTGTAGTCCAGGGGGATGAGGTAGGATTAGACAAAGGTACTGATTGAGAAGAGGCTGACTGGTACAAGGATGCAGCTATAAAAATGGAGAGAAGAGGATGGATTTGGGGGTTTGTTGTTAAGGTAGAAATGACCAAGATATGACTGTGTGGGTGGGGTAAGAGCTCTATGGGTTCAGGATGATTTCAAGGTTAATACATGGGTGACTGGAAGGATGCTAGTATTTTCAATGGGGGAAAAATCAGGAAGAGGAAAAGGTTGGAAGAGAAATATAATGAGCACCTTCTGAATGGGTTGAGTTTAGATATTTATAGGACATCCAAATGAAAATGTCCAAAGGCAGTTGGTAATTCAGGACTGTAGTTCAGAAAACATATTAGGGTTGCCTAGATCTGGGAGTCTTAAATTCCAATAAACACCTTCTCTGCCATTTACAGAATTGTCTTGAGTCTTAAGAGACCTCTGAATATTAGAATTTCCAGGGTGACATAAACAAGATGGGTTAGAGGCAGAATTTGAAGCCAGGTCTTCTTTGTCTTGAGGACCCTCTAGCTGTCAAAGGGAATTCAGAGCAGCATGGTAAGACTTTTATGATCTGATGCAAGGTAATCAGAACCAGGAAAACAGTATACACAATGGCTACTGTATTATAAATGAAAAGAAATTGAATGCTATTTAACTTTAATGACCAAACCTGTTCCTGAAGATAATAAAAACTGCACTTCCTTCCCTTCCATGTAGATGTGGAAGAGTATGGATATAGAACAATGTGATCAATACTATCAGACTCAGTTAATATGTTGGTCAGTTTTGCTGAATGAATTTTTTCCTTTCTTTTTCATTTTTATTAACAATGAATGAGAGGACAGTGAGGTGGCACAGTGGCACCACCCCTGGAGTCTGGAGGACCTGAGTTCAAATCTGACCTCAGGCATTTAATAATTACCTGTGTGTGACCTTGGGCGAACCACTTAACCCCATTGCCTTAAATAAATGAAAATTAAAAAGAAATTGAGTGGCTCATTGGAGAAGGTGTGGGATAGAGATAGATTTGGAAATGTAGGACATAAAAGCAAAAGTGTCTTTTTTTTAAGACTTAAGGAGGCAGAAGGGGATAGAGTTAAGAATATAGATAGGAGGATGCCTTTCTTTCTAAAAGATAAGAGTAAAGGAATAGAAGGAGGTTGTGAACTGAGATTTTTTTTAGGTGTGGACATTAGTGAGGGAAGATAATGGAATTCAGGTTGGATATTGTTGAGTTCAGTAAAGTAGATAAAGTTATGCTAGGATCCTGGGTATGAGAGGAGAAGGCTGGAGGTTGGGGCTCTTGAATACTTTTTAGGCTTTTGATCCTTTACCTTCATTCATTAACCTTTATTTCTAGTGGGAGGTCACTTGTCTCTTAATAGGAAATTCTTCTGACTGCCTGGCCAAGGTATAGGTTGGATAGCAGAGGAAATGCTAGGTCATATATGGAGCTCTTTGTCTGGATTACAAAGATGCTATCTACTAGGCAGGACTGGAGGCCAGGGGAATGGGAAGATGGGAACAGCTTGTTCTGTGCTTCATACCATAGGCAGTATCTCTAAGGACATCATTAAGAAAGTTGTGTCCCTGACCTCCCCTCGGAAGAGGTGCCTTCCCAACTACTCCTTTATCACTGTTCATCCCTCCTTGGCTCTCATGCCTTCTAACATGTGCTCTCCCTTGCCCCCTGCCATGCTCCCATGCCTTCTCTTGTAGGCACAGAGGCATCAACAGGAGCCAGAGAGGCTAGGTATTTGAACCTCTGGAAAGGTTATCATTGATATTTTCCTTTAATACTAAGAGAGCACAGGGGTACATAAATCACAGTTGGGCAGGCACATAGCTGGAAGCCACATATCTAGCTTTCCTAGATTTCTCCCACTATGATTCTTTTGTTGCCCACACATCCTAAATGTTGACTGGCTGCCCACTTTCTGCATTGGCTCTTAGTGCTACTCTTTACCTGAGTCCCTGGCAGCCAGGTAGAGAGAAATTGTGTCCTCAGCTTTGGCTTTCCCAGGGTAAGGAGTATTGATGAAGTGGTCAGACTACTCAGAAAGGTTTCTAGCTTTTTCAGTGATGTTTACATGATGGTGGTGGTGGTGTCTATTTGTGTGTGTGTGTGTGTGTGTGTGTGTGTGTGTGTGTGTATGAATGTGCTTGTATTTGTATTCGTGTATGTGTGCTTGTGTGTCTGTGTGTGAGTGTTTGCGTATGTCTGTGTGTTTGTATATGTATATAAGGAAAAAGCAGATATGGTTCCTCATCATGAAATTTTTCCTAGTAACTTTATAGAGATCACACAATTCTGATAAGGAGTGAAAACTGACATCTAGCTTTGCCAACCCAAGTGCTTTGCAGAATATTAGACTGAGAATAGTCTTGGATTCAAGGTGAAAGGATTATGGTTAAGATCTCCTCTCTGTCCCTTCATATCTATATTTCCTTGAGAAAATCACTTGACTTCTCTGGCCCTGCTTCTTCATCTCTAAAATGAGGAGATTGGACATATGGACTCTCAGATTCCTGCCAACTCTAAAATTGTGATCCTGGGACCCTGAGAATCTGTGTTCTAGTTCTATGTGGTCTTATACAAATAGATCAATCTCTTTCAGCCTTTGTTTCCTTTTCATAAAAATGGGAATAACAATTTATTTAATCATATTATTTACTTATTTACTGAACAAGGTTGTAAGAATCAAATGAGATAGTCTTTGTGAAGACTTTATAAACTCAGGTAGACTCAGATTAATAGCAGAATACTGAAGAGTGCCAGGGTAGGGATAATCAAGGGGATGCCAGAGTCCAGAGGATACTAAATCAAGGGTGTTTGTGTTTGCTTTCAGTTTTTTAAAGCCTTCTCGGATAAATCTTCCACTGGAACATACTTCACAGGTACGTATCTATGAATCTTCTTAGGTCTGGCTGACCTGGTCACACATCCCCAATGTTCTCTCCAGTTCCTCTATCGCTTCCCTTCCCATCATGTGTGGTTATAAGAGGGCAGTGACTTCTGGGTTGTCCTTTGCAAAATTCCCTTAGGAGAGTTTCAAGTGGGGTGAGAGGGAGCAGATCAAAGATCAAATCCTCATTAGCCTTCTCAGGCAACATGGCACTCACTGGCGGAGGGAGCTGTACCTAAAGAGACCCTTGATTGTTTGTTTCATCCTCGGGTATATAAAGGAACAGAGCTCTATCGGTAGGATAAGTTTGTGGTATTCAAATGATAAACAATCAAAGAGTGTCCTTTAAGTTGGAAGAACCTTTCTTCCCAAAGAAAGACATAATTTCTTTGATTATGAATGGGGTGTCATTACTCCCTACTTTTTTTACCTTCTGAGCAATGGGTTGAGGCTCCTTGGTGACTCAGCAGTCCTTTTTTCTGACTTTGGTCTCTCTGGCCTATATCATAGGGAGTTAGGCTATAAGTGTCCTAAGTCAGAGGCTCTATGACCCTGACATTCCTGATGCTGGGAAAGGTATGAGATGTATCCTCTACCCCCATCAGCTGCAATGGTGAAGATCATAGCTAGCTCAGTCAACCACAGAATTCTAGGGGTTTCTCAATCTAGCAAGGAACTGGATCAATTAATCAAGTGTTCTATTAATTGTACACTTGACTTCAGTGTTTTAGAGGCTAAGGATACAAGGACAGAAGTGAACCAATCCTTGTCCTCAGAAACTTACATTCTGTGGGATGAGATAGCATATACATAAATATGTTCATACAAAATATGTAAGGTAAATTTGGGAAAGAGTTGGCTGGGGAAAGATTTCATATTGAGCTGGTTATTAATCTTTTTGCATCTTGGACCCCTTTGGTAGCTGGGTGAAGGCTATAAAACTCTTATTTTTAGATATATGAAATAAAATCACAAAGGAAATCAATTATGCTGAAATGGTTATTAAAAGATTTTTAAAAGCTAGTTCACAGATCTCAGACTTAGAGTCCTTGGCATAAAAGGTATCATTCAACAAGAGTTAGCAAGGAAGCAAGAATTTACAAGAGGCAAGGGTGAGAAGAGAGTGCTTTCCAAACATGAGGAGCATAGCCACTGCAAAGGTGTAGAGATAGGAGATTGAGTGATTTTTATGAAGAACAGGAAAAGGTTAGTTTGGCTAAGACCAGAGCATGCAGGTAGGGGAGTTAATATTGTCAGAAGGGTGGAAAGATAGGTTGGGGCTAGATTAGGAAGGGTCTCCCTGATTTCTGGTATTCTGGAACTAATTTCTCCAATTATCTAATTTCTTCTGCAGTATCTGATAAAAATATTGAACAGCTCCAGGCATCAATCATTGATGCTCTGGAGACACATCGTGGTGGACAGTGGCCATCATCTTGTCCTCAGCTGGCACCAATCAGGTATTTGGGGGTCTGACTACTGATACTATCTTGTTCATAAAGACAAAAGGTACAAGGGGAGAGGGGATGGAACTGATTCATTACTCCTATTGTCTCTCCCAGGCTGGGCCTCCTTCCATGGGTCAGTCACACATTTACCCACCTCTCTTTTTCCTGTCTCTTGTTCCTCTTGTCCCATAAATTAGACATTCACCAGAGCCCTGACTTCAGCTGCCACTGGTATCTTAGTCAGCAACCGCTACTGAGGAATTTCCCAGGAATTTTTTTATTTGCCCCACTCCTTAAAATAGAATCAGTGGCCTCTTGTTAGTCTCAGCTGGCCAAATGCTATTCCAACTGAGAAGTCTTGGGGGGTGGGAAGGGTAGGTCATCCCACAGACATACTTACCAGTGCTAGGGGTGGGGCAGAGGGAGAAGACATTGTGGTGTAGTATGTTTTTAGTAGATCTTATTGTATATTCAACAAGTTTTCACATGATTCATTCATCCATCCATTCATTCAACAAACAACTGTAAAATGAAAGATGACTTTCAAGATCCCTTCGAGTGCTAAATCCTGTGATTCTATTTTTTAAAGGTCTACTGTATGCTGAACACTGTGCTTGGGGATGGGGGAGAATATAGCATAAATAATCTTGGATCCAGGAGATTTGTTTGCTCAGGCTCAGGAAGAGGGAATTGGCAAAGGGCAATACCCTTGCAGAATAAAGAAAAAGGGAATATTACCGCCTTGTTCTTTGAAAGGAAACCTTTTGCTTCCATTGCTTAGTAGGAGTCAATAATGCTTGTTGGTTGACTATTGATTGTTTTGGGAAGTGTGGGCTTCAAGGTTCATCACATGGTAGCAATTCTCCTTTACAGTCATTGTTGAGCCCTCTCAAATAGAGTGTTTTCACTGATGGACTATTTTATGGGAAAATAATGGTATATCTATCTTCCCCGTTTCCCAAAGGGACGGCAGGGTTTGAGGTGATCCAAGGATTCTGAGCCAGGTTATGATGCTATCTCTGTGGGCCCCTGAAAAGGAAAGTCAGGTTCGCTAGGGGGAGAGGGAAATACAGTATATGGTCTTGGATCCAGGAAATTTATTTGGTCAGGCAAGGAAAGAGGGAATTGGCATCCATATCAAAGATTGATGAAGACTCAGCAGATGCATACTGAGCTGGCAGTAGGGAGTTATCTGTTTCCTCAATTACATACTTATTTATGACTTGAAAGCACTTTACACTCATTAATTACTAGTTCCTTATAGCTTTCCTCTAGGAGAACTTTGGATTGTTTTTCCTAAGAGATTCAGTGATAAGTGTGAGTGATAGGACCTAAGATTAGAACCCATCATATCCTGAGGATTCTTATAACTGGCCTGTTGTCTTTTTCTCCAGAAAACTATCTCTGTTCCCCCATTACTAATTTGATTAAACCCAACAAGGATTTATTAGGTACCCACTATATACTAGATACTGGGTGTACAAAGATAAAAACAGATTATGTCTTAACCCTCAAGAAGCTTATATTCTACTAGAATGAATGTAACATATATTAAAAATCATTATGATGTAGTATGAGGATGGGAGGAAAGAACTTATTTCTGAGGGGATCAGAAAAGTTATTTGTACTGTAAGCCCTGGAGATGAGACTGGAAGGGATAATAGAGATGAAGTTCCAGGATTTTTACTTCTACAAGTCCAGGAAATTTATTTTTTTCTCCATATTGTGTAAACATCCATATATTACCCCCACCCATTTTTAGTTCTGAGGGCTCTCTCCTGGGATCTGGGAGAAAGTCTGTCCATTAAAAAAGTCAAGCCTGTAGACCTACCTCCTTATTCATCCCCTTTAAAGTGTATTTTCAGAGGATTGGACTTCAATTGAGAAAATGGCTATTTGACTATTGGAGGAGACCTTAGGGTATGAATGGTTAAGGAAGAGTAGTGTCCAGTAGGACTTAACTCTTCTGCTAGTTTGTGTGGGTTGAAATGAAATTATTTTGCATGTACTATCCCCCTAAGAGAGTGGAGGCTGTTTCAGTTTGATTGTATAAGCAATGCCTTGGATGCTTGTTGTTTATTTGTTTCAGTTTGTCCAGTTCTCCCTGATCCCTTTTGGGATCTTCTTGGCTGAAATTCTAGAGTGGTTTGCCATATTCTTTTCTATTCTACAGATGAGGAAACTGAGGCAAATAGAATAAAGTGACTTGCCCAGGGTCACAGAGTCAATACATGTCTAAGGCCAGACTTGACCGCACAAAGATGAACCTTCTTAACTTCAGAACTAGTACTTTATCCATTGACTTCAAACCCAGTACTCTATCCATTTTATCCACTGGCTACCCCAATTTATTATGTGTAAGCTGGTGCTTTTGTTAACTAAACTTGAATTGAACCTCTCAGATAACCAATTTCAAGAGATCATCTTGTCGACTCTCATTTCTTCTAACATTTTCCTCTTCTTTCTCTTCACAGTCCATATGTTCACCAGGATTGCTCTAGGTTCACACAGTCAGCATCTTAACATGCTGGTACTCTTCCAATGGTTAATTCTAAATTATTTTAAATCCAGCATCTTATGAAATCAATTGTCTTCTAAGTCAAATCTATTTTGGCTAAAAGTTTTTATTAACATTTTCAGCTTTTTATGATCTGCTTTTTTGTCTGACTTTCTCTTGGCTTCTAGTCTGTGTCCTCATCTGCGAAATGAAATTGGACTAGATAAAGATCTTTCTGGGTCCAATATTCTGTGATTCCTCTTTTTTAGTGGTCATAAGAGAATCAGATCTCAAGGCCCTGCCTATGCCAGTCAATAAGTTAACAAACATTTATTAAATGCCTACTGTATGCCAGCTGCTGTTCTAATTGCTTAAGGATACAAAAAGAGCCAAAAGACAATTCCTGCTCTCCAGGAGCTTACAGTTTAATGCAGTTGGTTTTTTCTCTACTTCTGTGCTGTTAAACTAGAAAATTCTCTATTCAGGTCTCTGGGCATCCACATTTTTTCTGCCAGACAACTAGGACTTGTCATATTGCTAAATGCAAAGCATGTTCTATTCACTGGGATCTAGACATACTGGACAGCAGATATCCTTCCTTTTTTTCCCCTTCTGAATCCCAAATCCTGACTGGATGAACTATTTCTTCTTCTGACAGTTTTTATTTCTCCCTCTTGTATCTAATTTGTTTTCATTTGAACCTTTCTTTCCCTAATTTACAAACAGTTGGTTTCTCTCTCTCCCACATCCACACTGAAAAAGAAAAAGCAAAACAAAACTCTTTTAATGGATAATTATAGTCAAGCAACACAATTTCCATCACTGACCATGTCTGAAAATGCATGCTTCATTCTGCATCTGAATTCATCACCTCTCTGCAGGAGTTAGTCCTCTGCCCCAGGAGACTCCAAGAAGGCTGAATCTTTGACTCTCAAAAAAAAGAATTGAGGGGAGCTAATGAAGGAGCAATGTTACATAATCAGACCAACTAGGGAAAGGCTTAACACTCTCCCACTGAGGAGCAAAATGCCTATTTTTCCTTTTCCCTTTCTGATATCTATGCTGCAGTGGTTAGAGCCCTGGGCCTGGAGTCAGGAAGACCCAAGTTCAAATGTGGTCTCCTATATTAGCTGGGTGATCCTGGGTAAGACTACCTCTGTTTACTCAACTATAAAATAGCACATACCTCACAGGGTTATTGTGAGACTCAAATGAAATAATATTAGTAAAAAGTGTTTAGCATAGTAGCCACAAAGACCTTCCCTTCCCCATGCTTCAAAAATCTGTGATGAGCTGACCAAGTATGTCTCTGGCAGGGCCCTTGGGGAGAATTATTAGGGAGGTTTTTATTGCCATTCTCTGAGTCCTGTGTCATCATCATTGTCTCATACACACATGGGGAGTCAGCTGTTCTTTGGACTGGGGTAGATTAGATTGGAGTAATGGCACCTCTTTCCAATGGGCACAGCCAATGTTATCTCTTACAGGTTGGAGGAGATCAATAATTTCTTCTTGAGAAACAATGATGAATACTTGGCTCTGATCTTTGAGGAGAAAGACTCCTATGTGGGTAGAGAGGTAAGGCCACCTGGAGTTCCCTGGGGAGCAAGGTTAAAGTTTAGATGTGGGAGTTGTTGACATTTTGGGGATTGGGGATGGGGGAGGTAGAATGGGTGGGGCTTGACCTGCCATCTTCCTTCCCTATGGAGACACCTGCTGGGAGAGACAGGTATTACATGAGCTGTTGCCATTAGTTGCCTTTAATCCTCCTCAATGTTGCAGAATCATAGAAAAGGAATGAAATTTAAATAACAGCTATCTCAATGTCCTCCTTAGATAGATGAGGCAACTTTGGCCTAAGGTCACAGAGAAGAGAAATGGCTCAGCTGGAACTAGAATCTAGGGCTTCAGATTTTTTTTGGTTGGGGTGGGGGGTGGGAGTGGGCTATCAGACCTGTGATTTCATTAATATTAAGGAACATCTGGTGAAGAAACTTCTACCAAGACAGAGTCACATCTTCTCTGCAGTAGAGTATTGTCTGGGTATGGGGACAGGAGGAGGGCAAGATCAAGTACTTTGCCAAGGGTCTAGAAATAATTTAACCTAGAGCTTCCCGCAAAGGTCAGTTCTCTAATATACCAGTAGTGTCAGATTCAAGTGCAAATGGATCCCCATGGGCTGAATATTGACTCAGAAAATATCAAATTAAATTTATTTATATTGTATTTTTATTTGTTTGTTTATTTGAACATTTCTTTACATTTTAATGGGGTGTCCATGCAGGGAAAGTTTGGTACTTTTTTTTTTTTTGGTACTTCTTTAATATATCTTTGCTGCCTCTCTCCTAAGATTTTTTCATTATATTGCCTCTCTCTTCCCTTCCTCCATGCTTTCTTCTTCTTCTTCTTCTTCTTCTCTCTTATTCTTTCTTCTCTCTACCTCCTTCCTTCAATCCAGCCATCCTCCTCTCTCATTATCTCTGTCTGTCTCTTTCTGTCTCTGTCTGTCTGTCTGTCTGTCTGTCTGTCTGTCTCTCTCTCTCTCTCTATATATATACATATACATACACACATACATATATATGTTATTCATGAATTAATTCTATTCAAAAGTTGATTGGACTAGTGCCTGGGTGAGATTTCCAGATCTACCCCAAGAGAACCCTAGAGAAATAGGAGAAAGGGGAAAAAGGGGCCCACAATGGAAAGAGCGACAGATTTAGAATCTGAAGAATTGAGTTCAATTCATGACTTGGAACTTATTACTCATGCAGTCTCTGTTTGGATAGACCTCAGATTCTTTATTTGTAAAATGAGGAAGTCATCCTCAGAAATACCTATGATCCTCTATGTATTGATACTAAATGAGCCCCCAATGAAAACTCACAGTCGGAAAATTCTGTGTAGTTGCTGTGCTGAGTGGGCTGAACTGAGGAAGATTACTCTGAAAGTGTGGGGGCAGGAGGAAGAAGAAGGAGATCCAGGTACCTATTCTCACCCCTAGGTGAGGTGCCGATGGCCTCAACCCCTGAACTTTTCTCCAAAACCATCCTCACAGTCCTTTGAAATGATAGCGGGCAAGGCAATGAACACAGGAAGTGATCGTAGGGTGGTCAAAGGGCGCTGCCTTTAAAGGATTTATTTTCTCCCATTTTTCAGTTGGGGAGTAGTGTAGAGTAATTGGTCTGGGTTTACTGGTTAGTACTGGTTAGTACTCATGCCAGTGATCGTGAAGAAAAAATTTGAGAATCTTTATCCCAGGTTAATTATAGCCAGAACTACCTAGCTCTCTACTAGCCTGAGAGTCTAGTTTGGAGCCAGAGGAACTGAATTAAAATTAGGATACCTGTGCGACCAAAGCTCATTCTGGGTCTCAGTTTCCCCCTTTTGTAAAATGAGAAGCTTAGACTAAATGGTTTCTAAGATCCCTTCTAGCTTGTGGTTCCACTTCTGGAGAGTATTGGAGCCAGAGACTTATTGCCCCCCAGCTCATTCTTTTCCTTGATTTTTGCAGGTGGAGCTGGACCTATCTCAGTACTATGGCATCAAAGTACGCAGGGTCTTGGATGTACAGGAGGATATAGTGAAGAAATTCTCTGTCACTGCCTTCCCTTCTTGCTACTTACTGACCCGAAATGGCTCCTTGTCCAGGGTCCCAGTGTGAGTATTTCCTCAACCTACCCTTCTTCCCTCCTACCAGATCTCTGCCCCCTTTTCCTGCCCAGAGAAGGCATTGGCTCCCTTCTCTTGTTCTCTGCAGCCCATCACAACTTTGAAACTTGTTCCTATCCATGGTGCTAGTGGGCAGACACATTGGCAGACTTGCTAACTTGGCAGGGAACCAAATGTGCCTGACCCTCCCTCCCTTTGGTTTCCTAATTGCAGAAAAGTTCATTAGAAATCAGACAATAGCCAGTTCCGAAAAGCTGGCAGAGAACAATGAGCTCAGAGCTGGGCCCCTCTGGCAGTCCCCACTGCTGAATAGCACGTTAAATAGGGGCCAGATGGTGCCTTCCTCCCCTCAATGGATGATGGATGTCAGCTCACACTGTAAGGAAGAGCATGGAAGGGCAGCAAGACAAAAGCTCGGGCCTCAGGTTGTCTCTGGAAGTGATCTGGGGTGCAGTGGGGACTGAGTGATGCCATCCTATTCCTTTGCAGGAGGGGGGTGAGTTGACTCTTTCCCTGAGACCTGTTACCCCTGACTGAATCTGCTCTTCCACCTCCTATCAATAGACCTAACTGGTGGAGTTTGCAGTGAGAAAGGATGGCATGAGTGGCAGAGAGGGGCAGAAAGGGGATTTAGCCTTCTGGGCTGGCTCAGATGATGCCAGCTCTGGCAGAGAGCAGTGTTATTGTTTGCTTGCTTTAGAGTTGGTGGAGGGGAAAATTGCTTGTGACGATGCCATCTCCCAGCCATCTGCTCATCGATAAACATCGGGTCGTGAAAGCAGGGCGGAAAGTGATGGCTCCTCGGTGCCAGCTCCCCTGCCACTGTTCCTCATTCTTGAGTTCTCTCTTGGGTGGGAGAATCTGTCCTTTTGCCTTCCTCCTGGTTTCCTCTCCCTCCCAAGGTAGGTGAGTAACCAGAGAAGTAATCTGACATGGTAGTATCACAGAAAAAGATACTGGGGGTAAGGTGAAGTTAGTCTACAGGTATAAAATAGGGAGGATGATCCTTCCACAGTCACCTCATAGGTTCCTTCTAAGCACTTCAGAAACATGAGATCTTTCTTACTTGGGCAGAGGCAGAAATCACTCTATGACAGATGTCGTTGAGGAAGGCATATACATTTGTATGAATTAGTGTGGTCTGTATATGTCTGTTAAGTCTAAAAACACCCACTCACATACACAAATTGAACAGAAGAGGACAGTCTGCAATGTATCACTGAATAACTGTTAAAAAGAAGGTATCACTTGCAAGGGATGGGGAGATGGGGATAATTTCAGAAATAACTATGATGTAAAAACAAAAGCTAGGTGGTACAGTGGTGGATAGTACGCCAGCCATGGAGTCAAGAGGATCTGGGTTCAAATTCAGCTTCAGATGCTTGATACTAGCTGTGTGAACTTGGGTAAGTCATTTAACCCTATTGCCTTGCCAAAAAAAACCCCCAATAAATAAATAAACCAAAAGGTATCACTAAAACTTTTTTCAAATTAAAAACACTTGGCTCAGTGATAATAATAGTAATAGACTGCATTTATATAATGTTTCAAGGTTGGCAAAACAAGAAGTTTTATCTCATTTGCTTCTCACCACAAGCTGTGAGGAAGATGCTATAAATATCCCCATTTCAGGGGTGGCTAGGTGGCGAAGTGGATAGAGTACTGGCCCTGGAGTCAGGAGTACCTGAATTCAAATCCGGCCTCAGACACTTAATAATGACCTAGCTGTGTGGCCTTGGACAAGCCACTTAACCCCATTTACCTTGCAAAAAACCAAACAAACCCTAAAAAAAAATCCCCATTTCACAGATGAAAGAACAGGAGTTCCTGGATTCAAATCCTGTCTCTGATGTTTACTACTTATGTGTGCCCTAGGCAAATCCCTTAATCTCCCTCAGTTTCCTCTCAAGGTTGACTAGATGGTCTCTGAGGTTCTTTCTGGCTCTAGGGCTATGATCCTCTATATCCCATATGATCCCTTGATTACTGTCACCATTTTGGTAGTTCAGTCAATTTACAGAATGTATAGCTTCCATTTTTAACCTAATTACCTTTTGGGAAAAAATGAAGTAAAATCCAGTTACTATGATGGAACATGGAAAGAGAGGCAAGTTTTCTTGAGAAACTATGATCCCATATGATCCCTGTGTTACTGTTAACCTTTTGGTAGCTCAGTCAACTTATAGAAAATACAGCTTCCATTTTTAACATTCTTACCTATTGGGAAAGATGAAACAAGATCCAGTAACTGCAATTAAACATGTTAGGATACGGGAGGAGAGGCTGACTTTCTTGAGATTGCTCTTGGGCATCCTCCCTATCCCCTTTCTTTATTTTTACTTCCATCAAGATCTAAGGTTCCATTAGCGACTGGATCAGTTTCCCTTTAGGGCTTTCCATCCCTGAAGAGGGCACTACATGAGTAAATTCTAGAATAGTACCTTCTAGCCAGCCTAACAGCTGTCTTTTGCAAGATTGAAAGCAGTTTGTAGCCCCTCTGGTCACTTTGCTATGTTTTGAAAAGTAATATAGGAGATTCTAAAATTTCCATAAATGGAACATAAAGATTCTCTTTTCTTGAACTCTCTAAGAACTTAGACAGATACTTGAAAATCTTACTCAAGTTTCTTTCTTACTTTTTTTTTTTGTAAGGCAATGGGGTTAAGTGGCTTGCCCAAGGTCACACAGCTAGGTAATTATTAAGTGTCTGGGGTTGGATTTGAACTCAAGTCCTCCTGACTCAAGTGTCTTAAAGAAAAATCTCCATGTTAGATTCTCTCATTTCCCATCCTTTGCAATGAACCTTGGTCCAGAGACTCCCTCTTGATGCTTCTGTCTGAGATTGGAATTTTAGCCAATTGGTTTTGGTTACCTCCTCCCAGCCCCACTGACTGCCTCTTCACTCATATTCCTCTCGTCTCTCTCCCTTAACAGGCTTATGGAATCCAGAACTCTCTATACCACTTACCTACAGAAGTTACCTGGTGTAAATAAAAGGACTTTGACCCCAACAGTTACTCCAGCCAAACCAGAACAGCTAGCACCTACTGTCTTCAAACCAGCAGACCGGTAAGGATGCTGCTCTGTGATGATCAGCGACTCCATTTTCCACTCTTCCATTTGGCCAGAGGTCCCTCTTGACTTTTTTGGGTGTGAGGGGAGTATTAGTAAGGAATGTGAGAATAACTCATGAGATGGAAGTGGGTTATCTTGTACAGAGTCCCACCTAGTATAGGATGTTGTTAGAAGCATTTCTTTTATCAGACACAAGTCAAATCAATTGATCTTCCTACAGAACTTCTGTTAATATCCCTAAGAGCCACCCAGCTTCAGAAGTAGAATGTGATAGAGAAGATTTGACATGGTCTCTGCTACATTCCATGACCCTGCCTGCCAAAATGTTATTCCTAAAACACGTCTCCCAGTTGCTCCTCTACTCAAAAGTGACTCCGCATTGACTTTAAGATAAAAGACTAAATATTTTCTTTCTTTTTTTTAAACAAGGCAATGGGGTTAAGTGGCTTGCCCAAGGTCACACAGCTAAGTAATTATTAAGTATCTGGGGTTGGATTTGAGCTCAGGTCCTCCTAACTCCAGGACCAGTGCTCTATCCACTGAGCCACCTAGCTGTCCCAAGACTAAAAATATTTTCTGTGTTTAATTCCCTCCACTGTTTGGCTACAACTAACCTTTCCCAGCTTTATGTTATCTCTTCTCACACTATCTATTCCTGACAAATTTGCTGTTCTCTACTCACAACATTTCATCCCTCCTCTCCCCACCAACCCCCCCAGCCCTGTTTGCAAATATCTTCCCTATAATTCCATGATGTTGATGAATTGGAAATATGCTCCCCTCTATAAAGCCCTGGATCTGAAGTCAGAAAGACCTGAGTTTAAATCTGACCTCACATACTTTCTGACTGTATGATCCTGGGCAAGTTACTTGACCCTCCTTGCCTCAGTTTCCTCATCTGGAAAATGAACTGAAGAAGGAAAATGGCAAACCACTCTAGGATCTTTGCCAAGAAAATCCCCAAGAGTCAGACGTGACTGAAAAACAACTAAACAATACATCTGTATTTGTATTTTACCTTCCCAGTAGAATGTTAACTCTTTAAAGCTTCCCTCCCTCCTCTCTCCTTCCCCTCCCTTACTCCCTCCCTTACTCCCTCTCTTCTTTTTCTCTCTTTCTCTTTTTCTTTTTCTTCTTCCTTCCTTCTTTTTTCTTCCTTCTTTCCTTCCTTTTTCTTCCTTCCTTCCTTCCTTCTTTCTTTTCTTTCCTTTTCTTTCTTTTTTCTTTCTGAAAGTCCCAGTGATTGAAAGTGGAAAGTTACAATGGAAAGATCACTAACAAAAAGATTCAAAGACAGTCTGTGTGGAGTTCATTGCCTGAAGCAAGTCATAGAAAGTGATAGTTATGTAAATATAAGGCTCTGATTTAACTGTAAATCTAAGTAAATAAATAAGTACCTTTAGGAAGAGACTTTACTTTGGAGATTAATAATAATAATAATAATAATAATAATAATAATATCTATGGTCAGACTTTCTCATTTTCATAGTGCTTTCATGTTCATTATCTCTTTGAGTGTTCTCAGCAAATTTGTGAGGTAGGAGAGTAGGTATCATTTATTCCAATTTTATAGAATAATTTATTTAGAACTGGAAAGTACTTAGAAATGGCATTCAACACCATTTCAGAGCTGAGAAAGCTGAGGCCAAAAGAGGTTAAATGGCTTTTCTTAGGTCAGGATTAGAACACAGGTATTTTTTTGTCAGATGAAATTTCTTTTTAAAATTAACTAATCAATTTTTCCAATTATATGTAAAGATAATTTTCAACATTCATTTTTGTTAAATTTTCTCCTTCCCACCCTTCCCTCCACCACCTTAAAATATCAAGTAATCTAATATTAGTTATATATGTTATACATATTTCCATGTTAGTAATATAGTGAAAGAAAAATCAGAAAAAAAGGGAAAAACAATCAGTTTTAAAAAGTGAAAATGTTTGATAAGCATTCATACTCCATAGTTTTTTTCCCCCTCTGGATGTAAATGACAGTATCCATCACAATTCTTTTAGAATTGTCTTTGATCACTATGTTGCTGAGGAGAGCTAAGTTATCATAACTGATCATCACAAAATGTTGTTTTTACTATATACAATGTTTTTCTGGTTCTGCTCACCTCACTCAGCATCAGTTCATGTAAGTCCGGGTTTTTATGAAATCTGCTTGCTCATGACTTCTCATTCAACAATAATAACATTCCACCACATTCATATACCACATGTTCAGCTATTCCTTTATTGATGGGTATCCCCTCAATTTCTAGTTCTATGAGTTGCTATGAATATTCTTGTACATGTGGATCTTTTCCCCTTTTTATGATTTCTTTGGGATAAGACCTAGTATTGGCATTACTGGTTCAAAGGGTTTTGTCCGTTGGATTCAGTTCCAAATTAATCTCCAGAATGTAAGCACTGGATTTTTGACCCCTTATCCAGTGCTTTTTACATTTTACCCCCATTGCTTTGCTTTGAGGAAATGGAGGACCAGAGAGATTAACTTAATTTCAAACAGTTAAAACCCTGGGACTTCTCTGTTCCATGTAGATTGACAGTGAGTTAGAATTTGAACTCATATCCCTCATATCATACAATTCAGTTTAGAGTGAGTGATTTGTGATTCCTCATAAATCAGCCTGGGACTGATTCAAGCCTTCTATGTTGATTTTACATTGTAGACTCTCTCTTAGGCCAACAAACACTCACTCAGCAAACATTTGAATGAATTTCTGCCCCAGGGAGAATCTTTCCCTTTACAGATTTCTTTCCCAGACTCCAAAAAGGCATAGCAGGTGTAGCAGGAAAGAGGCTAAATGAAGCCTTTGTTTCTCTCCCAAGGGTGGATGGCTACCTAGAAAATCCTTCAGCTTGGAAAAAGTCAGAGGCAAGAATGGAACCAGCTTCCACATTAGGCTGGACTTCCTCAATTGTTGGTAGCTATGAACGAACCTCTTAGGGAAGACCAATCCCAGAGTCCTCTATTAAAGATTTTATTTGAGTTTTACAATTTTTCCCCCAATCTTACTTCCCCCCCCACAGAAATCAATCTGTCAGTCTTTACTTTGTTTCCATGTTATACATTGATCCAAATTGAGTGTGATGAGAGAGAAATCATATCTTTAAAGAAGAAACAAAAAGTATACAAGATAACAAAATCAGACAATAAGATATCTGGTTTTTTTCCTAAATTAAAGGGAATAGTCCTTGAACTTTGTTCAAACTCCATGGCTCTTTATCTGGATACAGATGGTATTCTCCATTACAGATACCTAAAATTGTCCCTGATTGTTGCATTGATGGAACGAGCGAGTCCATCAAGCTGATCATCACCCCCATGTTGCTGTTAGGGTGTACAGTGTTTTTCTGGTTCTGCTCATCTCACTCAGCATCAGTTCATGCAAATCCCTCCAGGCTTCCCTGAATTCCCATCCCTTCTGGTTTCTAATAGAACAATAGTGTTCCATGACACACATCCAGAGTCCTCTAAAAGAGGTTTAGATCCCAGAACATGGCTGACAAGGAGACCCAGTAGATAGAGGAGTAAGGAAAATGTGAGTTCAAATTCGACCTTACTAGCCATGTGACACTTAGCAAATCACTTCATCTCTGTCTCAGTTTCCTCATCCATAAAAATGAGGATAATAATGACACCAACCTACTAAGGATTGTTATGTTATAAATATAAAGCACTTGAAAAATCGTAAAGTGGTGGGTTTCCACACTAACTTCCCTAATAACACCTATAGGTGTGGGGAAGGAGGTGGGTCCCTCTTTGTCCTTAACCCAGCAACAAAATGACTCTTGATTAGGCAGCTAGATGGCTTAGTCAACTTGGAATCAGGAAGACCTGAATTTAAATTTTGCCTTGGACAATTAGCTGGGTGATTCTGACTGGTCAAGTTACTTAAGCTCTCTTAGCCTCAGTTTCCTCATCTATAAAAAGGGAGGACCACACCTCTCTTTTAGATGGTTTGCAAATATCAAATCATTGTATCAAATGTTACAAATCATTTTAAAGCATTTTGCAAACCTTAAAACAATGTTTAAATGTTAGCTGTTCATCATCATCATCATCATCATCATGTGAAGGACCCTGTATGATCATAGAATTAGAGCTAAAAGGAATTCTCATCTTTTCAAAGATGAGAAGAGTTAGAGTGACTTGCCCTTGGTCACACAGATAATGTTTGAGACTATGAAAACTATTTTCCTGACCATTGATTATTTAAAGTGTCCCCAGGTAGGACAATTACTTTTTTCTAACTCAATCCCTTCCCCTGCTGATCCCAGATTACCCCCCCCCAATATCAATACCTTCCTATCCTTGTCTCCAGTTCCAAGATTTACATGACTGATCTAGAATCTGCTCTCCACTACATCCTTCGGATAGAGGTGGGCAAGTTCAAAGTCCTAGAGGGAGAACGTCTGACAGCTCTGAAAAACTTTGTGTCAGTCCTGGCCAAGGTAAGTTGGACCTGTGACCTTCATCTCCTTTTTAACATTCTCTTTAGATGATTAATCAGGGCTGACAGGGCAGTCACTGCCCTTCACTATCAGCTCATATTGTCATCTTGAGACCCTTACATGCCTGGGTGAGTCTAAGGATCCCTCCCTAAGGGGTAGGGAGGACTAGCCATTTTCTTGGTGAGCTGAAATCCCTAAAAACTGTGCTCAGTGAGCTGGCATCCTGTGAATTTGTCCATTGTATGTGAAAGCTGTGCAATTGTCCAACTATTTATCCAATAGCTTCACCCTTATAGCTACCATCCTGTCTACCCCTGAGACACCTCTTTATTCTTAGATGGAGGATATAAGGTATTAATGAGTGACAAAGGGAAAAAAAGAGATTTCTTTCCTCCCAGACCCTGGCCAAAATAGAATCAAAGAGGGTAGAACTGGAGAACTTGGGGCAATATTATAGAAGTCAAATCTGAGTCTCAGAAAGGGTTTGGTGACTCCTGCTTGGGTTGAAACCTAGAGATGCTCATTCAAAACCCTGTATTCTTTCTCCTTCTGCCACATTGCTTCAGCAAACCTCTGCTTTATAACCACTCAGTTCTCTCTGCAGGTTCAAAATCTATGTCTATGTCTATCTGTCTGTCTGTTCTGTCAGCTGTCTACTAGTGGGTCTATTTTATCTTTCTAGCTATCTCTCTATCAACCAATCTGTCTACTGGTCTGTCTGTCTGTCGGTCTGTCTATTATCTATCTAACCTGGAGTTTACATTCCATTTTAGCCTTCAGATAGAAGTGGGGAAGTTCAAAATCCTGTGGCCCAGCAACGACCACCCACATTCACATTTATTTAATGTTTTAAGATTTGCAATGTGTTTTCTTCACAACAACTTTATTGAGTAGGGAATCAAGCATTTTATTCCCTTTTTTATAGATGAGAAACTGAGCCTCTGAGAGTCAAATCCTGCTAGCAGGATTCAAACTTAGCTCCTCTGACTCCAACAGTTTTCTTTTTACTACACCAGGTTTCCTCCTGATACACCTTTTTAAAAAAATCAATATAATTCCTTGGAATTTCTAGGCAAGAGAATAAGCCCAGAATCTTGGTGGTGTCCTTCACTGGCTCCAGAGGCTGAGTGCTGACTCTGCTTCTCCCACCCTTGGCCTTTTCTCTCCCCTCTTCTCCCTGTCTCAAGAACGGCAGCCAAAACTCACTACTTAAAACCCAAAGCACCTGCCACTAAGTGCTGCTGAGTCAGATATGGGCTTTGGCTAAAAGGCCCGTGGCTGAACGCTGAGTCAGCTGCCTGGGCATTCCAACGTGCCAACCCATGGAGCATATCCCAGCTCTCTGAACCACCCTGCCTCCCCAAGGCTTACCCTGCCAGTCCAGGATCCTGGGGCCATCCTTCCAGACTTATACACCAAAAAAGATAAACACATCTGCATTTCCTCAGACTTCCAGTTCCTCAGGTTTATTTGCTATTCAGGTTTCATCCTGGTCTAAGGGAGTGGCTCAGATGCATTCACCAAGTGTATACACATCTAGTGTCCTAGGACATCCCCAGGGTGATCCCAAAGTGTTTGGAAGGGTGCTCTGTCCTGGTATGGGACTTGTCGAAGACCGGCTTTGCTGGTTATAGCCAGAGCAGCCCTACCAGAATATAGCTTCTCAGCCTAGCTCTGAAGTGGGATGGGAGAGCTGGCAGCCCCAGAGGCCCATTTGTTCTGCTGAGGCAGAGCTAGAGAGGATCCAGAGAGGTCATTGAGCTATCCTCCTGCCTTTTGCAGAGGAGAGAGTGTGGAGTCCATTTGGTGGTCTCCCTGCTGTAATCCTTTTGGGTTCTTAGAACCCTCTGGAAAACCTTCCTTATAGCTTGCCAACATCCCTCACACTGCAGCCTCAGTTGATCTCTTGCTTGCTTGTTCCCCAGGTCAGATGATTGAGCATAAGGTGAACAGAGGCCAACTGTATGTATGAGGAAAGGAGGACAAAGCAATGAAGGTCTAGACCTAAGAGGTTCTATTCATTTTCCACTTAAATCCCTCATCAGTCATATAAGAGAGATCAGTGAGGGTGTGACAACCTTCCAGTTGTGGGGTAATCAACTCAACATGTATTTCCCAAGCACTTTTTTTAACTTTAAGCACTTGTTAGACCCTGGGGATACAAAGAAAAAGAGACAATTAGTTACCCTTTAAGGGAGACATCAAATACTTCAAAGCACACATAATACACATATTTCCCTATATGTGCATATATGTAAGAACAGATACCTGTGTGTATGTGCACATTTCTGAATATGTGTGATGTGAATGTTTTAGGGTTATGTGATGTTCAAATGACCCATAGCTTAGCAAGAGATAGGCTTAGCCTTGCACGCGCACACACACACACACACACACACACACACACACACACACACACACACACATTCACAGAGTTGATGTCTATATACTTGCTGGTGGATGGGGCAGAGCTTAGTCTGCCTCCTGCCCAAGGTGTTTGTCATTTGGACCAAGCCTTGCAGGAAGCCAGGGATTTGAGGAAGAGTCAGAAGTTTGGGAAAAAGCATGCCAGAGATGATGGGACAGCCTTGGTAATGAGTAGCAATACTTACCAGAGTGCCTGATTTTTAAAATGCCTATTGATGACTGATCAGAAGTGGCAGTAGGTAGGGAAGAAGTGATTGGTCAACCGATTGGAGCCCAATGGGATTTTTAAGTCTCCAGTAGAGACACCATGGCCGAGTCTTCATGCTGGGTAAGGAGCTCTAGGCTGAACTGTCGATTTAGTTTTCTAGTAAAATGTGCTCCCTTGCCTCCTCAGTCTCTGAGTAGTAAGCAGCCCCACTATCCCTTGCTTTTCTCTTCTGCTTGGCTTCCCAAACATGACTCTTAGGATGTCATTCCAGTCCTGACCACTAGATTGCATGCTGTCACCAGGATTTCACTGAGCTTTTTTTTCCCTCTATGATAATCTGCTTTACTTTAAGAAAGGGGTAAAGTTTCAAGTCAATATTAAGAAAGGAAGAAGGTTGGAAAGAATTGTTGACCTCTAAGCAATGTTCTACCCATTAATTTAGATTTGTAACCCCCCCCCCAACTTCAATGTTTGAGGATGGGGAATATGAGTCAAAGGAGAATAGTTTCTAGTAGCCCCTGCCCCCTGATTCTTAGAGTTGTTCTCCAACCTAAGATTTGAAGATATTTATTAGATCTGTCTTGTAGGGTTTTTTAAAATAAACCTTTGATATCATCAGTGTAGGGAGCTCCTGGTGTAGGGACTCCACCTTTACCAATGCTCTGCAACTGAGGAGACTTGGAGAATTCTCTAGATCTCAAAATGGGGATCCTACACAGGGCCAAGTTTGTTTCATAGGTAGATTTGAACTCAGGTCTTTCAGACTCTCTGAGCTGCTGTATCTATTACTACAAACTGGTTCTGCTTGAGGACTTAGATTTGTTTCACAGCTCTCCCTGTTTCCATTTCCTTCTCACTTCCTTCATAACTTTCCCTCTCTTGTATTATCTTTTCCCAACTTTCCCTGTGTCACATTAAATACTTGGATTTCATCAGCCTGCCTCTTTCTGTCTTTCTTGGCTTCTTCTCCTCAGTCTCTACTGAGTTCAGTCTTCTTTTGACTGAGTTTGTAGTTCTCATTCTCTCGCGCTCTCTCTCTCTCTCTCTCTCTCTCTCTCTCTCTCTCTCTCTCTCTCTCTCTCTTTCTCTCTCTCTCTCTCTCTCTCTCTCTCCCTCTCCCTCCCTCCCTCCCTCAAGTGCTTGTGGTTTCAGAGTGCTGATACTAATCAGATTTGAGTTGACTTATTGTCATACTAGCTTTCATGTTCCTCAGAGACTCTTTGGAGTTAAGATCAAGATTTGGAGATTGGCTACAGGCCTTCCTGATGGCAACCACTGGAATACAAATGAAAGGGCCCTTTCTCCTAAGCAGTCAGTCATCAAGTCAGATAACTATGCAGAAAGTCCTTTTTCCTAACATGGACAGTCTGCCTGTGAATTCCCCCACCAGCTCTATCTAAGAATCAGAAACTTTCCAGAAAACCCTGGGGGTGGAAGGGGGAGGGAAGGAGAAGGAACAGATCGGCCCAAGCCAAGAGGTTCCTTCTTGATCCACCAGAACTGAGGCCAGATCCTCCAGCTTAGAGAGTTCCTCACTTGCCTCCTTCTCCACCAGTCTCCCAACATAAAACAGTTTTTTTCAGGTTGATCATTCTGAGGAATAAGCTTTGTTCCTCTATGTATAATACTTAGGGTTTTGAGTCACAGCAGCCTTGGGGAGGCCATACCCTTCCTGGGTTCCCTCCCTGCTCCCTCCTGCAGACCTCTGCCCCTCTTCTTGGGTCTCAGGGAACCTAAGGCTCTGGTTTTCACCTTGCCTTCTCTGCTTCCTTGCTGCAGTACTACCCTGGCCAGCCCATGGTCCGGAACTTCCTTCATAACCTGGATATGTGGTTACAGTGGCAGCAGAGGAAGAGTATACCCTTTAGCTCCTTGGATGTGACCCTGACCAGCTGGAAAGAGGTGAATGAATGAATGTCCTTGGGCATTGGGTTCCATTTCCCCCCCCCTGTCTTTTCTATTTTAGTGGGAATGGAAATGATTTACTTCCCCATCCCTGGCCTAAAGTGTATATTTAGATGGGGTTAAGAGAGCCTCCTAACATTTCCACCACCGTCATGGTGATGATGATGATGAATCTTAACTGAATTTCCCTTCACTCTTCAAAGACAGATTTCTAGATATTCCCATGCATGGGGTTAAATCTGTAAGGGGGAGAAAAACTGTATCTTCAGTTCAGTAGCTGTAATTCCACCGGGAATGTTCCGTTTCTGGGCTCTAGCAGGGAGAAGAAGCTGCTCTCTCTGACTGATTGCATGTTGTCTTGCCTTTGTTTGTTTCTTGACCTATTGCTTCTGATCCTCCTGTGCCTCAGGGTTATATTTTGCCTAAGAAAGCTACCTGGGTGGGCTGCCTGGGAAGCCAGCCTCAGTTCCGTGGATTTCCTTGTTCTCTCTGGACCCTGTTCCACTCACTGACAGTCCAGGCAGCCCAGCGCAATGACTACCTTCAGGAAAAAGCAGGTGAATACTTAACTAGACCCCCCCCCCCCAACCCTTGACTCTTTCTCTAAGATAGAGGGAAGAGGAGGAAGGAGTAGAACTACAAACAGGGTGGTTCCCTTGTACACGGAGGCATCCTGAGTGGGTAGGATGACTGAAGATCCACTACCTGAGAGAGGAAGACTCTCAGAGACCCAGAGATCTCAGAGATCAGATGCCTAATCCCATCATTGCTCGAGCGTTCTATACAGTTCTATTGCAAAGACCAATGGATCTTTAGACAAATTAAGTCTAAATAATGCCACTGTCACAATATATTTGTCATACTTTTTAAGACTTGAAGAGATGGAGATTCCGTGGGTCCCTTAGTAGCACAGGAAGTAGTTAACCTAGTTCCCTGATGATGTACTGAAGTGACTGGGATGGGGAGGGAGAGTAGAGAGTGGGGGGAATTACTATTTGGATATCAGAGATGACTCTGAGTGACAGACAGGGAAATGGAATAGAGCTTGGGATTCTGTAGAGGGAAGAGAATCTATGTGTATTGGAGAAGGAGAAGAAATAAAGGAGAAACTGAGATGCATTCAGTTGAGTGGGGTCATGTTCTCTCTCCCAAAAGATCCCCAGGAGGTCCTCCAAGCTATCCGAGGCTATGTGAAATACTTTTTTGGCTGTCAAGAATGTGCCAAACACTTTGAGCAAATGGCAGCTGCCTCCATGGACCGAGTAAAGGGTATGAATGATGCCATCCTCTGGCTCTGGAACCGGCACAACCGAGTCAACGCTCGCCTGGCAGGTAAGGGTCTGATTTGAAGAAAGGCTAGCTCCCCATGGGAGAATGGAAAGGATTGAAGTAGCAGCAGGTTCCTGGGCAGAGATTGAGGGAGATGATCAGTCCGACACTAGGCTAGAAGCTATGACCCCTTGACTCCTATTTCCTTAGATAACATGTCACTTTAATTTTTTATCAGTTTTATTAATGCCTTTAAAAAAATACTAAAGTTCTATACTCTTTATAACACATCCCACAAATTGAACCATCCCTTGTAACAAAGAAAAACAGCCTGTCATAATTCACCAACACAGCGACCAGGCCTGGTGGTATATGCAGCTCTCAATATCTGTGCCCTACTTAGAGGAGGGAATGTGGCCTTATGTTAGAATTAGGACACACTGGACCAGTCATTTACCATCCTTTTGCCGTTTCTCCCATACCAGATGGATGTAGTAAGAGGTGAATGCACTTCAAGGTCTGGAGAACAAAGATCAGGGGTTTTTCATTCTTTTTATGTCACGGATCCATTGGGCAACCTGTTGATGACTATAAACCCCTTCTCAGGATAACTATTTTTTAATTCATAATTTAAGGAGGTGTTAAATTTCAGCTAGAAGTAAGGGAAAATAAAGTTGTAATTATCTTTTTCTAACTTAAGTTTCACAGACCCCATAAAATCCCAATGGGAGTTAATGAACCAGGGTTAAGAACTCCTGCCACAAGACAGATGGAGGCTCTGGCTTTGCTTCTGGGGCAGATGATGAGCAATGGAGAGTTTACCTTGGAGCTCTGTGCCTGGGTGGGGGTGAGGATGGAGAGATATAAATATGGTGTTTTAGGATCAGGGATCCAGGAGGTTGGAGACACTGCACACTGGGCAGCAGGTGGTGCAGGAGCCAATGTTTCCATCTAGATCTGGTGGGTCTTGAAAAACTGACACATACATGGCTTTCCTGCCTGCCCCACCTTCCTCCTTCTCCTTCCACTCCCTGTGAATTCTGTAGACAATCCCTACCCCCAGAAAAGACTGTAGTCCATCCATGGAGGAAGTGAGCAGTAGCAGACACAAGATGCCTAATCCCATCACTAGAGGGTGTTCACTCCAGTGTTCTACACAGTTCTATTGTAAAGACCAATGGGCCAGTGCTGAATTCTGTGGCCAAAACTCTGGACCTAGAATCAAGAGATAATTCATTTAGATCTGGCCTCAGACACTTACCAGCTATGTGACCCAGGGCAAGTAAGTCACTTTGCCTCTCTTTTTTGGTATGTAAAAGAGGAAATGACTGAGCAAACTCTTTCTAGCATATCAGTTGCCCCACAAAACAGAACAAGACCTCCTCAGCTTAGGTCTAGACCCCAAATACAGGGGAAGACAGACTTTCATATATTAAAAATAATTAATCAAATAAGATCAATTAATTATAGAAATGATACAACATTTGATAATCTGATTTCTAATTGAATGGAAGATTAGGGACTTTCTAAGTTGGGAGTAGGAGAGAAAACAGTACAGTTCCCTGAATTCAGAAAAAGAAGTGTCCCCTTCTCCCCCCCCCCCCCAAATTGTCTATAAACGATCAAAGGAACATGGTAAATATAGCTGATTGATCAACACGGGGCCGGTTTTCTCAAACTGAGGTCCTTGGTTAAGGGTCTCTAAATAACAGGGTCCAGCTTCCCAGTCACACAATGCAATAAGGTTTTCTCCCAATTCTTACAATTGAATAAAGTTTTTGCACAAGAGAGAAATTGGACTAGACCCATAATTGAATACAAAGGGCACTGAGCTAGCTCCAGAATTAAGTCAGAAAATGGAGTCTGTGTGGTTCATTCAATTCCTACAATTAACCACTTGCTGTCCTAAGCCCTTCAGTTCCCTCAGTTTGCTCCCATTTCCTAAACTACAAAAATACAGATCATAACAGTATCTATCTCCTAGGGTTGTTATAAAGATAAAGTGAAATAATATTTGTAAAAGCACCTTGAATACTTATTCCCTCTCTTTCTCTTATCCCCTACTCACTGAGAGAAGAGAAATCTCATCTCTTCATCTCTTCCTTCCACAGCTTTTAAGTTTGTTGGTTGGTTGGTTCCTTTATTCATTCAACAAACTTTCATTTATTAAGCGACCATTGTGTGTCAGACACTTTACTAAATGACGGGTACAAAACCTTTTGTCATAGAACTGACTGTCTTACAGGGAGGAAAACTATATCACAAAAATTATGATATAAGGGAGAACAAGATTTATGTGAAGGAAAGATCTAGACAAAACCCTTTAGTAAATGAAAAAATTTAATTTAGAATCATAGACTATAAAATCATAGCTTTAAAGCTGGAAGGAACCTTAGAAGCTATGAAGTCTAATTCTCCTACCAAACTCCCATACCCCATTGTACAGATGAGGAAACTGAGGATCAGAGAGCTTAGGTTCACATAGCTAGTATATGCATAAGGTAGGATTTAAATTTGGATCTTGCTGAGCAGAGAGGAAGATGAATTGAATTTGAGAAGTGGCATGGAGGGGACTAATTGGATAAATCACAGATAGCAATGAGATTTCAAGATATGGTGTCTGAGGAATAGTAAAAGCATATAAACTAAGATGAGACTGAAAAAGTCTTAGGGAACAGGTGATTTACTTGTGGCAGCCTAACCCAGTGCAGACAGCTCTGGGTTTCCTAGTTCCAGCTCTTTCAAAGCATAGATAGGATTTTCAGCTATGAGTCACACAATCTTAAAGTTAGAAGGGGAGGCCATCCAGCTTCATTTCCTACCCATTATATTAATCCCTTTGCCAGAATTTCTGACAAGTTGTCCTCTAGCCTCTACTTAAATACTATGGGTGCTGGGAAAAAGCAAATCACTCGATTTTTTTTTGAGATGCTGTTTTGCCATTTGTAAACTAGAAGGAAAAACCTGACCTCTCTGTTCTCTACTTCCTAATATGATATAAGAATGTGAGGACCAGTGAGAGATTCTCTTGGACTTACTACATGAGTGTGTATGTGTGTGTATGTTTCCTCTTTGGAGCTAGTATGTATATATTTTTATGTGTTCAGGGAGAGACCAGTGGCATCTTAATACACCTCAACCCATGAAGAAAATTCAATTTACAGAAATTACAGAAATAAATTGGGATCAACTATTTCCTTTACAAAGTGACCCTCTACTACTCAAAAAAGGATGGCTCATATTTCTTGGAAGAGTGATTTCCCTTAATGCTTTTAAGTTAGGATACATTTTTCAAAAATATGAGCAATAAGGGGCAGCTAGGTGGCATAGTGGATAAAGCACCGGCCCTGGAGTCAGGAGTACCTGGGTTCAAATCTGGTCTCAGACACTTAATAATTACCTAGCTGTGTGGCCTTGGGCAAGCCACTTAACCCCATTTGCCTTGCAAAAAAAAACCTAAAAAAAATGAGCAATACTATCTCCTTCTGGAACACTCTCATGATGCAAAGCAAGGTGCCTTCATTTTACATTGGGGAAAATGGCATTGAATGTTGAACTTCGAGTCAGGAACCCCAGGTTTGAATTTCGCCGGAGGCACTTATTAGGTGTTTGATCCTAGACAAATTACTTAGTTTCCTTGGCCTCAGTTTCTTCATCTGTAAAATGAAGGGATGGAATTGGACAGCTTCTAAAATGCTTTCCAGTTCTAAATCTATCATGTTATGTTCTTCCCAGGGAAACAGAGAAAAGGGAAGGGAAATAAATGAGCATTTATTTTGTGCCTACTAGGAGCTAATTATTGTGCTAAATGCTTTAGAGATATCTCATTTGATCCTCACAACAATCCTTCAGTGATCCCCATTTTATGGTTGGGAAAACTGAGGCAGATAGAGGTTAAGTGGAGTAGGGTCACACAGTTATTTAGTGCCTGAGGTCACATTTGAACTCTCAGAAAGAGTGGTGTCCCAGCCTTTGTGGCAGTCTTATGAGACAGAAGGAAAAAGAAATAAATCTATCAGTGACTTGGAGGACCTTAGGAGGCAGTGATGGGATTAATGCTTTGTCAGCTCCCTAGAAGGAAGAGCTGAAACTAGAGGAGCTCCATAATGTGATAAAATTTAGTTTTATAGCAATTTGAGCCTTACAAAGCAGTTGAAGAAACACATAAAGAAACTGAGGCTTAGAAGGTAGGCAGGCTGTCAGAATCAAGACTCCCATTTCAAGTTTTTGATCCCCAAGTCTCATCTTGCTGGCAATTGACAGGCCACAACTCATTCTCCTGTGTACTTCTCTCTCCAGGTGCCCCCAGTGAGGACCCTTATTTCCCCAAGATCCAGTGGCCACCAGTGGAGCTATGTAAGTTGTGCCACAATGAAGTCCAAGGTGACCCTGTGTGGAATCTAGGCGCCACCCTTAAATTTTTGAAGTCCCATTTTTCTCCCCGAAACATCGTCATCAAAAATTCAAGGTCTGAGGAAGCCTTACCTGGTCCTGGGAGGTGGCATGGAGAGCTGGAGAATTATAATTCCTCCCCTCCTACAGAATTAATAGGAGAGGAGCCAATGGACACTTTGGAAGGAGGTTTGAGAAGCATGGAGGGAGATGAGGGGATTTCAGATTATTTGTCATCCTGGTTTGCGAGGAGTGAAGCACCAATTGTGGAGAGAGAAGTCATGTCAACAGATGGCTTGACAAGAGAATTTCCAGAAGGCTACAGTATCCAAGAGGGAAATGCGGAGGAGAGGAAGGCCACAGAACTCCCAACAAAGTGGTTGACAGAAGATCGGGAGGCCTCTAATAAAGAGATGAAGGGAACTGAGACCTTGATCCTAGATGAGGACCCGAAGTCCCTCTCAGACCATGAAGACCAGTCCCCAATCTCAGACAATGGAGATAAACCTCTAATCCTGGACCATGGAGTCCATGAGCTGTTCCCCAAGCCACAGGCTGTCCAGAAACTGACCAAGCGAGACACATTGACCCTGCAGCTGGAGGAAGGTGCAGACCAAGTCAAGCAACGGGCCAGTTTCAACAGGAGAAAGGTGGGGGCTAGGGTCCAGCCTGGCGACCAATGGCTGTGGCTGCTTGGGGGGAACTTCTCTTATCTGGATGTCAGTCTCTGCATTGGGCTCTATGCCCTGTCCTTCATCTGCCTCCTAGCCATGTGTACCTACTTCCAGGAGAGGATGAAGGTTCGAAAGGGCCGAGCCAGCTACAGCATGAGCTGCTGAGGTCACATTAGGGGAATGGGAGTAGGGTGGGGGGGCATCTCATCTCTACCTCCTTCCCTGGTTTAAGAGCTCCCAGACGGTTGGGGAGTGAGGGGGGCAGGGAGTGAGAAAGGTCACAGCACCAATGACTGTGAGTAAAAGGGAGGGGTGCCTGCTGGAAAGAAATGTCACGAAAGTGGTTCTGGGTCAACTTGAATCTGGTGACTCTGTTGGGAGGTGAGGTGGAGGAGAACACTGATGAGGGAAGCACTCTGCACTCATAAGAACACTGAAGGGACTTCCATCATTTCATGACCTTCCTGCCACAAATTAGTTTTTAGGTTCTCTCAGGCCCCCTATGAAGCCCCTACTTCCCCACCTCTGCCTTTCCTGGGAATGTGGGGGAATGGCATCATTGCTTCGATGATACTCCTCCCAGATACTCCTTGAGATCTGGAGCTCAGAGAGGCCCGAGGCTGTATTCCTCCTGGGCTGCCAGTACATCGCTCTAGAACACCAGATCCCTTTCCGAAGTTCTAGACACTAACATTCGAATATCCCAACACTGAAGCAGACTTGTTTCTTCCCTTCCACTGACAGGAGATCGCTAGAAGATGAGTAGCTTCTCGGCAGTATTGCTACGAGCCTCCGTCCAGCCTCTTCAACCCCAAGGACCCTATCCAAAATGGAATCCTGATCACTCTTGGATTAATAAAAGAATGAAGAAGAAAATAGTCATAATTCAGAAGTTCTGGTCCCCAGTTTAGAGGGCTAGTATCTTGCTAACCACCGTGGGGTCTGGTCTGAGATTGGAACCTGAGAATTTCTGGGGTTATGCAGTTTGCTTAGGCATAGGTTTGGATGTGTTTTGGGGGGGGGTTAGAATGGGGTGGAATCTTTGCTTTGACATTTCCTGTGACAACCTGCAGCTACACTTGCTGCTAGCTTTCTTTCCCAAGGCAATCAACCTTTCCAAAGCAGCACCATCAACTTGAGTGCCACTAATAATTCACCGGTGTTTTGCTCATGTGGTAGTGGGGGTGGGGTGGGATCAGACTTGCTTGGGGTTGTGGGTGGAATTACTCACTTATGTAGCTAAGAGGTATGGTGGAGGATTTGGGGTGTTGGAGGGTGCACTGGCATTAATTTATGGTGGATTTCTGGTGGCTTGATAGATAGCTGTGATCATGGGAGAGGAGAGCTTTACACAAGAGAAAGAGCTCTTAGCATGAAGGAAAAGGCTTGGGGAGAGAGTAAGTTGGCCATTTCTTCTTTCTGCTGAGCTGGAACCTCATATTTTGAGTTTTGTCCTCCTGTATTCATCTTCCTGTTTTTCCCCCTGAAAGTGATAAGAGGCAATGATTGACTGTTTTGGTTTTGGGATTGACTGGTAGGGTTTCCTCTCCCTAGAGACACTAGGTTCTATATTGGTCAAAGGGAGGGATGGAGACGGGAGGGATGCAGCCTGAGTCTATGAAATGCCTATCACAGCTAAGGATTTGCAGAATAA